>NC_086334.1:28979401-30179401 GCF_032445375.1 Bacillus rossius redtenbacheri
ATGAATGAGTTAAAATGAGTGAACCAATAAATAAATCATTTAATGAATTAATGAAATAGAATAAACAAAAGAATGGTAATTTAATGATAAAAAGGTAGAATACATAGATGTATAAAAAATCTTACATATATGTATTAAGATTCAGATACACCAGTGTACTGCAACATGTTTGTTTTGACAGTTTAATTATTTATTATTATTTACGATTTATTTTATTTTTGTTTGCTCTATGTATAATATCATTTATTTTCAGAAACGGCAATATTTGGTTATGTATGTCTATGGAAAAGTGATTCTTTGGATTTTTACCGGACTATTTGAACGAGGTATTGTTGATACCCCTCTAAGGACTAATGGACTTGAAAACTGTAAACGGTAAAATTAACGCCGTAATTTTATTATGTAAATTATTAATTTTAATATTTATGTATTTGAATTTTAAGTGAAATTTTGTTATCCGCGCAATTGTTGCGTTCGGAGTTTACGTTTTCGGTAAGAAATTAGGTAACTGAAACGGTCCTTTTGGCCAATCACGGGCCACCATTTAAAAGTGAGTCTTACTGGTTATTTTGAGGAAACTAGTAAGAAAGAGAGTTCTACAATGGCCAGCTGAATGAGCGGCAACTTCGTGACGTCGGCGAATTTAAATCCTGAAAATTAGCTATCTAGCATCAGGCATCCCGGATAGTGGATGATAATTATGAACCATTAGGGAGTTCAGAACATTTAAATAGGATTTATCTAAAAAGATAAATATCATAGGAGTGATTAACGTGAGTAATAAAAGTGCCCAGATTTTTTGTGCCCTAATCTTATGCACGAATCACGAAACTCCCGTTTTTACGTCACATCGTCGCCGAAACTTATTATAAACATTGATTTCATGAATTAAATTGACTTCATAGAGGATTTAAATAATACTTGGACATAAATTTTACGAATTTACACATTAATTAACAGACTCAGTGGTCCTATAGATGAGAGGCTCTGAGCTCTGCCGATGATTTTGAACCTATCTAGCCGAGGTAAATTGATTTAAGTTCCCTAAAAAAAAAACATTAATTAAAAACTGTGTAGTGTCAACGAACCCGAATTAAGACTTTTGAAAATATTTAAATGTGCGCAACATAACTCCTGGTAATTGAACTTTTATTGAATTACTATGATGTCACCGTTAAGTTAGGTTGTTGTTTTGGATATGAATAATAATTAAATATATTAATAAGATTGAAATCTTTTAAATCGTTTTTACATTGGAAATAAAATAATTCTATATTTAATATTCACAGTGTTGTGTTGTGTTATTTGTAATTCCACCTACTCCAGTGTGTATTTATGTATGTTCCATATCAATCAAATAACACCTAACTGTGACTTACCTTATGTCAACATTACCAGTGAAGAGTCACACAATTTAAGAAATCTAATTTATTACACAGTTTTATTCAGCCCAACGTTTAAGTGTGTGTGTGGAGCCTACTAAGCAGCACGAAAGTAGCTCTACATATTTAATTGGCTACCCTAGCGGGGCCTAAACAACTAAGAAGGTTCCCGCACATATTTATTTGGAGCCCATACGGTGGGGCCGATTTTGAGGTTAAGGGACACCTCAACAATTTTTTTGTGTAAATTCTGTACCATCCGAGTACTGTGTGCAAGTGCACTATTTGTGTAACGCATTATTTTTTTCAATTACTTCCTTGCACACCACTATGGCCGACGAACAAAACAAATACTTTCTTAGAGAAAGATCACGAAGTGTAGGGGAGGAGTTTGCTACTGCACAAACCTCAAGCAGTGAGTCGAATCCTTCATCATCTGCAGGGAATTCGCCTGTAGTCACCTGTGAGGAAAGGTTAGGGCGGCTCACATCTCCCCTAATCATGGAGCAGGAAAACATAAATGACACTGTCCTACACACAATTGCACCCCAGGATAGCACTCCTACTCCACCACCAGTGACACTAGAGTCACTGATGCAGATCTTGCTGCAGACAAATGCTCAGATGAAGCAGAACGACTCTAAATTGGAAAAAAAACAACACCGTTCTCACTGAAAAACTAGAGCAAAACAACACTGCTCTCACTGAAAAACTAGAGCAAAATAACATCAATCTCACGGCTGAGTTGAGGGCTGGATTGGAACAGACCAATGCTGCCATGGAACAGAACAATGCCAGCCTAAGGAATCTCGAGCACAGCATCGAGGTTAGACTCTTGCAACAACATGAGGAGATTCAGCAGATAGCCGAACAGGTCTCCCAATACAACAGCAGGGTAGATGGGTTGGAATCCCACGTCACGTCCCTGAGGAACATGATGGCCAACGAGCATCGAGGACAGGCCAACGCCAGGGAAGAGGTGCGTGAGCACATCCAGCACCTGGAGAGTAGGCTTGGTGACATCGAGGTGGCCACAGCTACGCTGAGGGACAGGTTTGAAAATCTATCTGTCCAACCGAGCCCTACAGCTGCATCAGCTGGTAGTATAGGCCAGGCCCAGGCAAGCGAGTGCCATGGACCTACTGTTCCAACACTGCCCACCACAAGCAAGCAACAGGGCGGCACCGAGTGCTACACTGAGCACCTGCCCCAGGAACCGTCACGTGTCACCCCCATCACTCATCGGCCAAGTAGCAGGACGTTTGTAAACACGTCGAGTATGGACCCTGCTACTCTGATCCACCACCCGGCCAAGCATTGGGCAGAGGCCATGCCCACGTTTTCAGGAAGGGTTACCGAGAACCCTATACGGTTCTTGAAGCGCTTTGAGGAATATGCGGCCACGTTCAATCTCAGCGAGGCTGAGGTACTAAAATGCCTCAACAGTGCGTTGAAAGGGCAGGCTTTCTACTGGTGGGAAATGCTGAGTGCAACCACCAGTAGCTACAATCACTTCCAGGCCATGTTCCGCCAGCAGTATTGGAGTCTGCGCATTCAGAGCAATCTGCGTGCCCAGCTCCATACTGAGAGGTATGACCCCAGGAAGGGCACAACGCTGGAAGCCCACCTCTCAACAATGTTTGAGAAAACTAGATACCTCGACTTGCCCATGACGGACGAGGAGTTCGTAGCGGCAATACTCACTCAGTTGCCGCTGCGCTACCAAAAGCAGTTGTCCGGCCTGACGTACCGAGACGTCACAGAGTTCAGAGAGAGGCTCCTGAACTACGACAAGCTGGAGAAAATGGACAGGACGCCAGCACCCAAGGAGGACCACGAGAGGGTACCCCAGCAGAACCGCCAGCCACCCCTGAATAACTATTGGCAAAACAGGGACAACAAGCCAAGGGACAACCGTCAGGCAGCTGTCCACACTATGACGTGGCAACCCAAGGGCAGAGAGCAAAGCTCATATGGCCGGTACGCTATGAGCCAACGCAAAGGCCCCTACAACAAGAGGAAGACCTGGTGGTCAAATACGAGGAACTATCATAGCGACGAAGAGATGTACCAGCGCAAGAGGAAGGACGACCGCAACGACAACCGCCGCCGCTCCTACTCGCCTGAAGTACGGCCTCCCAGGGAGTCCCGTGACCGACGCCCAAGATCCTCGTCTGAAGACGAGAGAGAGTACGCGAGGAAGTACCGCAAGATGGAAGAACCTCGATACCAGGGCCGGCACGAAGAAACCCGAATGCCACCTCACCATTATTCCCCCCAGACGACAGAGAATCATGGCGGCAATGCCCAGAATAGCCAGTTCTCTGGAAACAAACGCTACCAGAACGCAACGTTTCCGCCACCATTCCAGGCGCAGCATCCAGGACATCAAGCTGCATACTACCAGAGAGGGGAAGTGAACCCGGTAGCAGCCGAGTTCAAGGCTGCAGTGTCCAGCGTCGCAGGACCAAGTAATTGGAACCACAACGAACAACAACAACGTGTTCCAGGTGGACGTGCCAACCAGGGCACGTTAAACTAGAACGGGTTTCAGTTGGATCGCCCCGAACAGAAACCCACTATTCAGGCTCAGGGGTACATAACGACAAAACTCCAATTTACAGCTGCATCAGCTACGATAAATTTATATGCACTGTTATGCTAAGAGAAAGTGAAAGGGACTTTCTCTATAATGAAAATGATGAAAATAGGGTTCATCAAGTTTGTACAGTTTGTCCACATGTGACATTAAAAATTGAAGAATGCAACGTGGATGCATTAATTGACAGTGGCGCTGAAGTCACGTGTATCAGTGAGGAGTTGGTGAACTACCTCGAGCATCAGGGCATCATACTACCCAAGATACCAGTACCAGCACTCAAGATAATTGGAGTGACATCAAGGGCAAGCCCTATTGTAAACAGACAGGTACTGATAACAGTACACGGCCTAGGCAGACCGAAAGACATGACTGCACTAGTTGTGAAAGGCCTAGCAAAACCGCTAATAATAGGCACCGACTTTCTATCACAATTTGGTGTAGTGATAGATTTTAAACTATGTAAAATTCATTCAAATGACTGTGAAACTCCAGTCACACTCACAGGCAAGTGGCATGTGAGGGAAAGTTTTGTGGGAATATTGTACAGTGAACCTATGCACAGGCACATATACAATGCACAAGCAAGTGAGCAACTTCAGGCATCACTTGAAGACATAAGACAGTCACTACAGGAGATGAAGAGTGTATCACCCAGTCAGCTGCAACAACTGTTTGGTGTACTGGCCAATTTTCAGTCAGTATTTTCTGACAAGCCAGGCAGAAACAGATTCTACCAAGCGAAAATTAAAATAAATGAGGAGGCACCGTACCACCGCAAATGCTATCCCATTCCGGTGAAGTACGTTCAGGAAGCCACAGCCTACCTACAACTTATGATTGATTGGAATGTAATCAGGAGAGAAGCAAGCCCCTATGCTAACCCCATTGTTTGTGTGAGTAAACGAGACGGGACAGTAAGACTGTGTCTCGACGCTAGGGAGCTCAACAAAATTACAGTCAAGGACAGGGAAAGTCCTATACAAACGGCAGAAATTTTAAGATTGTATCAAGGTGTGAAGTATCTCACAACCATGGATCTGTCGTCAGGCTATTGGCAGATACCATTAGAACCTAATTCCTGCCAATATACATCATTTCTCTTCAGGAATCAACAGTATGTATTTACAGTTATGCCATTTGGACTGTGTAACGCAGTGGCTGACTTTACGAGATGTCTAGACGCAACCTTAGGACCCGAGTGTCAGGGATTTGCAAGGGCATATGTCGACGACATATTGATAACATCATCAAGTTTTGAAGAGCACATGCAGCATGTTGCCACTGTACTGCACAAACTGCAAGAGGCAGGCATGACTGTGAAAATTAGAAAATCTGTTTTCTGCAGAGAGGAATTACCCTTTCTAGGTCACATCCTCACACCTGAAGGCATTAAGACAGCCCCAGACAAGCTGCAGAACATTCAGGAATTTCCTACACCGAGGAACGTGAAACAGCTGAGAGCGTTTCTTGGAATAATTGGGTTTTACAGGATATACTCCAACCAAGTTGCACAGTGTGCAGTTCCGCTGTTCAGCCTATTGAAGAAAGGGCAGGCATGGATGTGGAGTGAAGAGCACGAGCAAGCCTTCCTCAGCCTGAAAAACTTGTTCCTGACTGAACACGTCATCTACCATCCAACCCAAGGGAAGGAATTTCTGTTATACACAGATGCCTCTGACACAGCCCTAGGATGTAAGCTTGCACAGGAGGAAAATGGAGTTGAAAAGACTGTAGCAATGGCTAGTCGTACTCTCAACAAAGCAGAGAGAAATTACACTGTTACAGAGCGAGAGGCTCTGGCCATTATATGGGCACTCCAGAAGTACAGGGATCTGCTACTTGGAGAAACAGTGAAATTGTTAACAGATCACCAGGCGTTAACATGCCTTAAGGCAGGCAAGTTATTTGGTAGCCGCCTTACGAGATGGTTTTTGCTACTGCAGGAATATGATATTCATATACATCATATCAAGGGATCTGCCAACACCACTGCAGATTACCTAAGTCGCCTGCATGAACTACAAGAAAGTTCACCATCTACATCAAAACGACAGAAGGAATTTTTAGTGGCACCAGTATCCACAGAGATATTCAAAACCAACCCTAAACTCCGAGATATCCTGAAGGATATAAAATGTAAACAACAGGCAGATGAGTACTGCAAAAACACTATCAACCAGCTGCAGAAGCAGTCAGCTGACAATAAAATTCACCAACATTTCTGCTTGTCAGCAGAAAATGTTTTGTTTGCCCAGTCAAGGAAGAGAGGCATTTTCGAAGATCACTGGAAACCAGTGATACCAGCTGATTTGATGCAACCAATCACCTGGGAACTACATGTAGCCTTGGGACATGTAGGGAGCAAGAAGCTCATTGAAGCATTAAAGAGGCAAGTGTATTGGCCTAACATGTCACGCTATGTAAGTAAGGTCACGAGTGCCTGTGACCTATGTCAGAAGGTGAAACCACCTGGACAACACCTGCATGGAGAATTGCAGCCAATCATTCCAACAGCACCATTGGAATTATTATCAGTTGATTTATTTGGCCCCCTACCCCAGTCAAAGGGAGGTGTTAAGTATGTTTTTGTGATGCAAGATGTTTTCACAAAATTCACAAAATTATATGCAATTGTGAACCAAACTGCAAAAGCAGTTATGCAAAAATTAAAAACTTTCGTTGAAGAAATTGGTTTACCTAAAGTGGTATTGTCAGACAGAGGTACCCAGTTTACCAGTGATTTGTGGCAAACAGGAGTCAGGAAATTAGGTGCAATACCTACAACTATCAGTGTACGACATCCACAAAGTAACCCTGTGGAGAGACTCATGAAGTCAATAGGGAGTCTGTTACGTACGCTATGCCATAACTCGCAGCAATCATGGCGAGATAAGTTGCCATATGTAGAGTGCATTATTAACCATACTGTACATGGGTCTATTGGAGTTACCCCTGGAGAAGCCATGAGCCTGAATAGATCGGCGGCGATCAACCCGAAGTATTTACCCCGATGTGAACAAACCCCTAATGAAGAAAAACTACCTACAGGAGAAGAGGTAGAAGCTCTAGTGAAGAGGAAGTTGACAGCAGAAGCTGACATCAGACGCAGGAGGAAACCAGCATCAAAATTGGCAAAATTTAAAATTGGAGACCAGGTACTGAAGAAAACAACTCCAGTAAGCAAGGCCTGGGAACATGTAACCAAGAAATTGTTTTTGTTATTTGAAGGTCCTTATGTCATCACAGACATAGTACAAGAGAATTGCTATGCACTAGCAGAGCCAGCAACAGGCCGACCAGTAGGCCGTTATAATATAACGCAGTTAAGGGAATACAAGAGCCCTACTACTATGTAAGCAGTACCGACCTAAGCTGCGAATGCCTCGTGATGGTACAAGGTGTAGTACCATAAACAGCTGAGAGCAGTCTAAGTGTAAGTTTCAGACCAAGGATCTGAACTGTACAGAGGAGTAAGTGTATGTCACTGTGATTATGTGATCTAGTACGCCATGTGAGGCGTAGTGCAGCCACTGTAATTTGTAATGTTAAGCGGAGGTGTAATTCCCGCTTGTTTCTGCGTAAAGGTGAAGTGAAATGCCACCTATGCAGATATTTACCCTGTGGTTATGCGGAAGTGTAATTCCCGCTATATTGCTGTATTTGAGGTGAAGTGAAATGCCACCCATACAGATGTTATTGTAGCCTGTGAAGCTACCAGTGAACAATGTGTATTGTATTTATGTATCAGTTGGCTTGCACAATCCCTCGTATGAGTATGAACTCAAATGTCACTAAGACATATATTTTAACATTAGACTAGCCTATACCTATGTGAAGCTGTATGTACTGTGTACTAACAAACGAGAAGAAATTAAGCTTATTTAGTGTCGATGTAACTATGTGGTATGATACCCCATCCTGCTGTGTAAACATATGTAAACACTGGCATGCAAAGCATCTCTAAAAGCACATAACACTTCGCAACTACAAGCAGAATAATATAATGCAGGTTACCTTGATTTATTGATGATGCTGAGTTATCCAATAGGCGTAGTTATGTTGATGATGAAAATAGAAAATCACTAAATTTTCTAATATTTATAGAAGAACTCACTAAAATTTTAAAACTTCACTATTTTTTTTACCATTTCTGGGATGAATTTAGGGAAAAGAATGATCTTTAGGATTGCATTCTACCCAGAATGCAGATTAGAAAAGTATGCACTCATTTCGCATACAAATCCAATCAGATTTAGCTGAAACATTTAGTTTATTAAACTTTGGATGTCAAGGTACTGATGTTCTATGAAATGAAAACACTGAAATTTGAAATCGATGATTTTTAAGGATTTATTGGGAGGAGCCCCTATACAAGAAAATTACGTCGTCTCAACACTATTCACTCGCAGCACTGTCATAGTTGCTTGAGTAGTATTCTTCGAATGATGTGAAGAATAGCGAAGCATGTGGATCTGAAAAACTCAGGATCTAAGCCCTTTGTCGCGAGAAGTGAAGGTGCTCCGGCAAACAAGTGTCCACAAGCAACTTCGCCTAACAGAAGTTTTAAAATTGAAAAAGCAAGAAAATTTTCTTAAAAAGAAATGAAAAAAATATTGAACATGTGATACCATGTGTTGAAAGCTATCCTGATACAGCATGTTTGTGAAACAGCTGATTGGTAAAGGAACCTTAGCTACACTGAAGTCAGGAACCTCAGTAGATTACAAGACTCATGTTACTGATAGTAACCAAGATGAGATGAAATGTGAACACTTATTCAACCCAGCGAGACCGCTACGGGATGAAAACAACATTAATGAAAGATGAGAAGAGGAAGATAAAGCCTCTACAGCTGTTGAGTTGAGCACAGCAGACTGAAATTGAAAAAATCACTAAGTTGGTAATTGTGTAAACCAACGACTTCTCTGTATAGTGAGATGATAATGTAAACAATGTGTAAAAAAACACTATGAAATTTTGATTGTACAACCTGTAAACATAATGAAATGTAAATGTTATGATGTGTAAATGTTATTATATATATAGTTATATGTAAATGATATGTTTTATGATCAATTGCTAGTATGTACTATGTAAACATAACAATGAACTATTAATTGTTAATCGGTACATGATATGATATATATTCTTTGATGAAAATGTTAACAAGTGTTTTAAAATGCAAATGTAAATTGCAAGCCAAATATGCTATAGTTAAATGCAAATATTTTTAATAATGAAATGTAAACATGTGAGTTACAAACATTGAGTAATGAATATAAATTATGTTAGCTATCAATATGTTATAATGAAAAGCAAAACATGTGATGTTTGATATTCAATAATGATATGCTATAATGATATGTTTGGTGAAATGTATGAAATCTCATGAAATGAGAACACAAACAAGCAAATGCACTGTGATGCATATTAATCAAGTACGAACTAACAATGTGATATGTTAGTAGCAAGCAAAATCCTAATATTGAATTTATTGTTTATTGATAACCATGCATTGTTATGCAAGAATTGAGATTTAATAATTAATTGTATTTTTTTTTTTTTTTTCTAACAATGATGTTAATAATGTGAATGTTATATGTTAAGCTAGGAATTTTAAGGTTAATTTAAGATATTTTTGTTTTAACGGTGACGTCATAGTGTTCCGCGACAAGTACACAAGTTGTATTGCCTGCAGACACTTGTATTTGCAAGAGTACAAGTACGCACATAGTGATTAAGTTATTCGGTTAAGACCCGGACACCTATACTTAAGTCAGGTGCGAAGGTTACACCAGAGTGAGCTAGACATAGTGCGGTTCGCAACGATTGTGTACCTAACAGTGATGGGAATAGACGAGTGCTTCCTTGTGGGAAGTGGTGACCTCGCCCCACGCAATCAGCACCGCAAACGCCACGACGCCGTCTCGCGCGTAGTCGTGAGGCAGGGCGGCTGGATGCTGCCACATCAGCAGTTGATGACGTCAGCTGCAGTGCCAGATGCCGTGCTGACTGGTACAGCATCATCGCCCCACGCCAGACCCCGTCGACGCGTGGTGAACCAGGCCAGATTTGTTGGTCGTTTTGAGGACAGGCGCCGTCTCGACGCCGCTGTCCGCTGCAGGAAGGAGGAGTCGCAGCAAGGATGCAGTCATCACCGCAGGTGGACGTTGACCCACTGCCGTGACGTGACCTGGAGAACGTCCTATTGTTGACTCACGTGTACATTGCACCCCTTCGAATCCCTTTAGTGAATCATACTCACAGTAAGTAAGTCCTCCCGAGTCCTTCTCAACAGGAGCGGCTCAAGGCAGAAGCTGTCGGAGAGCAGCAGCAGTTCCAGCCTTCGAAGATTTTGCACTGCAAAATCCGTGAACTTCTTCGCGCAGGTCTGTTAGCAGCGACGACCCGATAAAAAGTGTTTAAAAAGGCGCGATTTTCAGGCGCGCAACGGTAAAAAACGAATCGAGGAGAGGTAGTCTCTCTCAAGTTGTTTTTTTTGTTTGTCGTTTGGTGCGCGCGTTGCTAGGCAACGAAGAGTGTTGTGTATTGTGCGACGGACAAAGAGAAGTGCCAATCACATTGCACCGTTTTGAACAGGTCAAAGAGCACTGTTCAATGTAATTGACAAGGGCGGCAAAATCTGTACTGCAACATGTTTGTTTTGACAGTTTAATTATTTATTATTATTTACGATTTATTTTATTTTTGTTTGCTCTATGTATAATATCATTTATTTTCAGAAACGGCAATATTTGGTTATGTATGTCTATGGAAAAGTGATTCTTTGGATTTTTACCGGACTATTTGAACGAGGTATTGTTGATACCCCTCTAAGGACTAATGGACTTGAAAACTGTAAACGGTAAAATTAACGCCGTAATTTTATTATGTAAATTATTAATTTTAATATTTATGTATTTGAATTTTAAGTGAAATTTTGTTATCCGCGCAATTGTTGCGTTCGGAGTTTACGTTTTCGGTAAGAAATTAGGTAACTGAAACTGTCCTTTTGGCCAATCACGGGCCACCATTTAAAAGTGAGTCTTACTGGTTATTTTGAGGAAACTAGTAAGAAAGAGAGTTCTACAATGGCCAGCTGAATGAGCGGCAACTTCGTGACGTCGGCGAATTTAAATCCTGAAAATTAGCTATCTAGCATCAGGCATCCCGGATAGTGGATGATAATTATGAACCATTAGGGAGTTCAGAACATTTAAATAGGATTTATCTAAAAAGATAAATATCATAGGAGTGATTAACGTGAGTAATAAAAGTGCCCAGATTTTTTGTGCCCTAATCTTATGCACAAATCACGAAACTCCCGTTTTTACGTCACATCGTCGCCGAAACTTATTATAAACATTGATTTCATGAATTAAATTGACTTCATAGAGGATTTAAATAATACTTGGACATAAATTTTACGAATTTACACATTAATTAACAG
This sequence comes from Bacillus rossius redtenbacheri, assembly GCF_032445375.1. Lineage (NCBI taxonomy): Eukaryota > Metazoa > Arthropoda > Insecta > Phasmatodea > Bacillidae > Bacillus > Bacillus rossius. The sequence continues at coordinate 28,990,836 of NC_086334.1, forward strand.
ACTCAGTGGTCCTATAGATGAGAGGCTCTGAGCTCTGCCGATGATTTTGAACCTATCTAGCCGAGGTAAATTGATTTAAGTTCCCTAAAAAAAAAACATTAATTAAAAACTGTGTAGTGTCAACGAACCCGAATTAAGACTTTTGAAAATATTTAAATGTGCGCAACATAACTCCTGGTAATTGAACTTTTATTGAATTACTATGATGTCACCGTTAAGTTAGGTTGTTGTTTTGGATATGAATAATAATTAAATATATTAATAAGATTGAAATCTTTTAAATCGTTTTTACATTGGAAATAAAATAATTCTATATTTAATATTCACAGTGTTGTGTTGTGTTATTTGTAATTCCACCTACTCCAGTGTGTATTTATGTATGTTCCATATCAATCAAATAACACCTAACTGTGACTTACCTTATGTCAACATTACCAGTGAAGAGTCACACAATTTAAGAAATCTAATTTATTACACAGTTTTATTCAGCCCAACGTTTAAGTGTGTGTGTGGAGCCTACTAAGCAGCACGAAAGTAGCTCTACATATTTAATTGGCTACCCTAGCGGGGCCTAAACAACTAAGAAGGTTCCCGCACACCAGGCATAAAGATGTTATTTGCTACACTTGCTGCCATGGTCAAAAATTAAATTCTTTCAGTTTCATTTCCATTCAACCTAACATAAATAAACATTCTGCTTAACTACAACAGAATAAAAAAAAAGAATGTAACCTTACTATATTACTATTTTCTTACCTGTTGAGAATTAAAATGTATAGAGTAAGATGGAGTAAACAGATTGTGTGGGGTGTAAATGAGTGATAAAAGTGTCTAAAAAATTTTTTTCCACACTTTTATATTATTTAAATTAATTTAAATATGCAAAAATGTATCCACATTTGTAAGAAACATTTTAACTAATCCAATATAAACAATTATAAAAAGGTGAAAAAATAATTTTGGAAAATTTTACCTCCAATTTAATACATCACCAATTTACCCCATCTTACCCTAAATGTGAACTATGCACTCACTTTACAGTTGGCAGGGCAGCAATGAAACTTGACAATGTTGGTAGCACTCCCAACACTCCATTCTCTACAAGAGTCACCAGACCCTGACAGGCAGTGATGCTGACAAATGGATTTTCATCTTCACATTTAGCTTTAAGGAGTTTTAATTCAGGAAGCTACACAAAACACAAAAATACATTAAAATTCAAAACATGTACATACCAAATGGTACTTGCAAAGTGTTAAAAATTTACCTAATTTATTTTGTTTGAAAAAATTTGACAGTGCAGCCAGAATGTCATTTAAAGTTCAAAGTTTTGTTAGTAAAATTACCCACCCAAGGCAAGCCAAAATATTGTGATTTATTTAATTACATTGGTTGAATTAAAATTTATTTAGGTCCAAAATAACCAGTCATAGCTCCCACTTTCCTCGATCCACTACTAAAGTTTTGCTTTATCTTCAGAGTATTATAATAAACTTTTAAATGTATTAATAAGACTTTTTAAGTGAACTGGTCATTAAAGAATAAATTACAATCTTGGGCCAAACCCTGATATTTATATATTTTTTTTTACTTACAAAAATATTTTAAACAACAAATGGCTTAAAACTAAATGACACAAGATTTTGAGGGACATCAGAGTATGCTAGGATAAACAATTTTAATAAAAAAAATTTCCAGCTGTACTTAGGTTTGATGAATCACAATGTTGTATGAGTGAGTACATTCAAAATACACCTGCTTCCCATCAACAATTTAAATTATTAATGTGTTGAAATTCAAATAAATATTTTACAACAAAAAAAGTGGATAAACTATAGCGTGAAAAGTTAAATAACTCTCTGTTACTATAGTGTAAATCGTTGGGCACCATTAAAAATAAAATGTTAATAACATACAGGTTAACTCACTTGAAGTAAACTATATTTCCAATGGTAATGTGAGATGTGAACATCATATAATAATCAAAATAATTTAATACTCTTACAGTATACTATGTGTATGGTGTAATAACTAACAAGAATCTAGTAAAACACAAAAAAAATTAATTTGAGTGACACACATAAAGTACCAAACCAATATTAATTATAACATGAGTTAATCAGTCATATTTCAAGTATTCTAATATTAAATAAACAAACATTATTAATCTTCATAAATAGTATTTTAGAAGACATTAAAAACAAACTATACTGACCAGAAATAGTTACTCTCAGCGGCAATAGCTGCAACCACTGGGTATTATTACCAAAGATGATTATTGGGCCAAAGTTAAAAGCAAATATTTAATAACATTTACTCTCAATGATAGATAACAAAGGCAATAAACAAATTCATTCCTATATCAATATGCTTTGACACATATTAATAATGTACGTTAGATACCAAATATTGTTACATCGATAGTAAGTCCTCAAGTTTATTTTAACATGAGTACGAACCTCTGACGGGAATACAATTACTTAAAATTAAATAATACAAATGAAGTTAGAAGATCAGATTGTCTAAAATATGTCTTGTGAGTTTGAACTCAAAGAGCAAACCAACCTCGTTTTGCAAGCGTCGAATGAAATAATAACCCCAGCTTTTCAGAGTGACGACATTCCAGTAGTTCAACACAATTTCTGGATCAGACTTTGGTCATCCTTCCTTCCGTGTTTCGGTCCGGGATTCAATCAGGAATCACGTTGGCTGAATTTAATGAGGCCTTGAAGATAGCAACACGAGACATCCATCTTTCTGCGTTCATTCCAGGACTCGTTCAGGAATGGCTTCAGGCTGGACTTCGATGAAGCCCCAAACAGGGACGTCCTTCCTTCTGCGTAAGTTAGAAATTTATTTTGTACTCATCGACGGATTAACTACTCATGAGACATTTTTTTTTTTTTTTTTTTTTTTTCAATTTGGCATTGTTCAGGAACTTGGCGATTCTATAATTATTATTTCAGCTTCTGTCGTTATTTTCACATTGAAAAGTTTGTCTTCTTTAAACGAAGTTGTATACAATCTGATATTCTTAGTATGCAATATAACTTCGGTATTAATTTCCAATTATTCATCATAATTCATATTCATCATTTATTTAAATTGTGAAGATATATTTAAATAATTCCAAATACTTGTAGACACGCTGAATCTTCTTAAACAAATCATCTTAAAGTACTATAATTTTCAACATTGAGTTCAATCCACAAAAACTCAGTCTTAATTGGACACTTCTGATCGCAAGCTCAAATAGTTTTTAACTAACTTTCTAATTAGAATGTTTTGTTGTTGATGTTACTAATGACGGGGCCTTTCACCTACATATAACATAATTTGATCTGCCTTGAATTTAAACTACACAAAATATCGTGATTGACGTTACAAATTCGTACCCATGTAAATTGATAGCATTTAATAAAAATTAAATTTTGTACAAAATGTTTCATTTGGTAGTCAAAACTGTATTTTACAAAATCAATATCCAGACACAAAAAAAAATTATCGAAACATATAAAATAATCATGTAAAAGATAAAAAAAGAATAGAGTACAAAGTACTTAAACTTAGAGAAAATATTGCCATTAGACAACATATATAGTCTATAAGACTCACCTCATAAAAATGTTGACAAGTAAGCTTAATGTATTTAGGACAAAACCTTTTGTTTCAGTAGGTACCTTTACAGAAATGATGAAATGTAAAAAAGATCACTGACTTTTTTTTGTTACGATTACCCCTAGAAATATTCCAAATTAGAAAAAAATTATTTTTCCTTACCTCTGTTATTTGACTTGTTTCTGATTTGCTTTGCACTATATCAACCAGATTTGAAATTGCCTGCAAACAAATAAAAAGGACTGCACATTATCAGATCAATCTAACAAACAATATAATTTCTAGGGAAAATTTATTTTGGTGTGTCATATAAAATATATTTTATTACCTATATCATTACTTACTCAACAATAGCATTCTATCTCCAAAATGGCTATTTAAAATATAGTCCTTTTATGTATGTAAATATGTATAGGTTTGAGAGTTAGAAGAAAATTCATGTTCATTCTTAATAGCATACACATTTAAGGCTATTGCTTGAACATGATGTACAACTTTTACAGAATGTATGTAAAATACATGCCAACACTTTGGATAAGTTTGCAGGACATGTTGAAGTGGCAGAAATGTCAATGAACATTGGTCCAGTTTATAGCTTTGGTTGAGTCCATGTACAATGAGATACTTTGGATCCATGTTAAGTAGAATGCTATATCAGTAAAGTGCACAACCAACCATATGCATGGTAGAGTGTGTTGTGTACCACATATAAAATACAGTAGAGTCCCGCTAATCCAAACTAATTGGGACCGAACCCTGTTCGGATTAGCGAAAATTCGGATTAGGCGGAATTTTCTTATATAATGCCATTTATGGTCTTTATGAGGAGTGGGCTATTTAACATCTGATGTGTCAAATATTAAAGATCAGACACAAAACACACCTTTATTATTTAGCGTATTTAGCATAATATAAATACGTAAATATTTAAGTACTATGTACGTAATCATATTTTTTTCTTTTTAGTTGAAGGAGAAATAGATAAATCATAATTTTCTTATGTACATATTAATAAACGTAAGACATTACTTGAAAAAGAACTTGTTTTTCTTTGCTTTTCAAGGTTCATAATTGTTATAAAAATATTTCTTTTTTCGTCCTAGCCCTGTTCGGATTAGGCGGATTTTCAGATTAGCGGGGTTCGGATTAGCGGGACTCTACTGTACTCCTATGGCATTCCACATCACAAGGGTCCAGTGTGTCCCATTGTAAACAGGAACCATTTCTGGATCTTGTACTTGGACAAATCTGCCTCCTCTACATGTCCTGCATAAATCAGGGGTAAATATTTCATGGACCCAAAGGAACCATCGGTTACCTCAGTTTTAAAAAGAAAAAAAAATGTAGGTACATTTAGTTGGGTTCTGAATCAGTTATCCAAATATATTATTTCAGCATCCTTAATAGTTTTCAAACACACTAATTATTTGAGACAGTATTCTTCACTCCACTCCTAATCTTAGGATCTACTGTCTGCTGTCCGCTTCTTATGTTGACTCAGAGCTGGGCTATCTTCGCATTTTCCACTCGTATCGGAAGTCAGAATGCAACCGGATTGGGGAAACAAAACCTTTGCTCTGCATAAAACAATGCACACATTTATTATTGTATGAAGGAAGCAGAGCAAAGGTTTTGTATATGTATATATGTATATATATATATACACACACACCTTAAAATTAGTGGTTCATGTGACACTGAGAGGTACTTACATTGACTACAAAAATAGGATTTTTCTTCTTAAGTTTGTATTCTATTTCATCCATTTCTTATTATCAGAAGGGTGCAAACATTGCTTACCTGAAAACAAAATTAAAATTAATATTCAAAAGTGATTTTTGCAGTTTGCACATTTAAGTTGCTAGTATACTATTGACATCTATGTTGGACAATTTTAATGAGACTCATTTGTGAACTATAAATTACTATTCATTAAAAAGGGACAAATCAGTGTTATCTCCTTCAAAGTGTGTAGTTTCCCTAAAAATCTTCACTCTAAAGATGTCATTCCCACTGTGTGTAGTAGTGCTGAAACTAATGGCTGAAATTACTTTTAGGTACCTAACTGATTTGACATCACTTGAAGTTGGGCTTCCCCAAATCCTTTGACTATTTCACAGTACGGGGCCCACTTAGTGTTAGTGAGGTGGGATGATAAGTGCGAAGATCACTGGTGCTTCTAGCGCTGTATCTTCTGTAAGTGCAAGGCTCTGAACTGGCACGCAGTCTTCTCATTGTGCTTAGGACAACTTTGAAATTTGAGCAGTAACCATAACATAGTGGTTGAAAAATGAAGATAAAGGTGTAATGTAGGGCTCTTGGGTGTTATTAAGAATCTTTACTGGGCATTTCAAATCTAAAAATTATTCTGAACAAATATCCCTTAGATATCTTGATAAGTTTTCAAATTGCGTGGTTTCTTCTTAAGCTCTGCATACTGTAGGAGTGCCCAGATAGGTGGGCTCTTTAATAATTTAATGCTTCCTCCTGAATTTCCTCTATTCCAAAAATTAGAAATAATTATTAAATTTTACATATAAAGCTGTATAGTTATAAGCCAAAGTCAACACTCCTGAGGTTCTAAACGCACAGTGATTCTACCAATAGCGGGCGCATCCCGCCTTATGTGATGAAAAAATATGCAAAATCTAGAGGAAGGCAGGATGTAATTTTGGATAAAGAAGAAAGGTGAGCTGATACAACACCTGGAATCACCAACTACGCAGGAAATGACTCATGCTGAGAATTATAATTTTTTTCTATTTTTTTTTTCTGACATAGGTATATCAGTCAGTCCAATTGGTAATTATTCTGAATCATGTATCCAGGTTTATCCCTAAATCCTGATGGCATGAGCCTGTATACATTGATCCTATGGTATATTGCTGTTTTATTTTTTATGTCAGGAAATCCTGAATAGAAAACCTAAAATTCACAATATAAACCAATTATTTCAGTTCTTGTAGAAATGGTTTTCTTTCGTATATATTTTTTGATTATAATTAATTGTTATGCCCAGTAACTTTCACAGAACTAAATTACAACTGTACGCATCATGCAATCAACATCAAGGGATAAACTTGGAAACGTGAAACTATACTGACGTCGACCCAAGTGTCTCCTCGGCTCCTTCAGGCCGTTATGCCTCGTCAACGTCCTCCCTTGTTTCCCCAGTGCAACCATTAGTGCAGTGCATCGGCCAGGGACGCACCCGCGTGAGACCTAGCGGGCCAGAGAGCCTTCTTTTGTGCAATAATAATTCTGTGTTTGTATATTTTTCCCAAATGGTCACGGGCCTCAACAAGTATGTAAATAATGTAATCGTAATTTATTAATTCTGTAAATTTGTTGTTGATTAATGTTTCGTTTAGCTGTGTAAATATTCTGTGTTTTCTCAAGCGTGCTAGTATGTAATTGCAGCCTGGCGCGCCGCGGGGCGGGACCTCTCCCACGCCGGCCGATTTCTCCTCCCCTCCCCCGCAGCCGGCGAGCTCCGGCCCTTTGGCGGGCGGGGAGAGTCAGTCGTGTTCAGGGCTCGAACGAGGACAGTCGTGTACGCCGCTCCGCGCTGCTCGCGAAGCGCGTACCTTGAGCTCGTGGCCAGTCTTACGTTTCTAGTTCACGGGTTGTCGCGGCAGTTAAGCTGCCTCCGCGAATCATTCGCCGCCTTACTGAATTTACGAGTTTTCGAGTGACGTTACCAGCCGAGAGTTCCAGAACGCGGACGTGCAATTACGGGTCTCAGAACCTTCATCGTCTTACGAAACGTTACGTAACGGGCCGCGCACGTATTGCGCTTCTTCACGGAGTAACCTTAAACGGGGTCAGTATTACGTTGGAAAATTCCCAATCCGTGTCAGGACGTCCTAACGGACAGTACGGTTTTACGGGAGTCCGGGTCGCCGCGGGAAGGGCGCTTGTTCAGCGACGGTTCCGCCAGGCTGCGGCAGGCTCCAAAACGTCAATAAAAGAGGCTCGTGAAATCGTCAACGCCGAGTTATCCTTGGAACAGTCTACCACTATTCCTCTTCACCTAACTCCTCCCTCCAGGCCCCGCAGTTCCCAGTCTCGGCCACGTTGGCCTGGACCCACACCTCACCGACGAGAGCAGTACGGGCATAACTGGACAGTCACGCAAGCAGGGAATCGGGGGCCTCAAGCCGAGGGACGTCAATAGTTTTACCCAAATTTCCCCTCACCACTCACTCCAGTAACCTTCCATTCATTGCTTTCTTTATCAATTACCTAATCAGTGCTTTTACACACTGACACCCCTAGTACATCGCTGTCACTCTGTGAACTTGCCAAGGAGAAGTAATCTCTTAATCATGCACATTGCACACTTTTTACTTTTTTTTTTTATTAATATTTGGTGGTCAACAGCTGTGCACCAACTGCTATATGGTAATTTCTTTCTTATTCGAAGCATTTTATTATCATGTCATCGATCAAATTGCCGTACGTAGATTAACACCCATGCCTTACCCGGGACTCGAACTCAGAACCCCTCGCTCCGCAAGCCGGTGTGCATCCGACTACGCTACAGAGGTTAGCTTTTTTACTTTTCATATCAGCTTGCTATTGGGCTTAAAACAGGCGGCAAGGAATCCTCCCACTCTTTACTCTACCGCCCCATTATGTTTTCTCCGTGGATCTTACACACCTTTCATTACCAACACCTTTTCCTACAGCCCATTTCACTCCCACCCAGTCTTCACCAGGAACAAGTGTCTCCCTCTTAACTCGTGATGTGTAATTAAAAAATGCTTAAACAATTAATTACCGGGTAAAAATATTCATTGAGTTTCGTTCTCAACTTTCAACACAAATTCTTCTTTATTTAATGACAATTTTCAGGTTAAGCAGTTTTTAGCTAAATATAAGGGTAACAAACAAATTAATAGAAAATACGCCATAGATTGTTAAAACGCAGTCGTCTTCGGTTGGCTAATAAGTGACTAGATGTTTGGGGCATAGTCTGTTCGGGGATAGCACGGTAGTGGCAAACGGCCGTATTAATTTAATTTTTAGATTGTAAGTGAAATGCTGTGTAGTATTGAAAAGTAATTTTTCCCCCATTAAGAAAAAATAAATAAGTTATTTTGATTAAAATATTGTAATGAACATTTTTACTGAAGTTGCCTACCAATGATTATGTTTATATGGCTTCACTTACACGGGTACATACTTTATTTATATTCTATCGATCTATGCGGGATTTTACATGTGGCTTTCTTCGCAACTTCTTCGACTTTTGTAACCAAATATTGCTAATTTAGGCTACAATTTCTGTTTTAGAATTTGTAATAGTGACGTCGTACTGACCATGGTCTCTAAGCCCGTGCTCCACACTGCTAGTACCCGATCCCATTTTCGGAGCGCACCCCCAGGCCAACGGGAATGAGTCAGGCGAGCGCCTCGGACGTGACCCAAATAGACGTAGAGAAACTTAAGGGCACGGAACCCCGGGGGCTCGAACCCATAAAACAATTAAGGGAAAAGCCATTTGGACAAAATTACTAATTACTAGACATTAGAAAAGTGCGTCGTAGCCACTCCGTGCGAGCACCGCACGCACGGAACAGACAAAAAACCTTATTAACATTCACAGCGGCCACTGGCCTTAATTAAAGTGCCTGTGAAAATGATCGAATCAGATTAGGAGGAATCCAAATAAAAGAGTCCACAGTGAGGCAATATGTTGATAAATTTACAGTCGCTAACTTGGTGCCACAATTCAAATAATTAAATACTATAAAACAGTTGTTAAGCCTTAAGCACCCAATTACCAGGTACTACTGACGTCGACCCAAGTGTCTCCTCAGCTCCTTCAGGCCGTTATGCCTCGTCAACGTCCTCCCTTGCAATACTAGTGCACCGACTGTGAAGTGCGACGGTCAGGGACGCACCCGCGTGCGCCCTAGTATGCCAGTGGGCTTCTTTTTGTGTAAATAATTATGCTTTTTATGTAGTTTTAAATGGTCACGAGCTTCAACAATTGTGTATATTATGTAATCGCTACTAATTAATTAATGTGTAAATTTGCTTTTTAATTAATTACTCGCTAAAGTTGTGTTAATATTTCTGTGATTTTTCTCAAGTGCTTACGCCGTGCTAGTAATGTAATCGCAGCCTGGCACATCGCAGGGCGGGCCTCTCCCACGCTGGCTGATTTCCCCTCCCCACCCCTCCTCTGCGGCCCGCGGGCCTCGGTCCGCTGGCGGGCGGGGGAGTGCAGTGGTGTTCTGGGCGCGCTAGAGAGCAGACGTGCACGCCGCTCCGCGCTGGTCTCTGCAGCTGAGCTGCATTCGTTGCATCGCTGGCCATATTGAGTTTTACGAGTTTTCCGGGACGTCACCAGCCGAACGTCATAGGCCGTGTACGCGCATCTACAGACCGCCGAATCTCTCAGTCAGTACGAATCTCTTACGTGACGGACCACGCACACGCTGTGCATCTTTAACGGACAATCGTAACCGGAATGATAGTTACGGGATTACCTTCCCGGTTTGGGTCGGGATGTATTAAAAAGATGAGACTTTCATCCAGGAGTCCGGGTCGTAGCGGGGAGGGCGCTCTTTCTGCGATGTGTCCGCCAGGCTGCGGCAGGCTCTCTATGCGACAATAAAAGGGGCTCGTGGAACGGACAACACCGGGTTATCCTTGGAGCTGCCTACCATTCTTCCTTCTCACCTAAAATTCCCTCCAGGTCCCGTATTTCCTGGTCCCGGCCACGTTGGCCTGGACCCACACCTCACCGACGAGAGCTGCACGGGCAAGACAGGGCAATTACACAAACGGGGAATCAGGGACCAGAAGCAGAGGGACATCACTACCTTTTAACTGAGTATCTGGAATGTGTTTTTAGCTTATAATAGAGCAAATTAAGTTGATTTAAGTTTTTGCTGCCGACTCTCAAAGGAGGTGAAAGTTTCCCTCCCTTGCGAGATGGCCATGTTCAACCACTCCACACTGGATCAAGACGTGTGTCCATGAGCAGCCTTAAATTTTGTTCCACCGATCGTTTACTCTGTACTTGATTTAATAACCAAACCTTTTTCATTCATTGCTGCTCACGTAAACTCGGCGTGTATTTCGCGGACCCGGGCTTATCTCGACTGTTCCCTTGGTGATTCCGCACCGCGTCGCGGACCACGCAATTTATGGCAATGGCCGACTCCAGACAATTCGTTTTTGTTAAGATCGCCGCGCATATGCCTGCCGGCTACAACTTCACGTAAGTGTAGAATCGCATTTAGAACCATGCTCATTGAGCCCTCCTAAGACAATTAACTTTCGGCACTGGCCGCCTCCAGCGAACTAGTAATCACGTCCCTGCGAGACTGCTGCGGCAAATTCACAGTGTTATGTTAGTGTCGTGTTTTGTTTTGTAATCAGCATGTGTTAGTGTAATCGTACAATAGCTCAGATGCCACATAGATCATTATTCCTGCTTTTGTATCGGTTCTGCCACCGCATAGTGTATGTAGAGGGAGTACAGCGTACCTATGTGTACCACCGGAGAAGTCCGTAGATTAAAAGCCAATTTAATATAAACTGTGTCGTCTACGATTATTTCGCACCATTCCGTCCTCCACATGGCAGAGCGGCCTCACAGCCGCGATGCCTGTAGCGCCCGTCAGGTACTTCCCGGGCATTCTACAGAGACCGAGTGACGGCAGAATATTGTCCAGAGTTGTACATGTCATAGTTAATCTCCTGAATCAGAAATATCATATCCTGTTAGTTGAAGATGATAGTTGAATTATATTTTATTCTTGTTTGCAAGTTAATTTGTTATTTTTTTTTTAATATTATGGCTGAGTTATTTCTCGAGGCCACGTAGAACCAGATGACAAGTAGGCGATCCCGATAACCATCGCAATTTTGGCAGCCAAATTTACAGCCAGACGGAGGCGGTTCATTGGTAAAGCAAGTACGGTGTAGCGTCGCCAAGATGACGCAGGCACTACCAATTCGTTTTCAGGAGCACATGCAGGTAATAACCGAAAGCCTTAATTAATTGAGACTCGATAGTTTCTAAATGCATTGCAACTTACAGGTCACTTGATTCATCTTTAACCCTTTAACTGTTACGTAATTATCGGTATGTTCAGAGTTATGATTAAAACCCTATTTAGAAAAGTAATGTTTTTAGTTAAAATAAACTTGTTACATTACAAGAGCAGTAATTGAACAATCAGTTTCTTCGATATCCGTTTTATTGACGTGGGAAACAGTTGTCCGCCATTACGCGTTTTGTGGGACGCTGTGGTGTTTATTTCACATTTGATTTTCATACCTTGAAAATGGTCCTTTGCAGGCTGTTTCATAAAAACATCAGAACATTTACTTATTTTCCTCTGAAGGATTGCTTAATTCCGGTTAACTACGTATGAATTGAAAAGTTAAATATATACGATACTGTCATGCTTCAGCAATCTGCACCTGCACCATGAAATATCTAGTTTCCCATGAATTAAAACATTAATTATATCATCTTGGGTAATGTGGTAACTCGGTCGTTTCTGAATGATTGGTGATGGCATATTTTTGTCTCGGGAAAAATTTATTTTGATCTTCGCCGGCATCTCTGGAAGACTTTTAATACAAAAAAGTCACTATTTAGTTTTTTATGTTTTTCTAAGTAGAAACCGGAAACTTATACTTTTATTCTATGCCTCAAATTTAAAAAGTTTATATTACAATATCTGATATGGTAAAATTATTTATGAAACATTGCAGAAATTGACACTAAGCCCTGTGATCTAGGTAATTTTACATTCTTAAATTTTATCTGAAATGGTCCGCTTTTAAGACCTAGGCCCAGCTCTCAATTTGACAGTTCAGTAGTACATTTTAAGTAGACTAGGGCTACCATAAATATAATTTGGTTTCTGGTAAATGATTTGAAATTTATTTTACGTAAGAGTTATTGGAGAATTAAATTATTGTTAACTATTCTATAGCTTAGCAGTGGGTTGACCCATTTTACCGGTTTCCAGTTTTGCTGAGGTAGTCAAGTTGTTACAGCCTAACAATGGCATGATGAGGGAAGGTGGTGGGTGGAAAGTCAGCTGGGGCATTTTGTGAAATTGCAATATAGTGGGGTTAAATGGAATAAAGGACCCTATAATGAAAGATGTTGAGAGTATAATGGTCACTTAGCGAGGACTGAATCTAGTCTGTTGTTTATCTCAAATTTGACAGGTACATAATAATAGTAGTACCTAGGGTATGTATATATTATTCAATGACTGTTAACTCAACAGTTTTTTAAACAAATTTATTTTAAGTGTCTTAAAACAAATTTTTGTTTGTAAGTGATTGGGGAAATGTGTACCTGTGGTGCTACTGTAGTGATCCTCGTGTAACTGCAGGATTCATAACTGGTCACTTTTTTTTAAATAAATCACTGCTTATTTTAACTTTTTCAGAAAATTATCATTTATTAATTTCTATAAATGATTATTTATTTAAGACTTTGGCACATTTGGTTCATTTTTCTGTGTAGTCCATGTTAAGCACATAAGGACTTGAATATGTTTTTGCCTACTGAAAACCCAGGCCTTGCAGGCTCTTATATATACGTATGGGGTATGGAATATTCCTTCAAAGTTGCGTTAGGTTTTTTTGAGGCATTTGGTTTTTACAGTATAGTAGGACTGTGCCAATGATGGACCAGTTAAAGGCTATAAATAAATAAATAAATATTAAATTTTAAAAAAATCAATAAATGTCTTGCCATTAAGGTCACTAAAGATAATAAAAGGTGATAGAGAATGTGATATTGACAGAATGAATTGTAGGGGATGACAGGAAGAATACTCTGAGAAAACAACACTTGTGAAAAATTAGGGTGTGATTGTGATCTGACCATTCAACACCATGGCCTCTGAAGTGAAGGATTTTCCAGTGTGCCACCAAAATTAGTGTATCCAAACATTGAAGCATTGTCAGGGTGTTTTGTAGCTAGCATGAGGAAAATTCTTTACTCAAGATAGAATCTTGTAAACTTTGCCTTAATGCTGTCAACCCACCAGAATGCTTCCAGCATATCTAATACATAGTCATGTGTAAATTTTAGTGTGACGTAACTTTTTCCTTGCACTGCAACACAAGTAAAGTGGATTGCATTGAACGGTGTAAGAAGTTTGCAACAAGAGCACAAGTATGGACCTTAAAGGCTTCAACTCAAAATTTTTCAGCCTTTTCAGCCAATAGAATTGGAAAAAACCTTTTTTTTTCCATATTTCCTAGAGAAGTCCCTTGGCACTTATTTTTCTTCGTCTGCTAACAAAACTACTTACCTGAACACAGATTGTTTGAACTTTTTTTCTAGGAAACTATTTTAGATCTATACTGCTGGAGAAATATGATCTGCAATTAATGGTATAATATTGGTTAAATTTCAGTAATATTGTAATGAAGTCATCTGGAGACATTTTACTTGGGCAAAGAGTTTTTAGGTCCTGCCAACATATTTATAGACAGTTTGGCTACCTAGCCAATTGCTGGGTTCAGATAAGCCAAATATAAACTTGAAATAAATTACCCTACCAGGCTTTAGCAGCAATTGTCTGGATTTGCTTGGCTTCTGGGTTGTAGCTGCATGAACACTTAAGATTTAAGATGTTTCGATCAATGTTGCAGTCACTATGAAGGTAGCAATTACCTGCTGATTTTGGAAATTCACCTGCCTTCAAATACTCTCACCTGAGAGGGGAGTGTTTCCTGATAGGCTGCTGCTGGGCTCTCGGTGATAAGTGTTTAAAGGCAGGAGAATTACCAAGAACCTCGGTAGGATGATAGTGACTGCAACATCACTGAAACGTAAATAAAATCTTCGCACATGTGAGATACTGTTGATAATGCTTTCTAAATTTGGAATCAAAATCTGTAATTTAGCTAATGATTTTGACAATTATTTAAAACTCTTGACTTATAACATTCTACATGTGTAGATGTAGGCAAAAACCTTGTCAGAAGAATACTATTAAATTTTAAATAATACTGCTAACAAGGAATAATTTAAACAAGGGGAAGTGCCTGTGGTACACATCTTGAGAGGTAATCACTGTAAACACCACTCATAGAAGACCTGTTTGCCCTATAACAGCTGCGAAAATTATTCCAAGTCTAATATTCATCTTCAGAGGTTTGCCATTTCTCTTGTAATTGGGGTGGTGGGGATCCAGAGTTTTATAAAATATAGTCCATGGACACTTCCAAATTACCCACTTAGGCTTATTATGGGTTGGGTAATTGTGGGTCTAGAGACCTTTGTGTTTGTGGTCAAAATTCAAATGAAAGCTAAAATTTTGTGATTTTTGGATTTTCTTGGAAAATTACCCCACCAAAATAAGCACAGAAGTTAGTTTCATTTTTAAATTGTATTTGCAAATCAGTTACATCTGTTCTGCTGAGGGTGAGCAGTGTGAAGGGCACAGATTTCTTCCTACTATACTTTGTTTTTAACATTTAATCAAATAATAACTTAAACATTAAGCAAAAACAAGGGATAAAAAACAGGTAGTCTGTTGTGACCCTCCACATTTTTTGTCATGCTATGGAAATCAGTTGTGCATGTTTGCAATTGGAATAGACAACATGTAAGATTTTCAAATTGGAAACTGTGAAACATTATGAGTAGACCTGCAAAATTCGCGGATTCATTCGGTGATAGGCTAGAATTCACACACATACCTCTCAGATAATTTTGCTATTGGCTTACTGTTCATCTGGACGAATCTCAACCAGTTATAAAACCTCAACCAAAGGATCGAATCAGACAAACCAGCTAACTTACAAGTCGGCAGCCAATGAATTTGCGATATTTTCCCGAGTGTACAGGGGTATGTGCAGTCTATCCTGAAGGTCATCGAAACCGTGAATTTTGCAGGTCCTTAATTATGAGGGTTCAAACAAAATTTTGGGAATTTAAATTTGCTAACATTAAACCTCTTAAATTTTATAATTACTGACATTCACACAATGAACCACTATGCAGAATTTCTGCTATAGGTTATTGAATTTATTATCAATGTCTTCTGATTTTTTTTTCTGTTGTGAGTGCAGGAAGGGAAACTTAAAACAGTATCATTAGGTGTGTATGCAAAATATATTAAAATGTAGGTGTCCATCATTTATGGTTTATTTCAACTTGCGAGTTGAAAAACCCCCACATTCTTTATTTCCTTTGGGGACAACATTTGGATTTGTAACTGCTTGGTTAGTCTAGATGCTTCACCAATGAAGTATTTAGATGGTATGAACTTAAGTATGACACAAAAATTATATTAAAATACGTACTTTTTGTATGAACTAGATGAAATCTTTTAAGTGTTTGGTTATGTCAGCTTAATTTTACTGGATAAACCAAACCCAAAATTAAATGAAAGTAGCACAACTGTTAAATGTTGGGCTTCAATTCAGGTGAACCCAGGTATGAATACTGCACAATTCTTTCAGATTTCTGTCCTCAGTAAGGGAATATAATTTTTTTAAATTGTTTGTTTTCCACTTTGTGAAAGTAAAGCATTGTGCAGTTGACACATCAGCAGTCTCCTTTTTTTTTTACCACACTTCAAGCCTTGCTGTCTTTGCAAGTGTTGGGGTATTTTTCTGTAGATTGTTAGGTCGCTTTGTGGCACCACATTGTTGAAGGCAGTTAAGAGTGTGTGATACAATAACAGGAAATGCTTATGTTGGAGCAGATGGCAGTTCAGTGCAATATTGTGAGTTCACTAAAAGCATAAGAAATGTTAAGCAACTAAGATGTGTAGTAGTCTGTTAGGTGTCTCAAGCCTTATTTCAGTAGGCAGTACAGCAGGTGCTCATGAGCGAGGAGGTAGGTTTAGCCTGCAGATACTATATTTTTGAAGTTGTACTTCTTTAGGCTTGTCATTTAAAAATGACTGAATTTTTATGTGTGCACACCATGTAATGAAATTTTCACTGGAAAATGGTGAAATTACGCATGAACATAAACCCATATATAATAAAGGGACGTACCAAAAATATTGGTGTGCCAGATGAAACCTTATGATAGTGAAACTAACCTGGAATATATTTGGTGAACTAAAAATCATAGTAAAGAGTTTAAAGTTAAAAAACCTAAGGATACTGGCATTACAATTAGATTTAATATTCTCCTTTCAATCTCCTGTCAGTCTTCATAGTGCAGAGGTTCAAGTGCAGAGTTAATTAGCTAAATAAACGTGGTTCAAATTTTTGGCAGTGGAAATATATTCAATTGTTTTTAAATACAGATTACTGGGTTATACAATTTGTGATTTAAGCTAATATACACATTGATACATTTTGTTTATTGTCTTGCTATAATATTACAAACGTGAGAGATTAGACCTCGATGCCAGGTTAAGAGCTGGCTGGCAGCCCTGAATGGTCACTGGCGTCTTGCGCCATGTTACGTGCCGTTCACCGACGTAAGGCATGCCACTCATGCCTGGCTGGATTAAAATGGTAGTCGCTACTCCCTCATTTTGTCCTGCCTTGGTGCTGTTGTCCATCGCTGAGCAACCTTGGGAATTCTGCGTCGGGTTGGGCCGGGCCGGAATGATGAGACTAGTCACTGCTGCTCTTGTCGGTTCTGGAAAGACGACCTAGTAGTTCTTAAGCAATGAGCCGGCCTCCGCGGGAGTCCTGGGACGAGATCCGAGCGAATCTCGGTACACTTTGAAGGGTTTTAAATTCCAAGAATAAAAATTCCCGTTCTTATATTTGTCTGAAGATACCTGTACCAAATTTCATCCAAATCTGGGATGGTAAGGTGGTCAATGTGTTTCTTAGCTGTGTGATCTGGCATGGAATAACCCAACACCCTTCTCGCCCGGGGTTGCAATAGCAGGGTGTCCAGCGACCTGGGAAACCTGAAAAAGTCAGGGAATTTTGGTGGTCAGGGAAAAGTCAGGGAAATTTGTGAAAGTTCTGGAAATGTCCTAAACCACTAACCACTCGCTTATCATGAAGGTTTTTCTCAAAGTTTTACAGAATACACTCTTTAGTTTTCCTATTTGACAAATCAAATCATATTTAAACTAATGTTTTCCTTTACGTGTCTGGACTTGCAATATACAAGCGTACTGCTTTCATGAAGTCTATTAATTTAAATACCTACCGTATGTATGACATGCATACCGTATTTTGATGATAATACCGCACCCAACGTTAGGAAGGGGACAGATAATACCATAGTTTGTAAACTTGTAAGCTACTGTTCATAGTTAGTCTGCCTAATATATTGCTACTGTACCATATTTTGGGTTACAACATACCATACTTTTGGCGGTTCTCGAGTGTACCAGAAGGTTACCGAAGCTGGCGGAACCGACCACCGGTGTCATTACTGCAGTTTCCTCCGTTTGATTACACGTTTCGTCAGTTCTCTCAGATTGCCAATCATAATTTTCTTTGAAAGATACAAATATTATTTTGGAAATTTTTGTACTCTAATCATAGCCAAAATACTTATGAATTTTAGTGCTGTGATCTTAGGAAGTTATAAAATGTAGCATATTTCTTTACACTGTAGTGATGTGCATACAAACTTACACTTTGTTTATTGCGAATCTTTCGCGGTCTTTCTGCTAGATTTTACTGGAGCTGTGACTAGGCCTCTACAATTTCTGTGAATAATGTCTAAATTCAAACATCGTTCAATCCTACATAGTTACTTGACCCAGCATTTAGTTGGTGCGCGGAAGTGCCGGGCGATAAATTTTATTTTTTTTGTAAATTATGCAAGACTGTCGTTTCCCTCAGTAATATGGGCAAACAAGCTCTTTCAAGCCACATGAAAGGCCAAAAACACCAACGTGCAAATAATGCAGTGAATTCTTCCAAGTCAGTTGGTATTTTTTTTTAAATCGGTTACTGCTGTGTCTAAAGTTACCACAAGCAAATTCGATGGACAAGCCTCTAATGAACAATTTCATTCGTCAGGTAACGTCAAATCATCTCAAAGCTCATAATAGTGATTTTCCTAGCAGATCCCAGTCTGTGAGTTCTCGAGGTGTTGAACAATATTTCAGGAAAGACAGTGTTACAAAATCAAAAATTTTGTGGTGTTTGAATGCCATTATGCAGCATTTTTCTCTTAGGTCTGCTTTATTCAAAATAATGTTTCCAGATAGTGAAATAGCTGCAGGAATGCATTTATAGAAAACCAAATTAGCATACACAATTGTGTCAGTCCTTGCTCCTTACTTTCAAAAGGAAATGTTAAATAATGTTGTTGACTGTCATCATATTAAATGTTGCTTTTGATGAAAGTTTAAACAAAGTTGCTCAAATGCAACAAATGGATATTTACGTCAGATTCTGGGACAAGGAAAAGGAAGCTATTGCTACACGATATTACAACTCTGCATTTCTGGGCCACACAACTGCAAATGACTTGTTACTTTCATTTAAGAAATCTCTGAAAGATATTAATCTGAAAATCTGAATTTTTCTGGAAAAATTTTCATTTTTGTCTGGAAAACCTGGAAAAGTCAGGGAATTTTTCTATCCTGGTTTGCTGGACACCCTGAATAGGTATAAAAGCAGGAAAGTCGGGGAAATTAAAATGGTTAGGAAATAAGTGGAAAATTTGGGGTAATCTCGAACTAATTCTGTACATTTTTTTTGTAACAGCAAAATTAAACCAGAAATACTACTTCTGCTGATGTTTACTAATAACAAAATTTGGTTTGTTTTCCTTTTTTGTGAAACCCTGTTTTTTTTTATTGTAAACAAAGGGGGAAAATTTATTTCTGCATGCTCACATACATGTTAGATAGCCTACATTCAAAAGTTTTAGGTGAATCTATAGCTATTTACAAGCATCTCTTTCTAAAATGAAGTTAATTTTGGCCAAGGTGACATGCAAATAGCATATAAAACCTCATTTTCTCCCAGAAAGCAACACCAAGTGGGTTGCAGGATGTCTGGAAGGTCAAGGAAACTTCTCGATTCAGATCTGGAAAAGCAAGGGAATTTTGAATTTTCAATGTAGTAGGGACCCTGTACTCCCTATCTCCCTTTCTATCCCCACCCAGTATCTCTGTTCCCTCATTTGTCTTTAAGCTATTTTAAATGAAAGAACATCCCTGCACCTTGCAATGGGTGTCAGCTGCCTGTTACACTTATATGGTTTTCTGAAATTGCTTAAGTCAAATGCTAGGGTGGTTCCTTGCAATAGGTCAGTGATGGACGGCTGGTGGGCCGGATACGGCCTGTGACATGGTTTCGTGCGGCCAGCTTAAGTAATCTTTCAACAAAGGGATATTATGTATACTTTCATTTATCATTTTGTTTGTTTGTAATAGTTGTCACCACAATGTTATGAAGATATGGTAATCTTGCACAACTATCGAAAAAAAATGTTTTGTATATATATCTTTGTAAATATTGTAGCTATTGTTTGTTATTCTTAGTTTATAAGGTTTTTTTTTTTGTTTTGTTTCATCACATGCTGCATATTGCATTAATTGTATGCTCAACAGATTAATAAGACATTAATAAATTATTTTGAGACTTTTAATTAATTCCTGTGTGTCTAACCTTCTGGTTATTTTGAAGAATATCTGGCTCTCAGTGAGTGAAGTCGGCCATAACTGAAATAGACGCTGGCCTTTTCCTTATCAATTTCCCTGATTTTTGTGCTAATCTGTTACTTGCGGCCTTGTAGAGAAGTAAAACTAAAATGAATTTTAAGAAACTTTATAATCTGGTAGATAACACTAAAAGTGTAGGATTTTGGCACTCCCTGCAGAGATTTAAGTAACACCTAGAACCTGATACCATGCACACTAGTAACGACTCAAATGATTAATAAATTTGATTTGTTTGTAGCTGGTAAATGTGGGTATAAACCCACCCAGCATAAACTTCAACTCCCTGACGATGGAATCTGACAAGTTCATCTGCGTGAGGGAGAAGCTGGGAGACACGGCTCAGGTTGCGATAATCGATCTGGCAGATCCAACCAATGCCATTCGTCGACCCATATCGGCAGATTCTGCAATAATGAACCCAGCCAGCAAGGTCATTGCTTTAAAAGGAAAGGCTGGTGTTGAAGGTAACTCTAAATTTTTTTGTTATTACAGGTTGTTTACTTCTGCATTCAGATTAGGGTTTCTGTAAACAGAATGTCCACAGGTTAAAACATTTTGTACATATGCCAGAAATGGTTTATGTCAAAAATGTTACATAAGAACTTCCCCATTGCAAGAATTCTTTAAGAATGTAGGATGTCTACAGGTCACAAAATCAACTTCAAGGTGACAACATTGAAGGAATAGTCACGAAAGTCAGTCCCGAAAGAAGCGGCAACTACATAATATTTTCCTTTATATAGTAAATTATTTTTAATTTCTAATTTTGTATATAAATGACTAAAAAAGAAAATATAAGGATAGTTTTAAGAAAATATAAGGAAAGTTGTAAGAAAATTTTATTTAAAGGTCTTAATCCTATATTCATACTTTTTTAACAGCTAGTCCTATCCTGCATGTTAGTCTTTACACAACATTGTTATCTTAGCTGTGGTCTGTAATAACGATTTACATTTAAATCTAAAAGTAATTTAAAATAACATGATCCATGAATAGAATGGGCCAATATTTATCAACTCTGGTAGGTTTAAAAAGTGCTTAGCTGTTTGACGTAGCGATTTGTGTGATGTTAAGCAGCCCAGAAGACCCTTCAGATTTTCAACATAGAAATGAAAAGCAAGATGAAGGCCCATACCATGACGGAAGATGTTATTTTCTGGAAGTGGGTTTCGCTGAATACGTTGGCTCTGGTAACGGAGACGTCCGTATACCACTGGAGTATGGAAGGTGAGTTTGTATCATAGTAAAGTAATTTAAAAGTGTTATTCTAACAGCAGTTTTAAAATTAATACAGTTAAGATAATTTAGTGAAGTTTCTTCTACAATATTACTTTGCTTAGCTAGTTATAGCATGAAAATTTAATATTGGTTTCAACTGAACTTGAAACTATGTTAGAAATAATAATATCCTGACACTCATTACAAACTACACATCCTCATTTATTCAAAATTTCTGTTTTAAAAAATGTTTAAAATTGATTGGTTCTCTAAGTTCACTGATAAAAGGGTAACTTCAGTGCAAAAAATAATAATTTGAAAATATTAATCTAAAGCTAATTTTTACTTAAGGTGTGAAAATGATAAATGTAATTTACTACGTATTACACTGTGGGTAATGGAAATTGTCATACATTATCTTGATTTAATTACAAATGTTTTTTAAGTAATTTTTATTAAATACCTTAGTGTCATATGAGAGTGCCACTAAATCTTACCTGCCTCGTTTAAGGATATTTGCTTATTTTATACTGGTGTGGTGTTGTGAATTGCATATACGTGTGGTAACCATACATTCAACGTATTTTGGACCCATTTCTGTAATGTTGCAGTATTTTGTCAGTTAGTGCTTTGTGTTATCTGTTAGTAAGCAGATGTTCACAGACAGGTATTAGTTGTTTTGCATGAAAATTTTGTGACTTAAAACCTAAAATTTAGTTGATGTAGGATGTTTGTTGATTTGTGGATAGTGTATTAGTAGCAATAGGGTTGGACATTTATTACAAGTATAACATCTTTGTTATACATCTATGTATGACCATCTGTGTTATAAATAGGACACCCATTTGTTTATAAGCTGGTATTAAAAGTTTTGGTGATATTAGTAAGGTAGTGCAACATTGTCAGTTATCTTAGCTACAAGAAGTTGCCAAGTTATATTATATTCACTCAAAGATAAATATAAAAACTTCAGGGGGTAGTAAGTGGTGTATTCAGAAGCTCAGAAAATAAATTTTCCTCTTAGAACTAATTTTATTTAGTATTAAGTCATAACTAGAAGGGGACTTCAGTCTATTTACAGTCTCTCCTCACTGATAAACCCTTTGTAGTTACTGCTAATTGAAACAATAGCCAACAAGGACCCAGATAAAGTGCGGGGCATTTGTACTCTGAAATTTACCAGTTTCCACAATACAGCTTTGCATGAAATGGAAGCTAAAATTTTTATACATTGTTTCTGTTCCAGGTGATTCAATCCCACAGAAGATGTTTGATCGCCACTCCAGTTTGAATGGTTGCCAGATTATAAATTATCGCACAGATCCCAAACAAACGTGGCTGTTGCTCATTGGAATTTCTGCACAGGTAAAGCATTTTTTTTGTGGGTGCATGCAGTTTTGTAGTTAGCACAACTATTATTTTTTTAAATTGTGACTAACCTTTATTTTATATGGTGCTTATAATGATTGCCATGTATGTACTTTGAAGCTGACAGTTTATTAATTACTTCAGATATGTGTGTGGTTGGTGTGTGCTGAAGAATTAAATTGATGAATAATTCTGACTTGATGGTTAGCTGCACTGACCTTCAGTAAATCATAGAAGCAAGACTGAAGCAAAATTGAATGCCATGTATCCAGTAGCTTAACTAAAAATTTTATAACAATCTTGTGTCCCAGTATGTTAATCTACCATGTTAAGTCAGTTGAATTTTTTCAATTCCTGCATCGTTTAGTGGTTAGTGGTCCTCATATGCCAGGCATTCTTCGTGCATTTAACACATTTTTCTCAAAGTTATATTAATTTGGATATTTTCTCAGGGTCTTAAATCTTTCCAAATGTGTATTTGTTAACAGAAAAATGACTGTTATGCCTGTTATTTTGCTAAAACAAGAAGCGAACCTAAATACTTCCAATCATTTATGCCAAAAACAGTTTGCTGCCAAGAAGTCACTGCTGTGGACTGCCATTTGTGGTAGCATGCAGTGTTAAAGGGGAGCTGCTTAGATATGCTCATCAACTGGGTATATGCTGTGCATTTGTTAGTGTTTTTTGAAATTCTACTGTCTAATGTACTGCAAATAAGAGGAAATTTTCATAGTTTAAATCCAAAGTTTTTGCTACATTTGTATTTTCTCCCTCATCGTAGAATTAAGTGTTGAATACAATACACAGTTTTGCACTATCACTTGACAATGATTTGTTCTGTATTCAGCAAAACCGTGTGGTTGGTGCCATGCAACTCTACTCAGTAGAGCGGAAGGTTTCGCAGCCCATCGAAGGGCACGCTGCCTCATTTGCGCAGTTCAAGATGGAAGGAAATGCGGAGTTATCCACTCTCTTCTGTTTCGCAGTGCGGACCTTGCAGGGTGGGAAGGTGAGTTGATCATTCAGGAGTTGTATGTTAATATATCTGCATATGTGTGGCTGAATGATTAGATGAAACATAAACGGCTGTTCACACACTGAAAAGCTGATGATATTGTATTGTATGATTCCATGCCACATGTGGAGATAATAGTTTGGTAAATTACTTTAGTTTAAACTGTTCCTATTTTGGTCTTTACACCATTTCTAAACTTTTTTAATTTTTATTTTTTATATTTTTTAAAGGAAGCAAATGTTTGGTGTGATATTTTTGTTCAATAAAAATAGCTTGAGTTTAACTGATAGTGTGCTATTGCAATAGTATTTAATTTCTATGCTGGAGGCAAATTCATTCAAAACAAACATTTCAACATAGTTAATGTAACTTATATGATTAAAAAAAATTTAAGAGAAAAATTACTTAATTTAATTAGTTATAGTATTGTTGTGTACTGAGCTTACGGTGGTATGCTGTAATGTTGTGTTAGTCTTGGAATGGCGGGAACTCATGTGCATGCTGTTGGGAAGTGGATTAAATAAATGGGTGTGAGAAACTAAAGCTCTGTAGGGTTTCATAGCACGTCATTGAAATCAAGTACAAAGTTTTAATTTGCTGTGACAAGTTATTTTTCTGTGTATTGAAATGCATTCTAATATTTTAGTTCTGGTGGAATTTCACAAAGTTCTCCCTATGTAAAATACCTAAACTTAAGAACCATGATAAATAATAGAAGTGTTGGAAACCCTTTTTTTGTAGTTAGAAAATATTGTTTACTAAATTAGGAATATCCTTGAAAAGATAACATCACGAAGGAAATCTAATTAAAATTACAATATTTGTTACTGCTAAATTATTCACTCACAACTTAATTCATCTTAAACCACCACAGTGAAATTCAAGATTTATTGAAACAGATTTTTAGAGATTTTTAATGGAATTTTCAATATTTACTTGCTGAAAAAAACAAATGGGTGTGACCCTTTAAACAGCTGGTTGGGAGAGGGAGAGATAGCAGTATCTCTGGGTTGGGAGGAGCAGTCCCCCCCCCCCCCCTCCACCCCGCCCTGCCCGGGGAGTCATGATAAGCTGTTGGTCACTATTTATTTCCATTGATTTGTAGTGCTTAGTATTGACTAACTACTGTTTGAGGACTTAAGCAATTGCTTGTGCTTTTTTGACAATTTAGAAAAACATATGTTAAGAACAGAAGAGGAAGCTAAAAGATTTAGCCACATAAGTATTTATTCTAAGTAACTAATGGCAATTAAATTGCAAGTTTAATTAGGGGTTGTATAAAATTGAACTAATTTTTTTCTACATGAATTTAAACAGCTCCATATAATTGAAGTTGGCCAGCCACCAGCTGGTAACCAGCCATTCCACAAGAAGGCTGTGGATGTGTTCTTCCCACCAGAAGCGCCCAACGATTTCCCAGTGGCTATGCAGGTGTGTATAAGTGTAATTACCACAAATGCTGTATTTTTTTAAAAAGGTAGATTTAAAATAATTACTACCTATTGTAGCCGTTACCATGGTATGACTTCCGGAAAATTTTAACTGTTTTTCGTTTAGTGGTCCATAGACCCAGAGAGCATAGTAAACTCAAAGGTTTATATATATAATCGCCATTCTATGGACACTATAACTGCCGTAATTTTTCACAAATCATTTCCAAACTGATACATAAAATAATTGTTTTGGAAATCTCTGCAGAGTTTGTTGAGCAGAGTTCCACAAACGGGGTAGAAATGGGGAAGGTGTTTTGAAAAACCAAAAAATTGCTGTAACTCCCATATGACAAATATTGCATCTGTTTGAATGTGTTGTAACTCGGAGTAATACCAAGATCTTTGTAGGAATAAGTTTTTGATATGACAAACCATAACTGCCAGACTTCATCAAGAGAAGTTGAATGTCAAAAAAAAAAAATTTCATAACTTTTAGATAGGCACACTATCAAATTCATAAAAAATTGTTTGTAAAACTTATAAATATTGTGTAAACTTTTGTCTGAGATATTTGATACGACCAACCATTGCTGCAAGGGGCGGTTAGAGGGGTTAAAATAAGACGAGAAATTAAAAATTATCTTAATAGGCATACCACATCAAATATATTTACATTGTTTGTAATTCTTATAATTTTTATCTAAAACATTGGGCTGAAAAAATTTTGAAAAACTATTACCAAAAAAACTAAGGGCTGGACTTTAAAAAAATTATAAATCCTGTAGTATCGAATTGTTTATAATTTATTTTTAACCATCTTAATATTACCATAGACCTTGGTTAAAAAAAATTAAGACCACATATTAGTGCAAGAGATGAAAAAATTTTCCGAGGTCAAAAATGATGCATAACTACTTTAGTAGACGTATATAAAATTCATTAAGACATTCAATGCTGAATGTATTGAGTTAAAAATGTTCATACTACTTTTGCTGCATTGAATGAGTTTTTAATAGATCATTTTTGAATATTGGCGAACATAGGGTGTTATGTACAGAATTTCTTTAAATGTTCAAAGAGTTTAAAGAATAAATAGGTACTTTGAAATCTAGCTATGCCTGCAGGCTATGCCGAAAGGGATTTTTTAAAAAGAATTTGGCAGCAAGCTTGCATGTAAATTCATTCATCCTAATTCAAATTACTATGTCAAACTAACATTAAAATCATAAATGTTCTCTAGTAAAAGTGTTATTGTAGCAGTAGCCATGGATGCTGGATCATGCTGATATTTTGCAAACTTTTGTGCAGGTTAGCAACAAGTATGATGTGATCTACTTGATAACAAAGTATGGATACATTCATCTGTATGATATAGAATCTGCAACTTGCATCTACATGAACAGAATAAGTGGAGACACCATATTTGTGACTGCACCTCACGAAGCAAGTGGCGGCATTATTGGTGTAAACAGAAGAGGCCAGGTATGTTGATATTTTTTGTTACTGGTGTAAATTTTTTTCAGGCAGTGTTGTTAAGCTATTTAAAATTTTTGACGGTAAAAAAATTTTAAAAATATATATATTTATAAAAGTTCACTTAGCCTAACAAGATTTAAGCAAATAACTGATTTTATTTTGCTAGAGATTTTAATGTAAATAAATATTTGTTGTGAAAAATAAGCAGCCTAAGTTACTGAAGAAATAATAAATTTCTGTTATTTTCCTATTATCCTGAAATTAGGTTAATCTAACCATTGATAGTCAAATAAGTTAATTGTGGGGGTGGGGGGAGAGAGAGAGTACAGCCTCACTGAATTGTAAATTATTGATAATCATGGTTACTTAAAAGGAAACTTTTCTGGTGTAGTAAGTGGGATATTGTTTGTTTTTTTCTCTTCATTTAAGTTTTTTTTTTTTTTTTAAGTTTGGTACAGGTTTTCTGTTATCGATGTGAGTTTTCTATTTGGTTTAAATTCTGTACATGCTTTGCAAGTCATTTCGAGTGAACACTGGCTAGTAAGTTTTCTACAGGACCAACTTTGTACAGCGGAATGGCGTGTGATTGCTGGTGGTGGGAGACCAGCAAGCAGCTTAGAGGGCCCAGCCCTCCCTCTCCTCCCCCTCATCCCTCCAACTATCATGTGGGCTGCTGCCAGGCAGCTTATGGCAAGGGGAGTGCGGAATGGTACTCGAGCTCAGGGTCATTAAGAGCTGGCGTGGGATTGGATTATTAGAGGAAAGAGTGCGGTTGGGGGGGGGGAGGGGGAGTGTTGTAATGATTAGTGAGTGTAGAACGGGGTGACATGGCATACTTATGGTAGCTAAGGGCAGGTAACTGCCAGCAGATAATGACTTGTTTTTGGTTTTATTGTTGCTTTTTGTGTGAAGGAGGTTTTTTGAAGGAAGTGGGGATATGGCTGGAATGAGCTAAAGGATGTCAGGTTAAACATCAGACGTAATCTTAGTTTAAGGCACTGCAGGGCCAGCTTCTCTGGTGTATCATTAACTTTTGTTTTGACTTCGTACAACTTTCTTTTAATAATTTATTTGTGTAGTTTGAGATTTTTTTCAATTTTTTTTTTCATTTTTTTTATTATAACTTAATAATACAACTGTTAATGACTAGTGTGGTAAATGACAGTTGGCCACATTTTTTTTAATTTTTTTTTTTATTCCAAGTTAATCCGTTTGTTATATCTAAGTAACCTTTGCAATGTTTTCACTGTTTTTATTTAGAATTCTTATGTTTTGACTTTAGTTATGTAATTTGTATAAGGTAAGCGAATTTAAGGAATTCCTAAGGCCATTTGGTAGATATTTTTATTTTTTTTATTCATGTTATCAAACATAATACAGGAGTCATATGGATGTAATGTGTCCTTAAGATAGGTTTTATATTATAAATTTTTTTCTTCCTTGTGGAGAGGCACAGTTTGTTAATGTCCGGTAATGGACAGTAGCTTATATTTTCTATTGGTTCTGAGCAAAGGTAAATAAACTTGGCAAAGGTTTTAAAGAGGAAATGTTTTCAGTCTTAACTGTGTGCCCATGTAAGTTTAAGTACACCCCTAGTATTAATTTGTTTTTGTAAGGTTATAAGCTATATTATTGATGGTGGGATGAAGCCATTTTGGTTCTTAAAGCTACCTAACTGATGACTGTTGGCACCGTCTGTTAACTTTGGCTAAGGGGTAGCCAGGGCGGTCCAGTTCTATACACAAATCTGCACATTTCTGCTCTCATCTCTCTGCCACTCACTTCTTAGTGCTTTTACTTGAGTAACTTTGCATTGGTTGTATAGGTAGTTGATAGTTTTCCCTACTTGATAGCGATGGTGGAGGTAATTTGTTTTGGTTTTGCTGAGGCTCTAGCATTCTTGGGCTAGGCGTAACAGTTGTGTGTTACAGTATTGTTGTACTGAGACTTCAGGACTATCAGCATAGTCTTTTGACTTATTTAGGTGTTCAGGCACAGTGGTGTTACTTGACTTAGTGGCCTGACAATATACACCTTAAAGCTAAGTAATAGTGATCAGGTTTAGTATGCTATCTAACATATTATTGACTAGATTTTTGTTTGTATTTTAACTGTATTTTACTATTTTTCAGGTATTGTCTGTAACTGTTGATGAAGAGAACATAATTCCTTACATCAACAATGTCCTTCAGAACCCTGATCTGGCTCTTAGGATGGCAGTGAGGAACAATTTGGCTGGTGCGGAAGAACTGTTTGTGCGCAAGTTCAATACACTCTTCCAGAATGGCCAGTATTCTGAAGCTGCCAAGGTTTGTAACAATAATTGTTAAATTCTTTAAACTTGGTGCATGTTCTAATTTGTAACTTTTAAATTAAGATTTAGCGGCGACACTGCCCTGGCCACAGACGTAAAATTATCTGCCCTAGGCTGTATGAAAGTTTTTTTAGAAAGCCAACGAGTGGCGCAACCTGTCATAGCACACTAACGACCACTGAATGTACAAAACACAGTATCAAACAACGTACAAAATAGTACTAACTGGGGACTTCCCAAAAAGTTGCCTTTCTAATGGTATCTCTGAAGTGCAAGGCTGTGAACTGGTGCGCATTCCTCTAGTTGTGCATGGGACAGCTATGAAATTTGTTCGTTAACCATAACATTAGATGGTGGTGAAATGAAGATTATGATGTAACGTAAGGCTCTTGGGGTGTTTGAAAAAGAATATTTTCTGGGTGTTAAGTCTAAAATTATTACGGAAACCTGAGTTTTGGCTTGTTTCTCCTTTACAAAAAAAAAGGGGGGGGGGGAATAATTAGTGATAACGAATCAGTTGGCTTGCAAAATGTTAGATTTAACTACATGCATAACCACTCAATTAGTTTTGTGAAATATAAAAAATGTTTACTCTTACCTTTGTAACTAAAGGTTATCCAATTTTTTTTAATCAGTTCCTGAAAAATTAATTGTAAAATTATTTTATTTTGAGCTTTAATTAATTTTAATTGAATGATTTAATTACTTGTAAACTATAAATTTGGTTATCTTTTGTAGGTGGCAGCCAGTGCTCCCAAGGGCATTCTTCGTACGCCGCAAACCATTCAGAGGTTCCAGCAAGTGCCTACACC
Source organism: Bacillus rossius redtenbacheri (assembly GCF_032445375.1). Classification (NCBI taxonomy): domain Eukaryota; kingdom Metazoa; phylum Arthropoda; class Insecta; order Phasmatodea; family Bacillidae; genus Bacillus; species Bacillus rossius. Next base: position 29,020,709 of record NC_086334.1, read on the forward strand.
ACAGGGACAGACATCGCCTTTACTTCAGTATTTTGGCATCCTCTTGGATCAGGTAACCTTCGTCCTGTGTGTGCAGTCATCTTGGTACTGTCTCTGTGCTGTCCTACAGTTGTGGTAGTCTTGTAGGCCACTGGAGCACCTGCTTCACTGCCAAACTTCCTATTTTATGTTACCAGTGGAGTTGGGTGTACCCCTGTGTATCATGTGGCAGTCAGTAGTGTAGATGTGTATTTTCAGTGGTTTTTTTTTATCTAAAATAGCCACAGTGTACTGTATTAATGTGAACACAGCCCAGGGTTTTCGTAATTAATAAGTGCTTAGTTAGACCAGAAATTGAATAACCTGCAAAAACGGTTAGTTGGCAGCAAGTTGTGCTGAGCAAGAGCAAACTGTGTCCTCACCATTTTATTGGAATTGGACGAAGCCTATCAGAATAGCATGTGATTTTCAACATTTTTAATTACTTGAAGACTCAAGTGTATTTTCGATTTTCAGTCTTGGGTTTGACATCATAAAATATGGGTTATTTCTGGGTATCTATGATTTTGTCCTTTAGAGTGGTTGTATATTTATGGGGAAGCCTCTGAAAAACCATCTTTGGCAGTTTGAGGCAATTTAATGACTGATTTTTTGCTAAACTCATCAGGAAGATTTGGAAGCACTTAGACATATTAACCCACACTATTGCAAGAACTAGTTGGAGTTTGCTTATGGGTCTAACGGTATAAAAAAAAAATTTGAATTCTAATTAAATAATTTGGTATTCAATTAGACATTTATAATTTTTTTTATTTTTTACAGTTTGATACAGCAAGTGGGTTTCATTTACGTAAAATTAAAAATTAAAATAGTGCAGCATGTATGAAGCCAATGTTTGTTTTGTAAAACGTACATATGTTCTTGCTTATTTATTTGTAACAATGTTGCTGTATCTTCAATTGTTTGGAATGATTTGATGTCGGCACCCAAATGCAACTGTAATGGGTGGAGCGTAGTGTGCATGGGACTCTGCTGAAAAGAGTGTGTGTGGACCGCAGGGCCAGCTGAACAAGTTCGAGTCGCTGGAGCTGTGCCGGCCGGTGCTGCAGCAAGGCCGCAAGCAGCTGCTGGAGAAGTGGCTGAAGGAGGACAAGCTGGAGTGCTCGGAGGAGCTGGGCGACCTGGTGAAGCAGGCCGACCCCACGCTCGCCCTGTCTGTCTACCTGCGCGCCAACGTGCCCAGCAAGGTGATCCAGTGCTTCGCCGAGACGGGTCAGTTCCAGAAGATAGTGCTGTACGCCAAGAAGGTGGGCTACGTGCCGGACTTTGTGTTCCTGCTGCGCAACGTGATGCGCGTCAACCCGGACCAGGGCGTGGGCTTCGCCCAGATGCTGGTGCAAGATGAGGAGCCCCTGGCGGACATCAACCAGGTACGGACGCGACACCAACATCATGAAATAAATACTTCACACTTTTTCTTTCTGTATTATGCACAATCTGTAGGGACAAGATTATATGGTGAATTGTGATACAAAACAGAAATTTCAAAACATGTCGAAACAATTTAAAGTTTTATCATAGAATTAAGAAGCATTTAACCAAAACCTAATTCTAATACAGTACACTCCCTATTTAACGCGGTTGTCGGGGGACATAACTTTTACCCGCGTTGTTGCATAACCGCGATGTTTCGATGTGACCAAGGTCAAAAGGCATAAAACACCGCCTGTGTTCTAATAGGTCGGCAAGCACGCACAGTATAGACGGCCCGCCTTTGTGCGAACTTTGCATCCGCAGTTTTCACTAAACGCGGGTGAAAAAATAAAAATAATAAATTGTAAATATAAATATTAAATGTTAAATTTTATTTTTTATTTTTCTGCATGCCGCGCACAGTTTGTCGCACGGCCTACGAGCGCGCCACACGCCGCCATACACACGTGCGGCACACAAGCTGCTGCCAGTCTCGTGGTGTCAGCCACAGTATCTGCTTCGTCTGAGTGTCCGTAACAAAGTAAGTGCAGTGTGTGCGGTTACACACGATTTTGTGGTCAAAGTCTTCTAAATAGAAAGGTCATAGTAATACTTCAAACCGAATATGAATCGCAAAGTACCGAGTTTGATTGACAAAATAAAAATTCTAGATTTACGTACTTACAAATAGCGTGTCTTTTGCAGAAGTATGCAGCAGATACGTGAAAAACTATTCTAGCATTCGTACAATATAAAATAAAGAATCGTCTATCGTGTAAAGTGGTTAAACTTTGTTATCCATGCTTACAGTAAATTATAAATGGTCACATGTGGGATACAAAAATTGCGCCAAAATAATTTTAGCGCAATCAGTGGCGCCGTATTAAAAAGTCTGTTAAACGTTGTCTTTACTTATTCCATCAAACGCTTTGTCGAGTTGCTGAGTGTGTGTGGCTCGGATCGGCAAGTGTTATATTCCCCAGCCTCTGGTTAAAGGTCGGGAGGCCGCTACACATAAACATATCCGGGGCTTGTTTACTACCTCACGGCAAAAGTGGTACAGTATGGTTCACGTAAGTATTGGACCACTGAGAATTCCTCGGCAAAGATTAAAATTACGCTAGCTGATTTACTTTATTATTTAATGTTAAAACATTATACCAAAGTAAAAAGATGAACGTGTATAATACAACGAATAATATTACGTCTGTAGGTTCAAGTTGTAACAAAACATTTATATGTCTCCGCTTGTCAACACACGTGACCACGAGAAGTGTGCAGACGGAAATGAGTGAACTACTCAAGGTCACCAGACTTCCCCCCTTTCGGCTTAATCGCCCCTCTCATCACTGGCGCTTATATTCCACTCCTCCCGTCTACCGCTCTACCCGGGTGTCTTGGTCGCATATTCTCGGCTCGCCTCTCCCCTCCAAGCGCTTGCCGTCAACCAAACCTATCCAAAATCAATCCCCAGCCGAGTCACGCTGGATAATGTCGCTGGACGGTAGGCTTTATCGGGTCCCCTGTCCGATGCTTTATTTGTGGGTTAAAAAAAATTTTAAGAACTAATGTTTCAGAAAATAACACTGGTCTGGATTGGATCATAATTTCAAAACACTACAAGATAGAGGAATAATGTACGGAGATATCTTGTTTAAAATTTCACTGCGGACATTTTCTACGCCTAGGCTTTTTTCTGCCCGATGCTTAGTTTGTGAGTTACAACGCAAAATTATCCTAATCGGCTGTCAATCATTTATTCCATTATTATTACAGTAGAAACTCGTTAATCCGTGACGCGCTAATTCGGGAATCGGATAATCCGGGACGATTTAAAAGTGCAGAAAAAAAAAGAGAAGTAAAAATTGTCAGCGCTTAAAATTAACGTCACGCGGGCCGGCGGCCGGCAAACACTACAAGCCATCGCGTGGACCGCCAAACTCTGCAACGCTGTTTGTACCGACCCTTTGTGTCGCCCCCCTTTCAGCTGTCACATTTGTCACTCTTTAAACTTGAGGGGGGTGTCCTGACTTCTGCTTCCCGTCTCCCTTTGTTTGTTTCCACCCGCCAACGCACGGCAGGCGCCTGGCGAGTGACGTGTCTGGCTGGCATTCGGCTGTACAAGGGCGAGGGGGGAGGGTGAAAGGTCAGCACGATCTTAACTTTCTCTCTTCGGCTGTTGTAAATGACCCTGAACTAATGGCTAGGCAGTGCCGTATTTTTTTAAGCCGAGACTAATTCGAAGACGGTCTTTACCGTGAACGGATTATCCGGGTTTATTACTTTTTTTTTTACAGGATTTTAATTAGCCGGGCATCGGCGGGTCCCAATTAACACGAATAATGGAGAGTTTACTATTTTTTATCCATCTGCTGCCATGGCGCAGTAAGCCTCGGTATATGTTACGTCACATGACCTTGGCCTTAACCCAGCTGCACGCCGGTATCTGAGAAGCTTGACAAGACCTTCCGGGCTTTAATCGCTAGTCCGTGAAATTCGGTAATCCGTGATTATCTCGGTCCCGACCATCACGAATTGAGGTTCTACTGTGTTATTATTATTATTATTAATTTCTGATTGGGGGACATGGTTTGACCCGCGATATACCCGATTCCGCGATCTATCGGGGCGCGGTATACCGGGAGTTTACTGTAATTAAAAAAAATAAGCCTTTTAATGTTTGAAATTAGAGGAATGTTATTAAAGTGCATGGATCAGATATTAATTCAATTTTTTGTGTGTATCTTTATTGAATCAATTTAAAACTATATATGCTCATTTATTTTTATTCAGAATAGATCTGTTATAGACCAATTTATTAAAAATGATTTTACCATAAAAATGTAGCATTTAAATTTTACTATTTTGGTAGGGTATTTCTTGTGAACCAATTAGCTGACATGGAACTGACTTCACTTGTGTGCTCTACTGTAGACTGATATGTGTGGTGCAATTCTTACTTGAGGGTGACCCTTATGCAAACCGGTCAACAATTAATGGCTGGGGGTATATTGTTTGCTGTGTATTAGTCAAGTGTTAACTCAAATAAGGAAAATTAAGATGGAAGTCTGTCTATACGAATGCAAGCAGATGATTGGTTGAAAAATACACTTGTAATGGCGTGCAGCAAACGTTTAGACAGTCTTGTGTAGTTAGTTTTTTGTTATCATTTGGAAACGTGTACATTTTTAAAAATTAAAAATTATAGTTTAAAAGTTTAAACATATTAGGTATTTTATTTTTTCCAGAAATGCTGAACATTAGATGCAGGAAGCATCTATTAATGCAAACATAATGAATGGGGAAAATTAACATAGGGATGTATGGAAATGATCAAGGGAATAATTTTGTGAACTTTCTTAGCGGGAAAACTTATGTGGGAACATCTTAATCAAGTATTTCCATGTTAAAAATTACTAACATTTATTTTACTTGATTGTTTTTAATAATTTTGTAGATTGTGGATATCTTCATGGAGCAGAACATGGTGCCACAATGCACAGCGTTCCTATTGGATGCTTTGAAGAATAACCGGCCATCGGAGGGTCCTCTGCAGACTCGTCTCCTCGAGATGAATCTCATGTCGGCACCACAGGTGAGGCATTGTTTGCTAGCCGTTCACATTGTGTACAGTTTTGTTACACATGTTTAGTTGCTTGTATTGTAGTACACTTGTGACATGATTAATGTATAACAGTCAGTGTGATATTTGGGTATATAAAATATTTGTTCACAAATTCTGTATTGAATCATCATCCCCCCCCCCCCCCCCCCCCCATTTTTACTCAGTTAACTAATATTCTATACCCTATGATTTGAAACTAAAAAAAAAAAATTTGTATAAAAATAATTTTTTTCTTATATAAAAATAATAGAATTATAAAAAAAAATTGTTTACTCCCAGACAAGGTTTCCAATCATTCTGTGGGGGTGGTTTGTTACGTATTAACTGTTTTAACGTTTTAAGGAGTGGTTAGGTTATATACATTAAAAATAATATAGTAGGGGCATGCGAAGACTATTTTTTACATTTAGGATCGGTTAGACTAACAACTCTTTAAATGATAAACTTACTAAAGTTTCACATAACTCTTTTAGAGAATGTTTGGAAACATAACTGCAAATAAAACTAAATTTTTTTTCCCTTGTTAGAAGAGGCTTTTGAGAATTGCAGATAAATTATACATGTGAGCACCTCTTTCACGTAATTAAACAAAAATATAAAATTACTTAGTCATTGACATGTGGTAGGTACTAAATAAAGCAGTACACAAACCTATCATTTGGCATAAATAGGGTACAACCTACACAACGTGTACATTACTAGATGTTGTAATTACAACTTAAATACAGTAGAATCTCGTTATAGCGAGCACGGTAATAGCGAGAACACGGCTATAACGAGGCATTTTTGAGGAATTTACGGCATGATCGCTTGAAGTGCGCTTTTGTTATTTGTCTGCTTTATCTCCACCCCTCTCGCTCGCCGCTAGACATCTTGCCGTTGACGCCTGTCACATTATTCAGCCGTGCAGTCGCCACCTAAGTGCGTGGCTTTAAAAATAGAATCCCATCCTTTCTTTCTTTTATCAAACTTCCGTTAGTTATCTGTGCCGTGTGTAGACAAAGTTTGAGACTGGAACAGAAACAACGTAAGAAAGTATTTTTTACAAATTAGAAATGTATGTTTTTGTTTTTATAATCGCGTATTTTCACGTTTTTGTTATCTTAAAAAAGATAATATTAAAAAGCCGCTCTAATGAGATTTAATTGTTTGTTGGTTAACACATTATTAATGATCAAATATTGTTAATTGTTTATATTCTATTTATTATTATTTATGCGACGTCATACTGTACGCGTACGCAATACAACTGGATTCGTTGCTGCAACATAACATAGCATGTTATGCGGTATCAGAATTAACGAGTAACGTAACGATAGTAACGAGTACTAATTGTTATAGTAACGAATAAATACGGGTACACATTTTTTCGTTACTTTTACACCTCTAGTAGGCACTACCGTATTTATTTCCGAATCGCTAGGGCAGTTTTCTTGTAACTTTTGTTTCGGGCAGTTGTTGGGGTATCTGTCCGGGAAAGGGGTGGTGATGGTTTGAGTTTAATCCCAAATTTATTTTCTAAAAAAGTTGACAGGTTTCTTTAAATGAAAAAAAGTATAGTTTTCCAGCGACTATTACGTTTGAGGCGTACGTGCGTTGCCGCAGCCGCACTCCTGCTTTTTTGTAAGGAATTAAATCGTCGCGCTACACTAGCACCACCTGTTATCAACATCCCGAACCAACATGGCCGCCAGCAGACAGCCCGCGTTGACGATAGATAGCAGGACAATGCTGCGTCGGCCGCGGGCTGAGATCCTGAGATGCTATACTTACGTGGCGTGGTAGGGTTTTCTGGTTATTTTGACGCAATCGGTGATCGCATCCGTACTTATGGGGTATCGTTTTAAAGAGAATTCACACATCTGCTCACAGAAATTAAGATTTCGTTAATATAAACTGTTATTTTCCAATTATACAGGTTTAAACACAATTTTTATGCTATTTTCGGTTAATTTTGATTTTTTGGGGGCCAAAATTTGTCCAATTCGGTTCTAGCGAGGATCAAACCCGGAACCGTGACACCTCGCTATAACGGGACTCTAGTGTATATGCCAAACAGATTGTTCTCATACCATTAATAATTATTTCTTGGCTTTAACTATAAAATTACAAAAAGGAAGTGTAAACGAAGATATGTGATGTCCATGTTATGTGTAAAATGATCGACATTTCCCGGGAACCAAAGTTTCTCTCACTTAAAACTTTATTAGGTCATGTCAAGTCAAAGAAAAAATTTGCTTAATACCAGGTATAAATGTAACATGTGTAGTAGCAATTGTTGAAAAAGCCCTCCTGCCTTACCAATAAATACAGATGATTTGAAGTTATAAGATGTCTAACTTTGTGTTTGCACAACACAATGAAGAAAGTATTTAGTGTTTGAGACATTTACATATACTTATATATATTTGATGTGAAATTTTTAACCTGACTAATTCTTCTGGCAGCACCCTTTTTTAGATCCCAAAGTTCATATATAATATACGTATTTACTCGCATATATGTCGCCATCGCATATAGGTCGCACCCATAATTTGAGGTCTTCAATTTGGTATTTAAGATTCCCCCCATATAGGTCGCACAGGTAATTTGACGCGAACGGCCGGCGCGCCGTGCACGAAAGAGTTGACAGCTACTGTAAAACTCCGCTACTAAGAGAACTGATAATGGCGTGATAAATTGTTGCAACAACAATTACTCATAATAACCGAATATATAAAATTGAAGTCAAGTTAGATTCCTGACTTCTTAAAATGTCTTAATTGTAGACTATAACTCAAACAGTGCTTTGTATTGAAAAAATACATGGAATAAAAGTTATTGTAATTGGCCCGAATTCTCTATTGCGGCCATTCCGTTTATGTCTGTTTTTCTGGAAACCGTGAGGGGTCGCATCAGCGGGATTCTACTGTATTTATTAACGGCGGACTGTATAAAGTATTTATTCTTATTCAGTCGTATAAGCCCATAAAAATATTTATTTTACCGAGAATGGACTATACAATCTGGCTTTTGCCGCACGCGGTGTGGGAGGGGAGGAGGAAGCTGACAGTTACTCACGCAGAAGGTTGAAATGTTAGTTGGAAAAGGGGGGGGGGGGGGGAAGTTTTTACATCGTTTGTGGCTCTGGGAGGGATGAGCCTTGAAGAATTAGCAGGGGATGGGAGAGGTAAGCATCATGTCACGTATGACGTCAAGCCGCCGCTACCGCCAGCCTGGCCGGACGAGTTTCTTATGCTCTCGCAGAAGCTACAACAGTGGCTTTTCGTGCGGGCGGGTAAGATAACATGACAGCTGAGCCGGCTTTTCGTGGAATAGTGGTCGCGCCGAGCTTGGCTAGACACTGCCGCGTGGACAGTCTAGAGGGGTGGTATCCATTTTTAGCAGTCTTTTGTATGCCTGCCTGCTTACAGTACAGCTTTTGCCAAGATAAACGTGAACACAAAGCACCCAACAAAGTGTAACAGACTTGTTTTTCAGCCGATTTTACTCAAATTTTCAACTTTCTCTGCTCAAATTTTTCACAGTTTCTCTAAAAACGGTCGTATAAACGGAATGGACGCATCAGAGGGGGGTCGCATCGGCGGGATTCTACTGTATTGCAAAAAAGATTCCTCAAATTTTCAAAATGTTTTTCTTCACATATAGGCGCACCATTTTTTCCCCATCAAATCTGGTAAAATTGCAGCGTCCTATATGCGAGTAAATGTGGTATAGCTAATATATATATAATATATATATAATATATATATAATATATATATAATATATAATATATATAAAGGGAACCACAGTAGCTTAAATTTTTGTAAATATATAGCGCATGTATGTGTTGCTGCTTTTTCTCTATCTTGCAGTGTCTCGTAACTAAAACATGATATTGGCAGAAGTAGTAAAATATCAGTAGTGGACTTTTGGTGAAATGAGAGTTCTGTTTGCAGGTGGCAGATGCCATCTTAGGCAATCAGATGTTTACGCACTACGACAGAGCTCATGTTGCCCAGCTGTGCGAGAAGGCAGGTTTGCTGCAGAGAGCGTTGGAACATTACACAGGTCAGTTGGTGCTTTGGCATGGGCTGCTTGCATTATTGCTTAGAACTATATGAAGGGTGGGTGTCAAAAAAAAATTAAAAAATTTTGTTCAAGTACAATTACAGTCCTTGACAGTATTTATTTGTTTGGATTAGTCTATTTAATTTTATATGCTGATAATTCAATTTTGGAGTCTGTGGTACTTGTCTCTTGTGGATAAAATTATGTAAGTGCTTATGTCCATAGACCATGGAAACTTAAATTCACCTGCAAATTAGTAGGTAGTGGTAGTGCTAGGTAAAGTTTGCTTAGATTGCTAATTGTGCTTTTTACTAGATGGGCCAAGACTCACACTAGCAAATTCGAGCTAGCTAGCTTCAACTTGACTTGGCTCGAAAGCAAAGTTCTGTTATGTATAATGGATGAGAGTAAAATTTTTGTTTATAACTATAAATATTTAACATGTGTAATGAACATAAAATCATGTACTATTTCGCATATACTTAATATTGTAATCCCATATTTATAATCGCGCAGTTTTCTGAAAGTACAATTAAATTTATGTACACTGCCCAAAAAAATTAACTTTTCTTTTGCTACTAATGTTTAAAAACACTAGAAAAGATATAATTTTGTAATGTACGTTGTGCTGTACGTTGTAAAACATAATGCTATTTTATTATCTTGGTCGATATTTGTTTACAATAATATTCACAACATTTATCATGAATTCCAAAGATGTGATACGGTCCACTACACAGATCAGTATGCAGAACTTCTCTATACTGGTTACTGAAGTGGGGCATTAAATGGCTGCCCTAGCTGCATTTATTTTGATGTGCAAGAGTTTTAATGGATTTTCATTTGTTGTAGCATTTTTTTAAATCTATCCTGGTTCCTATTGTGTGCTTTTGGTTTTCAGATCTGTACGACATAAAGCGTGCAGTCGTTCACACACACCTTCTTAATCCAGAATGGCTGGTTGGGTATTTTGGCACACTTTCAGTAGAGGACTCTTTGGAGTGTCTGAAGGCCATGCTTACTGCAAACATCCGTCAGAACTTGCAGATTTGTGTCCAGGTAAGTGCTGCCGAGAAGACATTCAGTGTACACCATTTTGAAATTCATCAGAGATTGTTTAGCTAAAGTCATCTGAACACTTATTTTCATACAAAGTAAACTTCCTGTCTTGTAAACACAGTATTGGCATAGAAAGTCTCATTTAGTGTTAGTAATAAATTTGAAACATGTCGAACTTAGGTTTTACGTTTGGCAGAATCATTTGGTAATAAGTAATTTTGTTTTACATAAATTGTTAAAAAAAAGTTTGTCTTAATCCAACATTAGTTGGGTCTCCACTTATAGGCCAAATTTCGTATCGTATTACATTCAGTATAAACATTACAAAAATGTGCACAATTTGTATAGAAAACACACATTAAATTCTATAGTAGACCTGTTATCACATATTTCATTAGTTATGTTAAAATGTGATGTTTGTCACCTATCATGTTAGCTTGATATTCTGCTTTTTTTAATCTTTGAATTGGTACATTCTGTAATTATGAACCTATCAAGCCACTAGTGGGGTTTTCTCTTATGAATTGTGTTTGTTGATCCTTACAGCCAGGTTGAGCAACTGCACTTCTTATTTTAGTTTGCTAAGTATTACTGTATTTTTCTTGTCATAGAGCAACTTATTACTAAAATTAAATATTATTGCACTGTATATTTTATTTGGTATTCTCATTAAAACTGGTAATTATGTTGATTGATAATCTGGCAAAATTTCCAATTAAAATCTGCCTTAGTTCGGTACATTCTGGATTTTAAAAGCCTTTGCTGCAACAGGTTCTACAAGGTTTTAACAAACTTGCTAATTCTATTTTTAATTTATTCATATAAAACACTGCTCAATTTTTAACTTTTTTTTTTATTGAAATTTTTGCTAAAGATTATTGAAGCTTTGTTGTGAGTGAATGGTAATCGACCTTGGTAATTATTTTTAGCTGGACTTCATTCAAAAAATTTAAAGTGATACTTTTGTGCATTAGAATTTTTAACGAAATGGGTTATTTTTTAATGTGTCTTTGTATTAATGCAAACACTAAGTTGGAAGAAATAAATTGGTTAAAAAGGGCAATTCTTTAACAGCATGGCAAGAATTAGTTGATGAAAAATTGTGGTGTTGGTTTCAGATTGCAACAAAGTACCACGAGCAGCTGACAACAAAAGCCTTGATTGATTTGTTTGAGTCCTTTAAAAGCTACGAGGGACTTTTCTACTTTTTGGGCTCAATAGTTAATTTCAGCCAAGACCAGGAAGTACACTTCAAGTATATTCAGGTACACCTTTTAATTCAAGTAATTTTACACAGCGTTCATATTTATAGCAATAAATGTTCAATCTTGTGGTGTGATGAACTGCTGTGGTAGCAGACTTAAATTGATTGGTTGTCTGCAGGCTGCGTGCAAGACGGGACAGATCAAAGAAGTGGAGCGTATCTGCAGGGAGTCGAACTGTTACAATGCAGAGAGGGTGAAGAACTTCCTGAAGGAGGCAAAGCTCACCGACCAACTGCCTCTCATCATAGTTTGCGACCGTTTTGATTTTGTTCATGACCTTGTCCTCTACTTGTATCGCAATAATCTACAGAAGTACATTGAAATATATGTTCAGAAGGTAAGTCACACGTTTCTAGAAAGTCAGAATTTGTCAGTGTGTCTGGGAATTTGTTTCAAAACCTGGAAAAGTTGCAGAAATTTCTCAACAATAATAATGTTAGGGGAAAAGGCTTGCTCCAGTATGCCATCACCCAAAAGTTGAAAGCAATATTTTTCAGATGATATTTACTGCACAAGTACATAAAAGGTTGAGTTAACTGAAATTTTTGAAATTAATTGCGGCAAGTAGAGAAGTCTTGAAGTATTTCGTCAGAATTGTGTAGACATCCTTAAAATTAAATTTATCAATTTTTGTTGTTTAGAAAAAAAATGTTATACATTTCAGTATTCTAATAGACAATCATTAATTTTTGCATTCAGATATTTGTACCTTCTCAGTCACGAAATGCAATACGAGCTTTCAAAATGGGTAACAGTGGGACCTAATCCCCATGGTTTTACTGATCTTATTTTTAATCCCTAAGTGGCAAGTAACTACGGAGTTTTAAGTACATACTCTTATGAGTATAAAAAAAACAAAATTTATTGTAGAACATTTGCTAAGGAACATAGTTAAATTTTAAGTGCACATTGTGCAGGTTTTTTTGGCAATGCAAGGGTTTTTTTTTTCTTTTGCACAAATTGTTGGTTATTTTTAAAATGATCTGTATGAAAAAATTTTAAATGCTAATTTACTTTGTAGGTTTACAAAAATTCTGGTTAACTGCAGTTGTAAAATTTGTTGTAGTGCCTACTGTCAGTGTATCTAACATTTGATAGTTCTCTAACCTATGTATGGCGTTCTCTATTTTAGTGTGTATTTTCAAGTAAACTAATTTGGTTGCAGGTGAACCCATCTCGGCTGCCAGTGGTGATTGGAGGTTTGCTGGACGTGGACTGCTCCGAAGACATCATAAAGAACTTGATCTTGGTAGTGCGTGGCCAGTTCTCTACTGACGAACTTGTTGAGGAAGTGGAGAAGAGAAACCGCCTGAAGCTTCTGCTTCCTTGGCTGGAGTCGAGGGTGCACGAGGGCTGTGTGGAGCCAGCTACCCATAATGCCCTGGCCAAGATCTACATCGACAGCAACAATAATCCTGAGAGATTCCTCAAGTATGATGTGCTGTTATTACATAAGAAAAGGAAATCTTTTAACAAGTTTCTGTTTAGGAATTTTTTTTTAGTAAAAGCAGTTTTGTCCTTGTTTTGTGGTACAAGTTCCATGAGAAACTATTAAGTATCAGGTAAGATTTCCATAGAGTATTTACCTGAAAGTACTGGCTGAATATAATCCACCTCAACTTTTTTTAATTGAGTTTATGTAACATACTTTATTGGAAACATTGAGATTCAAACACAAATAAAAAAATATTTAAATTAGTATATTTATACCATACTAACAGCTTTTCTGGTGCCACTTCCACCCAGTAGTGGTTTCATTGGCCTCTTTAGAAACCGCAAGTGGCAATTAGGAAAAATAGGCAGTAATTATAAGGAAAAAGCGTTTTATGGCTGTAGTTCATAAGTTATTCGTCAGCAAAGAGTGTTGTGATACATGGTCGCCAGAAAGGGTTTGTTGGGTGAGGGGGGGTTCCTTGGCTAGCGGCTACATTCCAATGTTTTTGTCTGTCATGCCTGCTGACAACCCCCCCCCCCCCCTCCCCCACCATCCTTTAATCTTGCAGTTAACAGGCTTAGTCAGTAGTTTTTCAACTAGTACGGGTTCAAGAGGTGATGATTACAGGCGGTCTAAAGTGGCTTAAGACGGTTACGAGGCAGAGTATGTGGTTTTTCAACTAAGCTGTTCCCATCTCTGTAAATTCAGATCTTGCAACCACAAGATATAATTTGCGATTATAATGGCTGAATGTTGGTTTTTATCAAAACTGCTAAAACTATCTCATTATGTTCAGATAAATACAGTACTTTGTTTTACCTATTTTAACTCGACTTTATTCGATGATTGCTCTACCTCCATAGAACTTTGCCTTATGTTTTCAGGCAGGTCCAGCCTTTTCCATCTTGCCTTGGGTTTGCCCTATATATTAAAAGGCTGTTAATTAGGTGCAGTGTGAAAAAAACAATTTTTTTCTTAATTATCTTTTGCTTACAGTATTTTGTGTACTTGACACTCATTTGGTTTGGATTAAATTTAAAAGTTGAGAATGTAAGTACTTATTGTTTGTCAGGTGAGTTTATATGGTTACTTCCTTGAATATTCCATGATTGAAATTGGTGCATCATTAATAAATCTGAAGAGTTTATGAAAACCTATGTTTGCAATAGTGCTTTAAACTTTAAAAAAATAAAAAAAATAAAAAAAAATACTTTGCCTGAAGCTGGACAGGATCCTGATTTTTCAGGGGGATAATGGGAATGCATCTTTCCCAAAACATGGGTGGAAAGTAACTTTTTTCCATTTCCTGAATTTACTGTGGTTTATGTCAGGGTGCCATTATTACTTAACTGATTAAAAAGAAAGCTCTACACTTTAAACATAAGTCAATACATGCACATGATCTAAATAGCACCATTTTTGATAGTTCATGCTTTAAACTATTATAGATATTAATGATGCGTCCATATCAAAACCGCAATGGGAGAAATCTTGTCTTAAACAGGTTAAAATACGGTGTATTTAACTAATAGTATTTGTTTCGTACCTGAAAAAAAATGTCCAAGACTACAGATAACATAAACGAAAACAATTGAACACTAGTTGCAGCCTTGTTTAAATCTGTATTGGGATCACACTTGTACACTGGTAGTTTACTTGCTGCATTTATCTATGGTACTATTGAAGTTGACATGCAACTGGAAAGAAAAACGAAAGTTACCATAAATTAGTGCCAGTTTGGAGTAAAAGTTCCTGTAAATGTGTAATCTTGCTGAATGGGTACATGACTCACACATACCTAAAGTGAGTGAAAAACTATTTAAGAGCTAGTATATGCGAGCTATTGTCACTATTTCGCAAATTGGACTTCTTGTTTTAATTGTTTGTAAAATTTAATCTATTTAGCCTTGTTTTGTGGTTTTTTGAGATGCTTTGAAGTAATTTTGCATATTTAAATTTTTTGCTAGATTTTGGCCTCTGCAACTAAAATATTTCCTTTGTAAAAAATTACACTAATTTGGAAATTTGTAACCTCAAGTTCCCACCCAGCTCTGTCTACATTTTAAGTATTGGGTGATACAATCTTATGTTTTAATTGTCTGCCATTTAATGAAAGTGGAGTGGACATGGGTGTTTGTGTTGGCAGGGAGAACCAGTTTTACGACAGCAGAGTGGTGGGAAAGTACTGCGAGAAGAGGGATCCACACCTGGCATGTGTCGCGTATGAACGGGGACAGTGCGATAGGGAGTTGATAAGTGTCTGCAATGAGAACTCCCTCTTCAAGTCTGAGGCCAGGTTTGTAGTGTTCTCTGAAAGTTGATAATCTGTTTTTATTTAAATTGGTAATTATTTATCACTTTATAACCTTCTGGAATTGTTTACGAGTCAAGTTCATCATTTTTAGGTACCTGGTGCGCCGACGTGACCCAGAATTGTGGGCGGAAGTGTTGAATGAGAGCAATCCTTTTAAAAGGCAACTTATTGACCAGGTAAGCAAGCACAACTTGGTTGCATACAGTAAAAATTTTATCCTGCTTTAAATTGAAGGGGCACAAGTTCATTTTATAATAAAATATATTTCATCTGAGAAGGGTCCATGTTATACTATAATTAACAAATGAAGTGTATTTTGTAATTAATTTAATTCAGTGTTCAAATACCAATAACAGACCTGTTAGTGAAATTCTAAAAAAAAATTAATTTTTTTCTTAATATATAATTTTTGCAGGTAAATGCTTAAGGTGTTTGCAATTTTTAGGTGGTTCAAACTGCGTTGTCGGAGACACAAGATCCTGAAGATATATCTGTGACTGTGAAGGCTTTCATGACTGCAGATCTGCCCAATGAGCTTATAGAATTGCTAGAGAAGATTGTGCTGGATAGTTCTGTCTTCAGTGATCACAGGTAGAAATGCACAAGTAATTCTAGTTAAATTTTTTCTACAGATTTCTCATAGAATTTTTTATTATGACACTGGTGGTATAAGTTTATGCATAAGTAATACAATAAAGTTGATTCTTTTGTTTTTACTGACATGTTTGACTATCCGGCATCTGGAGAAGTAATTGACTATTACACTATTAGCACTTAAACTAAAACCAATTTTTAAGTGTCTGCTTTTTCTATATTTTCTTTATTGATAGGTCTTGGCTAGTATTATATTTTGCCTAGATTGAGGTAGCTTCATTCAATTTTCTCAAACAACAGTTAGCATTTATATTGGGTGCCTTTTAAAGTAATTATAGTGAAAAACAGGTTACAAACTAGACTTTTGTTTTTATGTTTTTAGAAATCTCCAAAACCTTCTGATACTGACAGCAATTAAAGCAGACAGAACACGTGTCATGGAATACATTAACAGACTGGACAATTATGATGCTCCAGACATTGCCAACATTGCAATCAATAATCAGCTCTATGAAGAAGCTTTCGCCATTTTTAAGAAGTTTGATGTCAATACTTCAGCTATTCAGGCAAGTATTTAAATGTGTACATTTTAATGTATGTTTATCAAAGTGTGTTGTGCATTGATGTCTGGTAGTCACAAGCCATGGGAATTTACACCCAAATAAAAAGAAACTTAAGGACCCAACATTTTTTTAGAATAACCATGTAATACAACTATTAAATAAAAAATATATGGTTATCTTTAAGAGTAACCTACAAAAAAAAATGCAAACCAACAACCCTCGCAGCAAGACCAGTTGAAAAAAGCTTAATTGGACAACCAATCAGATGAGTCACCTGTCCAGTGTCCCCCCCCCCCCCCCCCCCATCCTTCCCCAAATCAGTCTGTCCCTGATAACTGGAACAGATGTCAGTTCTGCTGAAATATCTCAACCATTTTGTCTTGGATAACCTACCATTTGTCTGTGCTGACATTGTCCAGAACATATTTTTAATTTAATCACTGGGTTTGCCTTGCATTTTTTTCTGTGTTTTCCAGATCATTTTTGTTTAATGGTTGGGTTTGTTTGTTGCTGTGGTTGTGAAGGTGGTTGTCTTGTTGGGTTTTTTAAGTCTTGTCAGCCTGCTGTTCATATGTTTTTATCCATTTTACATTTGATTTCTGATTTTGGCTCGTTTTGTGTTTGTGTATTGTAGTTTCTCTTGCATACAGTTAAAACCAGGAATGGTTTATGTCCATGTTCAAATTTTTTTCATTTTATTTTTCCTGTAGGTTTTGATAGAAAATGTGAACAATTTGGATCGTGCCTACGAGTTTGCGGAGCGTTGCAACGAACCCGCAGTGTGGAGCCAGTTGGCAAAGGCTCAGTTGCAGCAGGGTCTTGTTAAGGAGGCCATAGACTCCTTCATAAAGGCAGACGATCCTTCTGCATACATCGATGTTGTAGAGACAGCTCATAAAACAGGTTAATATCCATTTATTCAACAGTATTTTCATTAGCTTAACTTATATTGGTGGACAAAGCAAGATACTTAGTTTTGAAGTGATGCCAAAAAAATGTTGATTATTATATTTTATTGAATTTGTTTCTTACTAGCATTCTAAACAGATAGGAGCAAAAAATATATGTGTGCTTATTGCTAATGTAAGTTACAAATGACTCGCAAAGTGTGTCTGAAACATATCTTGGACAACTTTTGTGTGTTACACATGTATGTAGGCCTACCATGTCAGTTATTTGTGCCTTAACTACATAAAGCTGTTACCAAGCTGTTACCAAGCTGTTTTTTCAGCCCAAAATAAGTATTTTGATCCCAATATTATACTTTTTCTTGTATAAAGAAAATTTTTTTTTAATATTCTAGCCATTTCAGAATCATTTAATTTTTAATAGCTATTTTATACATGTTAGGCAGCTATGCAAAAATTAATTTAAGGTAGAATTTCGAAAGATACATGCTTAAATACCCGTCAGAACTTAAAATCAGTATTATCAATGAACGATACTTTACACTGGAAGAATCCTATGCCTGTCAGCTAGTTAGGAAGTTCTTGAGCATTGCACCAACCCTTTTTAGACTGAAAGATTTGTCAGTTTGAAATGTCTGGATGATTTAGCACCAAATGTTTCCAGTACCATTTACCTTAAAATCTCTCATAATAATTTTTGGGGTTATTAGATATTCTCGCTTGAGAACTAAAACACAACACACTTAATTTTCCATCAAAAATATTTGCCCAATACTTTCCTGAACACATCCTAAGTCATATTATTATGAGTCAGTTGTATTGCATTCAAAGAACTGCTACATAACTGCATCTGAATTTATTTCTCAGACAGCTTAAGACATAGCATAACATAGGGTTGCCAACCGTCCTGTATTGTACGGGATTTCCCGTATTCTGTGACTAAAAGAATTATCCCGTACGTAGGCAGGACGGGACGTGATATTTCCCGTATCTTGTTTAAAGTTAATTTCACACACCCAAATTAAATTGAAAAAGTATTTTCCCGCCTGCGCCGCACCACCTGTTATAAATGTATTGCGACATTCCGAGTTTCCGTTTACTCCGCAGTTCACTGGCCACCAAATAGTTCATGTTGATGCCGACAGGTGGCAAGTTGTTGGTTAAGTTTTTTTGTGAAACATTGTTTTTTGTGTCTTGCATGTTGTATATTGTGTACTTTATACCCGAGATGACATTTAATTTAAAGTTGGGTTTGTTTGGTGAAATGAAAAATAAGAAAATATATGTTAGGCATACATTAATTAAAATATATTTTTTTTAAGTTGCTTGTTATGGTGTCCCTAGGGGTGGTTCTAATCTAAAGGGGGGGGCGGGGGAAGGGTTAAGTGGCTTTAGCAAACCTCCCCTTCCCACACTTTTTTCCTGATCACATTTTGCATTGGAGAGAGTTGAAGTTAGTTTACCAATGTTCAATCACATATGAGATATCTGGAATTTTTGTACTTTGTTAACTAAAAATATCTTTATGTATTAAATTCATCACTCAAAAAAATTATTAGACCAATACAAACAATTTTAATATTTCAACCAGGTGCATAATTTATTTTCAGATACAAAAACTGCTAAAATAGCACCAATTTGCATCTAGAAATTCAAATTTTTCCAGGGGAGGACCCCCCGCTCTATTAAGTGGAGTTCAGTGTCCCTTATGCTCAGGGTGAAATAGTTGGTAACCCTTGGTAACCATAGCATAACATGACTTTGTGGTTGCATTTTGAGACATTATGTATATACTAGGGATGGGATTTTCGAATCTTGGATTCGTCGAATATACCGAATCCTATGGATTCGAGGATTCGTAGGATCCGAGGTGGGATTCGAGGTGGGATTCGAGGTGGGTTTTTAAGAGTTTTAGGTAGTAATTGAAAATTGTAGTGCTGGGCGAAGTTTGAAAATTTCGATTCGAACTGAACCCTTACGTTCGGTTCGGTTCGAAACCTCTTAATAATATATTCGAAAAACCGAAAGTTCGTTTAAAAAAAATTACTTTTTTCTAATTTTCTAACCCCCATTTGAGACCATTCACAAAACAGCTCAACAAAATTCTATTACTTGTAATATTCCGACTTTTATCGCATAGTCGTCGCTTCAACAGTTTCAAGAGCAAACAAAATAAAAAAAAATTATTAATAGTCGCATAACTCGCATAGCATTTTTTCATATAGGCGCGCTTTGTTTTTTGTTTGCTTTAGAGAATTTTGTATGCATTTGTCGTACTAGGTAATATAACCTATCGTACAAATGCCAAAGGTATTGTACATTATACCTTTAACTATTGTGCGTGTACGAGAAGTGTTGTAAAATCACCAAAGATTGCGTACCCCATACGTTAAACTAAAGCGCATGTACGAGAACTCTCGTATTTCGGCAAAACTAACGTGATCAAGTTAACACAAGACAAATGCGATAGGAAATGATTACGTAAATTACGTATTTTAAATAACTGGGATGTATTTATTTTCTTTTGCCTTTTTGGTTATAACAGTCAGGTAATGAAAATATTAATTTAATCTTGTGTATTAAAAGTACTGGTCCAGTAAATTTTACAGTGCGGTACTAAATTGACTAGCGTAGTCGCGGCAGCCATCATTATTTCTCGTGTTTTCTTTTTTCCGACGCAAATTTCTATAACCACACTTTTTACGTTACGTTTATAATATTATTGTTCTTGAGGTGAATTGCGATGAGCAGGCTAACGTCGTTTAAGTTTTCCAAATTGAGAAAAGATAATGACGACCCGGATGACCCAGAACCACCCCAAAAAACCGTCTAAAGTTTCTTCTGACGAGCAGCATTCTTCCAAGAAAACAGCAACTGCAGTCAGCGGGTTTTGTAATGTAGATAGGTAACCTAATTCACATTCGCCTTTTTTTTATGTTTTATTAAAAAGTTTTACTTATTAAAAATGTTAGGTTATGTCTACCACAAAAATATGTAGATAGGTAACTTAATTCACATTCGCCTTTTTTTTGATGTCCTATTAAAAAGTTTTACTTATTAAAAATGTTAGGTTATGTCTACCACAAAAATATGTTATGTGGCCTTATGCTGAATGTTCGTCATCTTTATATTTTTTTTAAATGAAGGTTAGTGTACACTGAAAAAGGAAGATAGTCTTTTTGAAATTTAGATGTAACATCTTCATTAATTAAAAATTGGTATATATATATAAGCTAAGCTATATAATGTTTAAATTTTACATATGGCTGGAGAACCTTTCTTTTTCACCACTCAGTTAAAGACCAAAATGCTGGTCATCGGTTCATTTTAATTCAAAACAATTATTTCTGTATGAGGTTCGGTTCGGCTCGGTTCGAAACCAGAGAACTGAGGTTCGTCCAGCTCTAGAAAATTGTATACCTAAACTATATTATAAAGGTAACGGAAATAGCACAAACGTAAGATAAAATACGCTGCATTTTGTCAATTAGCATAACTACTCTATCATTTCCAACCTTCAATAATATAACATTGCAGAAAAAAACGTAACTTTTTTTAAATGGTGTTCGTTATACAAACATATTTTATTGAAAACATAGGAAGGATTAATTTAACAGAGAATTAGACAGATGCACACTTACATGTGTGGTTTTTGAGGTTATTTGTCTCTATTTTATATCAGGTGTATACACTATGCACTTATTTTATAATTTTATAAATACATATGTGATTTTTTTTAATATTAAGGCCTATGTAATTTTTTAAAATAAATGTGTGATTTTTTTAATAACATGTGGTGAAGTTTAGTGTGGGACTGGGATTCGAGATTCGATGACAAACACTGAGGATTCGAACAAGGATTCGGATTCGACCAAAATGTGGATTCGTCCCATCCCTAGTATATACAAAACTATTTAAAAAGTATGGATTATGTATTTTCTACTGTGTTCACAAAGTAAAATACTGGCTAAGTTTAGGAGTGTTTATGCATCACTAAAATTTTTAAGAATAAAATAGGTATAACTGTAACAGTTATATTTTTTATTTAACTAGAAAAAAGCATATTGATAATCCAGGGTACATCGCATGTAAGCCAGGAAGTATTTGAATGTCAGTTGTGGTTCTAATGATTTAGCCTCCGCCAACCTAACTTTACGAAATCCTGCCATTGTAACAGAATCGTGACCCATAATTTTAATGTTAAAAACTATAAAAAAATTAGCATTATAATTTGATGTTCAAAACTGACCACAAAAAATTGTTTCTAGTATGCAAAGTAGCTCCTGTTTATTTTCGGAGCTGTGTATCAATAAGCAAAATTTTGTCCTTCCTTTAGAGTAATGAAAGCTTTGTTCTTTTTGGAGGGGTTACGATTAAGCAAGTATAAGAAACTGTCTATTTTGAAATGGTTTTTGCATAATTGATTTAATGAGTTAACAGCAAGAAAGATTTGAGATTAAAAATTTCTAGATTTACCCTCTAAATTGATTTCTTGCATGGGAATTTTTTGTTTGTTTTTAAAATGTGAACCGAAATACTGAAGTGCAACACTAAAAAACCTGCAAAATGATTGTATTTGAGCTGCAATGAATCATTTGTTCATTTAATATGCTGATAAAATAAGCATTGATAAAATGATTAATTTTACTTAATGTCTAAAGACTGAACACTATTAACAACAAAGTACTTCCATGAGGTTTTTCATAATGTTCGGTCATTCTTCATTAAATTAGTTTTAAGAGAACATGTATTTTCGCACGTTCATTAAAACCAAAGGTTTATGAATTTTCTCTTTATCTTAAAACTGGAAGTTTCTCTGAGCTGCATTAGCTCTCTTTGTAATTTTTTGATTGTAACCATTTATTTTCTATTGCTATAGCAAAAATTTCAAGAGTATCTAATAAGTTATTTTATGTTCTAGGGAGCTGGGAAGACCTAGTTAGATATTTGCAGATGGCACGAAAGAAAGCACGTGAGTCATACATTGAATCTGAACTGATTTATGCGTATGCCCGTACCAGTAGACTGGTTGACCTTGAAGAATTCATATCTGGACCAAACCATGCAGATATTCAAAAGGTATGTAAAAACCATACATGGAATAAATTAAAATTACTTGTCTTCTGCTTAGTAGTTGCAAGAGTATTGGTGTCACCTAGTTTAATGTAGGTAACTTACACATTTTAAAATTTATTTAAAAATTTTTAATTTGTGTTAAAAATTGTGAATAATTGTGAATAACAATTTACATGGCTGTTGGTACTATATTTAGTGTTAATTGACATTAACAAAGAACTGAATCTAAGTAATTTTTGATCTACTGAGTACATGCTGTTCCGCTGACACTAGTTTTTTTTCTTATTTATATGTATAATGATAATTAGTCTTGGAAACACTACACACACTAAATTGTGGGGTGTGATTACTGTTTTTGGTACTTAACCATGTGTAGGAGTTAACAATATTGTGTTCAGAGACTGTAAATTCATGTTAAGGCTAGAATTTCAGGCAGAGGAAAATTGGAGTTTATATGCAGGACTTAGATATTGGAATTACATGGCATTAATTTTTGTGGCATTCGTTCATACTAATGTTGTGTGTATGGTTGGATTGTCTTGTGATTACAGATAGGTGACAGATGTTTTGATGATGGCATGTATGAAGCAGCCAAACTGCTGTACAACAACGTCTCAAACTTTGCACGCCTGGCCATCACTTTGGTTCACTTGAAAGAATTCCAAGGAGCTGTTGACAGTGCACGCAAGGCAAACAGGCAAGTCATTAGTCTATTTGCATGTATGTACTTAAGTCATGTTGAAGTAACAAAATGTTTTAAATCACCATAAAGTACAGAAGTTCTATGTTGCAAGGTCTCCATAAAACTGTTGGTTGAATAAGAAATGGTTTTGTAAGGTGGCTGTTTGCTATCATTTGTTTGATACTCCCAAGCACAAATGATCTATTGCTCCTTGACTTTTTTTTCTTCCTCCTGTACCGTGGGTGGGAAGTCATAAGCCGATTGTTAGTAAATTACTATTACATATTCTATTTGTTTCTTAAAACAGGAAATGTGTATTTAATAGAATTTTACGTAATTGGCTGACAATCCATTTTGCTTAACTAAACCTGTGTGAATGTTGGTTTTTAATTTCAAATTGTTTGTATCAAAATATTCTCAAATTAATTTCAAATTAGAATAACTAGAGTAAGAGAAATTTTCTGTCATAACTGTTTGTCGTTTTAGCAAATACTTGCTTGTGGTTTTGTTTTGTGGCAATATATATTTCACATTAATAGTTATAAATTAAGAATAAAACTATAGAACGTTATTTTGTGTTTAGGGATTTCTTTGCCATGATTGCAAAATTATTGTTTGTTTTAAAGTTAGGAGAAAACTTAATATTTCTGAACATTCCTACTGAACATGCTGAAATTGAGAATGGCTAGTTATATCCATTGAATATATTAAAACGGGGTATGTTTATTATTATATTTCACTATGACAATCTTTGTCTTTTTACAGAAGGCTTTTATTACACTTCCAGTGTAGGATATTCATTATTCTAGAGTAGAGTATTTGTACAGGCTTAATAACTATTGACTGATAATGATGTGAACATTCTGTTCCAGCACTCGAACGTGGAAGGAAGTTTGCTTTGCCTGTGTGGACAGCGAAGAGTTCAGGCTAGCACAGATGTGTGGGCTGCACATCGTGGTGCATGCCGATGAACTGGAAGATTTGATCAACTACTATCAGGTTTATTATTCCTTTCATTCATTCCAAAAAGTGGCAGGTTGGATTTAGATTAATAGCCCATTTTTAATGCATTCTGCTGCATACTTGGATATTTTTCATTAGCAACCTTAGTGAAATCAAGGTTGTTTCTGTGGACTAATGTTTTTTGTCATATTTAATCTGTTAATAATAAACGAAATGAGTTAAACATTAATTAAATTAAAGTAAATAAAATGTTTTTATAAGTAGCATTGACAACATTGGGTATTCAGGTAAAAAGAAAATGTTATCTTGTACAGGATGTCTACATAATGGGAAGTTAAAATTGGTCAGAGAACTAACTTTAAAACCTAGTGATAGTAATTTGAGGGGGGTAATGACATGCTCTGGTACACCATCAACCAGATGTTGGGGGAAAAAAAAATCCAGCTGAGTTTTGGTGTAGTCATACAAGCTTTAAAATGGCATATGCGAGGTTGTCGTGATCTAGTACAATTGTAAGGATTGTGGAGGCTGGATAGTCTTCATTTATTTTTAAGAAAATTGCAATTAGGTACATAAAAAAAATTTCAGATAAGTTTGTAATTTTAGTCATGGAAATTTTTCCAAATTTGTGTAGACATCCTGTGTAAGTTGTATATAAAAAAAATTGTACTGTCTTTGTAGTAATTTATTTACAGTGCAGTTTTTTGTGAATGTGTTTGTGACTTAATATATCGTATGTTTACCCGTAATGTGTTGTGAATTGTTTTAGGACCGTGGATACTTCGAGGAGCTCATAAACCTGCTGGAAGCAGCTCTCGGGTTGGAGCGAGCTCACATGGGCATGTTCACGGAGCTTGCCATTCTCTACTCTAAGTACAAAACGGCCAAGATGCGAGAGCACCTGGAGCTGTTCTGGTCTCGTGTCAACATTCCAAAGGTGATTGCAAAGCATGTTCAGTTTGGTAGTACGTGGTCGTAGAAATGCTCCTGAGGTATGTTCAGTAGCAGCAGAGACTGGGACAGTTTTAAGTGCGAGAGTTATTTTTGCAGGTGTTGCGCGCGGCAGAGCAAGCTCACCTCTGGGCAGAGTTGGTCTTTCTCTACGACAAGTATGAAGAGTACGACAACGCTGTGATAGCCATGATGAACCACCCTAGTGAAGCTTGGAGGGAAGGGCATTTCAAGGACATAATTACCAAAGTTAGTAATTCTTAATTAATTTTGACTTGAAATGCAAATGGTAGTGAAAAAGTTTAAGTTACATTTAAGTTTTTCCTGCCAACCACATTTAAGATGCTTATCAAGTATTAAACTATTTAGTGGTTTTGTTATAGGCTAGGAACTTACTACAGTTAACACAAATTTTATTTCAAATAGGTTTTTAGTGAAGACATTTGACAACCAAAATAAAAGTATTTTAACATCTGGTGTGAATCGAGTGTTAAGCAACCATTGTGCCCATGAGTACTTAAGTGCAAGTACTGTATTTAAAACCTTGTACTAATGTATAGCAATCCTGAAATCTACAGCTAGGTAGGGCCAATACTTACCAAATTAATATGGACTGTTTGAATGTAATTATTGACCCATCAGTCTTTTGCTGATAAAATTTTTTGTATTATCTTACATGCGTAGCTTGTAAGTTCCTTCCTACTGTTAAGTGTAACACACAACCTGATACAGTAGAATCTCGTTATAGCGAGCACGGTAATAGCGAGAACATGGCTATAACGAGGTATTTTTGAGGAATTTACGGCGTGAGAGCTTGAAGCGCGCTTTTGTTATTTTTCTGCTTTATCTCCACCCCTCTCGCTCGCCACTAGACATCTTGCCGTTGACGCCTGTCACATTCTTCAGCCGTGCAGTCGCCACCTAAGTGCGTGGCTTTAAAAATAGAATCCCGTCCTTTCTTTATTTTATCAAACTTCCGTTAGTTATCTGTACCGTGTGTAGACAAAGTTTGATATTGGAACAGAAACAACGTAAGAAAGTATTTTTTACAAATTAGAAATATGTATGTTTTTGTTTTTATAATCGCGTATATTTTCACGTTTTTTTTTTTGTTATCTTAAAAGAGAATATTAAAAAGCAGCTCTAATGAGATTTAATTGTTTCTTGGTTAACAAAAACTATTAATTGTTTATATTCTATTTATTATTATTTACGCGACGTCATACTGTACGCAATAACGCAATACGACTGGATTCGTTGCTGCAACATAACAGCAAATTATGCGGTATCAGAAGTAACGAGTAACGTAACGATAGTAACGAGTACTAATTGTTATAGTAACGAATACATACGGGTACACATTTTTTCGTTACTTTTGCACCTCTAGTAGGCACTACCGTATTTATTTCCGAATCGATAGGACAGTTTTCTTGTAACTTTTGTTTCGGTCAGTTGTTGGGGTATTTGTCCGGGAAAGGGGTGGTGATGGTTTGAGTTTGATCCCAAATTTATTTTCTAAAAAAGTGGACAGGTTTCTTTAAATGAAAAAGTATAGTTTTCCAGCGACTATTTCGTTTGAGGCGTACGTGCGTTGCCGCAGCCGCACTCCTGCTATTTTGTAAGGAATTAAATTGTCGCGCTACACTAGCACCACCTGTTAGCAACATACCGAACCAACATGGCCGCCAGCAGACAGCCCGCGTCGACAATAGATAGCAGGACAATGCTGCGTCGGCCGCGGGCTGAGATGCTATACTTACGTGGCATGGTAGGGTATTCTGTTCTGGTTATTTTGACGCAATTGGTGATCACATCCGTACTTATAGGGTATCGTTTTAAAGAGAATTCACACATCTGCTCACAGAAATTAAGATTTCGTTATTATAACCTGTTATTTTCCAATGATACAGGTTTAAACACAATTTTTATGCTATTTTCGTTTAATTTTTATATTTTGGGGGCCAAAATTTGTCCAATTCGGTTATAGCGAGGACACGGTTATAGTGAGGATCAAACCCGGAACCGTGACACCTCGCTATAACGGGACTCTAGTGTACTTATTTCTGGTTCTGTGTTAAAGTAGTTCTCTTTTCTTTTATTTTCATTGGTGCTTAAATCTGATGCTGTACCATTGTTAAATCAAATTGAGTGGAATTTCTCACTTGTGTTAGTCACATAAGCAAGCAGCATTATGTGGATGTTGCTATGAAATTGTCATCTACTACTTTAGTAAAGTCAAACATTTAATTCTGTGTGATTTAAATTTATTATATAAATATAAAAAATAAATTTTTAATATTATAACTAAGTTTGAATAAAAATTATGCAAAATAAATGTTTTAATATGCTTCAGCTGTGTGAAATTTAGTACTAAATAAAAATAGAAAAAAAACATTAATAAACTAAAAAATAGTAAATATGTGTAATATAAAAAAAATTATTTACTAAAATCATATTTTTTTTGTAATCTGTGGATTTAGTATTTAAGCTGCATGTAATTGTTTAGGTGGCAAATATAGAGCTATACTACAAAGCCATCCAATTCTACCTGGACTACAAACCTCTCCTGTTGAATGATGTTCTACTGGTACTAGCACCACGAATGGACCACACCAGATCTGTCAATTTCTTTGCCAAGGTAACATTGCTGTCTATTAGTTAACTGTTTTATTTCTGCATGTTTGCCCATCTGTTTTGCTCTAATTGCATGTAATTGTTAGCCCAGCATTGCAATTGAGGAATTTCATGGTCCTGTTTTTCATGAAATTAGAAATAAGTTCCTAAACGTAAATTTCACCGTTAAATTTTTCATGTTAAAATATTACTAATTTTGTTTTATGCTCATATTCACTGAAAACTTACAGAAAAACATTCTCAAAAGGCACGTACACTGTACAGTCTTTTATCAACTTCTGATGTATGCAACAATGAGGTCCACAGTTACAAGCATTTTATTAAAAACTTTATGGTTGTTTGTGTCCTGTCTCATTTACCTGTTCTATTATCATATAATAAATGACATTTCATTAATACAAGAGTTAACTTTTGAACAGGAGGCATCTAACCAGCCTTAATAGTATACTGGCAACCCTGTTATATTAACTGCCTGATCTTTTCAGTAAAAATGCCTGGTTTTACAAATGCAATCTGTTGAACCGTAAGCATACGTACAATCAGTTCCAGTGTAGGTCAAAGAAAATTAGTTTAACTTGGATTTTTTGTAGCTTCAAATGCCCTTAGTTAATTCAGGTCTAAATGGCCAGCCAGTATATTTTTTAGAAATGGAGCAGAAAATTTGATTTGAAATTTGGTTAAAAATGTATATTTAATCGAGGGTGTTCAGTAATGGGAACTGCTCTGTATTGTCACTTGTTGTTCCAGGTGAACCATTTGCAGCTAGTGAAGCCGTATTTACGATCAGTTCAGTCGCTTAATAACAAAGCTATAAATGAAGCACTCAACAACCTGCTGATAAAGGAGGAAGACTATCAGGGCTTGCGCACTTCAATTGATGCATTCGACAATTTTGACAACATAGCTCTGGCCCAGAAGCTGGAGAAACATGAGCTGATAGAATTCCGTCGCATTGCAGCGTATCTGTACAAGGGCAACAATCGCTGGAAACAGTCGGTGGAACTTTGCAAGAAAGATCGTTTGTTCAAGGTAAGTGTATTGGGTACAAACATATTGTAATTTTTCTCACTGAAGTCCCTAAAAAGCATTTTTCCTTAATCAAATTCTTGTAAGGTGGCATAATGCTTTTTCTTGCTGGTGGGCTATTGATTGAGGTATACACTGTTAAAAAATATATCCTAAAAGATTAGTGCTATAGTGAAATTTAGCTTATAAAAAGTTAAATTAAATAAAATATATAATTTTTAACAGAAAACTTGTAAGCATTACTAAAATTCTGTAGGAATTTGGAAGAAGAGGTCGGCTAGTCGGCAATACCCTCGATGGTTATTGAGCTTACTCTAGAATGCAAATCATTATTCTAGCAGTTTACCCAGGAAAGAATTCAGGCTGAGAAGTATAAAAAATAACCAAATTTTTACTGCTTCAATTGTATCTGCTAAATTTTTCACCTATGGTTCAAATAAAAACAAAATGGGAATAAAGGTATTTCATTGTAGTAAGAAATGTTAATATCTTAAATCTCCATTTCAGTCCACAATGATAAGGCTAGGTTAAAAATAACTCTTCCATTCTCTCCTTTTTAAACTTTGCATAAATATTTGCCAAGTCTGTAAACTAGACAAGTGTCGGATTTTTTGATTAAGTTGAGCGGAGTTCACTAATTAAAATTATACCTTAGATTAGAGCAGTATATATCACACTTAGTAATTTTTAGTAGTTAATAAAAATTCTGTATAGCTAAGTAACTGATAAAATTTTAGGATAATTTTATGTTCCTGGTGTTAGTTAATGCACCATTAGCATTATATGTATTAAAGTTCTGTATGTCTATAATGTCATTTGTGTTTGAGTACCATATCGGAAGGATTGCCCCTGTGTATGGGTCCACCTATAATTTGTCATAAATAACTTAACTTTTTTGCCACAAGGATCGCCCTCTTATATGGATCGCACCATGTCTCACAGTAGAATAAGTTTTCTTTATTGTCTGCACAGTCCTTTTGTCTGCTTTCTGTGCTACTTTGTTACTGTGAGATAGGCGGCATTCTTGCAAGGAGAAGATAAATGAAACTAGGTGACATGTCCTGTTAGTTCAAACCACAGCAGAGCAGGTAGCTGCTTTGTGGCTAGGAGTTTTGTGCTGTAGTGTGCAAGGAGTGATTCCAGTATGTGGTTTCAGGATGCAATGGAGTACGCTGCAGAGTCTAAGAACGCGGATGTTGCAGAGGAATTGCTGAGCTGGTTTCTTGAGAAGGGCAATTATGACTGCTTTGCAGCGTGCTTGTTTCAATGCTACGATCTGTTGCACCCCGATGTCATTATAGAGCTAGCGTGGCGACATAAAATCATGGACTTTGCAATGCCATATCTCATACAGGTCACTCGGGAGTACATCACAAAGGTATGCTTCCATATACATGAAAGAATAATTTACTATTAAAAATTTATTAACTTTACTTCCAGACTAGTTCATGCAGTTGCATGCAACAAATATTGTGTGTAGAAGTTCAGTTGCAACAAATACATTGAACTTTTTTTCAATTCTTGCTTAATAAATGAAAGCGTGGTAATTTTAATTGTGTAAATTATGTTTGGAATTATGTAATGGTGATGAAAGCAATCTGAGGAGCCATTTCATCCTACATGGTTGGTTCCGTTTTTTCAGGATTTTGTTAGTTTGTAGTATTTCTCGTAGCTTCCTTGTTCCTTCGTTGTCTCTAAGTTAGAGAATTTTTTATTTTAGAATAGTGAGGGTATGGAAGTAAGTCATTAAGACAGCAAGATGTTTCTTTGAGTGAGCTGCTTTCTGAATCCTCCGAGCCTGCACGATAATCATGAAGATTTGTGTTGACTGCATCAATAGTTAAAGCTCTTAAGGAAGTTCAAGAATTAGGAATATCTGATTTTTATACATCAGATTTAGGGAGTTAAGACATTCCCTGTATTCCTATCAAGTCTGTCGCAATCTCGGAACAGTGCAACATGATGTAGTCTATATCCAAGAGTTCGACATTGATGAGCTTCCTGAGCTATAGGATTTTCAGATGCCACGGAAATAGATTTTGTATGTTCGTTCCAGCCATAGAGAGGACGAACCAGATGTCCAGATGACAGAAAATCTCGGCTGTCACCTAGTAGCTAGTAGCCAGTAGCAGATGACTTGCTTGTGTTTAATATTTGCAGAAATGATTCCTATCACTTATGTATTGCATTATAACTTACTGGCTCATATCGGTAGTATTGAGGTTTGCTCACTTCACCATGAATTTTATGTCAAACCTAATTAATATTGTACAATTATATGTAAAGGTAATTATTCTAATCCATACATAATGTTGTAATAATTTTGATATAAATTAATATGAAAAGCAAGTTAATACATTGAATGTTTAGAAAGTTAAATGTTAATTTATTGACTAGAGGTCAGATCATGTGTGTGGTTTATTATACCAAATGCAATAGCAAGTGCCAACTTTGAATTGGTTACTTTGTATGTTTGCAATTAATCATACTATAGAACACTTCAACACTCTCTGAATGCTAAATAATTAGTATATTATGCTATCACCTACACAGATTTATAATTTTATTTATTCTATAGCAAAATTTACACAACACTTTTGATAGTGACGTGCTGGCTAAACTGTTGGGCATATTTTAAAAAATTACCATTTTATGACATTATTGGATTATTTGTTAAGCAGGTCTAGTTTGAAAGTTCCTGCTACAATCGTAATGCTTTGCAATTTAAGAAAAACTTGAGTTAAATTATGTTTTGTGAATTTCCATTTGTAAATTCAGTTATTTAAATATTTATTATTTAATTTGCTGTGAAATCTCATTTGCTAGAATATATCTGATAATAAGCTTAAAATTGTTTTTCAGGTAGATAAACTTGAGGAGTCTGAATCACAGCGATTGGAAGAAACTGCACAGGACCACAAACCAATGATATTACGTAAGTTCCTCACACTGATTAATCTTAAGTTTACTCAGTCTGTTTGTTCTTCATATACTTTAACAAGTAATTATGTGAACAAAATTACATTCAGTAAACGTTAGAGACAAATTATTTAAAGGATTTCTTGTGGATAATTTTCCTTATCTTCGGACCTAGATTTGGATCCTAGAAACAAACAGTTCAGTCCGAACTGACGGTTTGGGCTGAATCAATTTTCAATAAACTTGCTTTGATTTTATAGTTAGAAAAGACTTAAAAAAATCATTTCAACTACTTATTAAATATGGCCAGTAATTATAAATGTCAATTAAGCATCAGTTATCAGTGGCAGTATTGGAAAAAGGGTATCGGAACAGTCCTAAACTTATCTATTCCAAATAGTATATGAATAAAACCAGTACATACCTAACTAAACTTAACTAGTGCCTTACATTCTAATTAGTCTGTGATAAGACTATTAATCATAAATTTAAAAATATTACCTTCAACGTATGTGATACACAAGATTTTAAGTGTTCACATTATTTATTGATATTATAGATAGTCTGCAGTATGAGTAGTCTTGTTTTAAAAATCTTCTGAAATTTAACATCAAAAACTGAAAACTGGTCAATGAATCAGTTACTGTCGGCAAGCACTTGTAAATGTGTGATGGTCATGTGGCCAGTATATGGCAGAGGATGTAGACTTTCTTCATATACTAAAAATATTTTACCTCAGGTAATCTGGAGAAATTTTATTCATTGCAGGTGCATGCAAGTGTTTAAGCAGATAAACTAGTGTCTAGAAGTATTGCTATTAGTGTAGTCTAGGTGAAAAGTGTAGTGTTTCGGAAGATAAATTGTGCAATGCTATTTTGTATGTTCTAGCGGAGCAGCAGTTGATGTTGACAGCAGGACCTGGTATGATTGGCCCTGGCTACACTCCCTCATATCCCAATGCTTATCCTCCTCCACCAACGTACCAAGGATACAGTATGTAGTCAGCACACCGTCAACTATACTTTCTACATTCGCTGAACATTTTGTTAACAAGTTTGTTTCCTTGGAACTTCATAGAACTGTATCAGTGTTAAGTTTTACGTATATTGATAAAAATGTAACAATTAATTCCAGACTTTTTAATTTATACTATGAACATAGTTGTTGAACTTTGTTGGTGTAAAAGTTGAGTGTGTTTTTGATACTTATAGTTTAAAACTCTTGATAGCTCCTCGCTAGTCAACTATTCATTGGTTACAACTTAGGTGCAGGTGCATTTGTACGTTTATTTTGTTGTATGAGTGTTTGTGTAAAGATTTATATTCTGTAGATTATAGTAATAGATTAATCATTAAAAACACAGTTCATGTTGAAAAATTGTATAGATAATATTAAAAAGGTATATTTATTGTATAAATTATTATTTACACAATGGAATAGAGAATTCCAGTAAATGTTAATAAACAATATGTAAAACTGTAATGTTAATAAATTTTCAATTGAAAATTATTTGTGTAATACTCAGTGCAAAACTGTTGTAATATAATGACTGTACCACTAAGCATAATGTATGATAAAATAATTTAACATTATAAAATGATAGTTAATTTCATGTACCTCACTTCTAGGTTGCTACCTAAACTTTACCACCGTGAGAAACGTTTGTAATGAAGTCAGACCCTTGTTTACGGTAGGGCTATGGTATTTAATTTATACTTTTCAGTATAAGGAAACCTAAGTTACTTGCCAGCAAATAAATAAAACTTACTGCTGAACATTGTATTTCCCTGGAGATAAATGTTGATAGTGAAAAAATCTATAAAATACTGGTTGAAACATTATGCATACATTGTAACTGTATGTTTGAATTATTAATGAAGAATTTTATGTCCTACTGAATGATTCTTATCCTTGCACCCAGCACTACAAAACCAGTTCGAACACAATACCTGGCCAGGATTCACTAACATAAATTTTGATTTTATATGACTAATTTAAATATGATTAAAGAACTATCAAAAATTCTTAAGAGTTATTACCTGCCAGTGCTAAAGCAGAGCTTTGACTTTGTTTCATTACACTAAAATAAGACCTTAAAAATTAATCTACCAGACTTTTGCATGCAAGACTTGCCAAATGTACACATCATGCAAAGACCTTAAAATGGCTAGCACCACAACCCACAATATTACCAATTAAGCTGCAAAGTTGTTGATTGTACTTTGATTTCCAATTACGTTAAATAAAAGTTGGAGTCTGGATAATTTAAAAAGAGCTACACTATACTGGGCCAGTTCATTTTGCAACCACAGTGCAAAGTTCTGCATACACAAGCAGTGACTAGAACAAATTAATGAACTCTGAACTATAGCCGATGGTAACGTAAACAGCCCAGTTTAAGTTTCCCAAATAAAATTTTAATCCCAGTACTACATTCATGCTTGAAGTATAGGAGACATAAAGCTGATGACTGGGTAAAAAAATATCTGAGCTCGGTATATTATCTTGTTGGTTGATAAATTGAGATCAGTGCTGCATTACCAATATGAAAATCAAACATTTAGTTTCTGCCAACAAGTGGTGAAGTTCTCCAAACCACCCATGGTCCCAGTGAGATTCTTCAGCTGCATAGTTTCCTCACACTGTAATGCTACGTGAAAGTCACGTCTGAGTGACACCGCACAGGATTGTAGTCAAGCTGTCTCCTCGTTATTGTATCCTCTAAATGTCAGGGCTGCAGCACACAATAGCTCAACACCCAACCAAAGTGCCTCGGTGGCGTATTCAGTTAGACTAGTTCCTAATTGCTAATAAAATAAATGTGCTGTCTAGAGAAAATTAGTACATTAAAAAAAGGCTAGTAAATTTAACACATAAAATTAAGCGTAAAAAATTAAAATTTAAGTTAAAGAAAGACAAACTAACAAAATTTGAACTAAAGGTTTACCAACTTGGACCAGAAGTCACTAGATGTAGGAACTCCGCAGGACTTCTAATTTCCTCAGAAATTTGTATAAAGGTAACTAAACTAAAACACGATCGTGGGGTGGAACCCCCCCAAAGAATGTTATGTATTATTGGACTTCCTGATGTCCCAGGAAAACAAGGCTACAAAAAAAATCTAAACATTTAAGTTCAATATTTCAAACAATTAAGTTTACGTGGTAATGGGAATCGAAAGCTATTTTCGCACTTTTGTAGGTGGACTGATCTTAGTTTGCATGCTCATGTGAGAACATTTTACATTGTAAAATAACTCAATGGTATGTGCCTGCGATCATGACCATGCACTATACAATCCTGATATACAACTACCATTTTTAAAAATTGTGAGCCAAGAGCTCTTAAGATCAAATGATCACATGGGTTGAACAAGAAGTGGCTCTGAATGTCTGTGGGACTAACTTAAATGTTATGTTGCACTGATCGCCTAACTGGTGACCCAGTGCAGGTGAAGCTTGTAATATTCTTGGGTACTCTGACTAATGATCAAACATGGGTCACTCCTGTGACTGCATATGAAGTGTGTAACTGATATGATCTCCCCCCCCCCCCCCCCCCTTCTCTTTTGTTAATGATAGTTTCAAATGATGAGTTTGAGTTGGAACTCCAGATGATGAAATTAGCAACTATACTGCGCATCGGCACAGTCGGAGAGCACAAGACATCTTGGGGTAAAGAGGTCAGTCATGAAGGCTGAAAGAGGTACATTATAATGCTGCGCAATAGACTTAATCCTAGGTGTAAGCCTCAGAGATGCCTCTCAATAACTCACGAAAGTACTTGGTACACGATTTATAAATATTAATAAGCAAGATCTCACCTGCGCTTCACGATGTAACAATAACAATGTATATAAATCATACAAGTAATCGCGTGCTTGTAAACACAGTGATATTAAATCTTAAATCATATAGCTCAAGTTACTGAAAGACAGTCTGCGATTTAGTCAGCCAATGCCACTT
The DNA here is from genome assembly GCF_032445375.1 of Bacillus rossius redtenbacheri. Taxonomy (NCBI): domain Eukaryota; kingdom Metazoa; phylum Arthropoda; class Insecta; order Phasmatodea; family Bacillidae; genus Bacillus; species Bacillus rossius. The sequence continues at coordinate 29,056,192 of NC_086334.1, forward strand.
ACAGCCGGGAGACGCACTCCAAGGAAGATTTTGTTACCGAACGTCTAAATACTACTATTGCGCGGGACCGACTGACTCGCAGCATCGCCAACTCTCACCAACCCCGTGCGTGCGCACACACATAAACATGCAAACTTGGCAGTGCAAACTTTTAAACAAAACTGAGATGCTAGATAAAACATTATGGATTATTATTAACACTAAGTTCATACAAATAAAAAAAAAACCTAATTACAATTACTAGACAAGTTCCAGCAGTCTGTGTTCACTGCTTACACTATATTGCACGGTAAATATGTATAGTAGCGGTAATTGCGAAAAAAAATGCTAAAAATCCGAAAATACTTTTATTATGTGCTCTTTCACTTCCTCTTTACAAAACAACCGGCGGAGTTAAGAAATTCCAAATACTTTAGGAGATATCAAATTTTTTAATTTCCATAGTTGGGCGATATTTGTTAAAAAAAAGTTTAAAAATTCCGAAAATACTTATATTCTATGCTCTATAACTTGACGTCGTCCCAAGTGCTCCTCCGGCTCGCTGAGGCCATTATTGCCCGTTGCTGCTTCAGGCTTGCGTGTGCGCCGGCGCCCGTGCGCGAAAGTGTAACAAAGGTTTTGTTTATGTAATTATGTGAGTGTGTAAATATATATTTGTGTTGTGTACCTGTAGATGTGTTTCCCGGGCGACTGAGTCGCGTCTCCCCGCCTGTGACCATGTGGGCTCCACGCACTCGCACACGAAGGGAAGAGGCGGGATTCATGTGCGCGTGGCAAGGGGGAAGACCGCTGAGACGTCGCGGAGCGTGGGTGGAGTTAGTCGCCTGAGTGGGATGAGAGAGTGCGGTCGCGAAGTTGTGAGTGAGAGTTGAACGGACACTGTCAGTCGTGTCACCGTCGTTCGCATCGGCAGTTCAGTCACAGTCTCGTGTCATCATTGTCATTCGCGTCACTGTCGTTCGCGTCGGCAGTTACGTCACAGTCTTTCGTGTCATCGTCATTCACATCACTGCCAGTCACGTCACCATCATTCACGCCACTGTCAGTCGCATCACTGTCGTGTCACCGCCAGCTGCGTCGCTGTCGTGTCACCACCAGTCAGGTCACTGGTAGTATCGTGTCGCACTCAAAGTGCGTGGAGCCGAGCCTCGCCCTGATGGACTGTCACAGATGGGAGCCGTGACAGCCCATGTACAGTGTGTGATGTGTGCAGTAAACACAACTTAACATCATAAACTCTTTTATTTCACCCGAGTTAGGGTAGTTCCCTTGCCACGTGGCATGTACCCTCTATATCGGAGCAGCTGGGCAGCGACTTCGAACCACGGGAACGGCCCTAACGTTGACAAAATTCCTCTTTTCATTAAACCCGGCGGAGATAATAAATTCCAAATACTTTAGGAGATATATAATTTTTAAATTTTCATCACAATACCTGTGCATTCATGTGGCCACCGTTTTTTCTTGTTTACGAGTATGATTTTTTTTTTTCGCGACGCAGGGAACGACTACATCATTTTCTACTAATGGCAAAGGAATTGTACCCGCCTCTAACTTAGGTGAATTTTTAACGTTTCAAATTTTAATGTTTTATTTTTGTTATTTGGATATTGTTGTGCAAGTAATAAGTAAAAAAAAAAATTACGTGAGTTCCTACTGTTCATCCTTTGTCCCGGTTTGTTTGGTCAGGTCAGTTACATTATAAATACTTTAAAATAAACAACCATTTAAATGAATTCAGATTGATAATTTTTAATGTCCGCTTAGTTTGTAAGTATTTATAATGTAACTGACCTGACATAATCGACCATTTTATTAAAACGCATTCACGACCACACTGCAAAATAACAAACATTTCTGCAGTCGAATGGTTGCACAGGTCTTGTATTGCAAAATTAAAAAATTCTATATCTCCTAAAGTATTTGGAATTTCTTCTCTCTGCCGGTTGTTTTGAAAAGAGGAAGTTAAAGAGCATAGAATAAAAGTATTTTCGGATTTTTAGCAATTTTTTTTCGCAAATACCGCTACTCTACACATTTACCCTGACGACAACCATTAGTGCTCCTTGAATCCGCACAGACCGCTATGGCGCATCGCCGCCTCGCCCCGAGCGTGTGCGACGTGAACGCACATGGGTGCAGGGTGGTGCAACGCCTCGAACGTAAGTTGCCCCGCCTAATATACTGTCGACCACAGGGGTACTGTTAGGTGACCTGATTATCTGGACTTTGAAATTAACTTTCAGCACTCTCAAAAACAATATTAATTGAGTAATGGCTATGTTTAAATATTAATTGTAATTCTGGACTTAAGCGCGATCAGGCGGCGTGCATGGCCCGGGATTACTTTTGCACACGACACGTTTTCGCGGGAGCGAGGCTGGGGAGTCGTGCGGACGCCACAGCCATCGCCAGTTAATCACCGCCCTCCAAGGAGACTAGTCGCAAATCGCCCGCGGAGCCTCTCGACCTCCGGCCTTGCCATCTCTACCGGAATTGCGTGAGTTTTCAGCCCATCAGAAACTTGTCCTGTAGAGCGCGGCTCCCAGTAAGCGGGTCATGCACGACGCAGTGCATGTATAGCGTGCCTGGCAATAAATCACTTTAAATTGAGCCTCCGCGTATTTGTTACAACGCCCGTAGCATAGCGTCCCTGGTGGCTAAAACAGCCGGGGGTAACTCTGACGGAACGACCCTTACTGCCTGCCGGCCACGTGGCGACGTCACGCCCTGAGTCAAGAGTCTCGGCTACGCACTAGCACGTAGCTATTATTGCTAGTTGGCGCCCAGAAGCAACTCCACACCCTCAACATCACCTCGGCATAAGGCAGAAGGCGTCAACCCATATAATAAAGACAAGCCTAGTTTGGGGTCACGACAGTGGCGAGGCGTGAGGCTTACATGAGGGGAAGCAACAACTCCGTTCAGCCCAAAACATGGTCCGGGGTGGGGGTCCGGGGACCCTCCCCCGGGAAAATTTGGATTTCAAGGTACAAAAGGGTGCTATTTAAGTAGTTTTCTTAAGTGAACATAAACTTTTCCACAGGTAGAAAAATTGACATTTTATTAATTATAAATTATTTTTGAAAGATAATAATGTTCGACTTACATTATTCTGATAATAAAATACCTACTCTACATTATTTATATACTAAGTGGGAGTGTAGTATCTCGCCAACTGCCGTGCCGAACTGTAGCGGACATAGCCGAAGCAGTAGGCGGAAGAATTACACCGTTTGCTTCGGCCATGTTCGCTACAGTTCGGCAAGAAAGCGTTACCTTCGTAGCTTCTACCACGTATTTTTACAGCCAATCCCCTCCTCGAACATTTGTACCATGCCACCCCCCTTCCGAAAGGACTACAGCGACAGCCTTCCTGCTGAAAGCGGTCCTACCAGCGCTTCTAAACCTAGCAACGCTTCTAAAACAGCATGTTTTGTGTGTCAACGAGTTCTTTTCTTAAAGCGCACAGCGCACAGTATTGGGCCCCAAGAAGATAATGTAAAAAATACATACACCTAACTGCAGGAGCCAAAGTAAAATACTATTCTGAATAAAATATTTATTTAAAAAATACAATGTCTGAAAACTGCCTGGGCAAGCACTGCTTGCCTTGCTTGCCCTGACGAGACGCCACTGGGTCACGAATAAATTATGTTAAACGGCTGGCAACTTTGGGCCATGCCACAGGGCTAGCCGTGGAGCCGGAAAAACTAATGATTAAAAAGAAAAACTTAATATTGCAGTGATGATTGATGAACACAAAGGATGAGGGGTTTCGCGGTGTGATTCGCACCTAGCGTCCTAGCCCCGTTAGGGGAAGTTGGGGATTTCGATTGGCTTTGGGGCCACAAAAGGTCTCTTCCTGCAAAAAGACGTAACTGCGGAGTAGGTGATGCCGTGGTTTTCCTTTATTAATTATTAATTAGATATCAATGAAAAAACGTATAATAATATTGATGTACAGAATTAACTAAACATTTACAAGACAAAAAGAGCCTTATAGATTATTGTGTGGGTTGCAATCGATTTGTCAATGGAGGCTTCTGTTCGCCTTGCAACACTATATTGCATTCCTGTGGTTCTGAGTGTATGTGTTACGCACGCACGGATATGTACACGCCCCGGTGAGACGACCAGTTACAACGGTCTGAACGAGCAGAAGGAGCACAACCGACGGTCTTCAAAGTACTGACAGGAATCATTATAATAGTTCATGCCAATAGCTAGAAAAAGTTGTCACTAAAGAAACTGTGCTTAACAATAGTTTTAATGTATTTAATTATTTAAAATGTGACATCAAGTTGGCGACTGTATTTATCAACATATTGTCTCACTGTGAGCTGTAATAGTTGGATTTCTTCTAATCTGACACGATCCTAGTCACGGACATTTTAATTAAGGCCAGTGGCCGCGGTGACTTTTAATAAGGTTTGTTGTCTATTGGGGTCACGCCCGGGACGCTCGCCTGACTCAATCCGGCTGGGCAAGGGGCGCGCTCCGAAAACGGGATACGGTACTGGCGGTGCGGAGCACGGGCTTAAAGGCCATGGTCGGTACGACGTCAGCATTAAGCACCCAATTACCAGGTGCTACATTTTAATTGGGCACCTGGAACATGTTTTAACTGGTAATAGAGTAAATTCAATTAATATAAGTTTTTTGACGCCGACTCACAAAGAAGAGAAAGTTTCTCTTCCTTGCGAGGCGGCCATGTTCGGCAGTCTCCAACCACTCCGCGCCGGGAACAGACGTGTGTCCGTGGGCAGCATCCAAGTTTTCTTTCTTTGATTATTTTATTCTATACTAAATCTTTAAATTTAAAACCTCTTATTAATTCATCTCTGCCCACGTCGACTCGGCGCGTATTTTACAGAACCGGGCCTATCCCGACTGTCTTCATCGTGATACCGCGACGTATCGTATCACAGAACGTACGGTACTGGCCGACTCCAGCGAAAGTGTTTATACTTAAGGACGCCGTGCATATGCCTGCTGGCTGCACACACGTAAGTGTTTCGCCGAATTTAGGAGCCCGCTCATAGAGCCCCCCTGCACCCGTTAACTTTCGGCGCTGGCCGTCTCCAGCGAGCATCGACCCACATCCCGCGAGACTGCCGCGGTAACCATTGTCACGTAGTGTTGTGTTTAGTGTTGGTGAGAATTTTTGTAGCGGGACTGAACCGCGGAGCAGACTTGTAGAGTGTACCGTGTACCCACATGGACCCCTGGTGAAACTCACAAATTAAATGTATTCTCGCCAACTCGTATATCATTTTCCGTAATTCCCTGTCCTCCACACGGCCGAGCGGCCTTCACAGTCAAGCGTAGAACCATTCAGGTTACATTCAAGCCGTGTACCTGGCGGGGCACGCGGGGGCAGAGTACCCACGACCCCACACCAACGGCCTAGCAGCCCGCTAGCCTGGCGCCCCTCCGGACAACAAGAGCATCGCGACGCCCGTAGCGCCCGTCAGGTACCCCCCGGGCCTTTCACAGAGGTCGGGTGACGGCATAGTATTGTTGAGAACGGGCATTGGCGCTGTGCTTTTACAAGTAGTCGTAGTTTCGATAGTAAGGTTGTTACTAATAAGGTGTTTTGTCAGTGTAGCATTCTGGAAGCCAGTACAGCTATAGTTAATTATGTCGTGAATCAAACCTCAAGAACACTCTAACTTGCCCAACGAAAGCGAGATCAACAAGAAGTTCGTGTTTATTTTTATCTGCCTTTTTTTTATATTTTTTACCTTCCTGCACATCACTTACCTGCTGCATTCTTATCTGTTTGGGTAAGATAGGGATTTTGTCTTATTATGTGGAATAGCCTCACTGGATTTATTTACAGAGCTTTTTTAACATTTTATTTAGCTGTATATATCAAATTCACGCATATTTTATAAAAACTCTTGCAGTGACTGCAATACTTTCATACAACCAAGCATTTAAAATTCTTACACTTTTGTTCTAACAATTTTCAAAATTTGAAACACATACAAAAATGTAATTTATCGTATTTAAAATAAATTATTTTATATTATTACTTAGTTGAAAATGAGTTAAATCAAAGATTTATATTCAAAATAAAATAATTTACTGTTCTTCAAAAAATTTTATTTATTGGATAAATTTCGATTTAGCATATTATATTAATTTTTTATTTCAGTTAAACCATAGATAAGCTCACACGTTCACGGTTGCTGTTTGCTTGTTTATTGGCGATTATTATGGTCGTTTTTGTCATTTGTTAAAATGAGGTTATGGGAAATGTAATTTTGTTGAAAACCATTCGCAAAGTATGTGTAATGGTTTTTTAACACAATTTACTGATAACTGCACTAGTTTCATATTAAGAGGTTGGTTCCTCATTGTATTTCTAAAGTTATAACTATTGTGCCTATTGATGGTGATATGCTTTAATGTAGTGTGAAGTGACATTAAATTCTTTGTACGTTAACTTTTTGTTTTAAATTTTTGGGGATTAGAACCATAGACAATTGTGTTGTTTATTTTGAAGTAAGTTTGGGATGTAGTCTTACCTCACGAACTAGTGCACAAAGGCCCGTTCTACAATGGCACGGAAACGGTGACGGAATCTCACGAAACATTTTAATATCGCATCTGCTACTTCCACAATGCATGGAAACGTAACAGATGACAACCAATGAGATTCCATTTAAAGGTTACGAAATATTGATTTAATTTTTAAAACCATTTAGCTTTGAAATCATAGCACGGGCGGAATTTACATAAATATTAAAAATAAACCACAAAGTTATAATAGAACATGAGATATTATTGTACTTGAAATAATTTTTTATGTATTTAGAACATTAACAAACATTTCTACCACACAGACAAGTACTCTGCTTCTATTGGTCGCATGGAGGAATGTAAACGGAAGAGCTCACCATTGCTGAGCTAATCCCTATGGGTCTGACTCTGTCTGCGTGCCTTTTTAGAAACCCTGTTCCGTACATCCATTTCCCATGGAAACACAGACGTATTTCTTGGAACATTTCACTTTCGCGTCTGTTTTTCACAATGCACGGAATAGGGCATTTTGGTCGGAGAAGATTCATGTACTTGTTTTACACAAGATATTGTTTTAAAGGAAATTACATTAGAGTTCAGAATATATTTTTGCTATTGTGGTCCATACTATAATAGGTAGGGCTGTAGTATAAATATGATACCTGAGAAGTTAAAACCATAGAAAACTGTTAAAAAAATTATACAAATGTGGAATTGCAAAATATACTGAACTGGACAGAATTATAGTTTATAATACGATACTGTGGTACCTAAATATATCTTTGAATCGTGTTCTTTACTAGAATAGGTAGGGCTCTATAATATAATACGATAACCGAAAGTTAGTTTAATAAAGAAAATTATTTTATTACAAACAAGCATGTGAAAATCTCTTCACTCCTGCGCTGGACCCTTAATGTGCGAGTGGTAATGTTGTGATAGCCGCAATGTTGATGATGACAACAACATTGTTATGGTATCTAGATGTAGGCTACTTCCGTTTCCAATTTGTTTTCTAATCTTTGTTTAAAAGTGCTTTGCATTTGAACAATTGTTTCCCTTAGGTCCCATTTTAAGTAGAGGTTAGGTTAAGTTATCCACATGTGAAAAATGTATTTTCGGGTTAACTGTTGGTGTAAAATTATTGTAAATATTACCTTAATGTAAATATTGAGACATAAATTTATGTTTTGCTTTGATAGCATAGCCAAGACTTTTCCACTAGAGATAGCCCTGATTGTTGTTGCACTCTACTGTTTTGTTGGTACTAACTGCAACTTATTGTGGTTTTCTAGAAACTGTTTTCAAAAATACAGGGATGATTAATGTCAGTACGTAAGAGCTGGGGCCAAAGCTGTTTTTTCACTCTAATTTGTTGTCCATTTCAAGTGAATATGTTTCAATGTTGTGCAATATTCTTCAGTATTCATTATCAATATTGTTTTCTACTATAGTTTTCTGAACTAGTTTACACTTAATTTTGTTTGTGCAGGGATATCCCAAAGTGGATGGGCTGATTGAAACTCTGTAGACTTTCAAAACAAAAGTAAACTTTTGACATAGTAAAAGGTATCCTTTAAACCAGGTCAACCGGGTTACGTTTGGGAAATGTTCTTTGTGACTTGTCTTACCCAAGTGATATATCTTGTCTTAGTGTGTGAATGTTGTCGTAAACAGATTCCTCAACCTCTTAATGTAGTGGCTGATCCAACTACAGTGGAAGGTCTTGAAACCGGCCATTTAGGACACGGCCATGCTGGTTTATTGAATGTATTTAGGCCTTTAGCGTACCGGGAAGACCAAAGAAAAGTTATTATTCAGTATAATGTTATCTTAAAGAAGTGATGATAAGCTGTTCTACTGAAAGAAAGAAAACTAGTAAAACAGATGAGGAATTAAAACCAACAGTAATGATAAAACTCTGATAAAACCTCAAATGCTGGCAGCACATTAATGCAACCTGTCAGCCATAGACCGTTAGAATCCACTCAAAGAAATCTGAGTGGGAGCGGCTTGGTTGATGCTGGAGTGCAGAATGCGCCGAACTGAAGACCTTTCACTGCAGTTGTAGAATGCTTCATAGGGTCAACTTACTTACCTGCACATTTTTCATTTATGTAGGTTCGCCATGGATGTAACACCGATATTTCCTGTAATACATTCGCACATGGAACAAGAAGAAATGGATGATGCAAAGTGTTCATCTAGTTTAGAAGGTAATAGTCAAGATGATTATGATAGTCCTTTCAAACTTCAAGTACAAGCCCATCGTGTGTTGAGGAAAAGATCGCTACAGACACGTCTTGTTTCCACGTCTAAAAGACGGTTTTCTTTAAAGCCGAAGAAAGTATTAGCATCGACAGACAAAAAAAATTCAGAGAACTTTTACTTGGAGAGTAAATTTAAGTTAACAAGAAAAGCATCTCTAGAAACTATTTATGAAGAACCAGTTACTGGAAAAGACGGTAGTGTTAAATATTCCGGACCAGCTAAACTGAGACGACTGAATTTTGACAGTATTGCACGGTCAAAAATCAAGAAACGAAAAACAAAAATAAAGAAGGTTTTGGGGGGTAAACGTTTGAAAAAACAGCGGATGTCGATGGACGAATTCATTTCAAAGCTTCGAGGGATCTCAACGAAAGTTGAAAGTGAAGAAATTGCAGCTTTGTTTACAACTTGTGAAATTAAATAGCATTTCATGAGGTACTACTCATTCCTACTAATTTTGTGAACTTTGTATTGAGACTTCTTGGATTGTGTTTGTATTGAAGTTAAATATCCTAGGAAGGAAATGCAAAGGCCTTGTATGCTTTTGCTGCAGTGTATTTTATGTATGCTCCTTTTGTTAAAAAAAAAAAAAAAAATTGTAAGGAATTTTAAGTAAGGGCTGGTATCACAATGCCTGGTTATTTTCTAACTTCTGATGAAAATTTAACTTTTGTTTAGCAAAATTTTCAGTTTCTTAACCTGTAGGTAACTATCATCCCAATCGTTATTTTAACTAAACAATCGAACACATTTCAGTTTGAGTCTAACCATGACTATATTCACAGACCACGAATTTTCAGATATTCAGCTACATTGTTTAACATAGCGTAGCAAACCATCCAATCAATTTTAACGTATTATTAATGTGGCTTATCTAACCTAACGAACCATCCACCTGATTTTGCATTGTTTTCAACATAACTAAGCATAATCAACCATCCACCCTATTTTACAGTATTTTCAATGTAGCTAACACAATCAGGGTAAAAAAATTATCCGCTACAAGTTGAAATGCAGCACACCTTAAAATAAATAATTTTAAAGCATATTAAGAAGTAAAAAATTAATTTTGGGGATTTTAAAATTAGTTTTATGGAAAAGTGTCTCTGCTACTGATTTACCAAAACCAATTTCATTCAGAAAAGTTATTACATGTTGGGAAACAACATGTGAACAGGAAACCACGCGGGATTCAGGATTGCAAAACGTTTGTGCTGTCGATCTATTTTATGAGCTTAAAGCTATTAGGATAACAAGAAGCAACCGAGGCTCGGGATCGCATGAAATTTGCGCTGTCTGCCAATGAGTATGTTTTTTTATTACTTTTCAACAAAAGAAAAAATTACTAAACTTTTTTTTTTAATGTGATGGAGAAGCACAATTGAGGGGTCTAGTGAGAGAGGGAGCTATGCCACTTCAACAAAAATGGAAATAATAATTGGAATTATCTAAAGCATTATGTTGAGTCATAATTTTTAGGGTTTTGCAGGAGCTATGCTACATGGTTGTAGTTCACATGATAGATGACCAATAGCAGGCAAAGACTGAAAATGGTAAAAATTAAAAATGTAAATATTTGTGCATAGCTCCCTTCCTCACTAGACCCTTCAATTGTGTTTGATATAAAAATAATAATACACTTGTTTCATTTACTAAATGTTATGTTAGTACTGTATTGGTCATTTTGCATTCATTTATGTGGGAATACTTTTCTAAAAAAATTATCCAACAATGCTAGTCAGTATACAGTGTCCAATTTGTTCACTACACTTAACCGGTACATAAAACATTCACCAGCCAATCACCACGTAAAACGATAGAAACGAGATGAGAAACACTCAAGACAAACCAATGGTTGTATGTAGTGGTTAAATTTATTATTTGGTTACTTGACCAATACTTTAAACGGACATTGTGAAAACAGCCTTAAGTATTTTAATAGTGTGTTATGACAATATTGTTAAAACCTAAAAAAAAATTTACTGTGTTTTTAATTCTGTGAGTTGGTCTTTAATGCAAGTACATAATTAGCATGGTTGGTTACATTGTCTTAGAAAAAATATTCATTTTTGAATGTAAAAAATTCTGATTATGGTGTGTAAAATTGTTGTAGTAAAGCCACAAAAACATCTTTATTTCAGATACCAATACCATTTATTTTTAATTCAAATGTCTATTACATTCATGTTAGTGTGAACTGTTTTGAAATAAGTTTTTTTTAATTATTATTTATTTATAGTAAGAAGCTAGTATATCTGTTGATATTTTATATCTGTATCCAAAATGTAATATTCAAACTGTACACATTATCCACTGAACATGTACATTATTTAGGTACATTATTATAATAAAGAGGGTAGTCTGATGTGGGGAAATGCAAATATTGGTAATACAGTAGAGTGTCGCTAATCCGGACTTGTCCGGACAGACCCTGTCCAGTTCACCGAAAGTCATCAACTTTAAAATTTATCAAAAACTAGTTTTATAGGCTAAAGAAAAAATCTTTATGCTTAAAAATCAACTGTGTTTTATTATAAAGTACTTAAGAAACTAGATAAACATGTATGTAACTTATAAATAATACAATACATTAAAATTATAATTAATTCACATTTAATTTTTCGTTGAGTTTGAGGGCGAATGCTTGTAATGTTATGCCCGACAGCAGAACGACTTGTTCACGTTGTTAGCAAAACCAAATTAATAAAGCCTCGTCTAAAGTTTCATTTTTTGGTTTTTTAACGTGCTTCTGTTACCCAGACTGTCCTTACTCACCATTTTGGCACAAAAATCTTCAATTTCTTTCCAATTTTTTTCCCGATCAGAAACAGTTTGTTTTCCCACTCCAAAATCTTGCGCGATTCTAGTTAATGATTCACCAGCATCAATACGAAATAAGACTTGGTGTTTTTGCTCCATTGTTACAGTGACTTTCTTACGTTTAGTAGTCATTACGTTGCTCTTAATAAGTGCACACAATACAACACTCGCACTAAATAAAAATAACTGTCACGAGCACCTATCACCAGCACGAGTAACCATCGACTGAAGGGAACAAAACAAAACACTCGCAGGTATAGAGTGAGTCTTTCTTGGTAAACAGACGATGAACGGAAAGCTAGCGGTAAGACTCCCGGCAACTGAGGGCAACAGGACCCTCTCTTAGAAATGTATTTCATTATCCTTTGTCACAACATTATTTTTCATCCGTCCAGATTAACAGATGTCCGGACTAGCGAGAGACTACTGTAGCTCTGTTCATTTTACAGTACTGTTAATCTCAAGTGGGTAACCAAGGACTGTAAGTGGCATAGGTATTGCTAGCAATTTCCTCAGAATTACTAAATGTTTCCTTCATGTAAAATGTCACAGCTACTAAGGTATATATATTCACTGCCTGTTTACAGAAGAGTGTGGAGTATTAATGCATGTCTCAAATCCGTTCAGTAAAAACTAGAGTAACTGTCTTATAGTGGTACCTAAAGCTGTAACTGAAAAAAAAAAACACAAACCAGATGACCTACCTAACTTGACAGTCTCCAAAAAGCTTTATCAACTACATGTTAAAGGAGCTGTACTCTCAAAAACTACAGATTTTAGTTAGATTGAAACTGAAAGTTTTATTTGTTACTTATTCAGTAAAAAAATCCAGTTATTTAGAATAGATTTGATACTAAGATTTTATGCGTCAAAGATTCCAGGAGAGTCAGCCATGAATAATGTAGGCTGGTTACAGCCAAGCATTTGCCGCTTCCGATTTTTTAAGGTTGTATATCGTCGCTTAGAAACAATACCGCCTAAGTGACTTTTTTAAAATTAGTTTGTTTCTCCATGGAAACGTTAGCATTTATTTGTCATCTTCTCATGATGTGTTTCGCTGAATACCCAACAATAGGCTGTTATGGTATTTTTGTAACACCAGCTATCATTCAGTTCTAGCATGGTGCCTAAAGTTATTAGATATGTATGCTTAAAAATGATTATCAACAAGAAATGTTTGTGTTTGGGTTATTTTGGTTTTGTAAAAAAAAAAAAAAAAAAACGCCAAATCAGAGTGGTATTCATGGATTGTAAAATATATTTTTTCATGTAATAGGCTTATCACAGATATTTACTTATTAAAAACTTTAATTTAATCATTTGATCTAAAAACTTCAAACCATTATACTGTAACAGTATAACAGCACTTAAAACAATGTTTTCCAGATAAATTAATGGACTACTATTAACTATAGAAATGGTATAAATATTTTCTGCTGTTTGTAATACCTATGTATTATGATTTGAGGTGAATTTTTCAATAAAATAATACAAATTTTTCTATTTACGTGACCTGGGTTATTTATGTTTCATGGTTAGAATTGAATCCTTTTTCAACAAATTTGAAAGCTTGAATTTTTAAGTATTAATTTTTTACATGTACAAAATTCTAAAGCCTTCACAGTAAAATTGTGCGTACCTACATACTTACTATGGACCATTTCCCTGATTTATGTTGAGATTTATTTTCCCCCAGCCATTCAATGTTTTTGGCAATGCATTCTGTTAGGGAAACAGTGTAAACATTTTGCTTTACTTTTTCGAAATTGTTCATACACATAATTCACACAGTAAAAAGGCATGGTACTAAATAACAAATCCACTAATTTCCAAAATCACTCTTCAAGCATGTAACAGTTGGATGACACAAAGAGCCCAGCACACAAATGCAGCTGGAGGTATAGCGCAAGATAACCTACTTATGATGTAATCAGTGTTTGGTAACTTGCACAACAGAGAAAATTTCTCTAGAAAAGATTTCACACTTCAGTCCAGATTTAGGCTTTTTTTTCATGTGCCCTTTGTAATTGATTCACTCTCCATCTCATGTTATTTGACTGTCAAATCATTTAACACCATTGCTGCTGTTATTTTTCACAGATGCATTCTACTACTTTCACATCTTTGATAGCATTTTTCTGTTTCATTTTGGGCAACCTGATGGCTTTTACCCTAATATACCAGATAATTTACAACCTTGCATACACCATTTTATAGTGTGTGTGAATAAGAGCTAAAACACCATCAGGAGAAAAAAAAATTCTTTCGCAGCCTGGGTGATGGCTGACGGAGCATATTTTCCCCTCAAATTAGTATTGTTACACAATTTCATTAGTTTTTCTAGGAATTCAAGTAAAATACCTACATTTTTCTGACCAATTACAGCTAACCTGATTTCCTTTGACTTTCCAGAAAGTGGATGTCCTGTACTTTTTCCCTACTTATGTTTCCAATTCTTTTTTCTTATGAAAACTCATTTTTATCACAAGATAATATATCAAAATAATTCTAAGGTAATTAAATGACCAAAATAGTTTTAAGATGTTTGACAAAAAAATATTAAGAGTGGCATGTTTGTTACATTCGTACACATCAGTCAAAAATTCTGAAAATGAAATAACAGTTTTATCAAATTATATTTGAATGTGTGTGCTGAATTAACAGACAGAACAAGTTTATTTAATTATGTTATGATAAAAAAGTGCTAATAGTAAGAATAACAGATTTAATCAAGCTGTTAATCTAGGGTACTATATGTACATAAAACATTTTAAACAATTTCTTGGTCTATTGACAAAGTGTAAGAAAAATTAATTTAAACACACAAAGCTTGAACTAAAATTAATTAATTATTTATTTTGCTGCAAACGTTTTACCCGTTGTCCTTGAGAGACACCATGGAAACTAACTTGTGCTCTATTGATATGATGCTCAGGTTGGTTAATCATTATTGTCCTGTTAAGTTTTTGAGTAAATTTCTTATGATCTTTAATTTGCTAAAACTCCTTTTATTGGTACTGTGAGATAAATTTTTAAATTCTGTGGTTATGTTGGGGTACACTTCTTCAAGTCCGTTCGTGTATATTAATGGCAGAAGATCTGCTGGTGTAGCTGTTTTCATATTAGGGCTTAGATCCAGGGTATGGTATTCTAAACTTTCACTTCTATTGTCAGCTCGTCCCTGTTTAAGACTGTGGTAGCTAAATCGAGTAACTGGTTTTTCAATTCTTCTCCATTCATTGTTTCAAACCAAGCTCCATTGAGGAAACAAAATATACTATTCATGTTTTGAATGGCTTGAAACCTTTTTTCTTCTGAGAATACATAACTTTTATTTTCGCCCTTTTTATCAAACATTCACTTCTTCCTCCTCTCCCATACTTTTTTAAAATGATCTATGTTAAGGGGGGATTACACCCTGCCATCTTAGATTTTTCAATTTTTTTTGCTATAACTCTAATTTTGACTATTTATCCCAATTTTTGGCATTTCAAGTATCTCCCAGATCTTCGACACCTCGTTGCAACCACATATTTACTAACAGGTTCTAGTCCAAGCACCACGAGAGAATAAATTATTACTTCACTAAAACTGTCATAATAATCACACCAGTTTAAAAGTGTTGATTTCAACAAGTATCCAAAGCAAAGTCCTATACCATATCAAACTCAAAGATTTAGCATGGAAGCTTTATTGCAAGTACTAGTATCAAAATATTTAGAACTGCAAAATGGAAAGGCCTAATCCTGTTTAAGCTTTTCTGCTACATATTTCTTTCATTTCTCTGATTGCATTAGTGGAACAGTTTAACCTTTCTGATTCAATTCAGACAGATGGTTAATATATTTTTTTGATCAATAAACAGTGATGTCCTCTCTTAGAATAGTAAATTGACAGTGTCAATGCAGCTTGGTTCCCTACAGCAAAAACACAAAAAGACAATGAATTAAAATGTTTTGACATTTCTTAGAAGATAAATTGTGCTGTTTTTATTGGGCTGGTTCTGAGATCATTTAAGCATCTATTATTTTTCCTAGATGCTTATATATTGCAGCTACAGCTTCCCTCTTAGTCGACCAAATGGTATTGCTTTGCAATTGAAGAGATAAAGAGGGGAACATGTTTTACTAGAACTGGCCACAGTATGACTCTGCCTCCAGTAACAAGTTAGCAGTATTCACACAAAACTACATATGTAATAGTTCTGGGTTTTAGCAGAAAACCTTGTTCGCTCAGATTGGTCAGCTAAATTAATAAAATAATGCAAGCAGCAACGATTAATGTACTACTTATCCTTTTCCCAAGGATGTTATTAGGAAATACCCATAAACCAATAATATGATAAATATTGCAATGGTTGTGTACACAAAAATGCCAAGTTTCATTCTAATCGCATTACAGAGCGTTGTATTAAAACAATATTACAGACAGACATGCACAGCAAACTATAAGTGTCCTTTAGACTTTTCTATGACAACAAATAAAATAAAAAAGTAATATTTAACAAACCATTGTTATATACTGGTGAGCTTCTTTTTCTCGTTCTTTAGATCTTTTTAAACCTGCACCAAATATTTTATTATTATTACTATTACAGATTTAATATTACATAAGAGTACAAAAACACAATTTAAACTGTTCACAAGAATATATAATCCTAACAGCAAAATTGACAACTGACAGAACAGAAATGCTAGAAACTTGTAAAGATATTCCCAGCCGAATGACCATTCTGGGTTGTGGTTGTGATCAGCTAAAATTAGTTCAGGCTCATGGCGCCTGGCTGAGTTTGAGAACTGTTGTGCCTTCCCAAGATCAGGTGGGGAGTTCTCCAATGGTTCCCACGCTTTTCCAAGATCATGTGGGGAGTTTTCCAATGGTTCCCATGGCAGTGTTGCCAGATGTACGTTCTAGATGGTATTTGTGCTATAATTCAGTGTTATGTACAATTGAAAGTTGATGCAATTGGAAAAATACAATCTCTTAAATATTTTGAAATATACTGTAGGTATGTTTCTTCCATTACAAATAACTTTGTTCATTTGCTCTCAAACATTTTTTTGTGTTCTAGCATTATGATATTCAAAAAATAATATCTAAAGTAAAAATTAATCTGCCCGTTTAACACAACCCTCCACCACAATGTGGCACCCAGGGTACATGCCCCCTCTGTCCCCTCCATACTTATGTCCTTGAAAACACATTGAATCGACAACCAAGATGATAAACTGATAAATAAGAAGAAAAACACACAATATTTACGAATCTTATATTGAGAAAAAGTGTACGAATTTCATGACTTACTTTCTTTAAAGAGTTCTTCAAACTTAATATTCATATATTAAATTAGCATTGCTCCATTAAATTTCAGTAAACCAAAAATCTACACAATCATTGTCTTTTTATTTTACTGCAAAAAATATATATAAATTTACTACATCATTTTAAAATGTCAAGTTTGTAAATGAAAGCCAGTACTGGCCGACTGCTACGTGAACACTCTGCAGCTGGTTGACCGAGGCTCGCAGCCCGGGTACTCCCGACTGCTCCGTCTGGTGCTGGGATCCTCCGGATCCTTCACACAAGCACAACGGTACGAGTCGGAGCCGGGCAAATACAGCATCCGCGGCACACCAGTCCAGTCGCGCCTGATGCCACCGCTGCAAGCAACGGTAACAAAACCTTTACGAGCAGGGCTCTGGACTCTCGAGTCTATCAAACATACACTAGAAAAACAAATTTAAAAAGAAATTTTTTTTTGTCAGGATGGTTAGACAAATCTGTAATAAAATTTACCTATATTGCAATTTTATGAAAGAAATAAAGAAAATACCACCACCAACATACCCTGGCCTAGTTCATTCTCCACTGTATTTCAAAGAGAATCTTGCCAACACCATTTTACAGCAATGTAAAACCAACTAAAAAAAATGTTTCAACAGTGTGTGATAGATCGTTATCACTAAGTGACCAATTTCAAAGTTCCTGACTTTTCCAGGATGTGGCCAATGAAGAGGCATTGAGTCAATTCATTATAGCTGTCATATTTTTAACACAAAGCCTGATAGTATTAATAAGATAAATATGAACTAATTAGGTCAGTTAGCTTGTAATAATCCTCATTTTACTTTTACACATACTATTATTTATCAGATTTTCCATCAAAACAATAATTATGTAAAAACAAATTATTAACCTGTTGCACTATATACTGTGTCTCAAAATGTCATGTAGTTAATATTTTATATAATACTGTTGCATGTTGTGCTGTATTAGGCTCAAATTTTTTTCTGTGTACAGTTAAAATACCATCAAGGATGTTTGTTGTGTATGGATGTCATTTTAATCTTTGTAAAAACATAAAATAAAAATTGAAAAAAAAAATTATTTTCTAAGAATGATTGCCATTGTACATGTCATGGTTGTCTCTTAGAGGCCTGCTGATGCAACTACAAAGTGCTAGCCAGAATGGTGAACTAGGCCAAAATTTCTCGAAGTTATTCTTTCACTGGTAGTTCTGTGTGCCTCATATGGTCATGAATGCATTGATCAATTTACTTGGGTGTACTATAAAATATAGAACTATCAAAAAAAAAAAAAAGGATCAACCTGAGTACAATGTACTCTCTGTTTCTGTCCTACTAGATGTAGAATATTTGGTTTGAGTTTCATTTGATACACTTGTGACTGGGCTTCCGCCCAGTATCTTCCCTTCAAGTCCATTCCACTCCCGCAATACTTGCTTTCCTGCTTCCGTTCATCTCCACTCCCTCTAGATCTTCCACCCATGATCCCTCCTCACTCTGTAACCCCCTTTGTTCAACCTATCTCCCAGCTCCCCTCCCTCATCACCCTTAAAAGCTTCACCAATCTTTCTACTTTCCTCCTCCTTTACAGTGTGTCCCACCCCAGCTCCTGCATCATCACAGATGGTCTACGGTTACAATTACTCTGGTTCATGTAATGAAAGGTTTGGCCACAAATACTCTTGATTTTGAATTTTTGTGGTAATTAATATAGTTTGTTATAAACTACAACACAGTGATCAAATGTAAGTAAGAAAGATGTTTGGAGTAATCTTACTAAACCAAGAAGATGTAACTTTTTAATAATGGGTCATTTAGACAAAAAAGTAAACTCTTATTAGATTACCATGTATGCACACGCAATGCCTTTGTTTTCATGACTTTCATCCTAATGTCCAAGGAAAAACAGTATGTAATCTAAAGCAAGACTGGAAAGCTTTAACAATAATTAGTGAACCTCTGTTTTGGCAGGCCTGTACCCAGGGCCATCCAGAGAAACCAAGGGCCCAGGGTCAAATATTTTTGTTGGGTCTTGCTCCCTAGTATTTAATGTACAACTTTTCAAACTGCAAACGTTACTATGGCCATAACTTTAAACATGATCTGTCCATCACACATTACTTGTACGGTTTCTTACAAATTAATTTTTTTGTAATTTTTGTCCTACTACCAGGGTGAACACGAACATCCAAAAATTCAAAACTCAACAGGGCTTCCCTCGTGACGGCCCTGCCTGTACCTGAACATAAATACTAGTAACACATTCACAGCCTAGCTGAACCATCAACTACTGTGGCAGCAGGTCTCAGACCACAACACTGATGAACACATGCCTCATCTTGGAGCACCACACTCTAGTTCCAGATTCACGGTTCCATTCAGAATTGCACGGAGGGTATTTCAGCTCCAAGTCTTCATTCCTCCTCTTTTCTCCATCAATGTCCTGTAGAGTCTTGATAACTTGCTTCTGGTATTCCGTGGGGTTGCCGTAACTGTTGTAATACCGACCTATTAGTTTCCCTGTAACATATAGAGAGAGAAAACAGTCAAATGTTACGTGTCATTTGCCCAAATGTGAAAACTATAAAAATATCATAGTTAATCTAAAACAACCAGCTTCCTAAATGCCTACCTAAACATCAGCAATACCGCTGATGCTACCCAGGATTATAGCTTTCAAACATGCAACAACACAAACTTCTAACCGCTATTTTTGAAGTTATAGTTCCTCAGGGTTAGGAGCTTTATGATAAAATGAGTGAATTTTTACGATGTGCGCACACCATGCAACAAAAAATTGACAGTATGAAAAAATGTTACATACAAATAAAAATAATATATGTGCTTTTAAAACATAATATGTACCTTAATGACTGATATTATACTGGTCCATATAATTAAAAAAATTAGTTTATTGTGAATGTAAGTGATGGAAATTTGGTTTATAAACATTTTCAAGTGTATTTATATAAGTAAGGTTATTTATACTTTATTTGCACTATACAATAAATTATTTAATTATTTAATAAATCATTAGAATTAATAAATAATAATAAACATTCAACATTTTTTTTATTTTCATTATTAATTATAATTTGTCTTTATTGTTTGGAATTTTCACTTTACCATTATTCTTTTACCTCAGGCACAGAACAATGTAAAAAATTGGTTGTCTGTAAAGTCGGTTTACGGACGATAGTTTAACGTAACGTCATAACAAAACATTGATGAAATTATTGCATACTTTATGTATAAAATTGAATCATTTTTATTGAATTATCACTATTTTGTATGGATACAAAGAAGGAGTGAAATGAAATCTACACTTTAATTGATAAATTTACTTTTATTTGCACTCATAAATTCAAATATGTTTATTACTATAACGAAGAGATTATTTTAACTATAACTTTTATACATGTTTGCTATTGAACTTCTTCCAATCTGTGTTATTTTGTTAAGGATAGGACGATGATAGGAAAAGTAGGAAACGAATTGGAGTGATACAAGTTTAATGTGCCTCTAAAAAGTCAAATCGATGGTTGTTCCAATCAAGTGGAAGAGAGATAGATGCGGCGCAAGCGTACAATGAGCATAACGGGACACAGCGTAACGACACAATGTGCGTTATGGGACACTTTTTCGTGCGTGCAGCCGGCGTTCATCAATTTATTAGACGTTATCACATCAAAAAAGGGGGGAAATATGTTACGTGATGTATTGCAAGTGGTCACTACTGGGTGAATTCGATGTAAAGAATTACCTTATTTTCTGGCCTACAAGATGAGAATTTCCTGCAATTTTGACAAACTTAAAGATGCTACTATTCAAACAAAACATTCATCCCTTCAGTTAGTATGTGACAAAATATTTTTACTAACAATAATAACCTCAATATATAAATTAAATTTATTGTGTTATGGCATGGATTATTTTCTGAGAGTAAGCAAAATGGAAACAGTATATTTTATAGCTTCTCTATGCTCAAATTATTTCCATACAATGCCACCTAAATTTTATTTAGGATTACACATGGACAAGCAAGGTTGTGCTAGAGCCCGACACAAAGTGGCTTCAGGACTTAAAGGAAGATTTACATTTATTTTCCAACTATAATTATTGAAAAGCTGAGCTCATCTTACATGCCTGGGACTATGGCATGTATGTGCTGACCTTTGTACGTGTACTCATTCTCATAAAAGCTGAGCCACTGGTTTACGCCAGCCATTTCCTCCGGCTGGAGAGACAACACATCGTCGGCTGGGCCAGAGCCACTAAAGTCTCCTGTGATGAATGCTTTGCTGCCATCGCGACCTGAAAATATAGTTGTTATGTATCATTCACACAACTTCAAAAGCTTATGAGAAGGTTAATTTTTTTAAAACAAACAAACATTACTACATTCTGCTTCAATTTATAACATCTGAAGAGCTGCACCAAATAATGTGAAATCATGTAAACAGTTGTTTAGGTCAGGATAGCCACATGTTAAATTGGTAATTCCTAAGCAACCATTAACAATATTTTACAGTAATTTTAATGTAGTTATACAAACCCAACCATCTGTCCACAATGTTTTTAAGTATTTTTAATGTAGCTAACCCAACGTATTCTAACATTATCACAATTTAACTCAAGTTGTCAAAATCATATACAGATACAGACCCAATGGGAAAGCAATATAAATAGCGATGGCTGCATACAATGCACACACAATGTAAGGTAAGTTATGAACGGTGATTTTTCAGAAACTAGTAGGAATTCAGAAACACTGTTTTCAGGTTAAATACAGGAACGTGTCTAGTGTTTGAAAAAAGTATTTTTGGAACTTATTATTACATCACGGAAAAGCTTTGCTCTAAGAATATTAACTAGACCTCTTTATTCCGTGCTGATGCCCAATTGCAAGAACAACTTCAACCCAAGAAAACCTCAGTCCTAATAGTATGTAGGCTATATTATCGGTCACTACTCTAGTCAGGTACCAAAACAATATTTAAGTGTTTTTTGTTTTAATGTGCAAGGGTCATTTTATAAATCCTAAACTCTATTTACTTACAGTGATTTAAGTACAACATGGAAAAAAAAATCAGGATGAAAGGAAGGTAATACTTGGATATCACAGCTTTTTAGAACGGAAAGAAAAAAAAAATCTGAAAACATGGTTTTCACACACTTACCACGTCCCTAAATTTACTCTGGAGGGATGGTTTGATAACTCCTACTAGTTTATGAAAAATTTATATTTTTATGTTTTACATTACACTACCTGTGCTTTTACGCTGCCACCGGCATTCATTGTTTACCCGTAACAAATACGAATATATCTGTTTTCAATATACTTGAGATGTTCCTGAATTAACCCTGAAAAGAAAGTTTCTTAATTCTTACTGGTTTGTTAAAAAAAATAACAGTTTACGGCTTACATTACAATATCAGGGTATTCACGCAATCTCCGACATTCATTGTTTACCCGTATGGGTTTATTTAATTTATTTTTGAGAACTTTAGTCAATGCAGATGTTGTGTAATAAAATTTGTTTAAATAATGACTATTGCAATTGTAAGGAATTTTAATGCTTATATTTCATGTTTGTTGTTTTATTAGAATAAATAATTGTATTACAAAATGTTTTAGTTACATTGCATTTAAAGTACGTACTATTTTGAGTCACATTGTAATGGACGAGTCTAATGGGAGGTAAAAATTTGAATAAAATTGTTAACGTTACTCATTTTCTGTGAGGAATACATGCTGTGCACTGAAGTAGCTGACACATTGAATTTTGCAGTCATTCCAAGGAATTATTTGATTACAGCCATTGTATATTCTGTGTTTGATATGGCTGGTGTTTCAAATATCCCAGTTTATCCCTGGATCCTGAAGGCTTGATCCTGACGGCATGATCCTGTGGTACATAATGCTTGCTATTTTAATTCAGTGAAATATCCTGATGGCATGATCCTTTTGGCTTGATCCTGTGGTACATGTTGCTTGCTGTTTTAGTTCAGTACGTCTGAAGATCCTGCACATGTAAGAAATTGCGAAATAAGAAAGAATTATGATTGAAGGTTGAAAAAAATCTGTTTTATTTGACTTACGATCGTAATTCTTTTTTTTTTCTTCTTTTTTTTAGTACAGGAATTCCGACATACTGAATTAAAACAGCCAGTATCATGTACCACAGGATCAAGCCAAAAGGATCATTATCAGGATCTTTCGATGTACTGAACTAAATCAGCATCATGCACCATAGGATCAAGCCAACAGGATCCAGGGTACACTTCAATATATGAAACAGAAATATTAGCATATTTTTAACTCTCCATAGTTGGCCACAGTTGTGCAAAACAGAGATACACAATCACAGGTAAACAATGAAGTGCGGTGACAGGTATTTTTATGTAAGTTTATACTGTTATTTTTCACGAACCAGTAGGAATTAAGAAACCATTCCTTCAGGGTAAATTTAGGGATTTGTGTAGTGTGTGAAAAACATGTTTTCCAAATTTGTTCTTTCAGTTCTAAAAAGCCCCTATATCCGAGTATTACCGACTGAGGCGACATCAAAACCTTGGTCCTCATGTATCCAAGTCTAGCGTTTTATCACGGTATCCTCTCACTCTGTTGTATTAATATATTTTGAATTCATGATGTCAACACTTTAATTAACCAAAGTAATCCAATCTCTTGCTAACTTTAATATTACCTGCAAAATAATGGTAGTTTCCACCTGGGCCGTAATGTTTACTTCCTTTTTTCACATCATATACTTTTCCTAAAATTGCCAAATACAATCCTTTGCTACCAATTTCCCCATTGAACGTTGCAAGCTCTTCATTAGTAAACAACTTTTCAGTCAAACGCACACGTGAGCCTAGAATGTCACGTAATAAAGGGATTGTATTAATTAAGTATCCGAATTCAAAATTCATAAGAAAAATATTTACTTTTTCTAAGAGTCCATTCAATTTTTTAAAACTTAGCCCGTTATTATTTATAATAACAAACAAAAGAAAGCCACTTAATGATGTCAAAATAATAAATTTAACTATCATTATGAATTTAATAAGTGACAATCAACAATTAAACAGAGATACAGTAGTTTCCAACAAACCACTTCATCCTTAAAGAAAACGAGCAAACAAGTTGTGTCATGGCGGATGGAAATTGTTTACATGTTGAGGTTATACATGTCGCTTTATATGTCCGAATTTCAATCAGGTGAGTGGTTTTTTATTTAAAATAATTATATTTTATATTCTGCGTAAAAATCTAAATTTCACTTAATAATTAAAAAAAACTGTTTTAATATGTTGGTGTCATATAAGTAAACAAACCCACATGGGTTTGTTTCCTATAAATATAAACCAATGATTTTGTTCGCTGATAGAAGAACTTTATGATTTAAAAAGCACTGGCAAAAATAATGATTCTTTCAAAAATTAAAGAAAAAAAAGGGGAGGTGAGGCGATGAAAAACAAAAAAAAAAAAAAAACATTTTAAATTTAAAGATTTTAGACAAAAAAAAATTTTCTCGAATAATTTTTAAATTTTTGATGGAGGGGTCTATAGAATAAGGAGGAATAATGAGTGGAAGATCCAGAGAAAGTGGTTACAAACAAAAAGAGGTATAGCCCGGCAAGATACTTGTGAACCTGCGCAGACCCCAATTCGTGGCCTGACGCACACTACCGTCACGTGATAGTCGCCAGGGGAAGTGGAGGGGGTCAGTTCCGTGATTCACTTGGCTGCGTGAGGATTGCGTCAGCGTGTCATGCCGGGACCTGGGTTACACGGTACAACAAGCGAGCCTATCCCATCAACCTCGGGAATTAAGTCGAACCTTATTCCAGGACGACCCTTGCGAGAAAAGGCGCGTGAAATTGTATACAACGTTGCGATGCATCTGAAAGAAAAGAAGTTGCTGTACCGTTTAAAATACAATGTTACTGAAGTGACAAGTGCTGCGACGGGTGTGTCTGAATCAACGGTTAAAAGGATTTTGGCTGAGGGGAAAGTAAAAAGTAAAATTGGTCTGAACTTTTCAACACCTACTGGCAAAATAAAAGAACGCAAAAAACGGTTAGAAGTCGACGATTTTACGTGTGGTGCTGTGAGGAGAAAAGTGCATGAATTTTACACTGTCATGAAAACTGTTCCAACTTTAAATAAATTAAAGACGGCTTTGCGAGATGATGGTGTTTTGGACTGCAGTAAAGAATTTTTGAGAAAACTGTTAAAGAGACTGGGATTCCTTTGGACGAAGTGTCAGTCAAGGAAAAGGATTTTGATTGAGAAGCCTGATATAGCAGCATGGAGGGGGCGTTTCCTACAAGAAATGCGCAAGTTTCGAAGCGATGGTCGTTCAATCGTTTATGTAGATGAAATGTATTGACGCCACTCCCGCTGCCTGTTTTGGTTTTTTAATTAATTATTAGCGTTGTAAAAGATCTCAGGGGTTTTAACTGGGGTTCGGCCTCGTGGCTGCAGGCAGGAGCGCGTCTCGGTTCGGAAATTACCTGGGCTGTTCAGGCCACCCAGGACGCCTTATTAATGTTGTAAATGAATGGTAAACGAGTTACAGGGCACTGCACTTTATTCAGTATTGATACACTCATTCGTCCCGATACTGGCCGCGTCCGTTGTCGGACCGCTATGATACGCGTACCTCTATACGTGACGGTTTGCGCGACCAAGATGGATTGCAAAGTTATATCGACAAACTGAAACAGTGGCTTCTCGTCCCTACGAAAGAATGGTAAATACGTAGAAAAGTTTCTATGTTCAGGATGGTTTGCAGTCTAGCCTGCTACGAAATATTAACGTTACAGAAATTACGTGGACACGCCAGCTGGAGACGTACACGTAAAAGTCCCTTGCAAATGAAAGTTAGTCACTTAAAATACACGTTACACTTTGCACTATAAAAATGGAGAAAGTTAAGAGACGAAAGTTAGTCAGTGTTATTCTCAACACTTATTATGGAGGATCTACGACGATAACGATTAATTGGCTAATCAGCCGAAAATTGCGTGCCACTACTACGCGGTCCTTAAACTGGACGTGGAATTACGTATGAAAATAAAGTTCCCCGATGGGAAGTATTTAATAAATTAAGAGTCGCACGAAATATCGTGCGACTGGGTTGGGGTCGGTGCCGAGTTGATTAAAAGATTTGCAAAACTTACACTATTGCTGAAATGTTGAAGAGATGCTAAAGTTGATGACCCGACGTTCGCGGGGCGCCCGACCCCTTCGAGCTCCAGACGGTGACTGAGCGCGAGACCGCCCTGCGGCCTCGCGCCTAACCACGTGAAACGCGGGAAAACCGACCCGGCCAGTTTTGGACTTAAAGACAAGTTACAAAATATATGCTTATAAAACCATTAGACATAATTTCCCTTACATGAATCCTCTTTTAAATTGTTATCAATTTAGTTGTTTTAATTTGACAAATAATTATATATAATTAGTTAGGCGCATTGCCACACCCGGCCGGGCGCTGACGTCGCTTTGGTGTTCGTCGCGGCGCACTTTCACACACTCGGCGGACATCACGCTCGGGCGTGTTCGATGCACTTAGGGGCAAGTGTTGTTGCGGCATAACGACCTTTGCGGACCAGAGGGAGCACTGGCGGTTGGCGTCAGTACATCCATGCTACCCACAGCGTTAGTTCTTGTTGGCAATCGGACAATGAGCTGGGTGTTACAGAGCCAATCGGGAAAGGCCAGCGTTTAATAATTGTGAATGCAGGAGGAGAGGAGGGATTTGTACAGAATACATTGTTTATATTCTGGTCAAAACAAAAAACGGGATATTATCATAATGACATGAATTTCGAAAACTTTTCGAAATGGGTTACACATAAACTGCTTCCAAATTTGCCTGAAAACTCTGTCATTGTTCTCGACAATGCAAGTTATCACAATGTACAGACAAATAAGAAGCCGACTTCCGCTAACACCAAACAAGTGATTCAAGAGTGGCTAAAAATAAACAACGTAACTTTCTCCTCTGACCTAACAAAAGCCAACCTACTATTACTTGCGAAACAAGTGCCCACTTCCAAAACTTACAAAATTGACGAAATCATTAAAATGAACTCCCACGAAGTAATCAGGCTTCCACCCTATCATCCGGACCTCAATCCGATTGAGTTAGTGTGGGGATATATTAAAGGAAAAGTGTGCGAAGAAATATCATCCTCACTCGAAGACAAGAAGACATTATGTGAACAGCTGTTTAGTAGCTACTCTAAAGATACTGAAATAGATAAGATTATTGTTAATCTTGAAGAATCTACAGACGAAGATTCCTCTAGTGAAACGGAAAATGCCAGCTTCACATCAGACTCAGATTAGGTAAATAACATACTATAATAACTAACTATTAAAATATTACGTTGGCATCTTAAAATTATGTATCTATAATCAACACGCGGTTTTGCGTCGAACATTATTTACGCATAAAGTAGTGACAAAACGCAAATGTTCTGTATTTTACCTTTAAGAAAATGCTATTTTTACAGAACCCTTAACCAAATGATAATTTGATAACCAAGCCTTCAAAGAAAGAGTAATTTAACACATGCAGCATTTTTGTTTATGATAATATAGTTTTTTCACAGAGAGGTTTTTTATGACTGCAAACAAATAGCGTAACTGTTAGCATACTGATGTTCTGTTAACTTGATTTATTTTTGTAAATATGTATGTGTTTGAATGATTTGGACATGGGTTAACGATGTAGAGTATTTTCCAGTTGTGTTTACATGATGCAGTTCATGTGTTATAACCCTTGTGTCGCGTTCGTGTAAGACGGGCTGACATTCCATCGCCTTGATTTGGAGGGGTCGCCACGCCTTCCCCTCCAGACACTGTCGTTGCGCTAAGGGGCGGTAAAGGGGAAGGCAACCCATGCGCACAGCGATAAGAGTGACAGTTCAGATTTAACTTTTCCCCCTATAGGCAAGTATTCCTAGTGATAACAGGGAAGGGTGGAATGGGCTTGAGGAGAAGATACTACTAGGTGTGAGAAAAGGGAAGGACTTAAGGAGAAGACTTCAGGAATTGGGAAAATAATATTTTAGGGTTGGGGAGTGCTCAATCGCATGAATATCAATCAAAGTAAAGATTTTCGATACAAATCAATATGATGTATTTTATTCCCTCGTTTTCTCTTTTAGTGAAATTCGTTTTACTCACATTCCCTTTTATACATTTTAACTTTCAGGGCACTTTGTACATTTAACTTGCCAGAAGCAGTTTGGTAGATGGCTATTTTATTCATGGGAGCAAGTTGCTCTCATATCGATCAAGTCAGGCCCTCAGTTCTCCCCTTCTCGAGGAAGAATAGTGAATCCAAGTGGTCTGCTAGTGTTTTGTAATGTACAGTGTGTTTTAATTCTTATATCAATGAAAAACTAATTTAACATGTTACATTTACCAATGATCATCACATATTTATATTTTGAAACAAGTTTTTTAAAATATTCATTTCTTTAATAACTACAGTTCATATGAAATATATCCTTATTGACGATCTTACTTTTAAGCACATACAACATAATTTTACTACGCTCTAATCAATTGTGGCATTTCACCTTCACAAGATTCTTAATTCGTATTTTCCAAGAAGTCAGCTTTTGTGCCAGATAAAAATATTATAAACCTCAAGTCATTCTCTATGCCTATATGAGAGTTACGGACTTTTTTTTGTCTTGAGTTGATTTGCTCCTAACTCCTAAAATTCCTAGGGAGCAAAAGAGACGGCGAGTAAAACACAGGCAATGAATTTTGAACAACATTGTCATCTTTTGAGTACATATACTTTGTCCGTATCTTTGGCGTCACTCAGCTTGTAAATTGTTTCGGTTCAGGTTTTAGTTTTGAGGTTATTTGATTATAGTATTTTTTTCCCTCTTAGGTAAAGCCAGTACTTGGGGCTAGTAAACGTTCTATTGATCAGCGGTTTTTTGGTTGAGCAAGTGGTTTATTAAAATGTCTTCAACCGACTTTTACATAAGATACTATGTGGGTCATAAAGGAAAATTTGGACATGAGTTTTTAGAGTTTGAATTTCGTCCTGATGGAAAGCTAAGGTATGCAAATAATTCAAACTACAAAAATGACACGATGATTAGGAAAGAAGCTTATGTCCACAATTGCGTTATGGAAGAACTGAAGCGCATCATCAACGATTCAGAAATAATGCAAGAAGATGATTCACTGTGGCCGCAGCCGGATCGTGTTGGACGTCAGGAACTGGAAATTGTCATTGGAGATGAACATATTTCTTTTACTACTTCCAAAACGGGCTCGTTGGTGGATGTGAATCAGTCGCGTGATCCAGAAGGTCTTCGATGCTTTTATTACCTTGTTCAAGATTTGAAGTGTCTTGTTTTCTCCCTGATTGGATTGCACTTCAAAATCAAACCGATTTAAATATTCAGTAATCGAAAAGTTGCTGTAATTTTTTTTGTACTGCCAGTAACGTTACAACTGAGACTACAACTTTTTTTCATTAAAAACAATTCTTTTGAAAACTGTTAGGGGGACATATTTTTGTATTCTAAATATTGAAGAAATGTTGGTCTTATTGTGCACATGGAATAAACTTCACACTTTGGATTCACATTGTATTGTAAATTTCTTAAATTTTTTTTTAAAGGTGTGTTTTGTCTAAATGATGTCAGTCAAGGGTAAAAATAATGTAGATGTGTAGAATTGAATTGTCTTCATATCCTGTGCTTAGAGAGAGATTTTATATTTGACGTGTACTCTTTTTAACTCAATTGTGTTATGGTTTTATGCAGTGCCCTAAAAATTAAATGTTCTAATAGGTTTGAGTATAAATCAATGTTCATTACCTGTAGAGATAAGAGTAATTACCTTGGTGGAACATAGAGTGGTAGATTGCTCACCTCCCATTAAGTTTATGCAGTATTGATTCCTAGTGGTTCAAACCAGAAACTAGGTATTGGGAAACGTGGTAGACAGTGCTGTGGACTGTTGGTTTTTCTTAGGTTACTGCTGTTTTCTCCTACCACTGCAGTCTGTCACTGCTTCATATCAATTTACCACTCATGCATATGTAATGATCTTCTAGTCAAGATGGATAATCACATTTCATCTCTCATCCTATCCCCTTACAATGTGCAACATCCCAAACAAGCAGAGGCGTACAAGGACCAGTGCCATTACAAATTGATAGAACGTAGAAATTGAATTAATTATAATTTGCCCTCAGTAAATGTGTACTATCTTTACAGAACTCAACAAATTAATTTGTTTCTTCAGTTAATTATCCTTGATTACCCCACAAAATAGTAGGCCTATATAGTATTTGTAATATCAGTAACCTAATCAACTGTTACCATTTTACAGGGTAATAATCTTACAGAGGTGATTTTACGTAAAGTAAAAAGAAAAATCTGAAAATACCTTTTTGAACACTGGACACATTACAATATTAACCCTGAGAACAGTGTTTCTATAGTCTTGCTGGTTTCGAGAAATCATGGTTAATAGGTTTCATTTCAATACCTGTGCATTGAAGGGACCACCGTTTTTTTTCTTCTTTCTTTTTTCTTTCCGTGTGGGCCAGTGTGTGTATATGATTTGGAGAAATTTAGTTAATTTGTGAAAATGGTAAATTATGTTAGGTTAGCAATATAAAAAAATGCTTAAAAACAATGTGGATGGTTGGTTGGGTTCGTATAGCTACATTAAAAATACTTTTAAATTATGTGGACGGTTGTTTAGATCAGGATAGCTACATCTTAAATTGGTAATTTCTAAGCAACCATTAAAACTATTGTACGGGATTTTTAATGTAGCTATACTACCCCACCAAGTTTAATTAGTAAGAACAAAAAAAAATCCTAGGTTTTTTTATTAGTTTATAGTAAAAAATTGCCCAACTTGACCATTTAATTAAAAACAAAATTAAGAATTAATGATTAGAAGGAACAAAAAACTTTTTAAAGTTTTGTTTAACTTAACGACTCATTGACAGTGAGGCGCGACTATAACAATCAATACAGAACAGGGCTGTTGAGGAAGGAATTGCCCATGGATTGTAGGAAGGAACCATCCCAACATATGCCCGGAGTGGTTTCGGGAAACTATGGAAAACATAAAATCATGATTGATTTGAACCAGTATCATCTTGTATGCAAGTCCATTGTGTTGATACTTAGCTCCACAAAATCAAATATGTTTATATGATAGCAAAAATGTTGTTACTACTTAGGTACTTGTTATCCAGTTTTTGTTGTCATTTTTATGTAGTTCCTTAATAAGAAATAATGTTTTGCCTACGTGATTGCTATGTTTGTTGATTGTAATTTTTTAAACTTAAAATACTTAAAAATTTTAATTCTTTAAAAAATTATATTTAGTAATAGCCTAAGCCTTCATGGATTCAATTTTGAAATGAGCTCTTAGTAATGTATTTAGTACTTTTCTATCAAATTTAATATCACTTAATTATCTGATTAAAAAATTATATATAAAAATTAATTAGCATATGCTTGACATGTGATTTTTTTATAACTGATATCACTGCACTGTCTTCCTGGTTAGTCACTCCCTCTATAGGCATGTCATGTGTTCAAATACAATGGTAAGAATGAAGACTTATGTTCCTTGGATTACATACAATAATTGTAGATTATTACATTTTCTGTTTGATTCCAGTGCTTTAGTTTTTAAATAAGTTATGTTTTTATTTGGATCCTATACAAAGAGTCATGATTACATGATTAGAGAAATAAATTGCAAAAGTCATTTACAGATTTACTAACCACGAGTTCAAAAATATTTTGGTAGCTGTGAAACTGATCATTAGGGACCGGAAAAATTTGCAGGTTCAATGACCTTCAGGATAGACTCCACGATCCTCTGCGTATTCAGGAAAACTTCACCTCTGTATTGGCTGTTTAGTTGTGGGGTAACTCGTGATTAAATACTTCTGGTTGAAAGAGTGTAACAGCCCACACTCTACATTATCAGTGAACCAATTGCAGAAGCAGTATTTAAATTTAGCATGTCACGAAATGAATCTCTTAATTTTTACAGTCTACTGTTCGTCAAGGGTATGTATATTCATGTAAACTTGAAAGAAATTTTTATGGCAATTAGACATGTTTGGTAATAAGGAAGTTTCACCTCAGTCTTCTCGTGAACTCCTGTACCCTTTCATCTCTATCACCTTCCTCTCAAGCTCTTTCTACTCCACCCAGACACCACCAACCAAGAGAGTCCCGCCCTCTTTCTGTCCTCCTCCAAACCTCCTGTGAAGTTTCCACTCACCCCTGACCAACCCTTACCAGACTTTCTATCTGCCCCCCCTTCCCTAACGCTGCAGCATGCCCCACCCAAGGTATGCCACCATCCTGGTTGGTCTGCTCTTCTTCACTCTCGTGTGTAGTGTGTTCATGCCACACGTTTGACCAGGAAAAGGCAGTGCACCCATGATACTTTCCACACATATCAATGGCTATCCGCCAGAGACTTTCCACGAGTAATCAAGATTCATTTTCCAGTAAAAATCAATTTTTAAATGGTAAAATGCCCCAAATAGTAACATATTGACATTTAAAATAATGTTGCTTTTATTTTAATGAATAAATATCATTGCATTAAGGTGTGATCAAGGTGCATTAATCTTCATGATTCATATTTTATTTTAAGACATTTGAGATTATTTTGTAATTTTGTCAGCATTAGTTTGGTGCCGAAAAACTAAATAATATTAAAATTTTGGAAATATTTTTTGTATAGTCCTATAGCTGGATACTGGGGAATGTGTAAAAATATTTAACATATGTATAAGAAATTTCATTTGAATATGGAGCTAGTACATTAACTTTTAAATGCAAAGTTTGTTTGTGATTTGTTAGTAAACAACTTTGGTACAGATCAACTTTGGTAATAATTTAAGGGTTGATTTAGTTTTGAAGAAGTTATGAGTGATTAATTTACAGTTATATCTTTTTCACAGAAATAATCAAATAACTATATTTGTTTAGGGTTCAAATGTTATTTTTTTTTAACTTAGTTAAATTATCATTTTTAGTTAATCCCAAATTTAATGTAATTCTCTTGCATGATCTTGGTGTTTTTAATTATTTTCAGGAGATTTCTTAGCTTATTTATACTGTAACAAAGCTCTTAATCAAGAAAAAAAAAGACGTAAATTACTAAACAATATGTACCTACATTACTGTAACATTTTGGTGATTTTTTTTATACAGCTTAAAAGTTAATGTAAGGGCAAAAAAAGTGCTCGCAGCATTGACCGCAGTTGGTGTTCCTTGTGGCTCACCACGATCAAGATTCTTCAACGAGAAATGCACGCAATAACACACATGCAGTGCGATGCATTGTCGCCGAACATTGTGTGTTTGAAGATCTAGGCTTGGTAACCGTTAAAATAATGTCAGTCATCAACTCCATCTATTCCACTTCCTAACCACGCACCTTGTCAGTATGTTAAATATCACAGGAATTACAGCCCAGTTAACTGTCGTCAAAGAGCTAAATAAACAAATTTAATAGACATTAAATATAATAAAAACACAACAAACAATAAAATGATTGGCTCTAAATGACACTGAAGATAGCACAATACAAACAAAAAAAAACATGGTAATGATGAGAGAAAATCACAAAATAGGATTAGTGAGTTATACTAATGTTAAAAACAATAATAGCAATACAAACACACACAATCAAAAAGACAAAATACAAGCTTAAATGAAACATTACATTATTGTAGCTGTATCAGTAACATAAATTTAATCTTGGTGGTAAAAAAGTCTCTGAATAAGCCAGTTGTACGTGTTATTTTTAAAATTGTTACAGCTTGCAGTATGAGCCATAGAGGGTAATTTATTAAACCATTTCTCACTAGTTGAACTGTAAAATACTGAACTTTACTTAGCCTGAGATATTCCCTATGTAGTGAATTACTGCCCATTGTATTCCTGTTTTGTCTTTACGTATTTATTGATTTTAATTTTTCTGGGAGATGTAAGGTGACTGTAATGTAGGTCTATATTTTTAAGAGAATATCCTGTTAAACCACAAAATCTTGGTTTTTTTCCATATGATATGCTTTCAGCAATATTTTGTATAAGAAATGCACTTATGAGTTTTTATAACATGTCATGATGGGGTGGGGATATGCAGATAGAGCAGTTTTTTTTAAAAAAATTTTGTGTTATTATTTTGTTTCCTGAATCTCACTGTAATAAATATTTAAATATTTTTCAGCAATTATATTTAATAATATGCATGAAAATATTTTGTCATGGTTTTAAATTTTAGGTTTATTTTTCTGTAAAACTAAAGTTCTTTTTTGTTTCCATTTGTTAGCTGAATAACTTCTTGCACATCTGAAAATTTTTTACGATACATTATCTAGCTATGCAAACCACAGTTTTTTTAGGAAAGTATCAGCACCCTCCAAGTGAAATTGTATCTATGATGCCTCTAACCAATCTACTTAAGTTGTAGATATTTTTAGTAATTGCACACAGTATAGTATTTGTGTGAATGGACTGTGTAGCGAAGTGTGCAGTACTGTCTGATGAGTGGAAATGGTATTAGATGTAAACAGTGAGGTACCAAGGGATGACTATGCAGTAATACTTTGATAGGATATCACTGTTGGTTACCTCAATGACAAGCCCATATGTACACACCAAGCAACCATTAACGTCTTGCGGTCTTGCTGCTGGTAGTGAATACTGCTAAGAGTTTTCAGGTACTCAAAGATACATCATCATTTCACTGGCAAAATTTAATTAGCTCAATGATAAAATGTACACATAACAAGGTACAAAAACTATTAATAATATGACATAAATATATAAGGAAACATACTTAGGAATTTAAGTACAATTTTTAAAATCATGGATAATTTTTTTTTACTATTAAAGAAGTAACTTCATTCTTTCTTCTTCCTGGTAGAGATCTCTTCCACTTGCCTGTAAGAAGAGAGGGATTCATGTTAAAAAAAATTGGTTGTCTGTAAAGTCGGTTTACAGACGATAGTTTAACATGACGTCTTAACAAAACATTGAGTAAATTATTGCATACTTTTATGAATAAAATTGAATCATTTTTATTGAATTATCACTATTTTGTATGGATACAAAGAAGGAGTGAAATTAAATCTACAATTTAATTGATAAATTTACTTTTATTTGCACTCATTAATTCAAAAATGTTTATTACTTTAACGAAGAGATTATTTTAACTATAACTTTTATACATGTTTGCTATTTAACTTCTTCCAATCTGTGTTATTCTGTTAAGGATAGGATGATGATAGGAAAAGTAGGAAACAAATGGGAGTGTTTCAAGTTTAATGTGCCTCTAAAAAGTCAAATTGATTGTTGTTCCAATCTAGTGGAAGAGAGATAGATGCGGCACAAGCGTACAATGAGCGTAACGGGACACAGAGTAATGGGACAATGTGTGTAACGGGACACTTTTCCGTGCGTGCAACCGGCGTTCATCGATTTATTAGACGTCACGTCAAAAAAAAAAACTGCTGAAAATTTGCATTTCAACACGTAAGTTACTCTCCATACAGTGCAGTTAAATAAAGAATCTCAACCTTCTGATATTGTACACACTCAAGAGTTTTGTCTGCCAGACAATCTTGCCTTTTTCTTTCCTATCACTAACACACAAAAACTGTAATAAATACCCATGAATCAGTCACACATGCTCATTGTATGTAACCTGGCAGTTACATGACCTAATTACAATGAGTGTGTCCTCGAAGCATCTTCTGTGGCAATACAATTGTGTGTCTGCTCAACCAGAACAGATGTTAAGATTTTTGTTTCGATAAAGAGAGTATTGTTTACCGAGGTTAAATTGTTTAGTCAAGGTGTTTTTATTTCATTGACTGAAAAGAAAAATTAAATAAAGGTGAGATATGGTTGAAGTGGTAGATGATAAGATTAGATAGTTATTTGAAAGAGACAAGATCAAAAAGTAATGTTGACTATTAACAACCAAAAAAATGTCAATGACCCCTTGTAGGGAAATTAATCAAAAAATTTCAATAATATAATATAGTAACTTGCAGACTAGTTCAGTACCATCTTGGAAGTGAAATTAGAAGAGAGTATCGTCAACAAAGAAATTTTTTATGACTGAAGAGAAAATAAAAAAAATTATATTCTCATAACATCCTAATTTAAGTTGAAAGAAAATAGCCAAATTACTTTGTCACAGATCTTGACATTTTTTATTAAAGAACCACAAACTACCAATTCTCCGCACACGCACAATTTCCAAAACAATGTTCTGGCATGGCTGAAGCGCGAGAGACATGAAATTATTTGTTTCAAGTGCAAGTGTTGACTGACCACCTTCTCGCTGTGATCCAACTGTTTGAGGGGTCGCTACATGGTGAGTCATGGTTACAGTTGCAGCTAGTGGCAGTGAGTTGCCTCCTAAGACGTGCTTCAAGGGCACACTTCTGCAGATGGTGAACCACAACACGGCTGTCTCCTCTGGAGCAGCACGGAGCCCAGCATGGGCCCGGACCAGGTCTCTGCAACCAGGAGCTATAGAAACATCTGCGTGGAGATGCAGCGTGTCTACCGAGTTGCACAAATAAAAATTAGCGACTTTTTCTTGGCCTTTTCATGCATTTTCGTTTTCCCACAATGATGCAAGTGCATCAAATATCTGCTGATGATTTTATATAAAAACCTTTTGGCAAAAACCAAAATTTGCCTGAGCCCTTTTAAAAAGTGGCACAAACATCAACTCAATGTTTAAACCATTTGTTATCTTACTTAGGGAGTAAAACATGTATTTCAAAATTATCTTTTCCACTACATAATTTTGTTCTTGGAAGTACACAAACGTGTTTGAGGTCATTACAACTATGGTTATGCTATCAATTTTATTTTTTATGAAAATAAAGAGGCGTATAAATATGTTTGTATGCAATTTTACAAAATTATTTCAGCATATCTACTTATTAGACTGAAATAAAAGTGACTGACTTAATTTCAAATTTGCCAGTATTTCAGTAAAAGTTCCTATTAAAAAGGAAAATTGAAGTAAAAGAGCTTTCAAAATATCTACAGTATCCTTTACCAAAGGATAAAGCAGTAAAACTACAGTCTGATTTAAAATAAAATTGATAGCGCACATAAAGATTTCAATAGGCTTCTATACTCACAGAATAATTCACTAACAGTTTTCTTCTGCCTGTCATCACGTACATGGATAACTCGGTTTTCTGTTATGACTTGGCAGGGCTCTTTCATCACAGCAGCCTTCATTTCATCTGGAAAATTACAAGAATGAGATAAAGATCATAACTATGGGGTCTACCTAATTTTTTATATAGTTTTGTTTGCTGGGTAACAAAATTAGCAGTGTACTTAGACAAATTATTTTCACTAGTGGAAATGGCCAAACACAAATGACTGATGGAACAATGAATGGTGTAGGGGTAAATGAGTGTGCCATATAACACAAAATAATATAAAATTCTTGTTTTTCAAACATAGTGATGGTAGTTTCATGTTTCTGCCAATAATCTCCGATTGCGCAGCATTTCAAATGAATATTTTAGCTGCCATTAGTATTACTATAATAGTGCATGATTAATGCTCTCACATGTTACAAATATTGAGTTTAGTGTAGTGTGTGATAAAAAAAAATGCTAAATATGAATGGTCTTTGAGCCAAACAATAAAGGAAATTATGAAATCATGAAAGTTGGCTAAGAGAAATAAGAGAGATTTGAAAGATACTGTGTTTGTTAAGCATCAGAATCAATTACATTAGGCGAGATTATTAGCTTCTAATCACCGAAAAAACTTGTATAAGTTACATGGGAGTGTGATGTCACAACCTCAATGAGTCAACTACATTGAGCGAGTGAAAATGGATAATATTCTTACAGTGCGGCTTTTCCGTGAAGTAATAATAAAATTCCAAAAATACTTTTCTCGAACACTAGACAAGCTCCTGAATTTACCCTGAAAACAGCATTTTACAATTCCTACTGATTTCTGAGAAATCATCGTTTATAACTACAATATACATGTGCATTGATGCGGCTGCTGCATTTTTCGCTTTCCCGTGTAGGTCTGTGTGTGTATATGATTTGGAGAATTTGAGTTAAACCATGAGAATGGTAGATTACGTTAGGTTAGCGACATGAAAAATCCTTCAAAACATTGTGGATGGTTGGTTGGGTTAGTATAGCTACATTAAAAATTCTGCAAAATATTGTTAATGGTTGCTTGGGAATTACCAATATCATTATGCTGTATTTTGCAATATAAGAATATCGGTTTCCTTACCAAACGATTTTTAATAATTATATAAATAATGTTACCTAACCAAACCAAAATCTCAATTTTCCTGTAATTTGCCCTAGGGGTGGTAATGGTGTGAGCGCCGTCATTTTGATGACGTCTTAGCTACTGTTACGTATCGTATAGTACACTAATCCCTTTTGTGCCTGCAAACCATAAAACATAAAAATGACTCCCGCGTTGCCGAAGTGCGGTGTACTAGTGCCCCACCTGACAGCTCCTTCTCCGTGGGCTCATACTTGAAACGGGATACTCTGTCCAAGGTCAGGGCGAACATCTCATCAGAGCTATTTTCTCCTGATCCGGTGGTGCTTGAAGTGGGTCGCTGTGCTCCTCTCGTGATGCATGGACGCCGCCGACACGAAAGCCTCCGTTGCCGTCCCGTTGCCGTCCCCGCTTGTAGCTACAATCAGAGACTGCCGCCCTGGTGCGCACTAATGAAACTAGCAACTGCTCTTCCCCACCCACACGCGCGATAACAGCTCCCCTCCCACGCAGCGCAGACACGCACCGCTGTCGAGCAAATATTTGCGAGTCATCCGTGTCGGTTGCATAAACAATATTTGACGTAAGCGCGAGCGCAGACGGCTAACCAATACATAGCTGGTTTATGCTATAACGCTATAAGCATCATTTTCTGGAGCCCTGCATTAGGTACCTATTTTCTGTTTCCTTCCAGTACACGCCTACATAGCACTATGCCGAACCGAGTGACCTTTCAGGCATGCGTCCATCAATGCGAAAAATTTTGCTGTCACGTTCTATAAACCCGGCCTAAATGTTAACCAAACTAAACTAATTTTAGCAGACACCAATTTCAACAAAGGACATTTTGCAAGACGAGAAATTATTTTTCTTGATGTTTTGCCAACTTAACCTTTGGCGGACTTCCCCCCACCACATAAGTTATGAATATATATATATATATATATATATATATATATATATATATATATATATATATATATATATATAATGCGAGATCTTAGTGAATATAAAGGTAGTATTTATGTTATTTTGGGTGATGTAAGGTGAACTGTTACATCTGAATCACAAACTTCTTATTGATGTTAAGTTTTTTGAATACTTTTTTTTTTTAAAGGCCTCTCCCGATATAGATTCCTGTGTCTATCGCTGAGCCTAAATATTTGTATACAAGAGTGTGAACACGTTCGTTCATTCCCAGTTTTTACAAACTATTTATTTTAAATATATATTTGATTTCCAAAATGTACATAACTACAGATAAGTCTGTAGGTATGGATTGTATTAGCTACACGGCAAGTTCGAGAGCCAAGGTGAACAGCTAATCACATGAAATCGACTCGGTCGTTTTGATTCAGTCTGTGTTCAGTAGTAATAATTAGCGTTTCTCCCTACCTCCAACCACCCATAATGAAATTGGATATTATGCATGTTCGTTCGCAATTCTCACAGTTAAACAATCTGGAATATTTTTTCTAGCAATATTTTGTTTAGGCTTAAGTACGTTGGATTAGGTATTTTTATTGTTAATTTAAAAACATAACTCATGCAATTACTAATGAAGATAAGATTAAGTTAAAAACATGATGAGTTTTATCTGAGGTATTTATAAAACTTCCGATGACCTTGTGAACAGATTGTGATGAATCTAGGGTCCCAGCCATCAGCTGCTATAAATAAAATCATCGTCTCAAAACGTTTGATATTGTGTGATAAGATAAAATTAAATGAAAACGTTGCTGAAGTGTAGGGCGTAGGTAGTCGTAGAATACGACATTGACAAGCAAAAATGAGGGTGAATACGACTGTTGTGTAGTCTGTACTACTCGTGTGTTGCTACAGCGTAGGTAAATAGCCGTTACGAACCGTCTGGGACGTGACACGTTATTCCTGGTGATAACAAAATTTAAAAGATAATTATGTGATTAAATGGCATAAAATTCTGGCGTTGCTGTACAGCACAACGCTATTCTCTTATTTCTAGTCACGTAAATTATGGGGTTTTCAAGAAGGATATGAATGAATTCCTCATGAATTGGGGGTGCAAAACGTCTAGGACTAAGTATGTTTTTGCCCCAATTTTCCAAAGTTGCCTGTTGCTTTTACAGTTTCGTCAAAGACCATTTTGAATTTAGCTGTTGATGCGACCAGGAACGTTCACAAGAGGGTGAAGGGAGAAAATACGAGATGTTTTCAAAAAGTAACGGGAATTTTGTAATTTCGAAGGTTGTATTCGTCCGATTCACGCAATTTTTTTTTCATTGTTGTGTTAGTAAACATGTCTGAAAAGTATCTACATTTTTAGCCATTATGGATGTTTAGTTTGTTGTCAGGTGTCAAAAAGAAGAAAAATGTTTTGGCTACACTGACGATTTATTTTAATTATCTGCCTAAGGAAATGGATCAGAGAATTTGCATTAAATGTTATAAGAATGGAATAAAGTGTATCAATGTTTTATAAATCTTCAATATTGTTTTTGTAACAGGAAAACTCAGCTTCAGGCGAGGGCTCAGAAAGTCCGAGAAGCAAACGTTTGTCACGCGCCAGCAAGTGCGGCTACCTGCAGAATGCTAGCGTGCGGTGGGAAGTCGCCAACCAGGAGTCCGGCGTCATTGCTACACTTTACTCCATTCTTATAATAACAGTTAATGCAAATTCTCTTATCCATTTTCGTAAATAAATAATTAAAATAACAAATTGCCGATTGTACCAAAACACATTTAACCTTTTTGATAACTGACAACAAACAACATCCAATATGACTAATAATGTACAGATACTTTTCAGATATGTTTACCGACACAACGAAAATAATTGCGCAAATCGGATTAATACAACCCGCGAAATTAAAAAAAAATGCTGTTCCTTTTTGTCTCCTCTTTTTTTTGTCTCCTCACACAAAACACACACACACACACACACACACACACATACACCTGTGAGCGATTTAATGGAAACTGGGAAATCGTTATTCATTTGAAGGCATTGTTTCATCTTCCACCCAAAACGGCCATCAGACACTAACAATACTTCGTTGCACGTGTTATGTTGCAAAAAAGCGTTGCCAACCTCTAAATTTTACTTGGGAGCGAGGTAAAACCTTCCATTTTAGCAAAGTTCTTGTGTAAATTAGATATAGTTTACAAACTTTAGCTTTTTTAAATCAGGTACGTTTCATAATATCACACATACAGTTCGTTACAGCACCATTTTTAAGTTACTGTATTTCTGCTCTGTTGTCAATTGCCTTAGCTGGCAAATCTCCACATCCGGAACACTTGCACGCTACTTCTCCTGCATGGTTGAAAACCTGCATGGTAAGCGTACAGGCTTAGGCTTAAGACGCGCCTAGGCTCATCCCTAACCCCGACCCATCACGAACATCACTACGCTAACTTTTTAAGTTAGGAAAAAAAAGCGCTCTCATTTCTAGATTATAATCCAGAACTTTGACTTGAATACGTCTTTAAAATTGCTTCCATAATTGGAGGCAATTCAAAAAACGAATGATAACAAAATCGGGGGATACAGTTTGGTGTTGCAGCTACATATATATCACCTCCATCCAAAATTTAATCACACCGCTGGATTGCTAAAGGATTAATGAATTCGTTACGCTAAGTGAGGACTGTGACGCATAGCGCGCGGTGTAGGGGGAAGCGCCGCCATTTTGAGATCATTTTGCTGCGTTTCAAGATTTCGATTTAGTATAACTTTTGACTCTAAGCTACGACGTTCGTTTAGGTTTCAATCGTCAGCTCTCGTCAAAATATATTGATTGTGTGTGTGTATATATATATATATATATATATATATATATATATATATATATATATATATATATATATATGATAAAGATTTATCAGCAGAAAACTCTTATTTACCATTTTGAGCATCGTAATTTCATGAAATAAAGTTTTTATTTTTTAAAAAATACACATTTATAGGACTATGGTAAAAAAAAACACTTACACCACTGGAGATGTCTATGAAAATCTTCATAGCCTTATTCTAATTTAATTTAATTTTCGTAGATAAATCCAGCGTAATAAAAAATTCAGTACTGTAGCATTAAATACCAAAGACTGCCCGAAAGCGGGGAGTGGGATGCTCAATATTCCTCCTCGTCTCAGCATCCGAGCGATCCACTCCTGAGAGTTGCACTTATCGTTACGCTGTGATGAGTCATCTCCTCGATTTACCTTGCGCCTGTAAAACAGTTTCACTTCAGATACTTTCATCGGTAAATGTAATTCCGGAGTGAGTCTTGAAGCGTCGCGTCGTTGAGTGACAGTTTCATCGCGCCTGCCAGGTACAGTCCGAGATGAGCGCAACAGACGCGTGCTGTCTAGCTCTCAGGGAACATCTTTAAGGTCCTCGGTGGCCGTGAGAGACAACTGCCACGTTCATGTAGCGAGAGCCATTGTCATGGCCATCGAGAGTAAGGGGGAAAGTGAAAAATTTCAGGCGCCCGAGAATCAAGTTGGGTGGAGGATGGGGTGTTTTGAGTTTCGAAATATGTTGTTTGCTTGTATTTACCCTGATAAAAAGACAAACAATTATTCTTTTTTTAAATTCACTTTTACAGTTATGGCCACGGTGACTTTCAGCCTTTAGTTTCTCTCGACGGCCCTGGCCTTTGGCTCGATCCCAATCTCCAGGAGGACTCAAATGTGCGAATACGGATTCGGCAATCGAGTATTTCGGAACACACTACATATGATCCTAGAGGTCCCATCGCCTCGAGTCCCCATGCATAACCGAGAGTCGTAAAATCCTACCACTACATTGCATCACAATTTGAATCTCCTCTCTTTCACCACAGTTGTTTCCTGGGTTGCGAGATGTCAGTTTCCTGGGCTGGGTTTTCCCACTGCGTGCGCGCATGACAAACAGGCGCCGACGACGAAACGGCATGCGCAGTGTTCGCCGCATCAAGGCGTTGAATCAGTGTACCATTCCATTGGAATGCCATTGTTTTAATGGGCACTCAGACAAACGCTCTGGGTTGCGTTCAGTCTATAACTGGTGGCAGACAAACATATAATACACTGGCAGTTGGTTCGTTACTGTAACGAGACATCTTTTTAACAAATGTCATCTTGCATGGCAGCAAGTGTTGTCCCGTGAAAATTTAGGGTCTCGTAGGAGCAAACCCAATTATTACGTGTCATTCAGATTGTCATGTGCACGTCGTATCTGGCTTCGAGGAAGGGAGCACAAGATTGTGTTTAAAGTATTTGAGTATTTGAGTATTTAAAAAAAAAAACATGAGTGTGAACAATGCAATTAAGGGGGATTTTGTCACCTTTGATCAGCGGTAGCAATAGTGATTAAAAGGTATGTTTATTATTCATTTCTTTATCAAGTTCACTTTACAATTATCGTATGAATTCGTACCAATGAAGGTGTGTAAATGGTGTCTTGTTGTAAGTCAGATTTTAAAAAAAGTGGCGATTTATTACAAATTTATAAGCGTGATAGTATAAAATATTATAAATTACTATATAAGTTCTTAAAATGCTTTTTGCGCAATCAGAATTCCAAAGAAATACAAATTCGTAATTTGTTAGAGATTTGGCAACAGCGTGTGCCATAAGCCATACTGCTATCTAAGAGTGAGACGGTTTTTTTTTTAAATCCTACTATTGTAGTCCGGTGTAACACAGGTAGAAGTTTAGGGTAGAAAGGGACATCAACAACTTCGAGCATCAATAATTTGTAAATGCAGATATTTATACAAGTATAATTATTCATAAACAATACATAATCTTTTAACATGCCAAATGGACGTATACATAGTCTAACATTTTTTTTGAAGTGCTTAAGTTAATTAATTGTAAAAATACATATATTGCTAAGAATATAAGTATATGTAAAAGACGTTTTAAGGAAAATATAACATTCCTATAGAAGATTAAGGAGTCGCCTATAAACTGGAGAATACTTCTCATAAATTTATATTGTTTATTTACGCACCTGCAATTGTGCAGTTAAAGATGCCTTATCCCATACTTTTCTAAATAATAATAATAATAATGGAAAGAGAATATTTTTTTAATTGTGTCTCATATTGCACAAACATTTTTAAGATGTTATTCTGTAATTAAGATTCCCGTGCCAGTCTATAATTATGGGATAGGTAGTATAACTTTTAAAGAGAGTAATACGAAAATAATGATTTTACTTCAATTAAAGTTTACAACATATATTAAACTGATCATCTCAAATATCCAGAACAGTTTGCATTAGTCTACATTAGTTGTTTTATTTAAATAATTTTATTTTAAAATTATTATTT
The DNA here is from genome assembly GCF_032445375.1 of Bacillus rossius redtenbacheri. NCBI lineage: Eukaryota > Metazoa > Arthropoda > Insecta > Phasmatodea > Bacillidae > Bacillus > Bacillus rossius. Next base: position 29,100,782 of record NC_086334.1, read on the forward strand.
TAATTACTGTGTAATGGTATTATATCATTCTCTTATAAAGAAATGATACTAAATAACTTAAAATAACCGTTGAAGAACTTTGAAATTTAATTTTGATTTATTTATATTAGTTGGTATTAGAGATATCATTTTATGCAAAACAAATGAACTAAGTTACCAATTGCAATTTATCTCGAATCATTTAAAATTTATTTCACTTCAATAATCGAATGAACATCAAGGTCAATACAATGCAACTGTAGGAAAGTACTCAGACAATAAACAAGTAAAGTATGAGTTTTTTTTAACTACAGCGCATGACTTCTGTAGCATTTTCTCACTGGGTACATGGAAAAATTTTGAGACTGAGCTGTGATCATTAGATTTTATTGTGCATAAATGAAGTTAATTATGTCATGCTAGTACCTTATGAACATTTCAAGAATATTTACTGGGAATTTCATAGGTACCTACTCAAACTTTATTTTTAGCAATTTTCACTCCTCATATAATACAGTTTTAAAACGAAATCCACTCTGACCTCAACGTATGTTGGAAAAACTACAATGCATAGCACTCAAACGTTTTCTAGTGCCTTATCTCGGTTCTTTTCAATTTATTTCTCAGAACAATGTTAAAATGTCGTAACGGAGACTGAAATTTGTTTTGCCACACACAATAACATTGCATAAAACTTCATGAGATTTGAATCGTTAAGAATTCTTCTTTTTTTTTTGCAGTAGATTAAAAGTAATTTTACCAACCAAATCGCATGAGCTATACATGACAACATGATTGAAATATTATTTATTAATTAAAATTTGGAGGTAAACAAATGGGTCTGCCTTTATGCGCCAAGTTACCCAGTGGCTGAAAAAAAGTTACCGAATGTGAATGCACTGTGAAAACATCGTAAGTAATGCAAATAATACTACATGCATAAAACATTGTTTTCTAACTACCTGTAATTAATAATAATGTCCATGCATAAGCTACTAAAATTATTATTTGCAGTATTTTCGCCTACATCTAAAACTACATGTCCACACTTCAAGCAACACTAAACGATAAGTAATTTTACTTACAGCTTGGTAACTCTTATACCTGAATTATTTATGTACAAACTATTTACAATTTTTTGTCAGCTGAGTTGAATCTGGTAAGGGACCAAAGACATTGGAAATTATATCTTTTGCAATACTGTATTTTCTTTTTGGAGGCATACGCATTCGGAGCAAATAAACTAACCTTAGCTATTGACATTATTAAGTACTTTGTCCGAGAATTATTTTATTTTTCGTTCCTTTTTTCTAGTGTTTTAATTTTTTTTTAGTGTTTTAAGCGCTTGAAAATGAAATAAGCATGCATTTACTTTTCGCCGCTGAGCAAGAATTGCCAACTATTGAATTGAGCGTGTCGGGTTACAGATTTGAGTGCGAGGTGAACAGAAGTGCCTTACATCGACTCGAAGAGAACACAGTATACGGACACTTAAAGAATGAGATAAGAACAAGAGTGCGGCAGAGAGTGCGAGTGTGCGTGTTGAGAGCTGGAGAGACGAGAGAGGTGCGATGCGACGTCAGACGTCAGCTTTGTCGAGGGAGCTGCGGCGAGTGCAGCAGTGGAACACCGCGCCGTCGCGGCTCCCTGGATCTCACTTGGCCCCGACCTCTGCAACAAGCGGCCGCGTCCCATCGAAGAATTAGTACACAGAGTGAGTCTGTTCCAAAGAGGAAGTCACTCTGGTTCATGGCGGTATTAGTCCGTGGAGTGAGCGTCTGTTTTCAAAAAGGAAGTCACTCTGGTTCGTGATGGTATAAGTGCGTGGCGTGGGCATCTTTTCCAAAGAGGAAGTCACTCTGGTTCAGGGCGGTATTAGTCCGTGGAGTGAGCGTCTTTTTTCAAAAACAAAGTCACTCTGGTTCGTGATGGTACAGGTGCGTGGCGTGGGCATCTGTTCCACATAAGTATGGTTTGTGCAGTGGGCGTCTATTCCAAAGAGGAAGTCACTCTGGTTCAAGGAAGTATAGTGCGCGGAGTGGACGTCTGTTACAGAGTTGTATTGACACTGGTACAATAAAGCATTAGTGCTTGGTGTCAGCCATCTTTCAAAGAGGATGTCACTCTGGTTCACTGAGTTGCGTGAAATGGCCAACTATTTCAAAGATGATGTCACTCTGGTTCATGATAGTACATGTCTGTTTCAATTTGAAGTCACTCTGTTCAGCGAAGGAAACCGTAACTCTATTAAGGCTAGTACTACAATTTTGATACAACTTGAAAATAACTAAATAAAAAATCGTAAAAATACCATCATGAATTAAGTATTGTCAAACGAATATGCCAACACATCAGCAAGGATTTAACATTAATCTTCATTAGAACAAAAAAAAAAGTTTTTTTACCAGATGCGAAAGGGAGTGTTCAATTTTGACTTCAATTATCAACATGGCAATGTTGCACATGGAGTGATTCGTGATGGTATAGGTCCGTGGAGTGGGTGACTGTTACAAAGGGGAGGTCATTCTGGTTCATGGACCAGGTATTGTTAATTAATGTAACCAAAGTATAATAATAATAATAATAATACTAATTAGCAACCCAGGCTACACTAAGGGCTGACAGAGAAAGATTCAGACGGGACGTCAGAGCTCTGTCGCGAGACAGTCTGCTCCTCCCTAGCTCCAGATATCACTTCATGTCTTACCTTGTTTCGGCGGAGCTTTGGGTTTGTGCTTGGGTGGAGATGGTGTCGTCGGTGTGTGGTCGCATCTCTCTTTCTCTGGGCTCTCCCTGCTCTCTGACTTACCTGCGAACAAAGCATAACCATGACATGCCGTGTGATTCGTCTAGCGACTTGGCGGCCAGCAATTTTCGAAAACACCGCAACTTAAATAAACAGTAAATTCCATACTACGTGAAACTGTAGGCCCGTGTCACGTCCCGAGACCTCAACAATGACCAAATATGCTACTTAGCAGCCCTAGTATAATTTTAAACAAAAAACATTAAGACCTATCTCTAATGAGGTTCGCCACTGGAGGTTAGGGGCGACATTCCGTCACCTGGTACTCCTAGATGACTCCGAGGTCCGATACCATGGTCTGTCTGTCGCTCGGCCTCGGGGCCGCGATAGCGGTGATGGTGGGCCCAGCTGCAGCTAGCTGTGGCTGCGGCGGGACTGATTCATCGAGCAGGTAACCTAGGCTAATAATGGCGCAGATGCATTCACGTGACGTTCACGCTTGTAAACCATATGTACGGTCCAAACAATTTCGCCGCTCGTATGAGAAAATTTCACGCGAGCGAGTATGTTCTGTAACGGACTAAACTCTCTACATATGCAGCGTTTGGTCGTGTATTGGTCACATTGGATGATGGTAAATTGTAGTCCGCGTCATTTAATTTATGTCGAATTTGACAGTCCTCAAAAGTAGTACCAGTGGTCTACTTATGCTTCTGCCACTGTGTTTCTGCTATCAGTGCTCGTAAAAAAAAAACACCATGTGTTCCTTTGCAAGTAACATTTTGTAAATGGGTACCACTGGTTCTGTTTTTTTGAGAACTGTCAAATTTGATAAAGGTTACATGGTACAGACTTTATCATAATAATCCCATATGTTGTCGTCCATAGCACAACTGTGAAATTTGAGCGGTAACCATAACATTATATGACATTTAAATGAAGATAAAGGTGTAATGCTAGTCCTCGAAGTGCTTTCAAGAATATGTACCGCTTTTTTTATGCCTAAAAATTACCCTGAGAACACATTTTAACTCTTCTGAAAATACAGTTTTAAAACTCAATCCAAAATTTCTGTCATCAGCGAATTCTGAAATGCTTTTCGTTAACAGACCCCACTCGGATATCTAGAGTATTTTTCAAATCACGTTGTATTTCTGTGTGCCCGGGTAGACGAGGCCTTTAATATGAAAACAATGGACACAAGCGTGGAAAAGTAAATCTAAAACCCTCAATTAATGATATTAACACGCTGTAAATGAATTTAAAACAGGTTTAGTGGACGTATGGAATGTGGTGGGTTGAGGCTCGGCGCACGGGGATGAATCTCTGGACGCGCAGCTGCCGGACCGGCGGGCAGGTGCGAAGGGCGGTATTGATCCGCCGGGCCGCTCCCGGGACTGCGAGCGTCGCCACGGCGCCGCCCCGCCCCTCCCCTCCGCCGTCATCGCTGCTCTGCTCCTGATCTTCCTCTACTCCCCTACTCCACTCCTCCAGCGCCCCGCTCCAACCCGTCAGACACGCGCGAGCGAGTTGCGCGCGTCAGTGCCGCTTCGCGCTGGGACTACAACAGCGCTACGGCGCCATGCCAACACGGCGATCACACACCGATACATCGCGTCACTGAGAACATGCGGGTTTCTCGCCGTACCACACGATAGTAAACACATTTCAGATATTACACAGATAAATTTACTAAACAAAAACCGTTAAAATACTGGTATAGTAATAGAAATACCATAACCATCTTTCAAAAAAACAAAATTCTTTCTCGCGTTTCATAACGCCGCGTCAGTGACGCGATGGAACTAGAAAATATTTCGAAACGGGAAGTATGTCGCGTCCGCCATTTTTTTTCGTAGTTAAGTCATAAATATGTCGAACGTGATTGGTTAGAAATCTTTTCGTCATGGCAGTCACGACATCGTGATTCTAGCTTCAAGGGGAACACTGTGCGACCGAACCACACGCAACACACTCAAGATATGTACATTTAAAAAACAAAAAAAATATTTAAAAATAAAATATATTAAACTTTTAAGGCAGTAATGAAACAATCCGACCGTCGGATAATTAATAGCGTATTTACGCCGCGCGGCAGTAGCGGATCCAGAGGGGGGGCTAAGGGGCTCAAGCCCCCTAGCATCTGGGTCCACTATTGTTTTAGTGTTTGCCTTGATAAAGCCTAGCCTCAGCTGGGTCAAGCCCCTCCCAAACCAAAATCCTGGATCCGCCACTGCCGCGCGGTTATGCACAAAGGTTTAAGGCCCGCTCTACAATGAAACGGAAACGGAGACGTATCTCACGGAACAATGTTTCTACAATGGTACGCATGCGGACACGGGCCGGTACGGATTAGCTCGGTAATGCTGATCTCTTCCGTTTACGTTACTCCGTGCGACCAATAGAAGCCGAGTGTTTGGCCACGGTGGTGGGCATGTTTGTTTACATTTTAAATACGCGAAAAACTGTTTCAAGTACAAGTATATCTAGTGTTATATTATTATGTTTTGCTTTTTTTTATTATTAAATATGTTTATCTAAACCGTGTTTTGCTTGCTCATCTCAATTATTTTTATTAGATTAATTTTTCGTAACCATTAAATCAATCTCATTGGTTTCTACTTGTCATGTTTCCGTGAATTGTGTAAGTGACAGACGATTGCGGGTACGGATCCGTTTCCGTTTATAATGTTTCCGTGTCATTGCAGTGCGGGCCTAAAATAGCGGGACTTTCAGGATCTTAGCGGGCTGCGAAACACTTGACGAGCCACCGTCAAAACCGTAACAGACTAGCATCACAAAATGAGTTTATATTGTTACTGACAACTGTTGACACAAATGTTACATAAAATGGTTATTAATTTGAAACGACAGGAATAAAAAGAAACACTTCCTATGGCAATATGGGATAGTGATGTTCCTGGACCAATGAATGATTCATATAATAAACAACCCATGTCAAAAACATATTTTGTTTTTGGAAATCATAAAAAAAATTACCACTCCCTAAAAATCATTGATATTGGAATTATATTTTGAAAGCATCATCTGCGCTTACAAACACTACTATTATTACATTTCACCAAGTTGTTAGCATACTTGATTCCCACAACAAACTGTGACAAAGGTTGCTTTTTAATATAAACCACTTAGACTTGGGTTGTTATTGTCTTCGGCAAATGACACTATCAATGGTATAGGATTTACCAACAGGACTTTCAATATTATCTGTTTTAAACAATGACGTTAGCAGGAAAGATTTAAAATAAATATTTGCTTGAACACACTTTATTTAACAAAGAAAATGTATATTTACCAATCATTTCTTAATACGACATTATCAATAGGAGTCTTGATTTTTCTCATATATTTAGATTTTTGGAAAATAATTCCTTGTGTAGCCCGTTATTTACGTTAAATAAAAAATTTAAAAAAATTTAATTTGACTTAATTTGACATATCAAATGATTTCGCATTTCTTGTTGACGGTCTATATTAAGTTGTAGACAAAACATCTGCAGATTTATATACATTCAAAGCCTCTAAAAGTCGACAGAATATTAATGTAAACATTTATTTAGATATATTAAATGATATCAGAATTGTTTCGCAACATACATTTAGCAGGTTTAGTAATTTTTTTGGTAGCAATGTATTTTAAAAGGGCTATTCTCGAGTTATTTAAATCTGGTATTTTCTTTAGTTTAATAGTTACCCCGAATATAGATCCAACCCAAAAATTCACATTGCTGCAGTAAAAACAGGAAGAAAAAAAACTGTTAGAACTGGTTTCACTGAAAAGCCAACTTTTCAACATTTTGCCAGATCTCTATTCGGGGGTAACTATTCAATTGTAGGCAGAAGTCTCGTTAAGTCCAAAACGTTTGAGCACGATGTAACGCATCTCACGTGCGTGAAATAAGGTGCCTTGAAAGTTTCACAATCACCTCGACAAACTGTCAAGCTTTCCTACTAATAAACGCAATACATCAACAAAACACTCTTCATATTTTTCATCTTCTTTAATCACCAAAAAAACTGTGTGTTGCAACTATACAAAGTTGAGTGTGGGAAGGACGTCTTGATTTATGGTCAATTTCTCTTCGAAGAAAACTGACCTTCGACCACAATTAGTAAATTATTATTTTTGCGTGACTGAATCCAATCTTTCCATTAGAGAGCTGGCAGGTATTTATTACATACGTCTGTCAAAAATCGTCCTTAAAGGCATGGGCGCAAATCTGTAGGATTTCCAGGGGGGGGGGGCCGTGAATTCTGTGGTTTAAGAATTTTGCGCTAGAGGTCAACCGAAACAAGTCTTCTCTGGATGATAAGCTCGTATGTTATACACTTTATTTTTACGTACGTGATATTAACAATAAAGCAGAGCAACATATGTTTTAGTAATTATTAATTAATGACTATAAGAAGTGATCTCTCAAACATATTTGAATAATTTGCTAACCTAAATACATAAAATATCCATGAAAAAATATATAAAAATAATATACATGAATATAATGCAAATAGATAACACCCCACCCATACATTAGCATTTTCCAAAAGTATTTATTCTAATTTAGATCTTGAAGCAAAATCTTTAGCTAATTCATGTAAACTAAGTTCATCCAAACGACTTTTGTGAACATGACACACAGTCACTTGTTGAGACGGGTTTGAGTCATGGTACTTCTTAACCATGTCTTCAGACGCCTCAGAGCTCCCATACAACAAACGTGAAAACAGAATAAAATTTCACAAATGATGTATTTATGTTGCCGCTATAACAAGAAATACTAAAACAGAATAAAATAAATATTTAAGTGGTGCTCCCATACAACAGACATGATTTTTTTTTTTGCCGTTTTTATAGATGATGGTACGGAACCCCTCGTGCGCGAGTTCGACTCGCACTTTGTCGGGTTTTGTATGCCACATCACATAGTTACTGCGATTCAAATGCTGCTCGTGAAATTCTTTGTTCACAGTTTTTGATGCGCCCTAAAAACCCAAAGTGCCAAAGCTAATAAACGGATCAACATCAAAACAACGATCGAATCATATTAAAACCCTTCGACTATTTTATTTAGTAAAAGGCATCAACCAGGTAAAAAAGATAAAAAAAAACTTAATGACAAATGAAAAATCTCGAATTGAACTATGAAATTTATCATACAGCTAATTGAACCACATACATTTCTCGGCTTATATTTAGTATAATTAGTATTTTGGCAGTGAATTATTTAGTTAAAATATGCCGCTTGATTAGTTATTAAAGAGGCGCGTTTGCTTCCTTATTAACTCAAATACGGCTGTGTAACGTTTAAATACTTATTTCTCACTCTTACTTCATTTACTCGTGCAGTGTTGCAGTTATCAAATAACAAATGTTATAAAGTGATTATCGGCCATGAATTGTGAAAATTATCGTTTGATAATAAAAGGGGAGTGATTTTAAATTCCATATTGACGAGGAAAAAAATTATCCCCTGTATATTCACATGTAACGAACAGAGCAGCTAGCCTTACAGAATGGAGAGGAGCTAAAATATCCAGAAAATGGTATGTAAGTTTCAGTTCGTAAATAAACTAAATTCTTCTATAATTACTGTTAAAGTATTAAGTTGTTTATTTACTGGAAAAAATTACGTTACATAATCACTTAAATTAAATAAATTACCTAAATAATAGTCACTACTTATAAAACAATCAAGCTTACCAGGCGAGAATCAGATTCTGTTTTCCGTTTCTTCCGCGTCACGAACTTATCCATGTTGATGTTTGCCAAGAAAGCAGAAGACTGGCGCACACGAGAGCAAAACCACTTTAAAAACATACTACCTGAAACCTTTAATACTGTCGTTTCAGAGGACAAGGTAGTGTGGGTAACAATGGGGAGGAAATGCTAACGGAACCCTACCCTAGCTTCGTCCTTTGGAATGAACGGTTTCTAGGAATTAAGGGTTTCAAAGTTCTCACTGGAAAACTCCATACCATGGCTTTCGCAGAAGGGGTAAGGGAAAATAACTACGGAACTCGAAGGTAGGAATGTAAAGCATGTCAAAGTGTCTGTCGTCGTTGTAAATAATAATCTGATATATATATATATATATATATGTTGTGTACACCATTAACTTTAAAATCACGAAGTGGGCCCCCCCAAGGAGGGGCCCATTAATTCCAGGGGGGGCCGGGCCCCCCTGGCCCCCCCCCCCCCCCCCCCGGGATCTACGCCCATGCTTAAAGGTGATTGAAGCCTTGAACGACAAGCGTCATTTCCGTGTTGCTCGCCGTTTACGACGCATGTAGCATAATGTAACATAGTGAAATTGTTATATAAAGATCAGATTTGCATTATAAAAAAGTACGTTGTTTATACTTGTATTCGAAAATTCAGAATTCAAATAGGCCTTATATTTTATTTATCTCTTTTATATCTCTATTATATCTTTGTATATATCTTGAAATGCCATCATCGCCGCATCATGGCTTCCTCCCGAGGTAGATTCCTACGGGCTGATTACAATTTTATTTCAACAAAGTGTAACGTTACCATTCAGTAATTTTACTGCAATGTTTATTGTGAACAACGTACTTGACTACGAGTTCCATATTTTGCTTTATGATTATTTAAACATGTTATTGTGGTTAGATGGGGAGGGGGGGATGTAGCTCAATAGGGTGGAAAGATACCTTAAAATATAAACAACATTAGTTTTGTCAAACTCCAATAAAAATATATTTTTCGCCATTTTAATTTTGTATTCGATCTTTAAAAATCCAGGAAGACAAACGGACAACTGAACAAACATGCGTGTTGGTGGCTGATAATTTTAATTAGTTTCGAAAGAAATTTGTGCTGTCGTGTTGAATAAAATGAATGTATGTTAATGTACTTATGTATCTTAATGTATGTTGTATAATGTTATTGACAAACATATTTCTACGAAATAGCAAATGCAGTCCACACACTTAGTGGAGACTGTTACGAGTGGGTAAAACAGGTCCGGGACGATTATTCATTTACTAACTAATTTTATTTCTTAACTAATAATTGCACTATCTTAATGTTCGTCCAAAATTCATCGCACAATGGTGAGTCCACAATATACTCTTCCCACTGGAGCTCGGCTCAACGCAGCCCTCTCTCTCCTGCTCGTATCTTACCGTGTGTCCCCATTTTCTCAACATACTGCCTCGCACTACTCACTTTTCCGCGCACATACAACACCGTCCTGGTGCACCAATCCTCGCACGTGAAACGCGTCTCTCGCCGTCTGCTATCGCTCGCCAAGGACGGTGGGGGGGGGGGGGGGTCAAATATTTTTAATGTATGAGTTTACCCTGAGAGTAGGACGAAATTACAAGTATATTGCTAATAGAATTAATTGAAAACCTAACAGTTATGGCCACTGTAACGTTTACAGCCTGTGGATTTTTTTTTATTGTGGGATTTTAAAATTTTTTCATTAAGTAATAAAAAGTTTTGTACTTTTACAAGGGAAATGTTTGGAAACCCTGTTGCCAAGGATATTTCTTGCAAAACTACAAGGCAGAGCCTTGCAAAATCGCACATGGTACAAAGCTCTGCCTTGTAGTTTTACAAGTAATATCCTTGGCAACAGGGTTCCCAAGGATTTTCCTTGTAAAATTATATACAAAAATTTCGTTCAGTGATATGGGTAAGGGTCCCTTGGTTTCTCTGGACGGCCCTGGCTGCAGGGGCGTGCGGCCTTGGGCGCACGTGACCAGCGCGTGAGAACGCTCGTACCTCGTGACTGGTGGAACTTCTTCATCCTCTCCTGGCTGTTGGCCGTCATGCGGTTCTTCTCGTGGTCGTGCAGCGCCATGGTGGGGAACACCGCTGCGGGCACACAAGGCACGCCGTCAACTACTGGCGGAGCACATTTCGATGGAGGAGGACCCCCAAAACAGGGGCGTATCCCTCCCTCCCCCCCATCCCCCATTTTCCACCCACCCATTGAAATCCTTACAAAAACCTTAAAACTATCATCACCAATAAAAGAGAATAACTTAAAGAGAAACTTAAATTCTGCGAACGCTCCTGACCCCCAAACGTTTTGTCACTTTTTTCTTCTTCTTTGCAGTTATACTACTTTAGACGTGTTATGAAACAATAATCGAGGATGAATATTTACAATGCGCGCCCACCATGCAACTGAACTTTCACAGGATGAGAAAAAGGCTATACAGACAAATAAAAATATACATATGTGCTTTTAAATTATACACCTTAGTGATAGATATTGAAATACTGATGGTCCATATCATCAAAAACATTTATTTATTGTGAATATGAGAGAGAAAAATTGTGTTTATAAACTTTCTCAATTGTATTCATACAAGTGAGATTAGGTTATAATTATTTAGGAGCGTTATGAAAAAAAAATATGATAAAGAATTTTAATGATGCACGCGCAGCATGCAACGAAAATTGACAGGATGAAAAAAAGGCTACATACAAATAAAATTATTTTGTGCTTTTAAATGAAATACTTCAGTTCATTCCCACCCCAAAATTCTTAAAATTAAAAAAAAAATAAAATAAAAATAAAAACTGTCATTCCCTATCCCCGTATATTTTTCCCCCATGAAATTAAATTCTGCGTACACTCTTGATTTTTTTTATAGTGACGACAAACCAAATCCGTAGGTAGTCTATAAAGCAAAGCATTTCTTCAGCGTGAAGGAAGTAACGCCACTAGGCGGACGCTCCTGAATACTTGACGGAGTGTGCAGCGACACAATATCAAGCGAACCACCGCCGACGTCAACGAGAAGCCGAGCGCCGGTTCCTTCCCGGGGGCCGCGGCGGCCGGCGTGACCCGCCCGCTAATCACGGACACGGGCTGCGACACCAGAGGGTCGTGGAGATCATCGCAGGAAAAAAAAAACTGCGTCATTACATACACAACATTTATCGTTAAACGTTCCGAGGGTATGTACCGCAACCTTTGAGTATGAACACATGTTTCGGACGGTATTTATCGCACTGGTGCTACGTGATATGCCACGTGTGTATCAGTTAGTGTTGTGAAACGAATAAGAGGTAAACAATGCAATTTAACTATAATAAGTATTTATTAAAATGTAATTTTAGTGACACAATTTTCTCTTTACTGTATCTGGGTGTATTAAAGGAGCCAAATATATTTACAACGAATTTTAACGTAAACAATATTTGAGGTTAGGCACTGTTATCGTAGTATTTTTATTTATTGTTTCACGTTTTGCTATGTCAATTAATAGGTGTTTCAACATTGACGACACGAATTTATTTGACTCCATTTTCAATTTAAATAATTATCAAACAATAATTCATCGATAGTTTTAAATGCCTGAAACAAAATTAAAATTAAAAAAAAAACTATACTTTATCCATCAGTAAAACGTATTTTTTAATTTTTTTTTTTTTTTCACTGTCAAAATGGTTTATTTAACGCACACATTAAATAATATTCTGCGCTTGCTTACTGCTGACGTCATTTATACCGTGGCTCACAAGTGTCTCGGATCATAACGAAACGCACACCGTGGTATGCGGTAGGCCTACGTGTTTCGGTGGGGCGTGGAGAATACCGCATGTCTCCGCGAGTGTTCGTAATCACTCCGCTGGGTCGACGCCCCATCGACCCGGGCCACAGGTGTGTGGGACGAGGGCTCCCCCCCCCCCCCCCTTCGCGAACAAAGAGACCCCATCCCTTTGTCGTTACACGCCACCGCCTCCTTTCCGCGCTGGATTGTACTGCGATTAGCAATAGCGATCCATTTACCAAAACAACAAGTATTGAAATTTCATCTCCTGGACTTCAGAAATACGTGTTTCACTGGTTAGTTAAGTATGAATAGGTGTTCGGGAAAGTTAGTTACTGCACAGATTTTACGTTTTTATTTCATTTCGTCGAGAGAGGCATGTGCTTTCATGATTGAATCACAGTTCTTCAATCAAGTCCCTGGGTGACTCTTAAGTCGGCAATAAACAAGGAGAAGTGAAGACCCAGCCATGCCAAACCCAGTCCAGTGGATGAAAACACTCTGAACATGGTATCGGCCAATCAGCACACTAAAACGGATTAATTATACGTATTATAGTTGGTTGTAGCCTGCCGCGAAGAGAATCTGCAAAGTAATAGCGTCTCTACTAACGACATCTATGTAGTTTACTACAGATGGAATCACGGCACGAATTTTGGCACACTGTGGAAGGAATCGGCCATAATCAAGGAAAGATACCATTCGTAAAATTAACTGAACAAATAGGAATAATTTTTTAATGATCACACTTGGATCGCAGCAGCGTATGCATTACCGGACGTTGGTTAATATAATTAGTAAAGGAATGATGGGCCATTTTGTTCGCGCCTATTAGGTATGCAATTCTTACGGGAATTTCACCACGAGAATTGCCCATACAACAAACGACAGGATATTTAAAACAAAATACCACAATCTGCACATTTGTTGATTCAGTTTTATGACACACAGCTACGGACACTGAGACTTAAAACAACGAAATAATCTAGATTATAATAGAATCAATCCTCTTATACAAAATTAAAGATCCAATTACCATAACTTATGAGTCAGACCATAGATTGAGCCCAGACCATATAGCACGTGTTTATTTTTTTAAACTAAATATTACTTTAATTTTTAAAAGTAGCTGAAATATTTATATGGACGTTTCAACTAAAAAGGCGATAGAGAGTATTTCGTATTAGATAAATGTTAATTAGATTCCAAAAAAAAGCTGCCTGTTGTTACGATGGTGTAACTTCCGGCAAATGTCTACCACAATTTTCGTTTTATGGTCTACAGACCCCAAAATAGTCAAATCAAAAGTTTATGTAATAATGTACGTATATATATTTATAACTATATACATATTTATATACCTACATATATCAATATTATATGCACACGATAACTGTGGTAATGTTGTACAAATTACTTCCACACTAATACATCAAATATAACGTTAATTAAACAAAATATTGTTAATTAATTTGATAGAATTTTATGTAACATGTTTAAACTACTTGATAGTTCATTTGATTTTATTGCATTCAATAGTGGTATTTGTTCAAAATATGATGAACTTCACAATATCCGATATAATAATCACTGCATCGAACAATTATGTACAACTATTCAAATATGTTTGTATTTTAAAGTAAATTAATATCTTATTAATGTATATTCAGTTGCAAAATCATTAGATTAACTTAAAATATAACTGTATTGATAATGTATAGATACCTGATAGCTGATTTATTAACAACTTTTGTCAGAATGTAAGTATTCCTATAGACTATAGAGTAACGTGGACTCTAACTCTCTTGTTTCATTTGAAAAGCATTAACGAATATCTCAAGTATAATTTATTTCACTCTAGATTCTTTGTTCTTTGTAACTATTCTGCCCTGTGCCAGTGTGTATATATATATATATATATATATATATATATATATATATATATATTTTACCGAGGAGCGCATACAGCTACGCGAATTCAATAATATGGCGGAGAAGCGGAATGAAACACTGTTGACATACGCCATTACCTACATTCCAAAATGGCACGATTCGGAGCAGACACTGTTGCAATTATAGGCGACAAGACTGTAAAATCACAATTAAGAGATAATTATTTTATGCACAACACAAAAGTAAATTTCGGTATTAGCGATATTAGCGTTTGGTGTAAATATGGATGGGTGCATTTAAGTCGGCCTTCATTTGTTGTATTCAAATGCACGGTAATATGGAACAGAAGTGAACAAGCTTGTTCTGAAACCACTCAATAAAACCGATAAAATTAATATTTAGTTGTAGCAATCATCTTGATGTAACGTAATCTTATAAATAAATTGCCAATCATGTAGACGTCATTACGAACAGAAAAAAAACTACGTCAAATGTCATCACTTTTGTGGCCGATGCTTACCCTAAAAATGTAATTTTTTCTTAAAAATCATTCATTTAAAGTACGTCTTCGCTTCCAGTTATTTATGTTCGAAATTATCAACTAAAGGATTTATTTTTTCTACTCTCTTGAGCTGAAATTTAGTGTTATCAAAAAACCTTTCAAACAAAAGTTTTTGATACTATTCATATGATGATTTTAAACATAAAACAAATACTATATTTGTCTTACTAAGAGAGTTATTACCATGGTTCGGTTTTTTAAAAAAAAACTTCGTCCATTTCTATCTTCGTGTTTCGATTTTCCATCCCATTATTTTAGGTATCAGGCTTGAAGGAATTCTCGCAAACTTACGGCAGTTATAGCATCCATAAAAAAAAGTATTGCAACAGTTTTTTTTCTAGAGACCACGAAACAACAACAAAAACAAAAAACTACGAAGGACAGTGTAAGTGGTATCATGGTAACGACTGCGACATGTGGTCTTTCTTCGAGCTCTAACCAAGAGACGATTGACGCATGGGCGTAGCAACCGGGGGAGGGGGGGGTGACGGGGGGGGGGGGGACACGTCCCCCCCAATAATCAAAGTCTTCAATTTAGTCCCCTCCAATAATATAGTTAGTTTCGTAATTTTCGTGTTTTTACAAATTTGTTCTCTGAATATATATTTTTTTATAAAAAATAAATTATATATTGCAACCAAATATAATTATAATATTTAGGAAAGAAAAGAGCCTAAAAACCACCTTTCTGCACCTTCAAACCCCCAATTTTTCCGAGAGAGGACCCCCGGACCCTCCGCTTTTTTTTTTTTTTTTTTTCAGGGGATGGCTTTTCCTGAACAACTAAATCATTTGAAGTCCCCCCCAAAAAATATATCCTTGCGACGCCCATGATTGACGGAAACTCTCCCGCGGCACGACGGCTCGTCGAGATAGACGGGAGGCTTCCGGACGGCCGGGCGCGACAACGACGACCATGTTGCGCGCGGTCGAGGTCCGCGTCACGCCCGAACGAGAGGTCACGGCATCGAGCCCCGCCTCACTCGCCTAGTCCACACCAGAATAAACACACTGCTGATGTGTTATTTCACTTTCCAAGAGTAATAACAATCAGTAACTTCATATAACTAGCCTATTTACTTGTTCTGTTCCCGATTACAAGCCGAAGAGCCGCGTCAAATAAAATACTGCACACAAAGAGCACGCCTTTATATCAGAAGTGGTAAAACACCACTTTAAAAAAAGTGATTTATCCACACTTTCGTGTAAATACAAGGTCGTTGAAAGAAATAAAGGTTAGTCTCCTGCAACAGGTCATTGACTGCAATATTTTAAGTACTTACAAATACAGAATTGTTCAAAAATGACCACAAGGTGAAGCAGCTCGATACGGAACGCGCCACTCACCCTTCTTGCCCCCGCCGGGCATGACATAGCTGGGCCGTGCCGTGGGGGCGGACGTGCTGAGCCAGCAGTAAATGGTGGCGGGTTGTGGTGTGCCGGCGCGTGTGGGAGGAGGCCGGACCACGCTCGTCCGCTGGATCGCCGCGCTGCAGTCGGGCTGCCGGAGACTCGCCGCTCACTGCGCTTCGCCGTGCCGCCGCGCGCCGCGCCACCGCCGCGCCCCTGCGCGTGCGCGCGCGTCGCCGCCCGCGGGGAGGGAGGGTCTGTCCCGGGCCGCAACTGAACATGCAGAATATGGCCACTGTGCTGTCGAGAAGTTACATCAAATATTAGGTTTTAAATATAAAGAAAAAAAAAACATAGAAAATTATTAAACATAATGATTTAAATAAAAAAAGTAAATTTAGAAACATTCTTAGTGAAGAATTTATGGAATGGTGTACTAACGGAGTGGCGTGTTGAGTATAATTGCAACATATTTTAATTTGAAAAAAATTCTTTACAATGTTGAATAATCTTGGTAGCAATGAAATAAAAATGACTGCCATGTGTACATGTGCGTATTTTTTGCAATTAAAACTGATTTATGATTTTCAACTCTCATACTTTGGGGCCATACAGTTTTTTTTTTTTTTTAAGTTTTGAAACAAAAGATATAGCACTTTAATAGTGTTTTGGTTGTTCTAAATTGGAAAATAGATCATGTGAAACATTTATGGTGAATATTTCCATTTCCAGCAATGAACGGGGGGAAAAAAGAGTAACCAACATTTTCTCTCGAAAAGTTAACAACTTATAGGATGTTAGGTTGCCGATAAATACCGCTCAGTTCGCTGATTTCAAAGAAAATAAGATCGTTATTTATAACATTGAACTGCGCCTTTACCTTTCATGCTTTGTATTTCCATCTTGCAGTTATAAATATTTTGATACAGTTTGCAGCGCTATTTTTTATTGTTTGACATGGCATAGGACTTGGGCTACTTTTCGAAGTCAATCCTTGTGAACTGACGTAATTATTATGATAGTTGTAGTCACCTGCGTGAAATAGTAAGTTATTTCCTCGCAGTGTTTACAGTTAGAGCCTGTTAGTAAATATGGGATTACAACTAGGTTTAGACGGTCTAGGAAAAAAATTATTTATGCCTTGATATGCCGAAAAATGGGGTAAATAGTTCAAAATTGGAATTATAGCAAAAAGAAGGAAAGATCCAAGTTCGTAAGGCCTAATCACTCTTAAGGCACGTCTACAACAGTCCGAACTGTAGACGGTCCGTGTCATCCGAATGTGAATGACGTCACATTGTCGCACGGAAAGTCACATTGACGGTCGGAAAACTGCCCTGTCTACATTTACGATGTCCGAATCCAATGATTTCTAAAGTAGTCTCCAGAGCGTCGTAAATATACAGCGCCAAAATATTTGTTTTTCTATTGGTTTTTTATTATTGTTTTCACGCATTGTAAATTGAGTATGCAGTTTAGTTTTTAATATAAATTTAACTTGTGGGAATTCAATAATATAAAGTTATTCAGTTAGGCAAACGCAATTGTTAATAAATTAATTCTACTCACACCACCAAAAATGTATTTGTGTGTTCGGCCTTTGAAGCGCCGCGCCGGTCGCAAACGGACAGCACAAATCAATATTTTCGTCTCCGTCTTCTTGGCTCGCAATTGTAGACGGGCTATTAAGTACACAGTTTGATGACAGTTTAGTACTAGAATCCAGGCGTACTTCACTTGCGTTTGTGAGGTACGAGATCAATTCGGACGTACCTTTACATATTTTGCTCATACAAACAAATGAAATTAGCTGGCTAAATAGTTTTTTTTTTCAATAAAGATTTAATTAATAATATTAAACAATACTTACACAATAGGAAGCTTAGCGGAAGGCAGGCGCAAGGCGGGGTGAAGGGTAAACACTTTTTGTAAGATTAAATGTAAAACCGGTGTATTACCTGCGTTTTGGCTACTTCTATATAATAACATAATTAGTATAAGGTTACTTCCGTGCCAATTTGTTTCCAACTATCTACACATGTTTGTTCCTCATTTTTCTACACTAATGTATTTTCTGTGAATAGCGGGAATAAATTGTTATCCTTGTTACCTTTTTAGAGTATTAAATCAATTTGGACGTATTTAATGTTTTGCTATCTACACATGAAATCCGCCAGCTAATCAGGTTTGACACACTTATATAATTTTTTGACGTGACAACGTCTAATAAATCGATGAACGCCGGCTGCACGCACGAAAAAGTGTCCCACTACGGCTACGGATGTCCCACTACGGATGTGACGTGTTTGCTCATTGTACGCATGCGTGGCATCTCTTCAGCTCATTGTACGCATGCGCGGCATCTCTCTTCCACTCGATTGGAACAACCATCGATTTGACTTTTCAATCATATTTTTCTCGTTTGAATTATTAATATTATGTAATTTAACGATCGTCCACCGATTTTCAGCACAATTGGTACGGTTATTTAAAAGTAATGTTGAATATTCAAATACGTTTTGAACCAACAATGGAGTTTTATAATTACACATAATAATTCAAATTACACCCGGGATCTTTTGCACAATGTTTTAAAAAATATTGTAACACATTATAAATAAGTAAGCTTGGTGTATTTGGGATGCGTATTTGTTATCAAATCGTGTTATAAAAACGAAATAATATTATTCCCCTACCCTGAAAAAAAGTTTTGAAATATATATGTATATATATTTCTCATTTGAAACTACTTATTATCATGTATGGCCTCGTGGTCTTGCGGTCAGCGTCGCAAATTATCAACTTAAGGGATGTCGGGTCGAAGCCTGGCAGGTGTAAAATATTTTTTTTTCTAAAAATAAATACGGCGAACGCAACATTTCAATAGTAATAAATATATTTGAATTAATGAATGAATGCAACTAAAAGTAAATTTATTAATTAAATTGTAGATTTCATTTCACTCCTTTGTATCCATACAAAATAGTGATAATTCAATAAAAATTATTCAAATTAAAAAAAAATTTCTTCCTCAAAGAATATAACATTTTTAATGCCTAAATGGTTTGGTTGCAGAAGCCTATTACGGCTCAGTCTCAGGCCGAATATGATATTTCCTTTTCTTCTGGATCAATCATTCCATCAATGTTTTTTAAGCCGTTGTCACGTTAAACTATCGTCCGTAAACCGACTTTACAGACAACCAATTTTTAATTAATAATTTTTAAATTAGCAGATATTTTAACACAAAATAGTTTCCATATTTTTACACTCAACTAAAAACATGAAAATAAATGGCAATTAAAGTTATGCAGTTTTTTCATAAATCGTAATTTACGATGTGCATATGTTCATGCATCTGTTGAAACTTCACTATAAACGTGTTCATTATTTTTAAAAATTTATTCATTGCTCCTGGTAAATAAAAAAGCGAATGATTTCAGAGTCTTTTCATTACTAAAGTATTCAATAAACTATAATCTCCTAAATACTTTTTTTAATGTCAACGTTATTAACTTGAAAGTATGCGAGAAGTAAATATACTCGTTTACTTACATAATTTCTGTTTCCGACCTCTTTGCTCAGCCCCCAGTGATAGGGAAGCCTACAGTTCACAGGGATGAGAGCCACACCCGAACAGTATCGAAGTACTCCGAAGCTTACCAATCGTTCGTGAAAAAAAATACTGCAAGGATTTATATTTTTTACGGTCATATACTATTTTTAATAACTAAATTCTAACCTAACCTAACCTCCCGGGAGAAAAAAATAAAGAATTATTGCTTATTACACTGACCGAAAATAACATAACATTTTACGTCATAAACTGTTCGGGTTGTGGTTGTGGCTTTCATCCTATTGAACTGTAAGATATTCCCCAATGATAAATCATAGAGGCACGACAAATCCTAATAATCCCACAATTATGCAACTTTTACATCCTGGAAGTCACTGATCAGTTTCTAATAAAATATCTTAGAGACGGTTGGTATAATTACATAGTAACAAGTATATGCAAGATATTTTTCCATACTTGGTTTAGCGTTATGCTCCGTATGGCTGTAAATTCAAAACCGTTAAATAAATGTATTCCTCAGGATGATTATTTGAATTGCAACATTCCCGAGTTATATAAAAATTAAACATCTGATTAGGTATAGGAAGTTTTCATCAAATTATGCAGTGTGGTGTGGTGAAATGTGGTAAAATATATTACATTAAGTAAACGTTATTTTCATTTCACCAGGTAGATTAATTGTATATTTAATGGTAGATATTAGCATAATTTAAGGGTTAAATGTATTTAAAATGTTTGATGATATATTTGCCTCACGTTTTTTTTAAATGCTATGATATGTTTCTGTAATCTTATTTTCTACATCTTACAGAGGAAAGGAAAGTTCAAAATGAGTCCCTATCAAAAGTAAAGTATATTTCCGTGTAAAGAAGGCAAAGGTGTCGTTTCACGTCGAAAGATTGTGCACAGAAGGCTGAGAAAAGATCCTCAAGACTCTGACCCACTTGGTTCCCGTCTGAGAATTTACCTCTAGTAACCATGGTAAACATATGTCAGGATGTTTGGAATGGGATTTGAACCTGTATTCCCTGGAATGCGTGTCCAGTGTCTTAAAGGCATTTCTGTTTGCTTCTTTCTGAACTTCGAGATCTACAGAAACTATTCTCGGCTTAAACTATTCTTTCTACAGAGTTTTTATATAAAGATAATGAATGCCAAAGGTGGTTTATATAAATTTTACATGATGCTGGAATTAATGACGTCCAAAACAATGTATAACACGCAGGCAATATTAATAAAAATTATTGGTTGATATCATTGGTATCATCTGTTTTTCCTCAAAATGCTTTTTGCAACAAATGTAATTTTGCTGCATAGAAGGTAAGATCATATTTTGAGTGTGAAAAAAATATTTTTAGTTTATTAAGGAATAGTGTAATGGAAAACCCAAGCCAAATGGAAGTGGACTATCGCTTGTTTAAGCGAATACCAGGCGTGGCCAAATTCTTTGGGCCGTCTCTGGCTAAATGTGTATGAAGAATGGTTTACATTGTACTTCAAGGATTAAGGTGGTCTAAACATTGCCATGTGCTTTTTATATCTATACATGCAGTAAATGGGTGGCAGGAATTTTCTTTTTTTTTTTCTTAAATTTCTGAGAAAAAAAAGTAATTGGCATATAGTTTTTGCTACGGAAACCAAGAAGAGAAGTTGTATTTTGGAAAACAAATTTACAATCTGTCTGCAACGTTTGTTTCATTATAACTCGAAAATACTGCAGCTATCTAGATAAAATTTTAATTGTTGCCTTAAATTATATTTTTTACATATATTGTACGATACACATAATTGCCATAAGTTTTCCTTCTGAAAAAATTTATTTGGATTTTCACTTTCCTTTGATTCAATTTAATTTCCCTTTCTATATTTAGATATTAACTTTTTATATATAAAATATTTTATATGATATAATTACCATATAATAATGATATAATATTAATATTTTCCTGCTTTTAAGTCATATATAAAGAACAGAAAACATTAAATTAATGTAGTAGCATACCGATTTTAAACTTAACTTACATAAGCATACTATAGAGGAATGAAGCGATGTTTTATTTCAATGCTGCAATATATCTAAAACTTACGAGACATTGAAACTTTATTGTTTGATGTGTATATTTATAAAACTTTAATAAACAGAATATTTTATCTGAAAAAGAAAAGTTTTTTTTAAACCTAAATAATATGATACACAATCAATGCCTTTAGCATTTTTTATTTTTTATTTATTTATTTTTAATATTCACGTTTTGGCCAACAGCTTTGTGCAGTTGATGGTCAAGAAACAAAGAAGTAACTTAGAGATACCGCACTACACCACAAGTCACATTACCTAAACCGAGTATATATACCTCCTGTTACCTTCTGCGCGCCTAGTTGTAAGCGGGTCGAACAAGCACGCGGCAACACTGCGCAATAATAAGCTGCGTGCGCATCTGTTTGTTTTCATCCACCATCCAATAACGACGTTGTAGCCATCTTTTAATGTAACTGAAATCATGTTTGGTTTCATGCTCGACCAGTTAAAAAAAAATTGATGGTTATAATGTTACATAAGATACTACTTGTGGTCGTGAACAATCATCATGAATTTTTTGTTTGGTTCGGTATTTCACGCTGCCGACGTATTCTTTGAGCAGGGAAACCTATTTACTAAGTACCTATTTATTGACCCCGTGTCAGTTGTACGAATAATAATCCATGTTCGTACATGATTTTTTTCTTCTGCTATAGTAAACGTAAGGGTAGGTTAGGTGTGTTACATAAATAAAATTCTCGCAAAGATTCCTTGTTCATTATTTTTCCGAAGGAGTATGGGTTTTTTTTTTTTTTTTTTTAATTACGAGCTAGGGGCGAACGCATACATGTTGGGGTCTGAGCGGGGCTTAGTGAATCGTAGGCTTTCTCTTCGCCTTGCGCAGGACAGCTTCAGACCGATTGAGCATGAGCGGCGCGAAGTGTGCGCATGCGCACAAGGAAGTAGTTCCCAGAGGGCGCGGCCATCGCTCGGCCTCCCTTCCGTCCGACTACGGCGCAGCGAATATATCAGTGTGTGTGAGAGAGCATTGCGGACAGACGTTGCTGGTATTGCGCAGTTCAAAGTCTGACAGCTGAGTCAAGAATATCGCAGTCATGTTTGCTGGGTTTGGAGATGGTGAGTAGTGCGTGTAAAAGTTATTTTTGTATCTTGCAATACTGAATCACACTTATGTACGTAGATCTTACTCATTTCTTACTCTTGGTAGAATGATGGTAGACAATTTTATTTTTCAGATTCTAGTTTTATTTCTCGCGTTTGTACCAATAATATTGACGAAACAAACATTAAGGCAAATGTTTATTCACTGTGTTTGGTAAATAATGCAAATAATAACTAAAGTGAAAAGTTTTAAAAAGAAATAAGAAACGTAATTATTTCTAGCTTTGAAATATTTTGATTATTTATTTATATACCTATATATAATGTAGCCTAACCTAACCAAACGTTCACTTACTTATTATTCGATTTTTTCCCCCTCTAGAAGCCGCCTTTAACCTCTTTACAAATATTTTTGATAGATATAACTAGTCGAGGCAAAAAGACATACGAAAACTGGAAAGGTTTGTATGGTACCTAGAAAATAACTGGATGTAACCCAAAGCGGATATACGGAAACCTAATTGAATTATTTTTTTCGGAAAAAAAAAAGGGGGGGGGGGGCCTTCAATTGTACAAGACATGCGAACCTACCCAACCAATACATGAACGTACCTACTCGCATGCTATTTCACTCACAGCGATCAAACGTGTCTCAGCGTATAGTCGCCGCACGGTAAGTTCGTACTTTTGGGAAGAACTGTTGAAAAATGGAACTAAGAATATTTGGTTTACTATTGTGCAATTTGTTTGACAAATAAATAAACAAAATAGGACGACATAATTTATCAAGCTATTACGTTTCCGTACGTGTGTATTTTTATTGAAATAATTTGTATTTGTTAATTTTATATGTAAGTTTTAAACACGCGTGGCAACGATATTTATCGGTATGTTGGCTACACACTTGAAGAAATAGTTCCTTAGTATGTAATTTTGAACAGCTGAAATAACGATAAATATTGCTTAAAATGCTTCACATATGTTTATTTCCAGATCCTGGAGTAATATTGTTTAATATATACGAAAGTTAAGTTATTTTGTTTATAGATGACGTTGCAAGCTGTTGCGGATGAATCACCTACGTAACTGTGTGTCGGCCCGAGCCATGTTGATCGCTTGTTTGCTCAAAACGACTTCTGATTTTCCGAAAACATCCAGTGTATTTGTGTACTAATTAATTTTCTAATTTTAAAGGGTTGTCTTAATTGTAACTTGTAGTGAACTATTGCTTTTACAGTGTAACTTTGTGTTAGTTATTACGGTTTGTTAGGTTATTAAAATGAATGTAAAGAAGGAGACAGCACGATACAGTATATTATCAACGTGGCACGAAGAGTTACGATGTTAATGAGTACAGGTCAACTGGAACAGGGTGATGTCGCAGAAATGACAGCATTTCTTCTAGATCTGGGCGTCACGACCGTGAAAAAGTGAGTGACTAATTAACACGTTATGAAAATATGTGCGTGAAAACGTTCCGTTAGGTTGGGGCGTGTTTGTAAAATACTCAGGTGAAGTTAGATTCGAATCTCAGATTCGTTTTCCAGCGCGTACCATAATTATAGTACAGCACGATAAAACCGAACGAAAATGATCCACTGCTTCAGTGCAAGAAGGACATAAAGAAATGATATGGTAAAAGTGCATTTAACAAGAAAAATTATTTATAAACATCTGTTTCTGCCTCTTTTACAGCCCCCCGAACTTGGCACTTTTAAACACCCATAGGTAAAAATCGCCAGGTTTAAGGTGATTTAAAATGAAAAACGAATTTTCTACCCTATCACGAATGACACCACCTTAAACTACGCTACTCTGGGTACAACTAAGTATACCAGATTCAGATTCCTATCTGTTTCTGCCTCTTTTACAGCCCCCCGAACTTGGCAAATTTTAAACACCTATAGGTAAAATCGCCAGGTTTAAGGTGATTTAAAATGAAAACCGAATTTTCTACCTATATACCAATAACACCACCTTAAACTACGCTACTCTGGGTACAACACAGTATACCATATTCAGATTCATATCTGTTTCTGCCTCTTTTACAGCCCCCCGAACTTGGCACTTTTAAACACCCATAGGTAAAAATCGCCAGGTTTAAGGTGATTTAAAATGAAAACCGAATTTTCTACCTTATCACGAATAACACCACCTTAAACTACGCTACTCTGGGTACAACTGAGTATACCAGATTCAGATTCATATCTGTTTCTGCCTCTTTTACAGCCCTCCGAACTTGGCACATTTAAACACCAATTGGTCAAAATCGCCAAGTTTAAGGTGATTTAAAATGAAAACCGAATTTTCTACCTTATCACGAATAACACTAAATTAAACTATGCTACTCTGTGTTCATCCAAGTATACCAGATTCAGATTCATATCTGTTTCTGCCTCTTTTACAGCCCCCCGAACTTGGCACATTTAAACACCAATTGGTCAAAATCGCCAAGTTTAAGGTGATTTAAAATGAAAACCGAATTTTCTACCTATATACCAATAACACCACCTTAAACTACGCTACTCTGGGTACAACACAGTATACCAGATTCAGATTCATATCTGTTTCTGCGTCTTTTACAGCCCCCCGAACTTGGCAAATTTAAACACCCATAGGTCAAAATCGCCCAGTTTAAGGTGAATTAAAATGAAAACCGAATTTTCTACCTTATCACGAATAACACCACCTTAAACTACGCTACTCTGGGTACAACTAAGTATACCAGATTCAGATTCATATCTGTTTCTGCCTCTTTTACAGCCCCCCGAACTTGGCACTTTTAAACACCAATTGTTCAAAATCGCCATGTTTAAGGTGATTTAAAATGAAAAACGAATTTTCTACCTTATCACGAATAACACCACCTTAAACTACGCTACTCTGGGTACAACTAAGTATACCAGATTCATATCTGTTTCTGCCTCTTTTACAGCCCCCCGAACTTGGCAATTTAAACACCTATAGGTAAAATCGCCAGGTTTAAGGTGATTTAAAATGAAAACCGAATTTTCTACCTATATACCAATAACACCACCTTAAACTACGCTACTCTGGGTACAACACAGTATACCATATTCAGATTCATATCTGTTTCTGCCTCTTTTACAGCCCCCCGAACTTGGCACTTTTAAACACCCATAGGTAAAAATCGCCAAGTTTAAGGTGATTTAAAATGAAAACCGAATTTTCTACCTATATACCAATAACACCACCTTAAACTACGCTACTCTGGGTACAACACAGTATACCAGATTCAGATTCATATCTGTTTCTGCCTCTTTTACAGCCCCCCGAACTTGGCAAATTTAAACACCCATAGGTCAAAATCGCCCAGTTTAAGGTGAATTAAAATG
Source organism: Bacillus rossius redtenbacheri (assembly GCF_032445375.1). Classification (NCBI taxonomy): domain Eukaryota; kingdom Metazoa; phylum Arthropoda; class Insecta; order Phasmatodea; family Bacillidae; genus Bacillus; species Bacillus rossius. Next base: position 29,126,942 of record NC_086334.1, read on the forward strand.
AAAACCGAATTTTCTACCTTATCACGAATAACACCACCTTAAACTACGCTACTCTGGGTACAACACAGTATACCATATTCAGATTCATATCTGTTTCTGCCTCTTTTACAGCCCCCCGAACTTGGCACTTTTAAACACCCATAGGTAAAAATCGCCAGGTTTAAGGTGATTTAAAATGAAAACCGAATTTTCTACCTTATCACGAATAACACCACCTTAAACTACGCTACTCTGGGTACAACTGAGTATACCAGATTCAGATTCATATCTGTTTCTGCCTCTTTTACAGCCCTCCGAACTTGGCACATTTAAACACCAATTGGTCAAAATCGCCAAGTTTAAGGTGATTTAAAATGAAAACCGAATTTTCTACCTTATCACGAATAACACTAAATTAAACTATGCTACTCTGTGTTCATCCAAGTATACCAGATTCAGATTCATATCTGTTTCTGCCTCTTTTACAGCCCCCCGAACTTGGCACATTTAAACACCAATTGGTCAAAATCGCCAAGTTTAAGGTGATTTAAAATGAAAACCGAATTTTCTACCTATATACCAATAACACCACCTTAAACTACGCTACTCTGGGTACAACACAGTATACCATATTCAGATTCATATCTGTTTCTGCCTCTTTTACAGCCCCCCGAACTTGGCACTTTTAAACACCCATAGGTAAAAATCGCCAGGTTTAAGGTGATTTAAAATGAAAACCGAATTTTCTACCTTATCACGAATAACACCACCTTAAACTACGCTACTCTGGGTACAACTGAGTATACCAGATTCAGATTCATATCTGTTTCTGCCTCTTTTACAGCCCTCCGAACTTGGCACATTTAAACACCAATTGGTCAAAATCGCCAAGTTTAAGGTGATTTAAAATGAAAACCGAATTTTCTACCTTATCACGAATAACACTAAATTAAACTATGCTACTCTGTGTTCATCCAAGTATACCAGATTCAGATTCATATCTGTTTCTGCCTCTTTTACAGCCCCCCGAACTTGGCACATTTAAACACCAATTGGTCAAAATCGCCAAGTTTAAGGTGATTTAAAATGAAAACCGAATTTTCTACCTATATACCAATAACACCACCTTAAACTACGCTACTCTGGGTACAACACAGTATACCAGATTCAGATTCATATCTGTTTCTGCCTCTTTTACAGCCCCCCGAACTTGGCAAATTTAAACACCCATAGGTCAAAATCGCCCAGTTTAAGGTGAATTAAAATGAAAACCGAATTTTCTACCTTATCACGAATAACACCACCTTAAACTACGCTACTCTGGGTACAACTAAGTATACCAGATTCAGATTCATATCTGTTTCTGCCTCTTTTACAGCCCCCCGAACTTGGCACTTTTAAACACCAATTGTTCAAAATCGCCATGTTTAAGGTGATTTAAAATGAAAAACGAATTTTCTACCTTATCACGAATAACACCACCTTAAACTACGCTACTCTGGGTACAACTAAGTATACCAGATTCAGATTCATATCTGTTTCTGCCTCTTTTACAGCCCCCCGAACTTGGCACTTTTAAACACCTATAGGTAAAATCGCCAGGTTTAAGGTGATTTAAAATGAAAACCGAATTTTCTACCTATATACCAATAACACCACCTTAAACTACGCTACTCTGGGTACAACACAGTATACCATATTCAGATTCATATCTGTTTCTGCCTCTTTTACAGCCCCCCGAACTTGGCACTTTTAAACACCCATAGGTAAAAATCGCCAGGTTTAAGGTGATTTAAAATGAAAACCGAATTTTCTACCTTATCACGAATAACACCACCTTAAACTACGCTACTCTGGGTACAACTGAGTATACCAGATTCAGATTCATATCTGTTTCTGCCTCTTTTACAGCCCTCCGAACTTGGCACATTTAAACACCAATTGTTCAAAATCGCCATGTTTAAGGTGATTTAAAATGAAAACCGAATTTTCTACCTATATACCAATAACACCACCTTAAACTACGCTACTCTGGGTACAACTAAGTATACCAGATTCAGATTCATATCTGTTTCTGCCTCTTTTACAGCCCTCCGAACTTGGCACATTTAAACACCAATTGGTCAAAATCGCGATGTTTAAGGTGATTTAAAATGAAAACCGAATTTTCTACCTATATACCAATAACACCACCTTAAACTACGCTACTCTGGGTACAACACAGTATACCAGATTCAGATTCATATCTGTTTCTGCCTCTTTTACAGCCCCCCGAACTTGGCACATTTAAACACCAATTGGTCAAAATCGCCAAGTTTAAGGTGATTTAAAATGAAAACCGAATTTTCTTCCTATATACCAATAACACCACCTTAAACTACGCTACTCTGGGTACAACACAGTATACCAGATTCAGATTCATATCTGTTTCTGCCTCTTTTACAGCCCCCCGAACTTGGCACTTTTAAACACCTATAGGTAAAATCGCCAGGTTTAAGGTGATTTAAAATGAAAACCGAATTTTCTACCTTATCACGAATAACACCACCTTAAACTACGCTACTCTGGGTACAACACAGTATACCAGATTCAGATTCATATCTGTTTCTGGCTCTTTTACAGCCCCCCGAACTTGGCACTTTTAAACACCCATAGGTAAAAATCGCCAGGTTTAAGGTGATTTAAAATGAAAACCGAATTTTCTACCTATATACCAATAACACCACCTTAAACTACGCTACTCTGGGTACAACACAGTATACCATATTCAGATTCATATCTGTTTCTGGCTCTTTTACAGCCCCCCGAACTTGGCACATTTAAACACCAATTGGTCAAAATCGTCATGTTTAGGTGATTTAAAATGAAAACTGAATTTTCTACCTATATACCAATAACACCACCTTAAACTACGCTACTCTGGGTACAACACAGTATACCAGATTCAGATTCATATCTGTTTCTGCCTCTTTTACAGCCCTCCGAACTTGGCACATTTAAACACCAATTGGTCAAAATCGCCAAGTTTAAGGTGATTTAAAATGAAAACCGAATTTTCTACCTTATCACGAATAACACTAAATTAAACTATGCTACTCTGTGTTCATCCAAGTATACCAGATTCAGATTCATATCTGTTTCTGCCTCTTTTACAGCCCCCCGAACTTGGCACATTTAAACACCAATTGGTCAAAATCGCCAAGTTTAAGGTGATTTAAAATGAAAACCGAATTTTCTACCTATATACCAATAACACCACCTTAAACTACGCTACTCTGGGTACAACACAGTATACCAGATTCAGATTCATATCTGTTTCTGCCTCTTTTACAGCCCCCCGAACTTGGCAAATTTAAACACCCATAGGTCAAAATCGCCCAGTTTAAGGTGAATTAAAATGAAAACCGAATTTTCTACCTTATCACGAATAACACCACCTTAAACTACGCTACTCTGGGTACAACTAAGTATACCAGATTCAGATTCATATCTGTTTCTGCCTCTTTTACAGCCCCCCGAACTTGGCACTTTTAAACACCAATTGTTCAAAATCGCCATGTTTAAGGTGATTTAAAATGAAAAACGAATTTTCTACCTTATCACGAATAACACCACCTTAAACTACGCTTTTCTGGGTACAACACAGTATACCAGATTCAGATTCATATCTGTTTCTGGCTCTTTTACAGCCCCCCGAACTTGGCACTTTTAAACACCCATAGGTAAAAATCGCCAGGTTTAAGGTGATTTAAAATGAAAACCGAATTTTCTACCTATATACCAATAACACCACCTTAAACTACGCTACTCTGGGTACAACACAGTATACCATATTCAGATTCATATCTGTTTCTGGCTCTTTTACAGCCCCCCGAACTTGGCACATTTAAACACCAATTGGTCAAAATCGCCATGTTTAGGTGATTTAAAATGAAAACTGAATTTTCTACCTATATACCAATAACACCACCTTAAACTACGCTACTCTGGGTACAACACAGTATACCAGATTCAGATTCATATCTGTTTCTGCCTCTTTTACAGCCCTCCGAACTTGGCACATTTAAACACCAATTGGTCAAAATCGCCATGTTTAAGGTAATTTAAAATGAACACCGAATTTTCTACCTATATACCAATAACACCACCTTAAACTACGCTACTCTGGGTACAACACAGTATACCATATTCAGATTCATATCTGTTTCTGCCTCTTTTACAGCCCCCCGAACTTGGCAAATTTCAACACCAATTGGTCAAAAGCGCCCAGTTTAAGGTGAATTAAAATGAAAACCGAATTTTCTACCTATATACCAATAACACCACCTTAAACTACGCTACTCTGGGTACAACACAGTATACCAGATTCAGATTCATATCTGTTTCTGCCTCTTTTACAGCCCCCCGAACTTGGCACATTTAAACACCAATTGGTCAAAATCGCCAAGTTTAAGGTGATTTAAAATGAAAACCGAATTTTCTACCTATATACCAATAACACCACCTTAAACTACGCTACTCTGGGTACAACACAGTATACCAGATTCAGATTCATATCTGTTTCTGCCTCTTTAACAGCCCTCCGAACTTGGCACATTTAAACACCAATTGGTCAAAATCGCCAAGTTTTAGGTGATTTAAAATGAAAACCGAATTTTCTACCTTATCACGAATAACACCACCTTAAACTACGCTTTTCTGGGTACAACACAGTATACCAGATTCAGATTCATATCTGTTTCTGCCACTTTTACAGTCCTCCGAACTTGGCACATTTAAACACCTATTGGTCAAAATCGCCCAGTTTAAGGTGATTTAAAATGAAAACCGAATTTTCTACCTTATCACGAATAACACGACCTTAAACTATGCTACTCTGGGTACATCACAGTATACCAGATTCAGATTCATATCTGTTTCTGCCTCTTTAACAGCCCTCCGAACTTGGCACATTTAAACACCAATTGGTCAAAATCGCCAAGTTTAAGGTGATTTAAAATGAAAACCGAATTTTATACCTTATCACGAATAACACCACCTTAAACTACGCTACTCTGGGTACAACTAAGTATACCAGATTCAGATTCATATCTGTTTCTGCCTCTTTTACAGCCCCCCGAACTTGGCACATTTAAACACCAATTGGTCAAAATCGCCAAGTTTAAGGTGATTTAAAATGAAAACCGAATTTTCTACCTTATCACGAATAACACCACCTTAAACTACGCTTTTCTGGGTACAACACAGTATACCAGATTCAGATTCATATCTGTTTCTGGCTCTTTTACAGCCCCCCGAACTTGGCACTTTTAAACACCCATAGGTAAAAATCGCCAGGTTTAAGGTGATTTAAAATGAAAACCGAATTTTCTACCTATATACCAATAACACCACCTTAAACTACGCTACTCTGGGTACAACACAGTATACCATATTCAGATTCATATCTGTTTCTGGCTCTTTTACAGCCCCCCGAACTTGGCACATTTAAACACCAATTGGTCAAAATCGCCATGTTTAGGTGATTTAAAATGAAAACTGAATTTTCTACCTATATACCAATAACACCACCTTAAACTACGCTACTCTGGGTACAACACAGTATACCAGATTCAGATTCATATCTGTTTCTGCCTCTTTTACAGCCCTCCGAACTTGGCACATTTAAACACCAATTGGTCAAAATCGCCATGTTTAAGGTGATTTAAAATGAACACCGAATTTTCTACCTATATACCAATAACACCACCTTAAACTACGCTACTCTGGGTACAACACAGTATACCATATTCAGATTCATATCTGTTTCTGCCTCTTTTACAGCCCCCCGAACTTGGCAAATTTCAACACCAATTGGTCAAAAGCGCCCAGTTTAAGGTGAATTAAAATGAAAACCGAATTTTCTACCTATATACCAATAACACCACCTTAAACTACGCTACTCTGGGTACAACACAGTATACCAGATTCAGATTCATATCTGTTTCTGCCTCTTTTACAGCCCCCCGAACTTGGCACATTTAAACACCAATTGGTCAAAATCGCCAAGTTTAAGGTGATTTAAAATGAAAACCGAATTTTCTACCTATATACCAATAACACCACCTTAAACTACGCTACTCTGGGTACAACACAGTATACCAGATTCAGATTCATATCTGTTTCTGCCTCTTTTACAGCCCCCCGAACTTGGCAAATTTAAACACCCATAGGTCAAAATCGCCCAGTTTAAGGTGAATTAAAATGAAAACCGAATTTTCTACCTTATCACGAATAACACCACCTTAAACTACGCTACTCTGGGTACAACTAAGTATACCAGATTCAGATTCATATCTGTTTCTGCCTCTTTTACAGCCCCCCGAACTTGGCACTTTTAAACACCAATTGTTCAAAATCGCCATGTTTAAGGTGATTTAAAATGAAAAACGAATTTTCTACCTTATCACGAATAACACCACCTTAAACTACGCTTTTCTGGGTACAACACAGTATACCAGATTCAGATTCATATCTGTTTCTGGCTCTTTTACAGCCCCCCGAACTTGGCACTTTTAAACACCCATAGGTAAAAATCGCCAGGTTTAAGGTGATTTAAAATGAAAACCGAATTTTCTACCTATATACCAATAACACCACCTTAAACTACGCTACTCTGGGTACAACACAGTATACCATATTCAGATTCATATCTGTTTCTGGCTCTTTTACAGCCCCCCGAACTTGGCACATTTAAACACCAATTGGTCAAAATCGCCATGTTTAGGTGATTTAAAATGAAAACTGAATTTTCTACCTATATACCAATAACACCACCTTAAACTACGCTACTCTGGGTACAACACAGTATACCAGATTCAGATTCATATCTGTTTCTGCCTCTTTTACAGCCCTCCGAACTTGGCACATTTAAACACCAATTGGTCAAAATCGCCATGTTTAAGGTAATTTAAAATGAACACCGAATTTTCTACCTATATACCAATAACACCACCTTAAACTACGCTACTCTGGGTACAACACAGTATACCATATTCAGATTCATATCTGTTTCTGCCTCTTTTACAGCCCCCCGAACTTGGCAAATTTCAACACCAATTGGTCAAAAGCGCCCAGTTTAAGGTGAATTAAAATGAAAACCGAATTTTCTACCTATATACCAATAACACCACCTTAAACTACGCTACTCTGGGTACAACACAGTATACCAGATTCAGATTCATATCTGTTTCTGCCTCTTTTACAGCCCCCCGAACTTGGCACATTTAAACACCAATTGGTCAAAATCGCCAAGTTTAAGGTGATTTAAAATGAAAACCGAATTTTCTACCTATATTCCAATAACACCACCTTAAACTACGCTACTCTGGGTACAACACAGTATACCAGATTCAGATTCATATCTGTTTCTGCCTCTTTAACAGCCCTCCGAACTTGGCACATTTAAACACCAATTGGTCAAAATCGCCAAGTTTTAGGTGATTTAAAATGAAAACCGAATTTTCTACCTTATCACGAATAACACCACCTTAAACTACGCTTTTCTGGGTACAACACAGTATACCAGATTCAGATTCATATCTGTTTCTGCCACTTTTACAGTCCTCCGAACTTGGCACATTTAAACACCTATTGGTCAAAATCGCCCAGTTTAAGGTGATTTAAAATGAAAACCGAATTTTCTACCTTATCACGAATAACACGACCTTAAACTATGCTACTCTGGGTACATCACAGTATACCAGATTCAGATTCATATCTGTTTCTGCCTCTTTAACAGCCCTCCGAACTTGGCACATTTAAACACCAATTGGTCAAAATCGCCAAGTTTAAGGTGATTTAAAATGAAAACCGAATTTTCTACCTTATCACGAATAACACCACCTTAAACTACGCTACTCTGGGTACAACTAAGTATACCAGATTCAGATTCATATCTGTTTCTGCCTCTTTTACAGCCCCCCGAACTTGGCACATTTAAACACCAATTGGTCAAAATCGCCAAGTTTAAGGTGATTTAAAATGAAAACCGAATTTTCTACCTTATCACGAATAACACCACCTTAAACTACGCTTTTCTGGGTACAACACAGTATACCAGATTCAGATTCATATCTGTTTCTGGCTCTTTTACAGCCCCCCGAACTTGGCACTTTTAAACACCCATAGGTAAAAATCGCCAGGTTTAAGGTGATTTAAAATGAAAACCGAATTTTCTACCTATATACCAATAACACCACCTTAAACTACGCTACTCTGGGTACAACACAGTATACCATATTCAGATTCATATCTGTTTCTGGCTCTTTTACAGCCCCCCGAACTTGGCACATTTAAACACCAATTGGTCAAAATCGCCATGTTTAGGTGATTTAAAATGAAAACTGAATTTTCTACCTATATACCAATAACACCACCTTAAACTACGCTACTCTGGGTACAACACAGTATACCAGATTCAGATTCATATCTGTTTCTGCCTCTTTTACAGCCCTCCGAACTTGGCACATTTAAACACCAATTGGTCAAAATCGCCATGTTTAAGGTGATTTAAAATGAACACCGAATTTTCTACCTATATACCAATAACACCACCTTAAACTACGCTACTCTGGGTACAACACAGTATACCATATTCAGATTCATATCTGTTTCTGCCTCTTTTACAGCCCCCCGAACTTGGCAAATTTCAACACCAATTGGTCAAAAGCGCCCAGTTTAAGGTGAATTAAAATGAAAACCGAATTTTCTACCTATATACCAATAACACCACCTTAAACTACGCTACTCTGGGTACAACACAGTATACCAGATTCAGATTCATATCTGTTTCTGCCTCTTTTACAGCCCCCCGAACTTGGCACATTTAAACACCAATTGGTCAAAATCGCCAAGTTTAAGGTGATTTAAAATGAAAACCGAATTTTCTACCTATATACCAATAACACCACCTTAAACTACGCTACTCTGGGTACAACACAGTATACCAGATTCAGATTCATATCTGTTTCTGCCTCTTTAACAGCCCTCCGAACTTGGCACATTTAAACACCAATTGGTCAAAATCGCCAAGTTTTAGGTGATTTAAAATGAAAACAGAATTTTCTACCTTATCACGAATAACACCACCTTAAACTACGCTACTCTGGGTACAACTAAGTATACCAGATTCAGATTCATATCTGTTTCTGCCACTTTTACAGTCCTCCGAACTTGGCACATTTAAACATCCATAGGTCAAAATCGCCAAGTTTAAGGTGATTTAAAATGAAAACCGAATTTTCTACCTTATCACGAATAACACCACCTTAAACCACGCTACTCTGGGTACAACGCAGTATACCAGATTCAGATTCATATCTGTTTCTGCCACTTTTACAGCCCTCCGAACTTGGCTTATTTAATCAATCATAGGTCAAAATCGCCAAGTTTAAGGTGATTTAAAATGAAAATCGAATTTTCTACCTTATCACGAATAACACCACCTTAAACTACGCTACTCTGGGTACAACTAAATACAAGATTCAGATTCATATCCGTTTCCGCCTCTTTTACAGCCCTCCGAATCTTTGATTAATTTCTTATTCATCACTTAAACAAATTTCATTTTAAAATTAATAAAATTTTTACCATTACAATATTTAAATTTAAGTACCGAAAACTGCTAAAATAGCACTATTTTACACCTTAAAATCCAAATTTTCCCGGGGGTGGACCCCCGGACCTCCCGCTTTACTACAGGGGGGTTGGGGGGCGGCATGCTTCTTAACCCCCCCCCCCCCCCCCAATCCACAAATCCTGGCTACGCCACTGGTGCCATGGGGCCCTTGCTGTTTATAATGAAAGATGTCTGGGAAAGCATGATGAGTAGATTAAGATTGTTCGTAGGTGACTGTGATATACAACACCTTGGGAGGAGTGGTACATCTATAAGATGAAATTAGAGTGTTGGTCAAGGAATAATGAAATGGGGATAAATGTAAACAAAAATAGTTGGTTAGATTCACAAGAAATAGAAACATAGACAAGCAAGTATATTACTGGAATATTTTGCAGGAGATTCTGTAAGCAAAAGATGTGTTCAAGTATCTGGGATTAACACTACAGAGATACCTAGACTGGAAAAAAAAAAGCGGACGGTGAAGAAGGGAGTAGGGGTCTGGGGTTAACTGCTATGACACTAAAGGAGAGAAATAAAAGTCAATGAAAAGGCATCTTCCATGCTGGTGATAACCAGATATGGAATATGCTACAGGAATTTGGGACCCGTACCTAGCGATGGACATTTAAGAGTTATAAAGGTACAATGCAATGTAGTGAGATAAGTGACAAATATCGGAGGAGAAACAATGACGGAAGAAGGAAGATGCATAGACCATCAGTGATGATGATGGAGCTTGTGTGGGAAACACTATTAAGGGAGGAGAAAGAAAGAATGGTGAAATAAGGTAATTAAAGGGAGGGGGATTTTGGAAAGCTGAGAGATAGGTAAAGGGCAGAGGGATCACATGTGGAAGATCCACATGTTAGAATGCAATGGATTAGACAAAATCATATTACTGCATACAAATATGAAATTTGGTAGTTAAAGGGCCATTAAATATTCTTAGAATATTTTTTGGAGGATAGTCATTACTTGTTATATTGTATGATATTCTTAATACACGTACAAAGTTTGTTTACTACTGCAAATGAACATAACATGTTGACACTTAAACATCTAGCAAGGAAGCTAAATGTAATATTGAATATAATTACTTATCACTGGTAACAAGCATAAACAAATTAGCATTAAATAACACAATATGTGAATATTGCAAGAACAGCACGCATCACAATGTTTACCAACACCATTTTAGATTTTAAAATACACATTTCAGCTAATTTACGATTAAATAACTCACAACATAACAAAGATTAAATATATTACTAGCGGAAACACGTGATACATTTAACCTGTACATAAATTACATCAGTCTATGTGAATAGGAAAATTTAAGAAAGTGCCATTTAGACACGTGAATAATTTGAATTCCCGCGGAAATATGGTCTAGCATGTACATCAGACACGATTGACCAATAACAGTAAAATAGCGGGATGAGATGACCTGGTATCTAATGACCTTGGTTGTGATCCATTCACTGATCATGGCCTCCTCAAAATATCTGGTGGCCATAAAACATAAAAGTCAAGTCGAAACGTATCGATTCGTTGCGTACGGGACAAATTGTATAATGAAAGCAACAATCGATTTTACAGAATTCTCTGGCCATACCACCAACAGAGGCTCGTGTTTATTACTTGCAAAGGTAAACAGTAATTCACCGTCGTGCTATTGAGGTTACTATGAATTGTTTCACTTATTTATTTTATTTATTTGGCACAAATATTGTTTTGCTTTGCTAGTTTGTTAGTAAAACGAATGTTCGCCGACTGTCGTTTCAAATTACGTGGCGAATGGTCAGATATAGTATCAACATGTCTAAGTTTGGGAACATTTTCGCATCAATAGTGAAAACATCAAATATGCAATTTGTAATATTTGTAGTGTACAAATTTTAGGGGGCGGTACTTCTAAATCTACAACTAATTTAATGAAGCATTTGAAATCCCGGCACACATTACTAACAATAAAACACTGCACTGTCACCAACCAAGTCAAAAGGTACCATAAAAATAAGTAGTGCTACCTTTGAACCCATTTTGTACAAAAATGTTGAGTTATCTGCATTATGGCCTGTCAAAGAACCCTGTCTAAATATTGTACCTTTTTCTGCACAGCCCAGTACTAGTAGACAAAAACATGTGACCTGCCAACCAACAATGGCACGTTTCTTGTCATTTCTTTTTTTTTTTCAATTTTTGATTATTCCTCTGGTGCATGTTATACAACATGAGTTACAAAAACCTGCACCACAAGGATCTGGTCTACAAGGCCTAAAAAATGATCTTCTGGCTTCACTGGCGTTTCATAACCACAACTGTATAATAAACTTCTTCGTAGTGTAGCATACAGGTTTAGTTTCTCTGTTTAGACTTGCAGTGAAGTATTAACGTCAGCCGGGGCTTCGCCTCACGAGCCTGATCATCCTCCGTTCCCTTTCCCACCACCTTTCCTACCCGGCATTTGTGTTAACGTCGTCCGACCGAAGGCCACCCTAAAACCCGACCTGCAACCGCCAGTATTCAACCCCGCTAACGGAACGCGCCCCTAGCCATGGCCCACCCGAGTCAGGCGAGCCACCAGCAACCAAGGTAGAACACGGCCCACCCCCACCCCCCCCCCCCAAATAAACAGACTGTCGTTACAACCAACCATGTTATAAAAACAAACACAGATTATTAAGCAGTATTACGTATTAAATTAAAGTTGGTTAACGAAAGTGCGATGTAGGAGTGCCCGGGCACTCACGTGTGTAGTACGTCGATACGTGTGTGAGTGTTCCCCTGGCGGCCTTCTGCATGAATTAATCAATGAAACCTTATGACATAATTATTCACCCACGTGTTACGTTATTACCCCCACCAGAACAATCCGACAAGATACGAACAGTCCCTGGTGTGACGTAAAATTTAAATGAAATAATTCCTAAACATAATAACTTCAATTTGTAGAAGGTTCGAATGATCTTGATTCAACTTTAATAATTAATGAAAGAATTTAACGTCCTTAAATTCTCTTAGTTAACATGCCACAGTGGAAACTAACGTAATGAGGTCAACCCTGGCGCGAAGGCCACCGAGACTCGGCCGGGCGCCATGACATGACGCCAGTACAGCGCGACTCGTGGACCGGGGCGGACGCACGTCCCACGGAGAGACATCATTCTTTGTCCACACCGAGTTCACTTCTGGTAAATATAGTCACTTCTTAAAATCTCTTCTACTAACCTCTCCGTGCGTACCCGGTCCAATTTTCGGTCCAGGACCTAATCCGGCCGCATAAATTTAAAAAACCCCTTGTACCACACTTGGTCCGCGGGGCAGGTTCAGTATCCGGCACTGGCCGTCTCCCGAGGAACAGAACTTTAGTTAAAATCAGTCGCTCCGGCACTGACACCACCTGCAAGGGAACTTTGAACGAATTTAGCTGCGGTCCGCGCTCCACTAACGTGGACACGAGCACCGCCTTGATACGTAGACTTACGGGATTGGCCGCCTCCAATTACCCTCACCCCTCGTATAAGTATCCAGGCTCAGAAACGCCTAGTGCCACGCTAATACGTAACATTCGTAAACTTGTGCAACGCATCTCCACGTAACATTCATAAACTTGTGCAACGCACCTCCACGTAACATTCATAAACCTGTGTAACGCACCCTCGTGTAACATTCCTTTTGTAAACTTGTGCCACGTTTTATTAAGTAACTTTCAGACTCATTTTTGTGTAATTGTGTAGTTTTGTATCTTGTGACGTCACCTGTTGTACGACGTGGCGTGTAACCAACGGCGTTACACCCGAACCACAGTCGCCTGAATAAATGACGCACGTCATTTATTGCCTCATTTCAGCATATGATTACTTAACCCTACGATTCCCAACCACCGCCGAGTAGGGAATTCCTTAAACCCACGCAACATCGCCGACGGTCCTAGTGGGCCACGCAGGGCAATCGACCCCACGACCCACCTACCGGTTAGACACCGAGCTAGCCTGGCACCCATCCGGACATATTACATTCACAGCAGCCACTCCCGCTAGGAACCGCACCGGGACTCGAGCCCGAGACCCTGGACGACGGCATTTGGCGCCCGCTGCATAGGGCGAAGATAAAAAAATCAAGATTTTCTCCACACAAAATTACAAGAACTCTCACGTAAACATGAAAAATTTGAGCCATTATTAAGTCATAATTTTTTTTTCCGGCCATGCCAAGCACAGCACGGACACAGTCGGCCATTTTGCACAGGCAATAGTAATTAGGGTCAGACAGGCTGGCGCGATGAAGCAAGCGGACAAAGGGGCTTAAACCCTTCCCCCCCCCCCCCCGCTCATCACTCCAGCACCAGCCGCGACGCAGAAGCCTACGTCACAGCCCGAAACCCCCTCCACAGCGGCCATCATCGGCCTCCGCTTTGTGCGAGTGTCCGGGCGCCCTCGCCCGTTGCCTCGCACGCTCATCCGTACCCCCTCCCCAACGCGGACAGTTTTCGACCTCCGCTATGTGCGGCTGTCCGGCCGCTCTCGGCCGTCGCTGCGCACAACGATCTGCGCATCATCTCCGCCGCGGCCATTCTCGGCCTCCGTTTTGTGCGGCTGTCCGGACACCTGCCCAGCAGGTGAGCGCGGCCTCGCTCGCAGACCTGCCCCGCGCACACACAGCCACGAGCGAGAAGGACAGACCAACACCGCTAAACACGCACCATAACTGGAGCAACATGCAAACCCGGAACTCCAACGTTGTGTGCGCCCAGTGCTTATTGCCTAGGGGAACGGATCTACTGACGGGGTCGAGAACATGGTACATGACCTGTCAATGCACCCCCCACAGTAACGACCCACACGACCACTCATGGGTACAGCCGTGGGACGGACAGTTCCCGCCGAAGAACCATGCACAACCCGTAAAGACGGAAACAGAAACTAACACCACCATGGTGAGCACTCGCCCGACCACCTGCGCGACGTGCACACACGCCACACAGGGGGAACGCCATGCGCAACAGCCAACACCACTCGCCGACCCAAACCTCGTTACGTACAACCGCCCCTAGGTTACCAGGGCAAGTTCACACTACCCGAATTCGGTGGCCTCACACATGAGGACCTACGAAGTTACGTAGAAATTTGTGAAGTGTGATTGACCCGGGCATGTATACCCGTAGACGAGTGGTCGGGACAGGCCAGCGGACAGCTGCGAGGCACAGCACACGAATGGTGGGACATATGGGGACGGTTCGGCATGCCGTGGACAGAGTTCGCCGGTGCATTAACCCGCTGCTTCGACACTGAACAGGCATTGGTCGACTGCACCTCACAGTTCTATGGCGAGCGACAGAAAGACTGCGAAATGGCCGAACAATTCGTAGCACGAAAACTATGTCTTCGCGCGCGTCAACCCGCACGCTCGACCCACGACAGCGCTACCCACCGTTACGGCGTTACTCCACACCAGCCTCCAGCCATTCATGCGTTGTTGTCGCCAAGAGTCAGTAGAGGAATACGTGCAACAGGCAGCGGCCATCGAGCAGAACCTGCACGACCTCTGGCAACGGGGCACACCGGGCATGAGTCGGGGACACCTTAGTCAGACATCACAACAGGGGGGAGCTGACACCCAGCCATCGACCCGACGACGAGCTATCGAGAACGCACCTCAAACCAACACCACACCCACCAGGTCGGCATCACAGGATGTCCCGGGGCTACCGCTGTGCCAGCGAGGTTGCCCAGATGGTACACGCTACTGGCACAAGGACTGCCCATTACCACCTCCTCGCGCGAGTTAACCGCCGGGAATTGCCAGCCCAGGGGCGGAACATTAGAACCACCGCCCCCGGTTACCACGGGAGGGGAAAGACCCCCCCCAACTGTACCAGCTGACCCGCCCGCGGGACAGCCTTCTGCGCATCCCCGTGGAGGGCGATGGGCGAGCCGCGGTTGCTCTAGTCGAATAAGTCTGTCACGACAAGCAGGAAGCGTTTCCCGCGGGGCGTGCGGGGATAGGGGCCCATCACGTTCAGCGCAATGGTCTGGAAGGCGGTGGTGGGCTCCCTAGGCCGTTGTTGCTCCTCCCCGTCCCGTCGACGTGCCTTCCGTCTCTGACAGACCTCACACTCGCGTACGTATTCACGGACGTCGTGGGTCAGGCCTGGCCAGTGGTAGTGTCGGCCCACTTCGCGGCGGGTCTGGTCCGTCCCGGGGTGCCCGGCGAGGTCGTGGTCGTGATAGAATCGTAACGTGGCCTCTCGGGCCTCTGTGGGGACGTATGTCCACCAGTCGATGTGGTTGCCGGGGGTCCGTGTCATTACTACGCCGTCCTGTACGCGCCAGGTACCGTGTTCGGCCGCGGGGATCTGTCGATGCCGGCAGTCGGCGTCGGGTGACGTCTCTTGGGCCTGGCATACACGTCGATACAAGTCGGCAGCGGTGTTGGGCGGTCCCTCCTCGTCATTGGCTTCGGCCGTGAGGCGACTACACGTCGTGTCGCCGTGTTCGAGTGGATTCGGCGTGACTGGTGGTAACATGGCGTCCCAGTCGTCGTCGTCCCGCAGTTCGGTGTTCTGGTCGGGTTCTCGTGATAACAGGTCGGGCAGCTGATTTTCGGTGCCGGGGACATGCTCTACCTCAAAATCAAATTATTGGAGAAACAAGGCCCACCGAATCAGCTTGCCCTTCCTGCCCTGCATCGTGTGCAGCCACGTCAGGCATCGGTTATCTGTCCTAAGTGTGAAATTCTTTCCCTCGAGGTGTGGCCGGTACTTTTTCATTGCCCAGATTACGGCTAGGCACTCCTGCTCGTTACTGTGATATCGGCGCTCCGCCGAGCCGAGCTTTGCGCTAGCGTAGTCTGTGACCTCACGCTCGCCGTCTGGGCCTACGTGGTATAGTACCGCGCCCACTCCGAGGGTACTTGCGTCCGTCTGTAGGTAGAGGCGACGTTCTGGGTTTACCCGCGTGAGCATGTGACACTGTGTGAAGGCGAGTTTAACCTCTTCGAATGCGTGCTGGGAGAGGTCGTTCCATCTGTACCGTGACTGGGGTGACAGGAGGTCCGTCAGGGGGGCTATTGTCCTCGAGAAGTTAGGGACGTAGCACCGGAGCCAGTTGATCAGGCCGATGAAGCGTTGTAGCTGTTTCCGCGTTCGTGGTACCTCGGCTTCGGCGATCTTCGTGAGGTGGCCCGCTTGCGGCCGGTTACCGGCGGCGCTCACGACATGCCCCAGGAACTCGACCTCCTGTGTCCCGATGTGGCACTTGTGGTGCGCGACGGTCAAGTGGTGGGTAGCGAGGCGTTCTAGGACTAATGTAAGGTGCCTGATGTGTTCCTCCCAGGTCTCCGAGAATACGATTATGTCATCGAGGTAAGCCAGTGCGAAGCGATCGACATAGCCCTCTAGTACGCGCGTCATCCCCTGGAACGTCGCCGGGGCGCACTTCAGTCCGAATGGCATCGCTCGAAATTGGAATTTGCGGCCGTCGGGGATTGTGAACGTTGTCTTCTCGCGGTCCTCGGTCCGTATGGGTACCTGCCAGTACCCTGATTTAAGATCGAGGGTACTGAACACCGTGGCTCGTCCTAGGATTGCTACCGCGTTCTCTACGCTGATCTGGGGTGGCGTGGCGCTAACCGTGATTGTGTTCAGTGGTCGGAAACCCACGCAGAACCGCAGTAACCCGTCCTTCTACGGCGCGAGTACAATGCAGGCGTTGTAGCGGCTATTCGACGGTTCAATAACACCATCCCGGAGCATCTCCGCGACCTGTTCCCTGATGGCGCGTTGCTCCCGGAAACTGTATCCTCTGGGGGGCTCGTACACCGGTTTGTTGTGGTGGTCGGTATGTGGTGCTCGGTGACAGTAGTTTGTCTGAGTGGGTCAGACACCGTGAATATTTCCTGTCGCTCTGCTAGTTCCCGGTCTACGGCGGCACGTTACTCGGGTGGGATGTCGTGACGTATCTGGTGGAGTGTTATGACTTCATTAGCCCTTGAGGGTAGTGACCCGACGGCATAGACTACCAGCCTCTCTTGTGTGCCGATGTGTACCCGAGTGGCCTTGGTCTCGATTACGGCATCCTGCTCCGCTAGCCAGGGCTGCCCCAGGACTATCTCCTCGCGGAGGTTCTTGACTACGAGGGCGGTCACGGTGGTGATATAGCCCCTTATGCTAACCTGTAGTGTTGCTCACCCTACGGTTAGGCCTCGCCGGGTGTTTGTAGCTAGTTGTAATTCCGTCTGTTGCAGTTGAAGTTTCCCGGGCGGTACCAGGTGGGGGGCTACGAATACGTGACTCGCCCCCGTGTCGACTAGAGCAGCCGAGGCTCGCCTGTCGACCTCCACGGGGATGTGCAGAAGGCTGTCCCGCGGGCAGGTCAGCTGGTACAGTTGGGGGGGTCTTTCCCCTCCCGTGGTAACCGGGGGCGGTGGTTCTAATGTTCCGCCTCTGGGCTGGCAATTCCCGGCGGTTTACTCGCGTGAGGAGGTGGTAATGCGCAGTCCTTGTGCCAGTAGCGTGTACCATCTGGGCAACCTCGCTGGCACAGCGGTAGCCCCGGGACGTCCTGTGATGCCGACCTGGTGGGTGCGGTGTTGGTTTGGGGTGCGTTCTCGATAGCTCGTCGTCGGGTCGGTGGCTGGGTGTCAGCTCCTCCCTGTTGTAATGTCTGACTGAGGTGTCCCCGACTCGTGCCCGGTGTGCCCCATTGCCAGAGGTCGTGCAGGTTCTGCTCGATGGCCGCTGCCTGTTGCACGTATTCCTCTACCGACTCTGGGCGACAACAACGCATGAATGACTGGAGGCCGGTGTGGAGTAACGCCGTAACGGTGGGTAGCGCTGTCGTGGGTCGAGCGTGCGGGTTGACGCGCGCGAAGACATAGTTTTCGTGCTACGAATTGTTCGGCCATTTCGCAGTCTTTCTGTCGCTCGCCATAGAACTGTGAGGTGCAGTCGACCAATGCCTGTTCAGTGTCGAAGCGGCAGGTTAGTGCACCGGCGAACTCTGTCCACGGCATGCCGAACCGTCCCCATATGTCCCACCATTCGTGTTCGTGTGCTGTGCCTCGCAGCTGTCCGCTGGCCTGTCCCGACCACTCGTCTACGGGTATACATGCCCGGGTCAATCACACTTCACAGTTTTCTACGAAACTTCGTGGGTCCTCATGTGTGAGGCCACCGAATTCGGGTAGTGTGAACTTGCCCTGGTAACCTAGGGGCGGTTGTACGTAACGAGGTTTGGGTCGGCGAGTGGTGTTGGCTGTTGCGCATGGCGTTCCCCCTGTGTGGCGTGTGTGCACGTCGCGCAGGTGGTCGGGCGAGTGCTCACCACGGTGGTGTTAGTTTCTGTTTCCGTCTTTACGGGTTGTGCGTGGTTCTTCGGCGGGAACTGTCCGTCCCACGGCTGTACCCATGAGTGGTCGTGTGGGTCGTTACTGTGGGGGGTGCATTGACAGGTCATGTACCATGTTCTCGACCCCGTCAGTAGATCCGTTCCCCTAGGCAATAAGCACTGGGCGCACACAACGTTGGAGTTCCGGGTTTGCATGTTGCTCCAGTTATGGTGCGTGTTTAGCGGTGTTGGTCTGTGCTTCTCGCTCGTGGCTGTGTGTGCGCGGGGCAGGTCTGCGCGCGAAGCCACGCTCGCCGGCTGGGCAGGTGCCCGGACAGCCGCACAAAACGGAGGCCGAGAATGGCCGCGGCGGAGATGATGCGCAGATCGTTGTGCGCAGCGACGGCCGAGAGCGGCCGGACAGCCGCACAAAGCGGAGGTCGAAAACTGTCCGCATTGGGGAGGGGGTACGGATGAGCGTGCGAGGCAACGGGCGAGGGCGCCCGGACACTCGCACAAAGCAGAGGCCGATGATGGCTGCTGTGGAGGGGGTTTCGGGCTGTGTCGTAGGCTTCTGCGTCGCGGCTGGTGCTGGAGTGTTGTGCCGGGGGGGGGGGGGTTTAAGCCCCTTTGTCCGCTTGCTTCATCGCGCCAGCCTGTCTGACCCTAATTACTATTGCCTGTGCAAAATGGCCGTCCCGTGTCCGTGCTGTGCTTAGCATGGCCGGGAAAAAAAAATTATGACTTAATAATGGCTCAAATTTTTCATGTTTTCGTGAGAGTTCTTGTAATTTTGTGTGGAGAAAATCTTGATTTTTTTATCTTCGCCCTATGCAGCGGGCACCAAATGCCGTCGTCCGGGGTCTCGGGCTCGAGTCCCGGTGCGGTTCCTAGCGGGAGTGGCTGCTGTGAATGTAATATGTCCGGATGGGTGCCAGGCTAGCTCGGTGTCTAACCGGTAGGTGGGTCGTGGGGTCGATTGCCCTGCGTGGCCCACTAGGACCGTCGGCGATGTTGCGTGGGTTTAAGGAATTCCCTACTCGGCGGTGGTTGGGAATCGTAGGGTTAAGTAATCATACGCTGAAATGAGGCAATAAATTACATGCGTCATTTATTCAGGCGACTGTGGTTCGGGTGTAACGCCGTTGGTTACACGCCACGTCGTACAACAGGTGACGTCACAAGATACCAAACTACACAATTACACAAAAATGAGTCTGAAAGTTACTTAATAAAACGTGGCACAAGTTTACAAAAGGAATGTTACACGAGGGTGCGTTACACAGGTTTATGAATGTTATGTGGAGGTGCGTTGCACAAGTTTATGAATGTTACGTGGAGATGCGTTGCACAAGTTTACGAATGTTACGTATTAGCGTGGCACTAGGCGTTTCTGAGCCTGGATATTTATACGAGGGGTGAGGGTGATTGGAGGCGGCCAATCCCGTAAGTCTACGTATCAAGGCGGTGCTCGTGTCCACGTTAGTGGAGCGCGGACCGCAGCTAAATTCGTTCAAAGTTCCCTTGCAGGTGGTGTCAGTGCCGGAGCGACTGATTTTAACTAAAGTTTTGTTCCTCGGGAGACGGCCAGTGTCGGATACTGAACCTGCCCCGCGGACCAAGTGTGGTACAAGGGGGTTTTTAAATTTATGCGGCCGGATTAGGTCCTGGACCGAAAATTGGACGGTACGCACGGAGAGGTTAGTAGAAGAGATTTTAAGAAGTGACTATATTTACCAGAAGTGAACTCGGTGTGGACAAAGAATGATGTCTCTCCGTGGGACGTGCGTCCGCCCCGGTCCACGAGTCGCGCTGTACTGGCGTCATGTCATGGCGCCCGGCCGAGTCTCGGTGGCCCTCGCGCCAGGGTTGACCTCATTACGTTAGTTTCCACTGTGGCATGTTAACTAAGAGAATTTAAGGACGTTAAATTCTTACATTAATTATTAAAGCTGAATCAAGATCATTCGACCGTTCTGACGTTAATACTTCACTGCAAGTCTAAACAGAGTAACTAAACCTGTATGCTACACTACAAAGAAGTTTATTATACAGTTGTGGTTATGAAACGCCAGTGAAGCCAGAAGATCATTTTTTAGGCCTTGTAGACCAGATCCTTGTGGTGCAGGTTTTTGTAACTCATGTTGTATAACATGCACCAGAGGAATAATCAAAAGTTGAAAAAAAAAAGAAATGACAAGAAATGTGCCATTGTTGGTTGGCAGGTCACATGTTTTTGTCTACTAGTACTGGGCTGTGCAGAAAAAGGTACAATATTTAGACAGGGTTCTTTGACAGGCCATAATGCAGATAACTCAACATTTTTGTACAAAATGGGTTCAAAGGTAGCACTACTTATTTTAATGGTACCTTTTGACTTGGTTGGTGACAGTGCAGTGTTTTATTGTTAGTAATGTGTGCCGGGATTTCAAATGCTTCATTAAATTAGTTGTAGATTTAGAAGTACCGCCCCCTAAAATTTGTACACTACAAATATTACAAATTGCATATTTGATGTTTTCACTATTGATGCGAAAATGTTCCCAAACTTTAGACATGTTGATACAATATCTGACCATTCGCCACGTAATTTGAAACGACAGTCGGCGAACATTCGTTTTACTAACAAACTAGCAAAGCAAAACAATATTTGTGCCAAATAAATAAAATAAATAAGTGAAACAATTCATAGTAACCTCAATAGCACGACGGTGATTTACTGTTTACCTTTGCAAGTAATAAACACGAGCCTCTGTTGGTGGTATGGCCAGAGAATTCTGTAAAATCGATTGTTGCTTTCATTATACAATTTGTCCCGTACGCAACGAATCGATACGTTTCGACTTGACTTTTATGTTTTATGGCCACCAGATGTTTTGAGGAGGCCATGATCAGTGAATGGATCACAACCAAGGTCATTAGATACCAGGTCATCTCATCCCGCTATTTTACTGTTATTGGTCAATCGCGTCTGATGTACATGCTAGACCATATTTCCGCGGGAATTCAAATTATTCACGTGTCTAAATGGCACTTTCTTAAATTTTCCTATTCACATAGACTGATGTAATTTATGTACAGGTTAAATGTATCACGTGTTTCCGCTAGTAATATATTTAATCTTTGTTATGTTGTGAGTTATTTAATCGTAAATTAGCTGAAATGTGTATTTTAAAATCTAAAATGGTGTTGGTAAACATTGTGATGCGTGCTGTTCTTGCAATATTCACATATTGTGTTATTTAATGCTAATTTGTTTATGCTTGTTACCAGTGATAAGTAATTATATTCAATATTACATTTAGCTTCCTTGCTAGATGTTTAAGTGTCAACATGTTATGTTCATTTGCAGTAGTAAACAAACTTTGTACGTGTATTAAGAATATCATACAATATAACAAGTAATGACTATCCTCCAAAAAATATTCTAAGAATATTTAATGGCCCTTTAACTACCAAATTTCATATTTGTATGCAGTAATATGATTTTGTCTAATCCATTGCATTCTAACATGTGGATCTTCCACATGTGATCCCTCTGCCCTTTACCTATCTCTCAGCTTTCCAAAATCCCCTCCCTTTAATTACCTTATTTCACCATTCTTTCTTTCTCCTCCCTTAATAGTGTTTCCCACACAAGCTCCATCATCATCACTGATGGTCTATGCATCTTCCTTCTTCCGTCATTGTTTCTCCTCCGACATTTGTCACTTATCTCACTACATTGCATTGTACCTTTATAACTCTTAAATGTCCATCGCTAGGTACGGGTCCCAAATTCCTGTAGCATATTCCATATCTGGTTATCACCAGCATGGAAGATGCCTTTTCATTGACTTTTATTTCTCTCCTTTAGTGTCATAGCAGTTAACCCCAGACCCCTACTCCCTTCTTCACCGTCCGCTTTTTTTTTTCCAGTCTAGGTATCTCTGTAGTGTTAATCCCAGATACTTGAACACATCTTTTGCTTACAGAATCTCCTGCAAAATATTCCAGTAATATACTTGCTTGTCTATGTTTCTATTTCTTGTGAATCTAACCAACTATTTTTGTTTACATTTATCCCCATTTCATTATTCCTTGACCAACACTCTAATTTCATCTTATAGATGTACCACTCCTCCCAAGGTGTTGTATATCACAGTCACCTACGAACAATCTTAATCTACTCATCATGCTTTCCCAGACATCTTACATTATAAACAGCAAGGGCCCCATGGCACCAGTGGCGTAGCCAGGATTTGTGGATGGGGGGGGGGGGGGGGGTTAAGAAGCATGCCGCCCCCCAACCCCCCTGTAGTAAAGCGGGAGGTCCGGGGGTCCACCCCCGGGAAAATTTGGATTTTAAGGTGTAAAATAGTGCTATTTTAGCAGTTTTCGGTACTTAAATTTAAATATTGTAATGGTAAAAATTTTATTAATTTTAAAATGAAATTTGTTTAAGTGATGAATAAGAAATTAATTAAAGATTCGGAGGGCTGTAAAAAAAGCGGAAACAGATATGAATCTGAATCTTGTATTTAGTTGTACCCAGAGTAGCGTAGTTTAAGGTGGTGTTATTCGTGATAAGGTAGAAAATTCGATTTTCATTTTAAATCACCTTAAACTTGGCGATTTTGACCTATGATTGATTAAATAAGCCAAGTTCGGAGGGCTGTAAAAGTGGCACAAACAGATATGAATCTGAATCTGGTATACTGCGTTGTACCCAGAGTAGCGTAGTTTAAGGTGGTGTTATTGGTATATAGGTAGAAAATTCGGTTTTGATTTTAAATCACCTTAAACATGGCGATTTTGACCAATTGGTGTTTAAATGTGCCAAGTTCGGGGGGCTGTAAAAGAGGCAGAAACAGATATGAATCTGAATCTGGTATACTCAGTTGTACCCAGAGTAGCGTAGTTTATGGTGGTGTTATTCGTGATAAGGTAGAAAATTCGGTTTTCATTTTAAATCACCTTAAACTTGGCGATTTTGACCAATTGGTGTTTAAATGTGCCAAGTTCGGGGGGCTGTAAAAGAGGCAGAAACAGATATGAATCTGAATCTGGTATACTGTGTTGTACCCAGAGTAGCGTAGTTTAAGGTGGTGTTATTGGTATATAGGTAGAAAATTCGGTTTTCATTTTAAATCACCTTAAACATGGCGATTTTGAACAATTGGTGTTTAAATGTGCCAAGTTCGGAGGGCTGTAAAAGAGGCAGAAACAGATATGAATCTGAATCTGGTATACTCAGTTGTACCCAGAGTAGCGTAGTTTAAGGTGGTGTTATTCGTGATAAGGTAGAAAATTCGTTTTTCATTTTAAATCACCTTAAACCTGGCGATTTTACCTATAGGTGTTTAAAAGTGCCAAGTTCGGGGGGCTGTAAAAGAGGCAGAAACAGATATGAATCTGAATCTGGTATACTTAGTTGTACCCAGAGTAGCGTAGTTTAAGGTGGTGTTATTCGTGATAAGGTAGAAAATTCGGTTTTCATTTTAAATCACCTTAAACCTGGCGATTTTTACCTATGGGTGTTTAAAAGTGCCAAGTTCGGGGCGCTGTAAAAGAGGCAGAAACAGATATGAATCTGAATCTGGTATACTTAGTTGTACCCAGAGTAGCGTAGTTTAAGGTGGTGTTATTCGTGATAAGGTAGAAAATTCGTTTTTCATTTTAAATCACCTTAAACATGGCGATTTTGAACAATTGGTGTTTAAAAGTGCCAAGTTCGGGGGGCTGTAAAAGAGGCAGAAACAGATGTTTATAAATAATTTTTCTTGTTAAATGCACATTTACCATATCATTTTTTTCATGTCCTTCTTGCACTGAAGCCGTGGATCATTTTCGTTCGGTTTTATCGTGCTGTACTATAATTATGGTACGTGCTGGAAAACGAATCTGAGATTCGAATCTAACTTCACCTGAGTTTGTAAAATAGTGTAAAAGTACCTTCCTCGCAGCTTTCTTGTTTTGAATGTCGGGCAAATTACAAACAGACACGTTTTTATATTTTCGGTTATATATTAGGTAATGTCCCACAAGCAAAACATATTAAATGTAAGGGCATGTACACAGAATTTTTATTATTTTAACAATATGTAATATGATTGTATGATTGTATTGTTGATTTTTATATAACTTCCATTGTATTAAATTGTATTTAACTTGCTCCATGTCCCTAATTTGGGACTAAACGGAGTGCATAAATAAATAAATAAATAAATAAATACTAACCTAACATAACCTATCCTCAACCAACATAATGTAACCTAACCCAACTCAAATGAGGTTTATTTACATTAAATTAGGTTTGGTAAATTTTGGTTGATTTTGGTTAGGTAAGGAAACATAATTGTCAATAATTAGAATGCATTTTAAAAAACTTGAGTAGAAATTCAACTCTACGTAGGTTGTTGTCATGACTTTTTGTTAACACCTGTAACCTTAAAAAAATACAGCATTTGAATATATGCTCAGGGTAAATGTGCTAATGTATGCTTTTTAATTACAGGTGTTCTGGATAACGTGTTTAGTGATATGTAATATCTCTGCTGTGTTTATATGTGATTCTTAAACATTAGTATCATTACAGGATATAATATAATATTGATGGTAGAGATAATTTATTGCTGAGTTTCGATTTATTTAATATATTAATTTTATTACAGATTCTTAAGTTAAGTTTTTTATGGCAACAATTTCTTTTCTGCATTGTACATACTTAAGTGATATAGTTTTTATATGAGACAAACCACATAGACACATAAAAATACACACTTACAGAAATTTTTAATGTATAACTTAGAATTTGAATTTAAAATTTATTCTGCTTGATAGAAAATAATGCCTCTAATTACAAAACACATGTTGGTTAGCCATAACCTTTAACCGATACTTGACTCAGTTCGTAGTGCCAGAAAAGTGTTACTAACTTGGGTAAATATGTAGTTGAGCGGTATTTGCGAAAAAAAATGTTAAAAATCCGAAAATATCTTTACTATATGCTCTTCAACTTCCTCTTTTCATTAAAAGCCGCGGAGATAAGAAATTCCAAATACTTTAGGAGATATCGAATTTTTTAATTTTGCAATACAAGACCTGTGGAACCATTCGAGCGACGCAATTTTTGTTATTTTGCCGTGTGTTCGTGAATACGCGAATCGTCAATGCGTAATTAATAAAATGGTTGATTAGGTCAGGTCAGTTACATTATTAATACTTTCAAACTAAGCCGACATTAAAAATAATGTGAATTAATTTTAATTATTCTTTAGTTTTAAATTATTTATAATGTAACTGACCTTACCTAACAAACCCGTAACAAAGGATGCACAGTAATAACTCACGTATTTTTTTTTGTTACTTATTACTTGCACAACAATATCAAAATAACAAATAAGACTTTAAAATTAGAAACGTTAAAAACTCACCTAAGTTGGAGGCGGTAATTAAACACCGTTTTAAACAATAAATGAACTAAATAATCACGTATTGGTTCGTTTGAATTCTGGCCTATCACGAACAATCACGTGACATCATTATCCAATAAAAAAAGCAGATACTCGTACGTAAACAAGAAACAATGATAATCGCCACATCAATGCACTGGTATTGTGATGAAATTTAAAAATTCGGTATCTCCTAAAGTATTTGGAATTTCTTATCTCCGCCGCTTTTAATGAAAAGATGAAGTTGAAGAGCATATAATAAAGGTATTTTCGGATTTTTAACATTTTTTTTTCTCGCAAATACCGCTCAACTACATATGATGAAATTTTAAAATTCGATATCTTCTAAAGTATTTGGAATTTCTTACCTCCGCCGCTTTTAATGAAAAGAGGAAGTTGAAGAGCATACAATAAAGGTATTTTCGGATTTTTAACATTTTTTTTCGCAAATACCGCCCAACTACATATTTACCCTAACTTGATATTTTCTATTCACAAATGACCTCTCGATGTAATGACAGTGATGTGCCTGGCACTCACGGCTTTAGGAAACTAACAGTTTACATAGCTACCTCATTCTGAATAATTTCTTAAAGTTAAATTCTTCATAAATGATACTGACATAATTTTCATGCTTTCAACCATAGCACTTTGTGATATAGTAATCTCGAAGCAGCAAAATTTCTTTAGTAAAACTTAACATTAATTTTTATAGATATTATGTGAAGACACAGCACCACGCTGGGTTTAAACTCTAAACTATAAAAATTTGCTTAGATTTTTTTATATTTAATATTTGAATTATAAAACATGGTGTTATGACATTTTCTACTGACATTTAACCAATTATAAAAATTGCATTGTAATTTTATTATCCATTAATTACATCCCTATTTGACAGTTACCCAACCAAAACATTGCCATGTGGTAGTCACATGGTTTTCCACATGGCAATGTTATTGTTGATATTTGGCGGAAGGATACATAGTCACCTTGTAAATAGATCCCAGCTTGAAGCAGGGCTTCCTAAAAGTATGAACTTACCGTGCGGCGACTATAATCACGGAGACTAACGCATTACTAATTTTGTCCCCATGAGTACGTAAAATTGAAGGCAGGTCTACTTAACTCGCTGCAATTGGGCATTAAAGCCAGTTTTTTTTAAGTAATATGTATATTGAAACCATAAATCTGGATTAAATGTGTAAATTCGAGACCTTATACTTGTAAAAAAAAGTTAAGAATTTATACTAGTCCGTGTTTATTTACGTGCATGGTTTGTGAAATAGATAACTTGTATGGGTTTGTTGGGGTATTTATACCAAGCCCAACAGGCCGAACAAAGCCTGAACTTCCTGTCCCCGGACGTGCCGTAAGAGGCGGCCGGTGTGACGCTACGTGTCGGAAGGTCGGTACACGTCATCGCTGCGGCATGGAGGTCAGCTGGAAGGAGCGATGGGAGCCGCCGGCTGCGTCACTCCCGCAGTAGTTGTGCGGGTCCGGTTTACCTTCGCGTGGACTCGTCTGCGCCGTGGATAGTCGAGCCAACACAAAAGGGGAGATCCGACTGATAAGAGGAAGGCAAACGGCCGTGTTTAAGAAACTAGTACCAAATATACAATATTTGCTAGTACGCATTAAGTGCCGGACTCACAGTAGCCAAAAGAGCGATGCGATGGACGCGAATATTTTTCTAACTAATCACGTTCGACACATCCATGACATTAGCGCTACATACATTGCGGGCGCGAAAGACTTCCTGATTTTCTATTTACATCGCGCCGTTGACTTAACGTTACAGAAATGAGCGCCAGAATTCGGTTTTCGAATGATGGTTAAACTACTGGTACGTTGATAATACTATGATTAGTGTTTTTAAGGTTGGGTTTAATTCATTTGTGAAATATCTTAAATGTGTTTATGCGCGGTGATTTTTCCAATAGAATCTTTATTTTTAAACATTTTTCTCTCAAACACATCTATTAAAAAAAAACATACACGCGTTGGTGGACGTTTATGTTGCGTTTGTAATGGCAAGAAACAATTCGTACAAATGCCTTCTTTTTTTTTTCTTGTGTTCACAATAACGCTATATTTTGCTGTCGCGCCGGCCGTCGCAAAAATCTTTAAACATCTATTAAAATGGTGGAATTTACAAGCTGTTCGCCTTCGAATTTACTTGTTTATTGCCAAACTCGCTCAATGAAGTCACGCGCACTTATTAAAGCTCCGGTCTCGTATGTTGAGTTGGTTATTTAATTTTCTTGTCTTCACTGTTAGGAGTTTCCTGCAAGTTTATTACAGATATCTCACCGAATATTTACTTATTTTCCAGCTGTGAAAGGGCACGCAAATTATTAAAGTTATTAACACTGCGTGAGTTTTTACAGGTATTAAATAATATTTAATAAATATCAGTTGAAAATTTGAGTTGAAGAATAAAATGCAGTGGAGCAGAAAGGGGAAAAAATGCAATGGTCGTGAGGACAGTAGGGGAATGGAATAGGCTGGAGGAGGAGTGTGTGGCGGCTGGGAGTGTGGACCAGTTCAGAAGGAGAGTGAGGAGGAAGTAGGGAGAATGCTTGCCACCGGGCACTTTGTACCCAATTGCAGCTAATTAAATTAAATTAAAATTAAAAATTAAATTAAATTAAATTGAGCTATCGTAATTACTTTACAGAACAACCATCAAATATATAATAGTATTGATAAGAAAATTAAATAACCAACGTGGCATATGTGTCCGAGCCTTGCTCCAGCGAATGAAGTAGAAACTCGCTACTAACTTACTTCTGCCTTTTTCATTAAATGCGAAAGTCTCGAAAAACAGTTCAAAAATAAAACATTTAAAATGGTTTCAGAGCAAACTTCTGCGATGAGCATAGTGGTGATAAACGTTCATTTGCAAACCCTTTCAACATAAAATCCCTGTAAAACTGGTAGTAATTATCTAGGTACACTTTACTACTGAAACACGGCTTGCTGGAAAGTCCAGATGTAATAACATTTGTATTTTAACACAAGGATCACGTTTGCAAAATTTAAGTCCAATTCGTGGGTTTCAGTTTTCATTATTAACAGATCTAAGACAATTCCATCGTAATTCATCTTTTACGAATATCAAGTTATGTAGGTAACAAAAATTATGTTGAGCCTTATTTACAGCTTGCTAATAAACACGATTGACTGTTTGTAACTGTCACCTTGGAATATCTAGAGTAATTAGTTAGCGCTAACAAGTTGAGCAACTTCGTCTTTTACTGTTGCTAATTAGCGCTTATTGATGGTGACTTGTCAACTGGGACACAGCCCACCTGTGTAGCGTGTGCAGAGGTAATCACTTGGTGCGATACCACTTCATTGATGTTCTTCTCGAATACCATCTTTTAGGTACTTGTATTTTGGGGGAGGTGTCTAATAATCCATATCATCTCGAGTTATAAATATTTGACTGTGGTTAGTATAATTTATATATAAATTTCTGTCATGACTGGGAATAAATAAACTATAAAACTATAACTCTGTATTTCATTGTAATAGTCTAATATTACTTTACAGATGTTTAGGTACCTACTTTCCAATTGTTTAAATTGGTAATCTCTTGAGGTACTTTCATGTCGTGTGTCATGGTTGTTTCTAAGATCGTAGGTAACTGAAATTTATTGTTATGTATATTGGTGATGCTTGATTTAATATTTGTAAAAAAAAATAGATTGCTGTGTTCTTTAAAAATATAGATTCCTTTCATTAGATATTATGAGTATATCTTTTTCGCAACTATTCGTGGGTACAGAATAGATACATACTGTTCATTAGATGCCGTGTCCCTTGGGGGGTTGGAGGGACTGCAGATCTGTCCCTGCACGCGGATCAATGCGGAGCAGACTGTCCTTGCTGCTCCCCTTGTTTCGACGTAGCAGGTGACACTCGGCGTGGGTAATTAGTCATTCGGTGAAATAATGTGGGGAGATTTCCACCGCATACAGTTTTCTTCTTCTTCTGGAAATACTTTTGTAAAATGGCACTGCCTTTGGTCGCTCATGTGTAGAAGGAAGCACGGACGGATGTCTCGCGGCCGTCCACATTCATGGCTCATAATTTGAGCACTGATAATATTATCAGGCGTGTGTGTAACTACCTTAATTTTAGAAGCTCCGTAGTTTTATAACTGCTCTTGTCTACAATTTTTTAAAGTAGATTCCCGACAAGTTCAACTGTTCGGTTGCATTCGTGATGAGACTGCCGTTTGATAGATGCCCCTCCCCTCCTTTTGTTCTTAGGAGTGCTTGCTACAGTCGTGAGTCTTTAAAGCCTTGATAGCTACTCGCCGGCGAGAAAAGTCGTGCCAGTAGCTCAGCGAGTAAAGATTACACAGGCATCTCTCCTGCTTAGAGTATAGGCACCATGTAGATTTAATGTAGAGCTGTTTGACAGGAAAAGTAATTTCTGTTTATATTACAAAATAAGGAAAAACAGCTCGTATAAATTTTTGATTTTTTTCAGCATTTGAGTAAATAACGGGATGGCTTAAAAAATCGTTCCCCATTTTATAGCTGTTACGTCTTAAACATCCATTTGTTCTTGTTCCGAATGTTGGTGGTTAAGTCACGAGGGTTGTTTTTTTTGACCAGAAGGATAGTACGTCACATCCACTCATCTTCTCGTAGCAGACCCAAGTAATATAATCAACTAGCTGCAGTACCCAGCGTTGCCCGGGCTGAACACAGGGTGAAGGGGAACTGTAGAGATCAGATGTAGTTAGTAATTGTCTTCTTAATTTGAATGTAAAGTGTGCAAAATAATTTATATCACTTTCAGATCCCGACAGACGTTGTTCTGCCAGTTTATAGTTATTTACCTGGTCTGTATGTAATCTAGACGGCAATAAAGCATTATAGAAAAAAAACTGAAAAATAAGGGATTACTAATATTGAAAAGATTCCATTATCTAGCTAAAGCTCGGCATGCATTGCAATGCCTCATTCAGTTTTGTTTTATAATATGTTTGAAGTAGTTACACATATAAAAATAATCTATCCATGTCTCTAAATATATATTTATCTCTATCTACATCTATAGTCCTATATATCTATGTATCTCTCTATCTGTATTTATCTCTTTATATCTTCATATATACCTCACACTATATGTATCTATGTATTCTATATGAGGGTACTGATTGCTTCGTTGTTAATATCACACGGGTGTTTTTTACTTGTATGGGAAAATTAAGAATGATAAGGCATCTAGTGCATGGCAACAATGTTAATAGGCAATAATAAACTTCTAGCGCCTGCGGCATTGTCAACACACACTTCGTACGTGTACTGCATGTTGTATCTAACCCCCTCCAACGAATTTGATTCTAAATTGGACTTTTAGTAAGGATGGGGTTCAAACCCCCCTTAGCACCAAATCTTTAATTAATTTCTTATTTATCACTCAAACAAATTTCATATTAAAATTAATAAAAATTTTACCATTACAATATTTAAATTTAAGTACCGAAAACTGCTAAAATATCACTATTTTACACCTTAAAATCAAAATTTTCCCGGGTGAGGACCCCCCCCCCCCCCACCACCCGCTTTAATACGGGGGGGGGGGGGGCATGCTTCTTAACACCTCCATACACAAATTCTGGCTACGCCACTGATTCCGCTAGCAAGTGTTCAAGAATACAATTTATCAGTTCTGTCTTATTGAAGTCATTCCTTCAGAGAAAGGGAGTGCTGTCCTTCGAAGCAACGATGTACCTTCGAAGGGAGGGAGGTGCGAGCATGCAGCAGTAGAGGAAGGGCGGGCGCGGCCATGGCGGCGCACAAGGAGTCTGGCTGTCATCAGCGAGCAGTTCTCCCCCCGCGGTTCAAGGCGAGCAGCTGCGGCGGCGGAGGGCGCATTCCGCGCGGGCTGAGAATAGCCGCCGCTGCGTAGCCGGGGTCTGGTGCAGCGCGGCGTTGCCCCGGTCGCTTTCACCTCGCGTCAGACGCGACGAGGAAAACAGCGTCTGCCAAATATACATGTTATATATTATATATAGCGGCGCGGCGTTGCCCCGGTCGCTTTCACCTCGCGTCAGACGCGACGAGGAAAACAGCGTCTGCCAAATATACATGTTATATATAGTTCATTACGAGTCTCGGAACACTATATCTGAAACTTGAAAACTACTGCATACTGGTGGAATTTCACTGGAATACTATTAAACTGAGTCATTATCATAACTGAACATAAAAACAGTTTCTGGTTCCAATTATCCCTGATTCGCAGTAGTTTCCGAATTGCAGATTTACAATAAAATTGAGAAAACTGACATTTTCACAGTGTAGCCTAAAAAGTTACCAAAGAGGAAAACTTTCACTTTCATAGATTCAAACTCCACTTTTTTTTTTAATACTATTGTGTATCCATGTACAGTTACTCTTTCGCCCGTCGCGTCGCTCCGTGTGTTATATACAAGGCGCTAGCTTTAAAAAAAAAACTCTTCAGTGGTGCTTTACAAGGTTTCGGAACTCACGGTTTTAATACACTAGTGGGCGTATTCGTGGTATACTTTTCCTACGAAAAACAAAACCCTAAAAACTTCCAAATCACGCTTACATGATCTGTTCGCGTGTGTGTGACAGTTACTCCATAACACGTCAATGATGGGTTAAAACAGTAAATTATGAAAGTTAGGTTGTGTATATCCCATATATGGCATGGGAATTTCGTGTTTAATACTTACCGTTATATGCATGTGATATACGTATATGTACCGTAACAAAGAAAAATGTAAAAAAATACAAAATCCTTTTGTCACTGGAATTATTCGCGCGCGCGACGTAAAGAGCATCGTGTGTGTCAGTTATGTTATTCCGATGCAGACTTGGAAATTTGTACACACAATGAAGGACTTTTTAATTCCAGAGGGTGGGCTTACCTGGCTCCCCGTAATTAACGCCCAAGGTAAAAGCGTTGCACGAAGTGGGCAAACACCTTTCAACGAGTGTTCATTTGTCTTATGAGCTATCGTTATGTTCTTGCTCTTAAGATTGATTAAAGCTTTGCAGTGCATGTCTGTGTTGGAGAGGACGTATTCCCACGCAGCCTTGTGGATAAGCCATGTTGCGTTTTCAGCGAGTCGAGGTCGCCAATCATTCGGCGGACCTCTTCCTGGGTCGGCCCAAGGCCTCTGCGATTCGCCCGCGCAGACCCTCAATTACCGCGGGCGGACCTTGGGAGCGACGCCATCGCGCTTCGTGCTCGCCCCGAATAATGGGCGCCCTGTGCGAGGCTCGGGGACCGCCTAACCCGCGCACGGGAAACTTCCCTTAGGAAGTTGTGAAGGATCAGCGTCACGCGAAAAGGGAAGGGGGGGGGGGGGGGGTATTTTGGCTGAAAACCACATGCTAGAGCATTTAGTGACCCAACCTTCGAATCCAAACTGTCTACCTTCGCGTGATTACGGAAAGTTACTTTGTTTCTTTTCTGTGAATTTTATAAAATAAAAATTAAGACGGGTAGTTTTTTAAAAAAATGTTTTATGTAATGCTTTGTCTATTCGTCCACTGGAGTTTACAATTTGTCTCGATAACATAGCTTATCAAGCCTTGAATGTGTGAGTTTAGGTGTACCTACATTTTAGTTTAATGATATTGTTAAGAGTGGGGAAACGGGTTCGTAAGGATAGCCCAATTATTTAATACAGTTTTGTTACTAATAATTACATTACTAATTAAATCATTAAACTTTGTTCAGAAATCATTAAATATCTATTCAGTACACAACTCACACTCCTCACTGGAGCCAAGCTCAACAGTGGTTCGCCCCTTACCTCGCGCCTATCCACACAGTCTCGCGCCACTCAGTTGCACTCTCACGGTCCCGTAACCCTGCGCTGCACCGCTCGCCGAACTCTCACTTAACTGAACTCGCCTGTTGGGACTCCCGCGGAGGCCGGCGTCGCTGCTTTTATACCAGATGGCCGTCTTTCTGGAATGGACTGGAGTAGTTGTGACGTGTCGTGTCATCCCGGGCCGACCCGACGCCCTAAGCATCCAGAAAAGTGGCGTGAATAGCACGACACTCCACGCGGCGGCCTCTGTAAGCACGCAGGATTCCCAGGCCACTAAGGGATAGATAACAGCGCCGAGGAAGGAGGGAGCGGGGCCGGTAGTGGTGGGTCGGGCCGCCCTATCCCCAAAGGTATGCGCGCGTGACGTCAGTAGCTGTGCAGGGCCGCCAGGCCAGACTACCGCTGGAAAGCCCGCTCAGGTACCTGGCACGCGTCGCGGTCTTGCTTCCCAGTGCACTCGTAACGAAAAAAAAAAATACTTTTATTAATTACTGTAAACTAATTATGGATTAATATTATAATTATAGTGTAAGATTATTACCGCACAAAAAATTACAAAAAATAATTAAAACTAAAAATAAGCATCTCTTAGGAACTGACAAACTTTGACTTCCCCTTTAATTTTTTTCATTCGTTGTTTACTTATATTAGGCAAATAACTTGGCTCCATATTGCGTGGTCTCACGCCAGGTTAGTTATTAATTGTATTGTTACTATCATCTTATGGATTCTCGTGTAAATTTCTCTATAGCTCTTCTATTTTACGTTTGGTCTCAAAGTATCTGAGCAGATGGGTATTTACTAAATATCTAATATGGGTAAACACTCACAAGGGATCATCACTTGTGTGACCTTTAAAGCTCGTAGATAACGTTTAGTACTTATCATGAATAATAGCAATGAAAAGAAAATTAAATCAACTCGTCTGGTAATTCTGTGCTGCCATTGTACTGTGTTGAGCGTGAATACGGAAAAATGTCGAAATAAATGTTTTCGGGAACCCACAAATCCTACAAGGCAACATTCACCACACCCTTTCATGGTAGCGGAGTAAACGATTGTTCGACGGGATTTTGAAGTGAAATTTTAATACAGCCTGTAAGGCGAGGCGATGATTCATCAGAGCGTAACGTAAAATGAAACCGTTGGAAGGGGAGGGGGAATAACGAACGAAGTAATCGGGCACTGAGACTCGTCGTCGGGTTTATGACAATTCTAGAACTCCGTTGTGGCTGAAGCAGGTGGCATGCCCCCACGGGAAATGGAGGG
This sequence comes from Bacillus rossius redtenbacheri, assembly GCF_032445375.1. Classification (NCBI taxonomy): domain Eukaryota; kingdom Metazoa; phylum Arthropoda; class Insecta; order Phasmatodea; family Bacillidae; genus Bacillus; species Bacillus rossius. The sequence continues at coordinate 29,162,450 of NC_086334.1, forward strand.
CCAGCACGCCAGTGCGTTTCGACCCGTTAATGCACTGGGCGGGGACAGTGAGTGCTGGGCTGACGTGGGCAGTCCGGGTCAAGAGAAGGGCGTGGTGTTTTTTTCTTTCTTGCCCGATCAATGAACACCGAGCGAACAACATCCTCGTTGACCACGCGCTCTTTAGTTAAAACCGTCAAGGGGCCCGCCCGGTCAAGGGGTGTATCTGTGTTCTGTGAGGCCGGGCTGGTAAGTGCGACGCTCGCTTCTAAGTGTATGGCTGTGAACTGGTGCACAGTCTTCTCGTCGTGCATAGGGCACATATAAAACTTGAGCGGTGACCGTAACATTATATGGCCGAAAAATTAAGATTAAGGTGTAATGCAAGTCTTAAGTGCTTTCAAGAATCTCTACCGGTTGTTTTATGCCTAAAAATTACTTTGAAAACATGCCTTTTAGCTATTATCACTCTTCTAAAAACACAGTTTAAAAACTTAATCCGGAAACAAAACTACTTATCCGCCCCCAGTGAACTCTTCAATGCTTTTCGTAAACAGACCTCATTCGGATATCTTGTAGTTTTCAAATCACGTTTTTCCTGAAGCTCTGCACACCGTATGTATGTACAGGTAGGCGGGGCCCTTAATATTGTTGTAAATATTGTAAATTTGGCTATAAATATTGTGCGTAGACGTTTCCCCTAATTTACACCAGTAGTTAAGAGGCATTCAGTCAACGGATACTTCACTACATTAGTAATTTTTCTGCCAAAAATAAATATACTTATGGTGACTAAATTGCCGGAGAATTCGTAGATTGACTGACTTTTCTTTCAATTTACGTGCAGCTATTTTCCTCAGGGATAACTTCAGTAGTGGGGAAAAGGTTAATTTCAGATTTTGATCTGCATTCACTTGAAAGAATTTACGTAGTATTACGATTATTATGTGTAAACAAATGCACACTAAAGTAAACTTCTGATAATCCGGCACGTTCTGGAATTTGCTGGTGCAGGATTACTAAAAATGCCGGATCAGTGGACGGTATATCCCGTTATCGATAAACATTAAGTTTTAGAGCAAATACGTCTGCAAGTTGGTGTTAAAAATATACCATACCTTCATAAACACAACCGGATCTGAAGGCGAGGACATCCAGATGGGCCATGCCCACCAGACACGGGTACAAAGCCTTACTTTACTGCAGAATTCTTTCGGAGGAACTATAATTTCTTTTTTTTAACCTATCTCATGCCGAAGCCTATACGCCTAGTCATGCTATGGATTAGCCTTGCTTGTATTTTCGTTTAGTATTCGATCAATGAACATGATGCGGTCACAGTGTGACCAATTACAGTACTGATAAGTATTGCAAATGCTATTTGGGTAGGTAACTGATGACTGTGGATATTTATGTTCAAAATGTATTGTTATAATGCACAGTTGAGTGATGGGAGTAATTAACTTTCTGTTTGTGACACTCTCAACTGTCGAAAAAAAAATTTTTTTTTCCTTTATAGTTGACTTTGTAGAAGCTATGACTTCTGAACGGGGGGTTTGAGTTCAAATCCCAGGTAGGTCATGGGGGTGTGCAGAGTTTTAAATTTTTTTTTATAATAAGCATAAAATTGGGGCATGATTGAACACAATATAGATAAACTATTTTTTCTTCTTAATGTAGCGACAGTTTGTCGATAGCGTGACCATGGGAGATGGAGATAAAAAAACTACGCCAAATAAAGAAAAAAAAATGGGTAGGAGGCCATCTCGAAATTTGGGTGGTGGTTTGGAAAACTTAAGTATGGCTAGAGCAGAACACAAACCCACGACCACTGGAAGGAATTATTTCATTTTAATATAAATATTTGAAGGCAACTAGAAACCTGGCCGTATCCCTAGTCTGTTTCAACACCACATACACTTTAAACTAACACTTTCTTACTAAGATTTTTATATTATTAAAATTCGCCAAGCCAACAGGCAAATTACTCCACGGGTATCCACTTAAATGACTAGACCTCGCACAAGTTACTGCCCAGTTTTCTTTTAGCAAATACAGCACAACAGTGGTGTTGGATTGTTCTCGTGCCGTGACACATGTTTCAGACACTGATACGAGGGAAACATGATCCTTCCTGCTTGAGTCTCGGCACCGAAAGTCGATTACTCTTGAGCATTTTATCGATAGTTGTCAACGGAATGTAAATAATTTTGTCATTTTCTTTTATAGCTTCATAAATAAAGTACGTGTTAGGAAGATTAATGAAAAAATTTAAGATTTGTGCCGTATTCCTTGAATTTTCATTACGTCAAACCAATATTACATTTATGGTAGAACTGTATCGTATTTTCTGTTTTTTTTTTCTTTCGATTTTTCGTCATAGCTATTAATAAAAAGATTTTTATAAAAATGTTACACTAAACCTCTCTTGCATTTGATGTTCCATCACAAATATTTTGAAGAGACCTTTACTAAGTGTGGTCAAATTTCTAAAAAGTCACTAAAATGGAAACAATTACAAACCCTTTTACGCGACGTTTTACACTCATTTATAACATTTAGTAAATATCTGTTAAAGTATTTGTGACTGAACAACAAATGTAAAAGTTAGTGTTAAATTGACAGATTTAGCCCTTAACTAATAGTAACGACTGGAATATGAAAAAAAAAAAAAATCAACATGGCGTGTGATACCCCACCTTAAGCCATTCTGGTTTCGTTTTTACAGGATACTGTTCAGGAAATAGAATAAATAGGCACATAAAAATAGTAGCATACTGTTACGATCGCGCTTGGCTGCAGTGCTTGGCATCGCCGCGCTCGTTCGGCCTGTCTGCGCCCCCTTCCACCTGCATCCTCTCCCTGGTATCTCGTGTCATATTATCGCACGACATCCTAACCGTCGCAGCGCGCACCTGCGTCAGATCGAGTTACTTAAAAGAGGCCGCACTGCGGAATAAAAGGACTCAGACATGTTTATCGGCGCGTTTTGTGGGAACCCGATGCTTGTTGCGTTTATCGGCGTTCTTTGAGCAGCCGCCGCGTCCTTCGACAGGACTTACGACGCGTTTCTGGACATTTCGACGGCGAAGGTCGCGCGATATCTCGGAGACATGCCCGATTGTTCTGGACGGGAACCCAAGGGCTATATAAGGAGGTTGGGCCGACCCTCGAGTCAGTCAGGAGTTCAGTGGGGAGTTCTCCCGCGGCGGAGTTTCCGGGCGATAGTGCCGCGGGTGCGGCAGAGTGGCGAAGTCCTTGGACGAAGGTTCCAGGGCAGGAAGTGAGTGAGTTCAGTGGAGTCGGGAGTTTCCGGGCGATAGAGTCGTGGGCGCGGCGGAGTCCCGAGTGAAGTGGCGAGCGAGTCGTCGTGTGGGATCTCGGCGAAGGGTGTGACGGCGGCGACGGAGTCCCGCGGCGGTGGAGACCCACGAGGGGTGCTGCTGTGAGAGTTGCGCAGGAAGTGCGGCCCAGCGAGGTGTGTGAAACGAGTGACTGGGGAATTGACATTTCTTTACGTGTAATTAATTATCTGCCAATTTAGAAGATTATTTGTAAGTGACAAGTAGTGGTAATAAATAAAACTGTGTGTGATAAAAATCTTTAATTGGGCTATCCTTTACGAACCCGCGGAAAATCGTAACAATACCATTGCGAACGCTAGCTTAATGCACTTAGATAAGTACCTTTAAAAGCGATGATGCAAACTGATAGAATTGACAATAGCTTAGAATTCGTTAGGGAAGGGAGGAGAGCATTAGCCATATACACTGTACCTAATTATTAGTGTAATTTCTGCCGTTGGGTATCAATTCGTTCAAAGTGCCTACACCCTGACCAACCAAAAATAAATTTGCAACAAAGTATTATGTAACTGCCGAATCATGACTCGATAAATGTTTTTAAAATTATTTCAGGAATGTAGGGTACTACAGAAAATATTGGAAAAACTTGTTACCTACGGGCGTGAAAACGCCCAACTTCTGTAGTTTTTTTTTTTTTCGAACTGATGGAGTAAGTGCCTTACATTAAGGTTTTTTTCGGAACTTGTTTTATTTAAGATCATTGCGTGAATAAATGACGTGTATTAATATACTTCAGATAAATGACTCCGTGGCTATTCAAGCCTACAAATTTGACCAGTAGCTACCCCAGAAATTGCTAGGCCTTTGGGCCTTACCATAAACACCACCACCATCACCCCCCACCCCCCTTTTCTTTTTTTCCTTACCCCGAGAAAAGGCGGAAAATTTGGAAAAAAATACTTTATAAAGTACTTAAAGAGTACTTAAGTCAACCAGGATCGCAATTTCAACAATGGTTATTCTAAATTATTTGTATGCTTAGAATATAAAAATAAATAAACAGCAATTAGTTTAGCGTTACTAAATTCTAATAATTACGTTTGCGTTATGTAACAAATAGTATTCTACAGTTTGATGACAAACCATATTATATTACCAGAGCGTTAGTAATATAAGGGCTGATGGCCGGCCCTCGAGCCGCCCCTGCCTTTGTCGGAGTGTCTGAAAACTGCTCTTGTACTTCGCGCTTCGGCCGTTCCCGACCACCTCTCCTCTCGTTTTGTTTCTATTGCCTACCGTCGGCTGACCTTGTGCAGAGCTGTCCGTGGCGCCTCCCAGTCGTGACCTTTGGCAAAAAGCCAACGCCTGGCTCTTCACTGCATCGCACGTCATGTTTCCACATAGAGCGAATGTGTTCGCCTGGTTGCAGTTGGCATGCCTATATAGCTTTGAATCAAGAGGCTTTAAGGCTACCTTTCATAAAGGACGCAACAGCGCAACAAAGCAAGAAAATTAGTCGTATTTAAAAATCGAAAGTCGCAAGATGTCACCAACCCTATAACTTAAAACTGTAAAACGGTAGAAAACAAATTTTTACCCCAGGCTTCATTTGATAGTTGAAAGAACCTGTCAATAATCTTAAGTATTATTTCTTTCACTGTGTTAAAGTTAAACAAGTGTAAATAAAAAGATGTATAAATAATTAGAACATTGTGGGTTTCTATGCACTTATGAAGTCATTCAAAGTTTTCGGGCAAACTTATCTTAAAATATGGCCGTCGAAAATTCAATCCAAAACACAAGAAAGTTGGACGTTAGACAATACTTTTGAGTTATTGCTCCTTGCGTAGTTTGTTCATAAACAGGCTCTCTTGAAATGGACCTTGTAACTTGTGAAATGGGGTGCATGGCCGCCGCGTGCGTCAGAAGTGAAACTTTAGGTACAACTTCATAAATTCACTGGAAACAATAAAACAAAATATTCAATTGCTCACACAGACTACAACTGAAATAATAAAGAACACAATGAAGGTTCACAATTGGTTTACAAATGTAACAAACATGGTGGTGAAAAAAAAAAAAACCCTGCAAAGAGTCTTACAGTAGACTTTCTACTCTATTTATCACCCTATTACCTGCCATCGTGCACCCCACTCTTGAGCATTGCTTTGAGTCATCGCCTAAACTTAACCCTACCGGCTGTAAAGAAGTAAATTTCCAAATTTCAAAGAATAATTATGTAGTATTTATGCTACACAGAAATTTGCAGATAGGTACTTTACTTTTCCCAAAAATGAGTCATGACTAATTTCTTGGTTAGATAAATTGTAGGCACCTCCCAGTCTTATGTCAGAACACATTGGAATAACTACGTATTTATGATTGGCTTTCCAGTTGAGTTAATTTTTAATTTTAGGGGAAAAGCACATGGATTTATCAAGTGTTTTAATTATGCATGTGCATAGTTTGTCTGAAATTAGCAAATTGGGTACAATTTGTGAGCAAAACATGTGTATGTATTCATCTGTTTGTACATTATCACATATTATCAGTAAGGGATCAATTTAAAAGCTTGTGGGGGGAACAGGCAGCACTGGTTCAGGAACAGAGTTTTTTCGGCTGTCCTCAAAAAATGCCATTTAATCCCATGTAAGTTTGATTTGGAAAGGGGGGAAGGAGCTGTGCCCCCTGGATCTGCCACTGCCACTACTTAGTTTTGAAATAGTAAAATGTTCACTGTAAGGCTGGTGTCAGTCACACTATGCCTTTCTGCTGCTGCGGTCAGTGGCGTAGCCAGGATTTGTGTATGGGGGGTGTTAATAAGCATGGGCCCCCCCCCCCCATATTAAAGTAGGGGGTCCGGGGTCCCCCCCCCCCCCCCCCGGGAAAATTTGTATTTTAAGGTGTAAAATAGTGCTATTTTAGCAGTTTTCGGTACTTAAATTTAAATATTGTAATGGTACAAATTTTATTAATTTTAATATGAAATTTGTTTGAGTGATTAATAAGAAATTAGATTTGGTACTAAGGGGGGGAGGGGGTTTGAACCCCTAAAACACCCCCCTGGCTATGCCCCTGGCTGCGGTGATAACTTGAGTATTTTTTAGCTGAATATTCTTTGAACCATTTTTCTTAAGAGTAAACTATGCAAGTCTCTTAATAAAGCACTAAGTAAATAGATAAAAATCAAACATGTAATCAACTGACCTAGAAGAAACCACACTGTAGAAACCAGGGGCGCAACAACAGGGGGGGGAAGGGTATTTTGCCCCCCCCCCCCCTTCTGAAACCCTGAAGTGGGGGCAAACGGGGGCAAAGAAAGTGCTGTGTAATCAATTTTTAGATAATAAAACTGCTTAAATAGCACCATTTTCCACCTTGAAATACAAATTTTCCCGGGGGAGGACCCCTGGACCCCCCACTTCAATAGGGGGGATCGATGATTCTTTATAAAAAGGTATATTGCCCCCCCCTGGAAATTTAGTTGTTGCGCTCCTGGTAGAAACTGGCAACTGCACAGTGTGACATCGGCCTAGTGAGCATTGTGCCGGTTACACGGTCATGGTGATGTTGGCAGTCCTGAAGAACCTGAGTTCGGGTGCGGAGGACACGGCGGAGGAGGCCAAGCACGGGGCAGAGGACCTCCTGGAGAGGAAGAAGCAAGAGCTTGCGGAGCTGGCGGAGAAGAAGAAGCAGGTGGCAGCTGAGCTGCTGGAGGAGCAGGCACGCAAGACCGGAGACCTGGTGTGGTCCACAAAGGCCGACCTGGAGAAGCTGGCGGTGGACGAGGTGCAGAAGATGGTGACCAACGCTGCTGCTGGCAAGGACAGTGTCAAGCACAAGGCCATTGATGCGCTCGACGAGCTAGTCAAGGTCGGTACCCTATTGACAATGCACATTACGTACGTTCACCTTCACAATCATAGTAGAAACATTTTGAGTCAATCTCTGAATTGGGGAAGGGGAAGATGGATATTTTCAAAAAACTTAGTTTGGGTATAAAATATTCCTGGTACAGATAATTAAAAACACCATTTGTATGTCCCATTACAACTTTTTCATTTCTAAGTCATACAATGTTATGATCACTACTTGCATCACATAGTTGCCCTATGGACGATGAGAATACTGCGTGTCATTTCAGAACCTTGCGCTTGGAGGAAACTCTGCACTAAAAGCACCAGCAGGCATCACATCTATCATTACACCTCCCTAACACATGCACCCCTAATTAGGTGGGCCCCTTCACCATTGCCTGTTGAGCTGGAGCATAACTAGGTTTCATTTAAGAAACTATCAAATGACTTGGAACCCAAAAACAGATTAATCTCCACATGAATTTATATCGATGACCAAGTCATTATGAAGTTAGTGAAATGGAAGTGAAAACTACTACCATTCACAACTTTCCCAGCTAACAATGGCTTTGCTTCTGGTATGTACATATTGCTAGAGAATTTACTGATGAACAATGACTAAAGGTGTTTTTCATGTTGATTAAAAAGCAGAAAATTATTTAAGTACGTGTCTAAATAACTTTTCCTGCAATGACAAACCGTTATTTGACTTCATGAAGAAAATCTGGACATTGTAGAGCTGTGTTGATGTCCTGTGAAGTATTAACTCAGTGAAAGAATCTTTCCTAAACAAAAATTAATTTTACTTTGAGCTTGTTCTAAAGCAAATATTAGTTGGGAATTTTTGATCTAAAGAGTAACCAGCCTCTATAATCATATTATTTTAGAATTATGAAACATATTTTATTGGCTACTGTCCATTTTAATTGTTAATGTATCAATTCATTGTAATAAAAAAAATTTGATTGTGTTCAATTATTATTTTAATATGTATGCAAAACTAATTTTTGAATCTTGATGTGAATTTTTTTAGCATCGAGGTTATCCAGTTTGATTTTCACCCGTGACAAACCTGTATTTTTCACAAAGGTAAACACAGTGGAGGTTGCCTTGAACCTGTAGGTCTTTCGAGGAACTCCCATTTTTATAAAATCTCATTACTTTGTATGTCTTGAGTTTCAACACAGTTTTAAGTTTATTTTATTAGGGTACAAGCAGATTTTATCATTTTATGCCAAATTACATTAAAAGTTGTTTAATCTGGTAGCCTACGGTTAGAAACATTCTGTGATCCGGCACAAATTTTTGAACCGCTTGCATTAAAAAATTTTTCGGGTGGATTCCTTGATCAGGTGGCATTACTGCACTGCTGGTGTTTTTAGTTCGCTGAAGTTTATAGTTCCAGTGTGTTTTCATTTCAGTGCAGCGTTTCCTGTTTGCTAGCAGGTTACATTTCACGTTTCATACTTTCACATTTGCTACTCCTGTTAAAACTATATTGACGTTCAATAAACCGGCAAAAATTCTAACTGGACATGGCAATCGTCCCAAACATATCAGATTAACAATACATCATTATGATTTAATAAATAAAAACCCACTTTGTTGTTGGAAGTCAGATGATTTGTCAGTCCTGTTAGCGAATCATAAGCCAACAATGGTCTCATGCACATAAAACTGTGTACATTATTTAGTCCATGGTTTTAAACATAGTGTTTGGCTGCCGGCAGGCGGAGAAAGCAACAGACAATGCGATCAACGCGGCCGGCTCCACCGTGGAAAACAAGCTGAAGGAGGCGGACAAAATCCTGGATGAGAAGCGAGACAACCTGGCCAAGGGTGTGGCCGACACCACCGAGAATGTGAAGGAGTCAAAGGACGATGCTGTATCTGACCTGCTGGACAAAGCCAAGGGCTTGTTCAATTGTAAGTACCTACAGTAGTACGTTTTGTCAGGTGAAGAGTGAATATATGCTGCTCTAACCAAGCTACACATAATGTGGAACAAAAATCTCCTCATTCAGTATCACTACACATCTAATTTAAAACAGTAACTAGACTGTGAAATTAAATTTACTTTTTTTTTAGTTAAAATATTTAATTTTCAAATATATATTTTATGAAAAATACTTTTTTGCATTTATACCTAATAGTAAGCACACCTATATGAGATTGACATTCATAGGCCTATAAGTGTATATTGAGCCCATACACACATCTAAAAATCACTAATTCTGATGTAACTATATACTAATTTTTAAAAGCTCTAATACATTCAAGGATATAAAACGCGTGTTTTTTAAGTAAGTAGTGTTTTGAAATTAGGCCGCTGCAGTCGGGATTCTGCGCATGCGGGCTGTGTAACTACATTTGTTGAAAAGCCACAGATGCCATTACAGAAACAATCAACAGTGTTTACGTTTGTTTGAGAGTATTTAAAATGCCTCTGCCAATTATTGAGAATCCCGCCGACTGTGAAATATGCGCTGTGATTCGTTTTATAGAGATAGACAGCGGCTGAAATTGATCTACAGATCAGTGAAGTGTATGGAGAAAATATTATGACCAATGGGATGGTACGGACACGGGTTAGAATTTTTAAAGATGGCCGCACGTATGTTCAAGATGAACGAAATGGGCAACCTGTCATTTATGAAGATTTGGTGCAGAAAGTTGACAAAGTGAAAAACGCACACGTTTTATGGTTTCATCAGTATCTGAATGTTTTCTGCATACACTTAACTGACATTATGATGAATTTTGGCCCCTGTCACGTCTTTAGCACTAATAAAATTAATCACTGTGCATATTCGTGGGAATTCTCAACCGGCGGAGGCATTTTAAATACTCAAGAAAGTTAACATGGTTGAATGTTTCTGTAATGGCATCTGTAACAGATGTAGGTACACAGCCTGCATGTGCGGAATGCCAACCACAGCGCTGTTGCGGCCTAATTTAAAAAATGGTACTTAAAAAACATGCCTCGTATGTGAAAAGTCAAAATTGTACCTGGCTGAGACGACTATCGTTCCTTGCACATAGAAAAAACACTTGAAAAATATTTCTTGAAGATTTTCTTGGGACTTCTCGCCATTTCTTTTATACACCATAATTTAAAAAAAAAAAAATTGAAGACTGTAATGTTGCCATAACTGAAAACATGATATGCATATATTGAATAACTAGGGATAAGATTATATGGTGAATTGTGATAAAACCAAAATAACACTGAAAAGCAATTAAAATAATGAATCTAATGCATTTTCAATCTAAATTTAACTCTAATGACATGTAATCTTTTAAATATTAAATTCAATTCAAGTAATTTATTTAGCACAAAGATAGTACCACATTATATGCAAAAATTGAAGAAAAAAATTTACTCTTTTTTACATTACGACAATACACTTTTCAAACACGAAAATACTTGACAGATTCATATAATTTGTTCTGAATAGTTAGACATGCTTATTAGTTATTACAAATCATTATGTTGTTAAAGTGCACCATATATCAATCAAAATTGACTATTAGTTAAACTGTCATATTTGAAGAGTAATATCATTTTTAATAAACATATTCAGGGTGTCTACCAGATCTAGTAAATTAAATTCCCTGATTTTCCAGGTTTTCCAGGTATAAAACTGAATTTTTCCAGGTTTTCTTTAACACAATTACGACATTCCAAGAAACTGAAAAAAATTGCATAATATTACATTGACGGGTTTCAAAGTATTTCAACTTACTTAAATTAGTAAAAAAATTACCTTCTTCCAAACGTGGCCAAAGTGACTCAACTGATGGCAAATAAATCATGCTGCTACAAATATTTCACACACTTCCTTTTGCAAAAAAAAAAATTAGTAAAAGGAAGCTCCCATCAATTTCGCAGTGACTCAACTTTTGCGTCTATTGCACTTACTTCAGAACGAGCCAAATCCAACATTCGAGCCTTCTTCAACTGCAATGCCTTGATCTCCTCTTCAACGCTTCTTTTTTCTGCCTTCTTCTTGTCTGTAGCTTCCTTTTCTTTTTGTTTTGTTTGCAGGGCTTCCTTACGCCTACTACTAGCATTTCTTACATACTGCTCTACACCTCCAGAATGTTGAACAAAGTCATACATCTGTCTTTGTGCGATCAGTATTTCTTCCTGCAAGTTTTCAGTCAGCTGATTAGAATTCACTGAAAATCATCTTTCCAATGATGCATTTCCATGGGAAAGTACAAACACCATCCTCACAAACTTTAGAAGGCCTGTTTTGGAAGCTACTGTATATGCCTTAAGAATGAGCATCCACAAGTGATCAAGGCGCCCGTCTTCTCGAGAAAAAGACGAGAACAGTGCTGCAGAATCTTGCAAGGAACATACCAACTGATATGATCACTCAATGTTATCAGCTTCTTGTCCTCATAGCCACCTGTTTTGAAGACAACATTCTAAACTGTACTTCACACGCTGTTTCCTCACACCCGAATTTAAAGCCACAGACGGACATAAGCAGGAAATTCCCTTGGTAAGATTGTACTTCAGGGGACTTTTGTCTTGAAGTTTTTTTACCATAACCTTTAGACAAGTCCTATCATTTTTCTGTAACAGGACAGACTTTTCTGGTACTTTCTCTTTCTTGATGGCATGGCGTACTGCATAACCCAACTTCATATTGTTTGCAGTCAATAGATTTTCCTGGTTATCTACATCCAATCGAGATACATTGCGTTTCTCCCTAAAGCTCTTCAGTACTTCTGGTTTCAAAATTTTCCTGCCAAAGCTAATAAAACCAGTGAATCATAGAGAAAAGGTGCCACGGGTGCTTCACTTTGGAACATTGTGAGAAACAATTCCAGCTCTCATGCCAAAAAATGGAAGAATGTCAATTTTACTTTTAGAAGATTATCTTCAAGAGCACATTTCACTACACGGAAAGAGAGAGATGAAATAGAAACTTCACTAACAAATTTCTTTAGGTGGGGTAACGTTTTCATGGCACGCTTAGCAACTGCAGTATTCCATCTGATTGCACAAAATTTCTTGGGAAAAAGCTCTGATCCAGTTATTCTAATGTAATCTGCCCTCCTTGCAGATATGTGCTTAAACAAATAGTAACTGTGCCTCAAAAAACTAAAAACGTCCCATTGTGTAACAGAAATTCCAGTTTTGAAAGCACCATGGACCGTATGAAGCCCACAGCTACCAATTTCTAGCAACGATGTTGAATCTTCACCAAAAGTGTCTGTGATATGTATTTTCAACGCTAACAAAAATGTCCAGTTTACGTCGAGGGCATCCATAAATTCTTAAAATTAAATGCACCTATCGGTATAATCTGAACGTGGGAAGCACATGCTGCAGCACGTCATGTCAGCAGGATAACAGACCATCTTGAACCAGTTTGTATCACGTGATTTGATGCCACTTCCGAATCCGATGGTAAATAAAAGAATTTTGACGTGGAAACTGTTTGTTATTTGCCATTCAAAAATAAAAATGGGAGGGGATTCACATGATGCCACGTCAATGCAAGCTGATCAATAAACAAAAAACGTTATGCCAACTACAACCTACCAAACAAAAATTCCCTGATTTTTTAAAAAATTCCCTGATTTTTCCCTGATTATTCCCTGATTACAAAATTCCCTGATATTTCCAGGTTTTCCAGGTTTTCCAGGGTCAGTAGACACCCTGCATATTTCATAATTGGCCTGAAAATAAAACCATAAAATCTTGTTTATTTATGAATAACTCAAATATTTCCTTTGAATTCTTGCAGCAATAGACTTGTAATTTGTATCAAACTGTCAAGGTAAACTTGAGCATTAAAAAATTGCCAAACTTAATTGGGCCTTCCTGGTGCCAGAGCCTCCGGTTCTGCTCCCCCCCCCCCCCCCCCCCAATCTATAGACAGCCCTAGATGTAAGTACTAAGTGCTTAATGGCATTAGAATCGGATGACGACACGTCTACTAAACATTTAAGCTAATCTGAGCACATTTTCATTCTTCAGTGTTTTTGTTCAGTCAAGAAGTTAAACTTTGTCTACTTGACAGGAATTACTGTCAGAATCAATTTTGAATTTTGAAGATAGAATACACCATATATACATATTACTACAAACAATTTATCTTCTGTTAATCTTAACCAGCCTGGTTTATTTTAATGCTGAGGTCTGTTCTTGGTAGAGGATTGCAACAGCATGGAGCCGAATGCCATATAGTCTTAGAAAAATAATTGGAGCTAAGACTTACGTACTATCTGGGTGAGACATGTTCAAGATACTTTGTACCGGAAGCAAAAATCAGAAGAAAATTATTTGTTAAGTCTCGCCACATTTAGTTACTTATTTAATCAAATCATTATTCAGTCATGTATTTAGGGATAAACTGCATTAATTTCTCAACCAAGTACTATTTTTGTGAAGTAAAAATTATGCAAGGAAACAAAAGGTAAAAATTCTATATTTGTATTACAGTGTTTTCTCGCACAATCGTCGCACATTTTATTCTAAAATCAAGTTTTAAAAGTAGGGGTGCGAAAATTATGTGGGAAAATTTTTTTTTGTTAGTTAAATCATAAAAACAAAACCTGTTCATGGAAAGTATGTTTATTTAAAAAAAAAAGTGAAGTAATCAAGAGCACGCCAAACAATTTATATTAATAATTCATTAAACAAAAACCTTTCTTGCAACTTTAAATAGAAAAACCAAAACTAAAGCGAACGCAAGCCACTTGAATCTGACGTGAACTAACGTGTACGAGTACACACTTGCCACAAAAGAATGCGGGCTATCAAATGTAGTTAACTCGGCACTCAACAGAGAGCGTGCGTTGCATCCAATCGACGAGATATCAATATTTGACTACGTGCACGCGCTCTATACGGGAAGCAACATAACCAAACATTAATGATGCGCTGGCTACATTTGTATAAGCAGTACACCGCGGCAAAGCAGACAATCAGATAAAGGAAATAACTTTTAAAAAGTATTTAAAAGAAAATTTACATTTCAGACAACTTCGTATTTCCGTTAATTAAATAAGTGGTAATGACCGAATAAATATTAGATTTATACTTTAAAATACATTGTTTTATATGTAAAAGATACCTACACAAAGCGCTCTGCATCTACTAGCGGGACCAAAAAACATGATGCGAGTTTACGCGAGAATTTTTTTTATCCCAATTTTGACGGCCTAAAATATAGGTGCGACGATTATGCGATAAGAGGGTACATGTAGTTAAATATAAATTTGTTTTCCATGTGCGTGGTGTGTGTGGCAACTTTCTGATTCAAGAGATAACTGCTTGTTTCAAATAGCATTTTGCTCAACAATTTTTTTTTATGTTTCAGTTTAAAAGGAAGACGAGAAGCTCGCCGCAACACACAATGCACCTTCAGTCCTAGCTTGTGGTTGCTTCCCAGCTACTCTACCATGCCATAGCAGCTATGAATCCCTCACTTCCTACTCTACCATGCCATAGCAGCTATGAATCTGTCACTTCTGAAGATTTACTTGTAATACTCAGTTTGAAGAAAAGTATTATTATTGCACTTTTTGATTAGTTTCTTTTTTTTTTAAAGACTAGTTAATTAGGTTTAAGTATATTTAGAATAGAACTAGTGCTTTATGAAAATTCTTTCACTAAATTTTTATTTCTTAAAGTATATTTTTGTAATTATATATTTACTGAATACTTGTGCCTACATTGCTGAACACATTTTGATGACAATAGTCTTGTATATTTTGTAGTTTTCCCTATAAGAGGTAAGTAGGATTCTAAAACAGATGCTAAATTGTTCAACTTAGCAAAATAAGTTATTGACTGTTCCCAGAAAAGTTAAAAAATTTGTCCTTAAATCAGATTTTAAAATATGTAATTTTTCCTGATTGTTATCTAGTAAGTAAAATGTAACTCCAATAATGTCACTTTGAAAATATATAGAGGCCTATTTTATGTAAATATTTGAGAATTAACACCAAATGTTACTTTGGGCATTAAAATTGTCACACTACATTAATTTTAGCTTTACTAGTTGTATTTCTATGTAGCCTATTATATATTTTGATACACTTTATGTAAATTTGAGATGATAGCTTCTTAAATATTTCTCATTTACCAAAAATTATATGCATACTAAGTTCTAGATAAATTTACGAAAGATATAAATGTAATTACAATATGTTTAAAAGCAACGGACTGTCATTTAAAGTATTTTATTTAAGAGTTATTAAAAATATGGCAGCAAATGTAGGGTAATTTTTTTAGAAATAAAACTGTTAAAATATTGTTTGATTTTTATTGTGACAACCTTTTGTTCCACAACTGCATTCAACAGGAAATTAATTGATCTGCTGAAGATGTTAATTTTAAAGGTTAAAATTTGTGATTGTACATCATGTCATAATATTTATTATATTACTTCAGTAATTTAAAAAAAAAATTAAATATTAAGACATCTGGCATGGATGGGCTTTCAGTGAAGATATGAAATAGCCATGCCACATATATGGCAATGCAGACTTGTATGGCATGCTGCAAAGCTATTTTTTTATAAGAACTTGGCCTGATGTGGTCTTGAATTATCCATATTACATTAAAAGTTTTTTTTAAAGAACATTAAGTCGGCTAGGTATGAAAGTACGTGCAACTAGTAATTAAATTGCATAGCTTCTAAATGCAAAAATATGTAACCTGTAAATCTTCATGATTTCAGTAAATGAATAGTTTTAATCATGAATACATTTATAAAAAAAATTTATTTCAACACACAATTACAAAATTTATAAATATTTAACAGTGGATTTTACACTGACAAGTGCTTCATAGTGAGCAGTTCTTTAGTAATATTTTTAATATTCTGAAAACATGTATGAAAGGCTTTGATATTTAATACCAATAAATAACAAAATTACAGCTATCACAGTATCAGTAAGTTTTCTAGTTTACATTAGCTTGCACAGTAGCACACCCTTAACAGTAACTGGGAACACATCAGGATGTGGTGGTGGTAAGAATACTTCAGTTATAAATTCTGGGACAGTTTGAAACTAAATGTACACACTGAAATAACAATTCCCTTGTATTGTACATTTATTATAAACAACTCTGGACTGATTTTTCATCAAAGTTTGTCTTTAAATTAAGGGTACATTAAAAATGGCAATCATGCCAAGACCAAACTATCATGCTTGAATGCAACAAACAAACAAAAATCACCTTTGTGCAGATACAACAAACAAATTTTGTGGGGTCACTTCAGCCTCTGTACCTGGCACACACTGCCCACAATGTAAGCTTTTGATTTAAAATCCCGCTCAGAATACATGTTAGAATTCTGAACATACAGACTTTAGTTCAGCCTGTATATTCTCTAATGCAGAAATAACACACAGGCAGTTTACAAATATATTAGCAACATGTATCAATACTCTTATCCATTTTTTTTCCAAAGCATATCAAGGCATTAGCATGGGATGAGTAATGCTGTGTTGGTGTTACCAAGATAACTATCAAGTATCTTCTTGCCACTTGCTAGCAGCAAATTTCACTAACAAAAAAACTACTCAAGTGGATTATAAATAACTTGAATTTTTTTTTAAAAGATGAATTAAATTAATGTAACGGGACCATAAATCTATTCCAAGGATTTTTTTATGGTACCAAATTGAACTATTTTCATAGTAATTTATTATAAATGCTACCTGACAATTCAGCAACAAACAACTAATTACCAGGAAATGGAGAGAGAACACCCCTGTCTTAACTGATGAAATGTACCAGTGGTGAAAAAAGATTTATGGGAAGAACAGCAATTACATGGGAGACTATTCACCAACTTTAGCCACTCAACACTAGCCGTAACTTTTGTCTGTTAATTTGGTATTCTCTAAGCACAGTTGTTAACTATATAAAAATTAGAGGATTTGCAATCGCAGATTTATGGTCTCATTGACAGAAAGTTAGAATTTAAACAGCTATAGCATAACAAAACAATCCTGTTTTCAAAGAAGCACAAAATTTTCACATTTTCTCTCGTGCACACTACATTTTCCAACAGTTTATTACTTTTTCTTAGCTCAATAAAAGCTTTTTTTTTTATTTATTTTTTATTTTTTTATAGAAAGTTCAAGTCAACTAAAACTAATTCTGAAATTCTGCTAGCAAGGTTGAGTAAAACTTAATACTATTTTGCAGGACTTCACATATTTAATTTGTTTACAAGTAATTGATCACTATGTTTTACTTTTTTTGTCACTCATAAGTTTCTTGTACGTAGAACAAACAATTATTGTAATGTTATTTTAATATTTATACATCCCTATAAAAATATGCACATTTACAGAATATTTTGGTGAAATTGATGTAATACAACAAATATTTGAATGATTTTAAACTTAATATAATACTATATTTTTAAATTTCAGCCTATCTGAACAATATAATGAACTACTGAAAGATGTTTAAGCAAAATTTCACGTCAATCTCTATTTCATTTATTTCATCAGTCCACCATTTTATCTTGGTATTTAAGGTCAGTAGCGAGTTAACGCTATCTTTGACCCAGCCATTAAGGCCAGCAGGATGCACGATAGTGTGTATTGACTCATTACTGAAATATTTAACAGTAGCATGGCTAGTGACCTTAACTTTGAGTTAATGTCACTTTGAAAAGTTAGTGAACAGCCCCCCTGGTAACCAACAGTTATGTCCCAGCACATTTGTTTTCATTTACAAGCAGTATTTTACCAACAATGACACTGGCAGAATATTTCTGAACTATTGAAAACTACCACTGTATTTTAAGGGTGCACTGTATTTCCATGCCTGATCTAGTAAAATCAGTTTCTCCATATGACACACTTTAAATTGGACAAAAATAATTTGTGGAATGCAGCTACAAAATCATAACCGAATGACAACTGTGACATTTGCCACACTTACACGAAAATGTAATCTGTAAATAAAAGATGAACACTAATCACTACATACATAATGAAATAATCACAATAGTACATCCTGTTCATAAGCAAACTATTCTAACAATTCAGGCTACTTCCCAAAAAATCTATTACAATAATCTTTGGAGATCACAGACACTTTTTTGTCACCTTGATTTGGCATAACTTGCATAAAGCATTACTTACAGTCTCTGTCATTATATATTAGAAGACAACATTAACTTTTGACTGTTGCCAAATTTTATACTTTGCATGGTTTTTAGCATAATGGCTCCCTACAAATTCAAACCGGATCTCAATTACCCCCCCCCCCCCTTTTTTTTTACATTAATTCTTTAACAAGTTTTTAGTAAGTTTTAAATACATCAGAAGAATATGTCAAAGTTCGCCAGTCAAATTCAGACTTTCCTGTATATGAACTGGTTTATAATATTCCTTTGTGTCAGATGATGGAAACAGGTATCAGTTCCCAAAATGTCACAACTGTTTTGTCTTATTGTCTAATGAAGCATACTGTGATTGTCTGTGCTCTTGTCATGTTGTCCAGGATGTCTGTTTACTTTCATCACTGGGTCCACCTGTGCATTGCTATGTTTTTTTTTTTCCTGTCTTGTTAAGATGGTCCCATTAGTCAGCTCACAGTGCTTGTCTGTGCAGTGATATTTTCTCCGACTAATCCTTTCTCCGGAATTCTCTGTGCTGGCTATTCATTTAACTTTTGACATCGGCTGATTTTTTGCTTGTTTTTCTGTGTGTTTGTGTATTCATCTTCCTTGTCATTTTTTTTTTGTTTCTCTATGACATACGGTAAAAACCAGCGATGGCATTTGTCCATAAAAAGGTTTTAAATCATTCTTCCCCATTGCAAGGATTATTCAAAGAATGTTTTTTATAGTGTTTATACTGACATCGTCCAGGCCTGCGGCCCCTTTTAAGTCCGATATGCCACCGCCCAAACACCACCCACCCTCCATTCAAACCTCCCACCTACCCGTGCGTACGTGTGCATGCGTGTGTGTTCGCCCGGCAAGAGGGCGCTGTCGAGTCAGTGCGCCGCACCCCTAAAACGTAATTAAATATAATTGTGTTATTTGTTTTTATATTCCCCAAGTGCAACGTGACGGCAGATCGGCCGGGAGGGTTTTATGTACTTTTAATTAAAATAAGGTATCAAAATATAATAGCGTTTCCGGACATTCCAGAGGAAACTCGAAGCCAGACAATAATTAAATGTTCATTTTAATAATTGTAATTTGTAGTATTCTTTTGCAGTATTCAGAAAATGTCACATAATTTTTAAATCATGATTGTCATGTTACTTTAGTTTCCCGTGGCACAAATTCATAAATATCTTTAACGGCAATTGTTTCGGCGGGAGGACGCCATGTTGGTCGAGCCGAGCCATGATCACACCCAGTCCGCCGCCATCAATGACCGAGAGTAGACGCGCCAGCACTCCGGGGACCTCACCGCTTGCTTTCACCGCCAAGTAATTCTGTTTAAATTTAATTCCTCGGAGCTCCTCTCGGTCAGGGGACTACATAATTAATTGTATTACGGCCAGTCACTGTCTTTTCTTCTATTTACTACGTAACTTGAGATGTGACCACGTGTTGGGACTTAGCCCCTAAACCGATTCGTGCCGCGGGCGTTTTAAACAGTTTCAACCATGTACGTGGTAAGTTGCAGTAACCGAATAAATCAGGTGTGTAAATCCGACGCATTATTTTGTTATTTAAATCTGTTCGACCACGTGGAGTGTGACGGCGTGTGGGACGCCCGAGAGCCCACTGCGTAGATAATAGCGTGCCCGACGCTGAGAGTGGGCAGGTATTTGTGCTAGGTGTATTCAGGAGGAAATTAAAATCACGCCTCACATGGGCGACGTCACGACCCTGGGAAAGAGTCTCACATCGGTCCATGCACGTGGCACGGTGGCGCCCATAAAACCCGAGCACGCATTAAATTTCAGTTATAAAAAATCAGAGACTACGGCCCCCGTATCAATACGAAACCCATAAATCAAATATCTACAACTACTTTTTCATATTTTTTTATTTAATTATGTTCTTTGCTTTTGAAAAGCATAGTTCTATTTTTGTTTGAAAGTGATATAGTAAAAAAGACTAAGCCTAATGATATTTGACATTTAATGCCCTATCCTGGCGCACAGCTGGGTCATGAGAAAGGCTTGTTAAAGAATCAAAACACACTTATAAATGAGACCAAAACACTCAGTAGGTGCCATATTTGTTTGCAGGAACCACATGCATATGCCAATAGTTTTATAGCAAGAAAAAACTTTAAGAAATCAATGACAAAAAGTGAGGCTGCCTCAAGGTGGGAATAGAATTCCATCCAAACACCACTACAAAATATTTAATCTCAACTGAGAATGTACACATTCAAATCAGTAGTATATGTACTATACTAAAAATAAACCCTTAACTTAAAGTGTTTCTATTCTGCAAAACTATTCTATATTTAAAATAAAACAAAACTGTACACACATACTTAAGAGCTAGCACAAACTTAACATCCCTGACGATGCAAAACCACTAATGTAAAAATTGTACGTTTTTACAAGATTTAAAAAAAACTACGTATATCTAAAACCAACTCTTTGGAAGATAATTTTTTTTATTTAGCTCTAGTTTGTGGTTGAACATTAAACAGTCAATTTCATACATGTTTACTGCATCTGGTGCAGGAAATGTTTTGAAGAATTTTTTTGCATTTCAAGATTGAAAAATTACAAAAGAGATTTTGCATCTGCAACACAGATAATGCAACTGCTGAGCAGAGACTGACCAGTTGCACAGACCCATCAGGCTTACAGTATTTAAGAGAGCTCACCGTTCCTCCAATTATGAAGCAAGTCTCGCATGAATTAAAACAAACTATAATAATTGTTATGTATATAATTCATGATAGAAGAATCATTTAAACATCAAAACAAAATACATATTGAAATTTCCAATCATAAGCTACTATTGGCTTCTTGTTTCACAGCACGCTGTTTATTCTCATGTTTTTCTTGCATGCATACACATGTACTTGCACAACTCAATGAAATATTAACAATGACTACAAAGATTGAACATAAATGACAGTGAATGAACAAAAAAATTTATAGTAGCTTAAAAAATTAAAGTTTACTGCACTCAAAAGTTAATAGTAAACATAATTTTGAGATCATATATCATGCCTTGAAAAGGCTACTAACAATTTCAACAGATTGAGAGATAAATTGTTGTACATATGTATACAGAAATTCAAATATACACAGTTGGCATTCTGGCCTTAAAGGTATGAGAATGTAAAATATTTTTTGATAGCTGATCAACAATTGCAAAAGTGGATGTGTTGTAAAAAAAAATGTGATGCAAAACTTAAAAGGTAATTTAAAACCTGTCACATATTTTACCATAGTAAAACTCGGATTTCAAATCAATTTAAATAAACACTTAGCACCTGTCTCGTCACCTCAGAATGAATTTCTTCAAAAATTATTCTCAGGAATAATAATGTGACTGCCTATCAACTAAGCCAGTGGTGGCTTGTCTCTCTCTAAAAGGAGGAGTTCACAAAAGTGGAATATAAAAGTTTGTTAATTGTTTAAAACAATTATAATATTAAAATTGTGTGTGTGTGTGTGTGTGTGTGTGTATATATATATATATATATATATATGTATGTATATATGTATATGTATATATGTATATATATATATATATATATATATATATATATATATATATATATATATATATATATATATATATATAGATATAGATATAATGTGATTTGATAGTGGGTTTGTTTTTCATTTGTACTATGTCTGCTACAAATTTAAAAAAAAAAAAAAAAAAAACACTAACACAATTCTGCACGGAAAGAGATGTTTTTGTTTCTCTGTGCATGCGCAGTCAGCGACGCTTTAGAAAAATAGCCGAGAACCAAACACCTAAGATGTCGCCAACACAGCTTTGTGGCCAGTGACACCTGAGATGCAGCTGGCTAAATTTTACTCGCGTAGCGAACATAGCACCCAGTGTGGCTGTAGCTTTAATTTTAACAAGTCAAGAGTACACTGACACCTTGCTCCAGACCGTGTGCAGAGTAGCTGTTCATTCTCCATCACACTGCTATCCAGTTCAAAATAGCGAACAGCAAAGGATGCTCCAGGAAGCCTTAGTTCACATGCAGCTGTGCACAGTAGCAGTAATTGCCATTGATCTAAGATGGCTATTGCGAAGGTTCCCTTTTCTAATGGTGTCATTCAGATTAAAAAACATAAGAAAAACTTGTTTAACAATAACGAGATGCTATTTAATACTCATGTTATTACTGGCATACTCATACTTATTGTTAGTTTGCATAGTCAACTAAAAATAATAATAATAAACCTACAATTCCATGGAATATTGGTAATTACTTTGGTTATTACTATCTTTATCCTGCATGTGTGTGGATAAAGCATTAGTGCAATTGGAAACATCAAAAAATTGTAAAATTCATCCAAACCACACCAAAAATGTTATTTCCAATCACAATAATAATTGTGATCATTCTTATTTTTTTCAAAATTTTCAATGTACCTACCAGTTTTTTCACACATAAAATACTATTTTTACTTCACATTTAACATCAGTGTGCAGACAACTATTCTTAAGGAAAAAGAATGACAAAACAGATATTTTTCACATGCTTTCCCAAAGAAGCATTTTGGCTTGCTTGGCAACAAAAATGCCAGAATAATATTCTGAGTGCCAATTGCACTGTATTCTCAAGTTTAGGAAATTCAGATTATTCTTATTACATTGATGGTTCTGGTGTATATACTCGTATTTGTTTTCAAGGTTAATATAAGTAGGTATGTATATTCCACAAGTGAAATTTAACTTTAGTGGTGTGAAAATAAATCAGTATAATAACTAACAGTAGAAACAGGAAAACTACAACGATCTATAGTTGGCCAATTGCCAATATATTATGTAGGCCCTGCATATAATAAGAATTTAAAACCACCTACAAAATATAATTTAGGTACATTGGGTTCTTGACAGGACACCAAAACAACAGGCTAGCCACATGACTAACATGAAGACTGTTGAAACAACACATACTTGATACAGTTACATATTTTATCTTTTAATTTTAATTGCAATGAAGATAGCTAACAATTCTATGAATTAAAATCTACAATTTCCATTTATGTATTAGTATGATGTGGCCAGCAAATTTCGGTCTCTGAACTATTTTTTTAGCACCCATGTTCTGATAATTTTGTTTGGTAGATAAGTCAAATATGTATTAACTGGATTTAAAATACAAAAACAGTTGTAATCATGTCATTTCAAAGTCACAATGTAGGACTGTTATTAAAGTCTAGTTCCCAGGACCAGTTTGAAGCATTACATCAAGCCCTCTTGTCCTACACTAATTATTTGTAAATATTACTATCATAAAAAAATGTCAGAGGAAATATGATGACAGGGCTTACAAAATACACAAACAAAATAAGCCTTATTATGGTGAATTATTATTCAATCGAAATTTGCATCGACCCACACACACAAAACATTTCTGTAAAAATTCCATATCACGTATCCAAGTTTATCCCTAGATTCTGATGGCATGATACTGTAGGATACTTTTATCCTGTGATACATCATGCTTGTTGTTTTAATTTAGTATGTCGAAAGATCCTGAACATGAAAAATCTTGTGCTAAAACAATTAATTATGATTGCAAGCTATTACGAAAGAAAAAATATCCATAAGATCTGACATAATTTCTTTGTATCGTGATATTTTTAAAACAGCAAGCATCATATACCACAGAATCAATATAAACACGACCATGCCATCAGAATCAAGGAATAAACTTGTATACATGATCAGAATAATTACCAACATTTCTTAACACAGAATTTAATCATATGAAAGAGTTATGTAGAAATAGGCAACAGTAATGTGTTTTTTTTTTTTTTCAACATTTAAGTCTTAAAATATTGCTAGACCACAATTTACATCATCAATTTTCAACACATTTTATAACAATATTAATAAAATCACTTTTGTACCATCAGTATGATATCACAATATACAAGCTCGTAAGTGGACTACATGACAAACTGCATAAATATATGCACTTGTCATCTGAAATGATACTAAAAATACACAAAATATACAAATTTACAACTGACAGATAAAGTATTTTCACAAATAATTATTTTTTTCTCCACCACGACCATGCAGCAACTTCACTGACAGGCCATGCTCAACACACCGTCTTGTGTGACTGTAATTCAGACAGCCTGAATGCTTGCTGGAACATGTAACACTAAACTACTTACCACAATATCACCTGAATGAGTGTAGAAACAGTTAGAATTGTAGCCATTTTTTTTTAAATACAAAAACTAAGATGACAATATACATTGAGTTGCCAACCACCTGCATCTGTCCAGCAAACACTCTATAGATGAACGATAATAAATAATTTTATAAGAAAAGTCGTTACTTTTCTATCACTCCATTACATTTTGGCACTACTTTTTAATACAGGATAAGTTGTGAACATTTACCAAATAGGCCAATTGGTGCAAATAAATAATGAGACCTTACCATCCATAAATGAATCGTTTACAAAATCTGGATGCTAATGGGACAAACATCAATCAAAATCAAACATTAGATTAATGAAACAATTACAATTAAATTAAAACATTAAACATGCCCATGATGAAAATATATTTTATTTCCTCATGTCTGACACCTTGTAGGAACAGTCATTCTCAGTCAGTCTTAGATTTAAGAGTGAATTTAAGTAAAAATGTTTACTTACAGAAAATGGAAGTAAACCAGGAATATTTGTGGTGCTGATGGAATGAGCATGCCAGTTGCATGCGAGCGCGAGTGTTCAGACAAGGGTTGCAGAGCAGGGTATGTTGCGGTCCTGATACCACTGCAGCAGCTCGGCCGAGCAGATCTCCCCGCTCGGGCACGGTGCCGGCTGGGGCGGTACACACGCAGCCTTCTGCTGGGCTTCCGCTCCCTGCTGCGCCCTCAGCTTGCGGAACTTGGTGCTGTACTTGTAGAAGTCTGACATCTCGAAGGGCTTGCTCACCTCCCGGTACGGTTGCCACTTTCCGGGCTGCACCACCGTGTGGTTCAGAGGTGATTCGACGGGGACCTCCGTGCTCAGGGCATCGAAACCCTGCGAGCCGTGTTCTGAGCCCGGAGTGCTGTTGCCCCGTGACGGGGCTCGTTCCACGGCCCCGCCCTCGTCGCCTTCTCGCCGGACGGTGGGACCGGAGTCCAAGGATGTTTCGTACCACTGCTTCTCCTTCTGCTTCCTATCGTGGCTCTCCATGCTACCCAGCGACTGTGTCCGAGGCACGCTTCTCGGCACGCTCGCTTCGGGATCCACGGACACGTGGCAGTTCACCAGCACGTTGTACTCCAGCTCGTGATCCGTGTAAACGTTCGGCCTACTTTCGTGTCTTCTGGCAAAGTCTTTGTGCACACCCACTAACCTTTTCTCTCTATTCGAATCCACTAACTTGTAATCCAGAGGCACTTGAGGCTTATATTCTTTTGCATGAATGATGTTCCCATTATTCTTCAAAGGCACGTAACTACCTTGCATCTGCCCTTCTGCACCAAGGCTATGTTCTGGGTAGGTCTGGTTTGGAAGCAACACACCAACTACGGGTGAATGATTCTTATCGCCATGTCTTGGGTGATAATGGTAATATGCCTGCCGGGCAGCATCTTCAGCATTCCTTGCTTCTACGCTCGCATTGTGGTATTGCCTGCGGTCAAAACTGCCAAACCTGTCTTTCTCCCATTGGGGATGTTCGGGAATCTGCCTTGGGGCAGTTGCATACCACACCTTTTCTCCGTGCGCTGCAGGATTTTGAGGCCAACAATTATACTCTTGGTTATCAGTGTTTGCCTGCACGTAATAAGGGCTGACAACTGTGTTGTTTGGAGAATATACCAAATGTCCTCCACTTGCATGTCGCTGCAAAGGCAAATGATTCCTGCTGTGCTTGGCTTCGTGATGGCTACGCCCACCGTATGTTGCGGAATGTTTGAGATACGGAACCTGAGGTGGTCCGCTGTAACGGCCTTCCCAGTATGCCCTATTAGACTGTTCTACATCTTGTTGAAGAGGAGATAAGCTAACTCCAACACCTTGCAAAAGCAAGTCATCACGCTCTGCAGGTTCATTTTCACATCCCAAAGGAGGCCTTGGCTTTTTCCGTTGCTTTTGATCACGTTTCCCATTTGTCTGTCGCAGTGTGTTCAGTTTGGTTTCCAACTCTGCAAGACGCTGTTGGCTCTGCTGGTACATCAAGCGATGCTTGCGACGCACCGATTTGCTTGCAGCCGCTTCATTTGCCAACCCCAATGCTGCCTCTGCAATTCCTCGCTGAATTTTACATTCTAATTCAAGAGCTGTAAGCATATCATCTTCTGTTGACTTTTTATTGTTGCTCAACAAATTTTCTGGATACGTAAAGACAGTACCAACCCGGCGCCTGAATACAGGTGGAGATTCACCTGGTTCCAAAGGAGTTTCGGGAGGCAAAATCCCAGTCAACTCGGCTTCTTGTATGCACAGCATTTTTAACTCTTTATTTTTATTAGAGAGTTCTGCCTCCAGAACCTCTTTGCGGGCCTGCAGAGTAGCTACCATATCAGGTTTGTTGTCAACTTGATTGTCTTCATCCATTTTCCTTCCACCTTGAGAGTTATTCTGAGTATTTTCCTTCTTTTCAATCATCTGAATGAACACAACGAAGCACTATTCTGAAAATATTATAACAATTTCCAACCCTTAAAATATTTCACCACCACAAGCTGAGTCAGTGCAGAACATGAATCATTACTTTTCTTTAAGTTTGTATTTACATTCATGAAAGTAATTAACAGCATTTGTCGTCAGTAAGTATTTAAACACAGCGCCACTCCCACAATACACACAACGGCCACAAGAAATGTGATTAGCAGAGAAGTGTTCCCGCAATCCACAAGCGGAAGCTTCAATTGGTTTCTTACATTCAACACATGTGTAATAGGTAACGGCACTGTTTTTCTTGAAGTATTCAGCGTAATAATTAGCAATAAATCGTGGGTGCGCTGCATCCACCGTTATATTATTGCCATCATTTTCCATTTTACGAAAAAAAAGAAAAGTATAAGATTCTTCGTAACCAAGGTAACAATAATTATATTATAAACACACAGAGAAATCACACTAATTAAAATCATTTCAGAACATTCTTAACCCTTATAAATCACTGAGTTAAATCAAAACATTTTTCGACAACACACCCTCACAAACCTCCATAGATATAAACTGAATGACGTTGAAAATTAAGATGAAGTACAAAAATACCTAAACAGAAGTGAATCATTATAAACGAAAACAAGAAGGGTTCACAAAATATATTTACGTAGAGCCTTCACTACCTTCTGTTGGAGACAATTACGACATGCCGTCAACAAATAAAAAAATGTGTGTCCATGAAACAGTTTGTGTGTTATAATATAAGTCTGCAACATACCATCTTAATGATTTCCAATTCCTATCATGTCATCTTCGCATCTCTGCCTTCATTATGATTTATTTTCAAGAAGACTATTTCGTATGAATTTCTTAGCGTCCTTAGCTGCGGTACTGCTACACACTCCCTGCTGAGCGCAGTGTGCTGATACTTAGTACTCTCTCATGAAACTGGAGAAATAAACATGGAAATTTTTGAGAAATGATGTGGTCTATGCAAATAAACGAGAGAGATTAAAACATGTAGCTAGAACAATATTACTTGAGAGGCCGGCAGAAGTATGCATGGCTAATTTACCAAAGTTCTTTTCTGGAGTCAGCCAGTGCTGTAAGTTACAAAACACGTGGTGGAAAGGTCACATGGCGGATAAAGCTAATGATGGTCGTGTTATACCCTGCACTGCAAATAGTCCAAGGATGCGCGAAGGAAATAAACAAAAAAGTTTAGAGTGAAAAGTTATAATTACCGGAAGTACTTTGCTCAATGAAACAACGGTGATGGCAGCCCGCAGAACAATGCATCCGCCCTGAACATTTAGTCTATTTAAGCAGTAGCGGATCCAGAAGGGGGGGCTAAGGGGCTCAAGCCCCCTCCAAAAGCATCTGGGTCCACTATTGTTTTAGTGTTTGCCTTGATAAAGCCTAGCCTCAGCTGGGTCAAGCCCCTCCCAAACCAAAATCCTGGATCCGCCACTGTATTTAAGACTGCCATTGGTGAGATGTCTTGAGGAGGGAAAAACAACACTGCCTCTTGCCAAGCTCACAAAAGAAAATATTAAATATTTATACATTAACTTACAAACTAAACAGCAATTAAGTTTCTTAAAATCTGTAAGTAACACTCAAATGGTAGAAGGCCTACAAATGTGATCATTAAATTTTATTGCAAATAAGTAGTTTTATAAATATGTGTCAAAATATAGACTGTCTGTTACTTGCTGTGACTACTCCATTTACTATTTTGACCTTAGAAAACAAATTGAAAATAAGGAATAACTTAAGAAATGGGCAAACATGTACATGGAACTTACAAGTTATTTGCGTGTAGACACTATTACTTCTCCATCTCGTCGGGAATTGGTACTTGTGCTTCCGTGGGTGTGAGGTTGGATGACCAGGGGTTTACTGCTACTGTGCCACATGATGTACAGTGTCAGCTTTGTTTATTGTTTTAGTTTTCTTAATTTTTTTAAGCCGGAGGAAAAATAATTACATTTAATGTAGAAAATTATAATCAAACATTATATTTAAGCACCATACAGCATACCATTGGTTTACGTATCAAATCATAAGGATAAGTTTGTATTAAATTGTCAAATTCATGAGTATAGCACAAGATCAAAAAATAATATTAATATTAAATTTTCGTCACTGTCGGCTTCTCAAAAAGGCATAGAGTGTATAGCTGTTAAATTATTTAATAAATTGCCCTACTGTGTGTGTGTGTATTTTTATTATTTATTTATTTTATAACTGATATAGGTTTATATACTGTCAATTTTTATTATTTTACCAACTGTAATTATGATTGTATGATTTGTATTGTTGATTTATATATAACTTCTATTGTATTAAATTGTATTTAACTTGCTCCATGTCTCTAATTTGGGACTAAGCGGAGTGCATGAATAAATAACTAAATAAATAAATAAATACTTTTAATGAAATTTAGCTTTCATAAAATTACTATTTTTATTCATTTTTTTTAATGAATTACGATTAGAAAATTGACAGAAATTAAAATTTAAATATTCTATACTTTTTATTTGCTTAAACGAAAACCCAATAGAAATTTCCGAAATTACTGATAACGCTGGTCTAGCTTTCATCATTATTAGTTTAGTTACCTCAGTGCTCGTCAGTATTAATGGAACCACTCTTTGAGTATCGGAAATTGATGTTAAATTGAAAATAAACAGCTAATAAACAAACAAGTATAAATTTGTATTTGTACTACGTGTTTTGATTAGAATGAGGTGTGGTGTTGGTTATAAACTAACCATCTCCCTCCCTTTTCTTGGAAACTAACTAAAACAATAAAAATATCTCCTGATGATGTGCAGTAATCACGGAGTATGCACCACTGAGAGAGGAGAGTTTATATGTAAACCGTACATGACATATTCAGAAGTAAAAAATTGTTGTTGTGTGTTGAACAATATTGCGTGGAGTGTTTTGCCTTTACAGCCAAGAACAGAAATAAGTTTATCTAGCACTGTAATGGTATGCCATCAATTTGATTCGAACGTGGAAATCACGTGTGTCGACAAGAATTCTTTCCCTAAAACATTGTTTTGTCATGATTTGAAGGGTGGTTATTTGGAAGACAGGTATGATCGAATTTATTATTACCTATAAATTTTAATCAAACAAATTGGACAAGCTAGAGATTTTGAATTCTCACTTCGTTGCTTTTCCGTTAATAAAATAATAAAATTCAAATTTTTTTTTTTTTTTGTTGACATTACAGACATTTCTCTATTCACCCTACTTGATAACCTGTGCTTTCTGTAGTAAAGTAAATTTATTTTGTGTTTTAATAGCATAGCCGGGACTTTTTCCGCCGAAAGATATATGTATCTGTTCCTATCGCCACTTACTGTTAATGTGATACTAGCTACAACATGATCCTGTAGTTCTCCAGAGTTTCTTAGGAATACAGCGTAGCTGAGGCTTTTTTTTTCCTAAATGACAGAAATGTTATGACGGGTTGATACTGTTTTCCACACTAATTAGATACAATTAGGGTGGAAAATAGTCTGGGCCCCAGTTGTAACTACTGACTAGCCATTCAAAAGTAACGGATGTGACAGTTAGACACATTTACTATCACTAAAAATATATAATAATAATGTTATTAGATTTTAAATTTGAGGACCACGTACATTTCAGTTCTTTATGCCTCTCTTGTAACTTTTAAAACAAAAAAAGGAAATACTGATTTAAGAAATGTCTTATTACGGCTGGTAACGGATGTGACTCTTACGGCTAAGAGTCATGAGACGTACACAAACTACTTCAAATTCGTCTGAACTGATAATAATAATAATAACAATTACACCTGCAATTGGGCTTCCGCCCGGTGGCAAGGAGTTCCCACCCCCCAACTACCATCACTCCTCCCCCCTCTGGAGCCTCCTTCGTAAGTCCTTCCCTCCTCCCAGATCCAGTGTCCTCCCCTCAAGTTCGTTCCACTCTCGCCCCGTCCTCACAAGGAATACCTGTCTTCCTCTCTCTGTCCGTCTCCATTCTCTCTGAATCTTCCACTCATGATCCCTCCTTCCTCGATACAGCCCTCTGTGCAACCTAGCTCCCAGCTTTCCCCAGCCCCCCTCCCCCCCACAAATTACCTTATTCAATCTCACCAGCCTTTCCACCTTTCTCCTTTCTTGCAGCGTGGCCCACCCCAGCTCCTTCATCATCACCGATGGTCTGTGTGTTTCCCCCATCCTGCCTTCGCCTTCCCTTCTCCTCCACATATTCATCACCCATCTCGCTGCCTTGCGCTGCACCCTCTCCAACTCCTCAATTTCCTTCTCCACATAGGGGTCCCACACCGCCGCGGCATACTCCAACACTGGCCGTACCAATGTCACGTACGCCTTTTCCTTTACATTCCTACCTGTCCCTTTCAGTGTCCTGCTAAGCAGCCCTAACCCCATTCTGCCCTTCTTCACCACCTTCTTGACCTGCTTTCCCCACCCCAAGTCGTTCTGCAGGATCACTCCCAGGTACTTATACTCCTCAGCTTCCTGGATCACCTGTCCCTTCCAGCAGTACACTTTTCCCTCCACCCTTCTCTTCCTCGTGAACCTCACCACCTTTGTTTTCCCTACATTTATACCCATTTCGTTTTCCCTCGACCAGCACTCCAGTTTCTGCAAGTCCTCTGCCAGGTGCGCCCCTTCCCCCACAGTTTCATAGAGCACACAATCGTCCGCAAACAACCGCAGTCTACTTTTCAACCCATCCCCTACATCATTCATCATGATCAGGAAGAGCAGGGGTCCCATGACACTGCCTTGTGCCTTCCCTCTTCTGACCATTCCTTACCCACTCTCACTCGCTGGATCCTGTCCCTCAAGAAGTCCCCTGTCCAATTTACCACCCTCCTGTCCTCTATCAACCCCTCCACCTTTTCCATCACCCTCCTGTGCGGCACCCTGTCAAACGCTTTCTCAAAATCTATAAAAATAGCGTCTACCTGCTTCCCCTCATCCACTGCCTCCACCAAGTCCTCCAACAGCCCCGCCATCTGCGTTTCACAGGAGTAACCCCTTCGGAAGCCGTGCTGCCTCTCATCCATCCAGTCCCTTTCCTCCACCCTCTCTACTATATACTTCACTACCAGCCTCTCCATCACCTTGCCTACGTTAGACGTCAAGCTGACCGGCCTATAGTTTGCCGGGTGTGCCTTATTCCCACTCCCTTTATATATGGGCACCACCACAGCCTCTTTCCACTGCCTCGGCAGCTGTCCCTCCTCCAGTGACTGCGCATACAGTACTTGCAGGTACTTTCCTATCACCTTCCCTCCCAGCTTGAGGTGCCTGTTCCCTATCCCATCTGGCCCAACCGCCTTCCTCACATTCAGTCTCCTCAACTCCCTTAGTACATCATCCCTCCGTATTTCCAACCCTCTCTCTCCCCCGCACCATACTCCCCCGTTCACAAAAACCGATAAGTATTGTTCCTGCAGTAAACGAGCCTTTTCCAGGTCACTCACATACTCTTGCTCTTCTCTCCCCTTTAATACTGGCAGTCCCTTCTCCCCCTTTACTCTCCTAACATATCGGTACAGATCCGCCCAGTTTCCCCGCCCCCCTTTCTCCATCATCCTTTCCATGTACGCATCCCGTGCTTCCCTGGTTTTCTTTCCCAGTTCCTTCGCCAGATCCTTCATTTCTGCGTTTAGCCCCTCCCCTCCACGCTTCTTGGTGCTTGCGTGGAGCCTCCTGCACTTTCGCTTTAATACCTTTACCTCCCGTCCATGGTAGGGCGGGTCGCCACCCTTTCCTACCCTCCTTTGGGGTACGAAGCACTCCACCATTTGCTCCAATATGCCCCTCAAAACCTCCCACTTCCCTTCTAGTTCTGCAATCCCTTCCCACCTACAGAACTCCAATTCAAGAAATGCCTCCGCCCCTGCTCTATCCGCCCTGCTCCACTGTCTTAACACTTCCTTCCTACTTTCCTTCACCTCCCTCCATCCCATATCTATCTCCACCACCGGGATTTTGTGGTCACTGATGCCCTCCATCACCGTAGTGCCGACTACTACCTCCACAGGCCTCACCAGCACCACATCTAGTAGGTTCCCAGATTCCCCCTGTCCTTCACCATTCCTCATCCTGGTGTTCTCCCCCACCACCTGCTCCAGTCCACTATTTACCAACTGGGTTGCCCATCTTTGCTCCCTCACCCCCATTTCCTCCGGTCCTTGCTCCCACACCACCCCTGGCATGTTTAGGTCCCCCGCCACTATCACCCACCTATCCTCCCTCAACAGCGACAGCCTGTCCTTTACTCCTTGTATAACCGCCTCCCCTTGCCCTGGGGGTCTGTACACTGCCAGCAGCATGAAGTCTTTCCCTTTCCCTTTTATTTTCAATTCCATTATTTCCACACTTTCCCCCACCCATTCAATCTTTCCTACTAGTCCCTCATGCACACATACCATAATCCCTCCTCCTGTCCTGTTCCTGTCTCTTCTAAATATTTCATAGTTTGCCCCCTGCAGTTCCCCATCCCCTATTTCCTTGTCCAGCCACGTCTCTACTGCTATGGCAATGTCCACCCCATATGCTTCCACGACACTCCAAAACTCATCCAACTTTCTATAGACACTCCTACAGTTTATCACTGCCACTCTCACCTGTTTTCTTCCTTCATTCACTTCCTCTCTCCTGATCCCTCCACTCCACCTCCTTCCCTCTACTCTTTCCGCCCCCTCCATTGACAGTCCTAATCTCTCCCCTTCCCCTATCCGCTCCCTTTCCTTCCCCTCATTTCTCCATTTCCCGAATGGTCCCCCCCTCCTACCACCGCCCTACGCATTTTTTCGACCTCCACCTCCAGGTACCTGGCTAGCTTGCCTTGCCCTCTCTGACTAAGATGGATGCCATCCTCGCTGACATCTACCTCCCCTAGGTGTTTTCCCACGTTCACATATCTTCCTCCTATCTTATCACAAATTCCCTTCATCTCCCTGTTTGCCTGCTCTATCCGTCCTGCCGGGACTCCTTTCCTTGGGAGAACCCCATGCACTACCAGGCCCGTCTCCTGGCCCCATTTCTTTCTTATTTCCCTCACAAGGTTTTCCAATCCCTCCTTCACATGCTCTACCCCATCCGCATAAATTACATCATTTGTTCCGCCCTGTATTATCACTGACCTCACATTTCCTTCCCTCCTCATGCTCCTTACCACTTCTGTCAAGTCCCTCAATCTCCTTCCGCCCCTGAATGTTCTGTACACCTCCTCCCCATGACCCCTAACCCTAACTCCCCTCATCATTGAGTCCCCAATCATGAAAATTTTCTTCCGCTCTCCTTTATCCTCCCCTACTCCTGCAATCTCGCTTCTCCCCAACAAGTTTTTCCTCCTCACTATGTCCACCTCTTCCCCCCTTTTCCTCTCCATCTCTACTGTAACAAATCCTTTCCCGCCCTCTTCCAGCCCCTCAGCAGCATTCCCACCTGCTTCCAGGCCCCCGTTTCTCACCACTTCAGCCCAGTGGTCTCCTCTTACCCATTTGTCTTTCCCACCAGTATTTCTACCCACCACTCCCTCCTCCCTGTCCCTCATCAACACTTCTGGTTTCCCATCATTTGTCCCCTGCCACACCCTCTTCCTGTCCCCGGTCCTGTACCCCCCCTGTGTTTTCCTCTGCTCCTCAAGGGACCTCAGTTTTTCCTCTAGATCCCAACGCCGGTCTCTTTCCCTGTCTCTATCTCTTTCCGCATTTAGTCTTTTCAATTTTCCTTCTTCTACCTCCTCCTTTAAGTTCCTTACTTCCGCCCTCAGCGAATTTACCAGTTGGCCTAGCTGGCCCAATTCCTTCTCACACTTTTCCCAACCTGTCCTCATCGAGTCCACTTCCCTCCTGTTTTCATTTACAAGTCCCTCCATTTTCCTCTCCCTCCCAGCTAGGTCCCTTTCCAATTCCTTTTTCCATCTGTCACACTCTTGACAGGATTTATCTCCTCCTCCTTCCACAATCCTTCCATTTAGCATTTCCATTATCCACTCCTGCATCTCCCTCCACCCAGGCCTCACTGCTCCTCCTAACCTCACTATCTCCTGTCTCTGAATAGGATCCCCTTTTTCCTTCGTCCCCCACAATCCCGTGCACATGTCTTCCCCCTTTTCAACCAACATTTCCCTGTCGGCTTTCTCCTTCTCCCCATTGCATTTGTCACACCACCACACTACATCCACCAGGCTCTCCAGACCCGCCATAACCCCGCCGCACTTTCCGTGAAACCACCCATGGCACCCATCACACTGCACTCCCTCATCCCCCTTTTTCCACACCTTCTTACAGCCCTTACATCTAACCTTACCTCCCATCCTTAATAACAACCACCTAGCCATGTGTCCTTGCCACCGAGCTTCGCTCCGAATTTCAAGTTCTCCCTATTCAAACCCCCTTTCACGCAACTTGTGTTGACTTTAGAAAATAACACCGCACTTAGTTTAAAACTCCATCGCACGCCTCCACAGAAAATTTCAACTATAAACGTCCTAATTAACACAGCCGAGAACACCACACATCCAACCGCGCCACCATTTTTCAGTGATTGTAACAATATTTTTTATTTGTTCTGATAAAAGAACAAACAATCATTAAATATCATTAAAATTAACACATCTACAACTGAAAAGAGAATATGAATTTTTATTTGGGTAACGGATGTGACACCCTGAAGTAATTGATGTGACCAGTATGAGTACTGATTGTTGATAATGTAACATGTTGTGATATTTCAAAGTAATTAAGAAGAATTATGCAATAAACAGACAAAAAATGTACAAAACAAATAAAAACATGTATCCATGCAAAAAAACCTTAATAGATATTAAATAAATAATAATAACTTAGTATGTTTTATAAATGTTAAATTTCACTAAACTGCTACTAAAACATTGGTCTTTTGAAGACATAAAATACACAATCTCCACTTGATGTTATGTTATGTGCAGGTAAAATGTTGTTTATTTGTTCAAAAGCAATGTATTTTTCATCTTGAGTATTCATGGTGTATTTTATTTGGTACTCACCATATGGTTTCATAAACATTACTAAAACTTTTCTGTCAGAAACCCCACTTTCTGTTACTGCTACATGTTTTTCACATGTTTTTTCACTTTCATTTTTTAGTTCAGTCAAAACATAAACACCAGGTTTGATATCATTCACTTTAATACCACAATATTGGATGCTTCTGGATGATGAACTGCATTGTTGTTGGATGTCCTCAGAATTATCACTGTCATCTGTGCTGCTGTTAACTTCTTTGAATCTCAATCGCTTATTATTGCAAATTCCTGATTTTTAATGTGTGAAAGCTGCTTGCCAAACATATTTAGTTGTCAATTTTGACTTAGTAGTGACGCCCACAAGATGGTTATTACTGTCATGTGGAAGAAAATAGTGTAATGATTGAAGTCCAGGAACATTCAAAACCGTGTTACATATATTGACCAAGAAAGCTTTATTTTCTTCAACATCTTATTTTGGTACATAAAAAATTTCAGTTTTTATGCATGTCATTTCTGCAAGTACATAAAACTCTTTTGCAGAATTAATACTTAAGTTTTTTTTTTTTTTTTTTTGCCTTCACAAGTCTCCATATCCCATTTTTAAGTGAACCACCCACACCATCCACTGCATCTTTCCCATGCGAAGCTGCAAACGTATTCCATTCAACTGTTACGCCATAGTCTTTTTCCATGCAACACAAGTTTACCAATATAAATTTACTCTTGAATTGAGAGGCTGCATTGTCTGAAAAAAAATTATATGCTCCACAGATGGCATGTTCAACTTGATATCATTGATAATAACTTTTAAGAAAGTCCATACTGAGTACCTTCAGTGACTAAGATCATCACTTATAATGGCAATGCTATG
Organism: Bacillus rossius redtenbacheri; assembly: GCF_032445375.1. Lineage (NCBI taxonomy): Eukaryota > Metazoa > Arthropoda > Insecta > Phasmatodea > Bacillidae > Bacillus > Bacillus rossius. The sequence goes on from NC_086334.1 coordinate 29,199,265, forward strand.
CACCTCACCGCAGACCCATATGCAACAGGTGAATACTGTAACTTGCCGCTGCTTCCAGTGAGCACTCTGGATTTGGTTTTGAGCTGCGAGAGTGTATTTCTCAGCAAAGTCAATCTGCACAACTACTTCTTTCTCATTTTTTCGCTGCTTGCATTCTTCAAAGTACCTACTTGCTCTGAGTTTGTTTTACAAAGCAATGAGTTTTAAACTGTGGGAGTTTACTATTTAGTTCACAAACAAGCTCCATAATTGTAAACTCCTTTTCAGTGACTTGTGCATATCCTTCTATAATTTCCCATTTCTTGCACTTAATTCTAGCGCTTGGATTTAGGGTATTTGGTAACAACTGCCTTAAATCATACAAACAGTACCTGCAGTAATTGAGCATACAGTTTTCATTTTCAGTGTTACAACACACAGAACACAACATTTTTTTACTGTTTGATGGATCGATGTTGTCTGCATATGCAAATATTATGTAGAGTCATACTAGCAGGAAGGACTTGAGGTGGTAGAAGCATGAAAAACCTGGTACGAGACATCTTTATTTCTGGGTATTTTTCAGTAAATTCAGCGTATGCTTCACCAATATTCATAAGCATGTGACGGATCGGAACGTGTTCCTTTTTTCCAGTAACGGGAGATTTAATGGACTTTACATCTCTTTTACCAGGAGCTTGGTGACTTTTCTCATCAGAATTGCAAAAATCTGTCACTAAAGAGCATATATCTTCATTCCGACTCACTGGTGCATTTTTTTGTGTTTTGGAAGATCTTGCATACTTCAGGGCTAAATGTACTTCTAGCTAGCTCTTGAACTACTGCTATACGTTTTCATGGAATTGATGGCAGTGCTGAAACAGCCTTCTTCACTGCTTTCCCAAGAGTTTGCGGTCGTTGATAAGATCCAAACTTGGAAATTGGGGAATCACGTTCAGTGGCAGCTAATCTTTTTCGTAATCTGCACTTTTGCTGTCTAGCTCTAGCCTTTTCCCTTTTCTTTTCTATTTCATTTTTGTGAAAAGTATGACCTGACAAGTTTTCTTTTTTTCTGGCTTTCTTTTTTCCTATCACGATCTTTCGGAAGGTACAAGACCCACTTTTCTGGATCTTCTTTTTTCCTCTTCCTAGACTCTGCCATCAGTAAGCCTTTTGGTTTTCCCATTGCTTGAAATAAGAAAGGGAATAAATTATTAGAGGGTGCTGGCTGGCTAAATATGAGAATCGAGTTAGTGACTTTTGAAAAATTCTACTGACAAAGGTTTTGCCCTGGCTACAACACTAGAAAGTGCTTAACATGAAACTGAAAAGTATATCATTCATGGAACTAAATAGTTAGACCAAATGTCACACCACAATTCAAGATGATAAGCAAAACAATGACACACTCAACTTCCTAAAAACTTAAGGTTCTTATTCAAGCTCTTGTTAAAAATACAAATTGTAATTTTCAACATTAGCATTCATGTTGCCGTCCGCCGCGGTCTCGTGTTCGAGGTCGGGCGCAAGTCCTAGCGGGGTGGCTGGCTTTCTTAGATATTTCTGTTCTGGAGGGGGGAAGGGGGGGGGGGGGCGCCAGGCTAGCTCGGTGTCTAACCGTGTGATGGTCGTGGGTTCGTTGCCCCAGCATGGCCCGCTAGAACCGTCGGCGGTGATGGAATTTGTTTCCTGATTAGGTTGGGTTGTTTAGGTTAATTTACATACACTGTTCTGGTTGTTCTACGGGTCGCACGTCGCGCACGGGAGGTGCGGGGTGGACGTTTTAATGTTCACGATTTACACTGGTTCATTACATTGGGCGCGAGGTCTACTCGGCGGTACATGACTGCCAGTGAGGCGTCGGAACACGTAGAAGTTTTAATTACACTATTATTACAATTACACTTGACAAAACGGCACCCTGTGGTGCTCTTACGTACACGATTACACTCCACACGTTATCTGAGAGGGACACCTGCATGCCTCTACGTGTGTTTACTTATTAAGCCCTCACGCCAGTCGCAGTTGAGGGAGAGCGTTCGATTAGCATCGGCTAATCTCGTAATCGGTAAATTGCGACGCGCTGGCCCACATGTGTGGACCGCGGCTTGCTACTAAATTAAAAACACGTTTAAGCTTGGATGTAGCCTGTGCCTGTGCACTGGGCGATTAACTTAAGTTCTGGGGTGGCGGGAGACGGCCCGTACCGTATACTGCACGGCCCCACGTAATGCTTTGTGTGGGGCGTGTTAAATTGACGCGGCTGGGTTAGGCCCTACACCGGAAAAGGACCGGGCGCACACGGGGAGTATTTAAAAAAAGGTTTTGGTTGTGACTATAATTACCAGATGGACGTTCGGTAAAAACAAAGAAATGCTGGCTCCCCGTGGGACGTGCGTCCGTCCCGGTCCGCGAGTCGCTCTGTACTGGTGTCTGGCCCTGGCGCGAGGGGAGGGGTGAGCTCCCTGTCGCGCCAGAGTTTCTAAAGTTCCGTTATTCGTAAAAAAATTACATTAATAATAAAAAGCAAGTGGCTCTAAATTCATACAATAAAACTTAATGATTAACTTAATATCTATATATGTTTTAGAATTGACATTTAATAAGTTTGTCTCAAATAAGTTTGAATATTAGAGTCAAGCTGGAGACTGTCTGTTTCTTGATAACTACTCCAGTGGCGAATGATAATGCTAATTTGGGGCGGTTTGCGTTACGTCACACATTTCACTACTGAATTTAGGCTGAAGGCTGCAAGGGTTGCACTCACAGCTGTTTTAGTAGAAAGCTACACGTGAGTGACCCGGGCACTTCTACGTCGCACTCTATTAATTAGGGGCTTTTGTTTGTTTCTGATTAATTAATTATTGTGTGGGGAATTTTGTAGGCACGGGGAGTGCGTTGCATGTGTAATTAAATTGGTTCGCTATTCTCTACCTTGGGCTGCGGTCCACTCACTTGACTCAGGTGGGCCATGGCTAGGGGTGCTTTCCGTTAGCGGAGCCGAGTACTGGCGGGTGCAGGTCGGGCTTTGGGGTGGCCTTCGGCCGTACGATGTCAATGTTTTTCTAAGAAAAGCTTTTTGAACAAAAACAAAGGAGTTTGTATTAACTCATAGCCACCTAGAACAAGGTACCAACCCTAAAAGTGTTTTTTGAGAATGTTTTATTATTTTACTGGGCAAGTTTTGGCTTATGAATACTTCTCACATTTGTTACCAAATTTAATGTGTCACGTCCGTTACCAACATTTTTACATTAAAAACAGCTTTTAAAATTTTTTATAAAATTTAATCTATAAGTTTTTGAGATGATTATTTATGTTTCCAAATTATATGAATGCAAACTTAATAAAGTAACCAGAAAATAAAACTTTTACAAGTTTATGGTAACAGATGTGACATGAAAGTTGTTTACGAATGACTGTCAAAATAATTAATTAAACTTACCTTTTCCTGCTTGAATTTAGTCTCAAAGAAAACTACACGAATCAAGCTACCTGGAACATAACCTCAACTTTCACAGCTATTCAAATATGTTATTATCAAAGAGGTTTCTTGCAGTTGGTATGTTGTACAACATGCCAACATAAAACCCAGAGGAAAAAGTTTTAAAAACTTTTTATGATTACTTTCATAAACTTTCACTTTTACCATATACAGCAGGCATAAAATTATAATGAGCAAAATTATTTTACATTTCATGCTTGGGTTTCACTTTTTGTGGAATGGCTGTGACATTAAATATTCCTATCTTTTAGAAATCAGTTTCAGCTAGGCTGTATTCCCAAGGATCTCTGGAGAACTACAGGATCAAGTTGTAGCTAGATTCAAGGAAACAGTGGGCGACAACAATTAGGCCCATCTCTTGTTGAAAACAATCTCGGCTACACTTAAATAACACAAAATAAATTTTCGTCGCTTAGAAGCACAAGTGATCAGGCCAATATCTCATTGAAAACAGTCTTGGTTATGCTAACAAAAAATAAAGTACAACATGGCAACAGCTGTGTCATTGCATAGGCTACCTTATCTGACCTATTAACAGTAATTTCTCAGAAACCAGAACAAATTTTGAAATGCAATTTTCAGGGTCTGTAGTGTTAAAAAGAAACATTCAAAATTGTATTTTTTTTTTTTTTTTTTACAGAAAAGCAACGACATTAGAAATTTACTATACAGATAATTGTATTTAATCAAGCTGCTCTTTTGAAAAGATGCATTGAAATTTATGGAGTAGGCACTGCCAACTCTTAAGAAGTGAAAGGAAGCCTCTTGTGAGAAGGGACAGAACTAGGTATAAGTTGTGCTGCATAATAGGAATGTCACAACACGAGGAATAGGAGAGGTGATTCAGTGGAATTGTTTTTACAATAATTTCTTTTGCATTAAAAAAAATGTGGTTGTTGCAAATTGACTAGCACAGCTGTCTACTTGCAGCTTAAAAGATGTTCTGGAATATATAGCAGAATTTTGGGAAAATACTGCTGTAGCCTAAATAAGCAGGTACGTAATTAGTTTTTACTGCATTATGCATCTCTGAAAGTAAATATATAAATACCTAAGTACAGTATGTATGCACATGTACTCATAAGGATCCATTGGTGATGTAGGCCTAGCTGTTTTGCATTCTGTTGGTACAAGTGCGGGAGGGGGTGGTTGTTTTCCATTACAACGTACTTTGTTTCTTGCCATTGTCATCAATATTAACATCTGTAGTCCTGCACAACTTCTATAGTAGTTCTAAAGGACACAGTTATATCATATGGCTTATTGTTTTGGTTTTGTGATTGTATATTTTTTGTACATTTTGTATATATTATTTGTTAGTTGTAATAAATTTATATGACATGTGCAATACCATATTGTGTAGGACAAAAAAAAAAGCATTTTATAACTTCACTAACACTACAACTTCTGTTATGATTACAACTCCCTTGTCGACTGGTCTTAAGAGTGTTGTTGGGAGCTTATTTTAAAGCATTCAGGATATAGTTTCGAGCAGAAACGAAACTTCTATACTTCATGACTAAATTAATGAATGTGTTAAGTTTAAGTGATATTGGTTGTTTGTATTGTTTACCACGGTAGAAGAAATACTTTCATATAATTTTTTTGCAGCCACTGGAACATAAATTTATGTTATGGGCCTTCTCATATGTTACATAATTAGAATAATTACAATATTGCTACACAAATAAACATGGAAACATTTTTTTCTAGGTTTGTGAATGGGAGCACTGTACATGATGAATACAGATTCTTTCATTGGGCAGGAATTGATACTTTTGTGTACTTCAGCCACCATTTCATCACAGTACCCCCACCAGTTTGGATCACTGCTGCTCATCTGCATGGCGTGAAGATCTTAGGCAAGTAGGATAAACAGTCTGTCTACCACCACGCCAGCAGTGAAAAAATGTTTCAGTTGCAGATTATAACCTTACTTCCCAACTTGTTTTTTAAACAAAAATAATGGCTGCTCACAAACCTTAAAGCTTTTCTGGTTATGTCACTACCTTTTCTTGTGAAAAGTCAAATGCATTAAACACTTGTCAGCATGACCGAATTAATTTTATTTTTGAAATGTTCAGAATATTGTTATTTCACTATAAAATTATGTTATAGAAACTTGCATTTATTTCGTTTTATGGGGTTCGGTAGGCGAGAGTGAGGGTGAAAACGTTTTGATGGTTTTCTTACAAAATATAGACAAATAATTTTTTTTTGGCTATGCCGTAGGCCTATGCCTATTAATGCTAAATAATGCAACTAATTAATGCCTACCTCCAATATGCATCATGAATAAAAAAAACACCTCGTAAGGAAAATAGTAAGGCAAGATTATATGGAATGTGGTCACTTTAAAACCATCTGTTAAAAAACTGTCAGAAGCAAAATTAGGGAAGTATGTATATAAAAAAAGATGAAAAGTCTTCCCCATCGCTGTTTTTTACAAGACAGTTTAAGCTGTTTACAGGAAAATTAGTTTATTTGTTTTCAAGGTACCGGTATGTAATTTTGTTAATTCCACAATCTGCAGGGTGACTTTGAAGGTGAACACACTGTGGGATGACATTAAACTTTTGCAACAAATGCAATAAGATTTGCAATTTCTTTGTGGAGTTATAACCACAAAGTTCTATATTGATGATCTGTTATTCCATTGATAATATAGAAGAATAAATGTCAAAACTTAATTTTTGTTTTGTAGAACTTATATTGTGGCTTTGGTGCTTTCAAATTACAACCAATGTGTTGTGTTTCAAAACTGTCCAGTGCTGCCAAATTTAAATTTTAGGTAATTTACTGTTCAGACTCTGTGTGGGTGCCTCGGGTCATTCGACTGGCGGGTGTGGCGACCTTGAATCGAGGGTACGGCAGCATGCGGGGCGTCTGCTAGCTACATATTCTGGACATTCCTTTTTCTGGTTCTGGTATCACCTGCCGGCATTAATGGGTTGCATGCTGTGGCTATGCACATGTAATGGTGGTAGAGAGCCTTAATCAGCTGACCTGGATGGTAGTGACAAAATTTGAGTGAGGTAGCACTTGTTCTTTCTGGAGGGATGGGGGTAGTATGTTTAAGGGGATACGAGCCAGTAAGCAGAGCTCCCTCAGGTTGGGAAAAATCTCAAGATAACAAGTCTTAATGAGTCACAATTGTTAGAGGTAGAGTCAAAAACAATGTATAGATTTCAAAAATTATTATTCACTATTTCTGTGAGAATTTTGTGGCTTCTGAATAGTGCGTGCTAACAACTTATCATATTTTAATGTGAAAATGGATAATTTAGGACAACGTACCTTATAGCTCTTTGTTGAAATATTCTTTAAGCGTACAATACGAAAATAAGCCATGGGCCAGATGTGGCCAGAGGTCCATCAATAGACCATTACTGTTCTGTATATAATTTTTTGGCTTAGAAAATCCAGTCCATAAAAATGTGTAATTTTTTTAATAATGTTAACTGTTAGCTGAAAATACAACAATCAGATGTTTCATAGTTTCCATCTGGAACTTGGAGAATTTTTCTGGTTAAATTTTGCCTTGTAATTTTTGATCAAAATGTGTTTATCCCTACAATTTTAAAATTCAGCCCATATTACGATATATAGTTCCAATTATGATTGTTTCAAGTTTCCTTTAAAATTTAAAGCATGAATTTAATCAGGGTCTGGAAGTTCTCTAATCACAAAACAGTTACTTTATTTTCTGTGCTTGTTCTTATGGGTTAGGAGATGATAATTTTTATTTTTCTGAATGTGGTAGGTTATCAAAAAATTTTTAACAATACTGTATATGATTATTTTGTAAGAAACCACTCAGAATTACTCTACTTAGCATATTGAACTACCTCTGAGAAAAGAAGCTCGAAAAAAGAGTTGCTAAATAACTTCCCACGACACAATTTCAAAAATTAAAAAATATCAAGTCTAGCTAATGTAATGGCACCATTTGCAAGGGGACCAATCTCTGTTCTCTCACATCACCGGTGTTTCCACTGGAAGGAAAGGGATAGGTTAGGGAAGGGGTTGGATTGGCTTGGGCTGTGAGTTGGTTATTCTTGCACTTGCTATTTAATTAAGTTATTCGCTTAACACTGTTCTGCCCTGTACATAGGTCGCTGGGTTTCCTACTCTAGCATGGACTTGAATGTAGAACCTTGCTAAATAAATCCTCTAATCTTAAGTTCTCTTACACAAGTCTCAATAATACAGATTATTGGAAAATTGTTTACAGGTGTACATTTCTAACAATATAGGACATATTTTCCCTTGTAAATGTTAGCTATTATAATAGTGTAGAACAGAATTTTTGTGTAGGTTCCTTTGTTTGGTTCTATAACTTTATTTAATGTCCACATAATGGTCTTAAACTTTTGTAGATCTAAATTTAGTACTCGTAATTAAACAGTATGTCCATAAAAGAATGTCCCAGTTATAAATTTTTACAGTATCAACTGTAAGCATTTTAGAGTTGTGGTTCGTCACAATTAAAAAGTAACCCAAAAAGGGGTTTGCCTGTAAAGTTGGTTTACGGACGATAATTTTACGTGATAACGTCATAAGACGTTCTCACGTCAAAAGTTTTAGATAAGTGCATGCACGAGTACTACTTTTTTCTTTTCTCGCTTGCAGCTCCACCTATGCAAAATGGTGACTCCTGAGTATAAAGCGTTTGGTGTTCTGCAATTTGCTAAGAGTGAATGTGTTCTTTCAGTTCCACGTGCATTTTCCTTTATAGTTTGTGATCCCCCATGTGGCAAAAACATCCGCCGATGGCCGCATTGACAGAGCTCTTTTTTTGCTGGTCTCAACGTTCACTTGACGTAATGTTCTGCAATTTTTTTGGGGACTTCATAAAAGATTGTGTCTACGTTCCGCCGCTACCTAATGATTTGCCAGAGTTGAGACACAGAATTGAAGAAGAGGCTGTTGCTGCCATTACTCCTAACTTGTTAACTAAAATGAGGGAAGAATTGGACTTTTAGTTTGGATGTATGCCATATAACTAAAGGTGCACATATTGAATATTTGTAAGAAAAATTAGGTTAGTTTACCTTTAATTTGATGTATGATTTGTTGTAAATAGTCTAAATTAAACTGTTATAATGTACCATTGAAACTGGGACATTCTTTCATGGACACTACGTATTGTGTGCCCTTTGCATTGTAAACTGTACTATTTTATAGGCTATATTTAGCTATGTTTATTTTAGTTCATTGCATCCATTTTATCTTTTTTTATGTGCACAAGTTTGCTCAAAGATATTTATACAAGTAATGTTATATAAAAATATAGTGAAGCAATAGCGTAGTAATTAGCAAATAAATTAATATTTATTTTTTATCTGCTTTTTTTTTTAATGGCCACTGACTGTTATAATTGTAGCTGGTCAGCCATCATCAAATGTAAAAATAAAAAAAATAAGATAAGTAAAGAATGCTACACTAAACACTAATTTTACAGATACACACATATATATATTGGCGGTGTTTAATCAAGCTATGTGTTTGATTGTATTAGTGCATGTACTGGTTGTTCACTCTGCAGGCACTGTGATAACAGAGTGGAAAGATGGGGAAGCGATATGGAAAGAAGTGTTGGGCAGCGACGACTGCGTGCGGCAGTTTGCGGATCGCCTGGTGGACATTTGCTTGCACTTCTCGTTCGACGGCTATCTCCTGAACGTGGAGAACGCCATCGTCAAGGACAGCGTCCCTAGGCTGGTGATGTTTGTGGAGTTGCTGTGCGCCAAGCTGAAGCTGAAGCTCCCGCACGCGGAGGTCGTCTGGTACGACAGTGTGACGGTGGATGGGGACTTGAAGTGGCAAGACGAGCTCAATGACTTGAACAGGTATAGTCGACTGTTCTTGAGCACAGCCTTTCAGGGCCAGTTGCCATTTGCTGTGTGGCTTTATGGTTGAGATCGATTCTACACAACTGATGTGCTGTCAGACAGTCATACATAGATTCTTAAGATTTCCGAAAGGAATGAATCATTAAATTAAATAACAAAAAAAATGTGTGTTAATTGCATGCACAGTATGTCCCTGTGTAGCTCTCTGCGTTGAAATTGATATTCCCCACTTAATACTTGTAAAAGTTATTTTTTATGTAACTTATTATGTCTGTGACAGGGTATGATATTAGGCATGAACTAATTTCATGGTATATATTACTTAAATCATCACATTTACTTATCAAAGAAATGTTTATTTTATTTTTGCAGTTGACCATAGCTATTTGTGTTACGATCAGCAGAAAAATCATGTGAATCACTTTGAATTTTATTTTAGGCCATCGTAATACTTTGGACCATAAATACAAACATGACCAGACTTGCCAGATATATGCATGTATTAATATGTATTCTTATGATAGACATGCCTACAGTAGTTCATACAGTTGTTGCATGCTAATTTGGAAATTCATCCATGCTCACTTAATTTTACTGAATTTAGCTTACTGTTACAAATTTTACAGAAAATAGAATACTCACAAATCTTAACAGCTGAGGATTTGAGTTTTTTAAGCCAAAATACTTTTTTTGTGTTATATGCACTTCACAAAACGTAATTGAACTGTACATATGTTCATGATTCCTTCGTATTAGGGCACTTTTCTTTTCATTACTTCAGGACTTTTTTCGACCATTGTGACGGCATATTTCTTAATTACTGCTGGACTGACGAGAAGTTAAAGAACACGGCCATGAGTGCCGGCTGTCGTAAACACGATGTTTACGTTGGAGTTGATGTGTTTGGTCGAGGATGTTTCGGAGGAGGTGGCTTCAACACTTGCAAGGTACGTGCATGGCAGTATTGGGGTTTATGTTCCTTTATTCCAACATCTTTCAAATTGAAATTATGTTTTATGATGATATTATTTGTCACAGACTTACGTATCAAATATTGTCGTAGAACAATACAGGAAACTTATGCCTTTTAACATGGAAAACGCTGGCGACACCCGACTGCAGTGATCCTAGCGGTCTGGCCTGAAGAATGCCCGCGAAATTCAAATTCCCTTGTATTACAATGGGCAATATCTGTACAGATTTTCTCTCATCATTTGAAATATTGTTGGCATAGAGTAATGAATTCATACTCCATACATTTGTATGAAAACAGTATATTCATAATCAAAACAAGTTTTCACAATATAAAAAATATAGTGACTTAAAGATTGTGAAAAATGACATAATTTTAAACATAATGACAAAACAGCAATGATCATACAACTTTTAACAATGAAACATACTTAACTTTAAAACTGAATTTTTGTAAATCGTTTATCTCGTAAATAATTCCGTAAAACAGTTTATCTCCTAAAATAGGTGCTCATCTGAAGGGGATTAAAACTATGAAAAATTGTATTTTTGAGTACTACTGTCCCGAGAAACACTGTTAAGTGTTTATAATGTTGCTAACTTAAACTAATCAACCATTTACAACATTTTACAGCATTTTAAATGTAGTTAACATAACTTTATCAACAGTTCAAAACAGTGTATTGGTAAAGTACTTAAAATATTACGATGCTGTTTATCAGTCGTCAAACAAAATGAGAGAAATCAAAAAAAATTTATTTTCAGAATTTTATATCATATCTTTTAGAGCACCTTATCAGTGTTGTTAAAAGTACTCGTAAAAAGTAATTGGGCTCAATTACAATTACTGTGGTGATAATGTAACTAATTACAAGTAAAAATTACTTTACATAGAAGTAATCAGTTAAATTACAATTACAATTACTTTCCGCTACCATTTTAAAACTGACCTACGATTCAATTTTTTTACGCTTTGTTACATTAATAAACATACATACATATATGTTTTGTTAAAAAAATGATTTCATGTAATGATTAAATTTATTAAATTTAATCAAATGAATAATATTTGAGGACAAATTTGCTTAAATAACATCAAAAGACTTCATACAAGTAGCTACCTGTAATAAAAGTAACACTTATTAAATTTTGGAATTGACCTTACAAAACAATTGTATTTTAAAGTTCTCAACAGATAGATTCCCTCTCTTGATGGCAAAAACATCTTTACCAACACTAAAAAGACGCTCAACGGGAGCACTTGACGGCAGCGATGTGTTAAATTTTAAAAATGCAGATTTTATGATAGCGTAATGTTGGAGACACTGCAAGTCACTATGGCTCTTCATTTTTGATCATAGATGTTGTGCATACGATCGTAGCACTACAAGCGTAAAATTATAAACTCTACTAATACAAAAGTGTATGATCTTCTTGTTCTTAATTGTATTCATTATACGTTCCGAGAATAAAAGTAATGGCAAGTAAATATAAAGTATCAATTACCTTAATGTAACGATTACAATTAATGTTATGTGTTCCGATTACAAGTACGAATTACATTTTTTAAATGTAATTCGTTACAAGTATAAATTACTTGAAAAGTAATCGTTACAAGTAATCCGATTACTTGTAATTCGTTACTTAACAACACTGCACCTTATATAGAAAATTATGATTTCAATATTTACAAAAATGCTTTTAAAAACATTTATATATATATATATATATATATATATATATATATATATATATATATATATATATAAAGAATAAATATTTAAAATCATTAACTGTTGCAAACATGGTTTTACTGTTTGTTACTTTACCTGCATAAATAAGATTTATCAATAGAGAATCATTTAAGCATTACTTAACCCTTCTAATTTTTGGTATACAAATTAAATTATATTAGCTTTAATTTCTGTATGGTTTCATTGCAAACCAACTTACTTTTTAGGTGAAACATAGTGGGTTTACTGTAGTATTTATTTACGTACATCTTCATTTGCGCGTGGCTGGCAGGCGATGGAAGTGGTGCGTGCACACGGCCTGTCTGCGGCCTTGTTTGCCCCCGGCTGGGTCCACGAGTTCCTCGGCAAAGAAAACTTTGCCACCCATGAGTACGTGTTCTGGCAGAAGCTGTGGTCGTTCCTCCACCCCCACGGACCTTGCAAGCTGCCTTTCAGCACCAGCTTCTGTCAGGGATTCGGTAACAAGCTGTATCATCGTGGAGCTGTGAGTAACATCACTCAGATTAGTGTTCTCTGTTTACATACCCTTATATGTTTGTATGCACAAATACATAGTTTTGTTTTGGCTTTGGTTTGGAGTGGCATATATGTTTGAGAGCTATGTTTGTAAACTCACACAGTAGAGTCTCGATTCACCGAGATTCCTTATTATCGGAGCCGACCTTAAGTGCCATTACCAACAAAAACTGTTGAAAAATTTGCTTGGGGACATAGAAAATTATCTAAATATTGTCGAAAGCCTAAACAATATTAACCTCAAAGATGCCATTTACTGATTGGATGAATCATGGACTGGCGTTAAAGAATTTACACAGAAGAAAAGCTGGCAAAACATCACTTCAAAAAATTATATCACTGGTTCAACTGAAAACCAAAAATGTTTCTTATTGTAGCAGTGTTACTCAAGATTTTGCTCATCCGAGTTTTCCGCGGTTAATTAAGATTCTACTGTATTAAAAATGAAGCAGGTGTTTTTATGCCTGATTAATAATATGATAACAGTTTGCCTTAATTTGTTAAATTGAAAGGGGTTAAATTGACAGACTAAAAAATGTCACTGTGCAGTAAAAGTTGTGTAATAATACTTTTGTATGTGTCATAATTTCTTACATGTGCTATAAATGTTGTCCACTGTTGTCCAGATATTTGCATTGATAGGCTTTCACATCACACAGTTATACACGGTATATAGTTAGGGGTCTTTTTGTGTTAATTAAGGCGAAGTGATAAGTGTGATGCATGTTGGTGCTTCTAGCACGGTATCACCTCTAAGCGCAAGGCTATGAAGTGTGCAGTCTTCTCGTTGTGCATAGAGCAATAACAATGTATGGTGGAGATGTGAAGATAAGATAAAGGTGTACAGCAAGACCCTTAAGTGGTTTCAAAAATCTATACTGAGCTTTTGATGTCTAAAAATTACTCTGAAAGCATGCAGTTTAGCCATTTTTTTCTCTCCTAAAATGCAGTTTACCTAACAACAAATAACAGGAACAGAACTACTCATACTCCCTCAGCTCATTCTTATGTGCTTTTCGTAGGCTTCACTCGGATATATTGAGCAGTTTTCAAATCATATGGTTTGTTCTGATGCTCTGCACACTGTGTGTGTGTCCGGGCAGGCGGGGCCGTCAAGGCGATGGGACCATCATGACTGCAGTGGGCTCTGAACCACTTGGGTACTGACACTGCGATGTTAATGTTGAGTCATGTGCGTGACACATAGGAGATCACAGCTACATAAGGCCCTGGTTATATGGTGGATCAGGATGTTGGTAGTCATTATACTCTGGAGTGTATGTGTATTATTATGTTCTCCCAGCAGGATAGAAAAACATCAGATGGTGTCCGAGAGTCAGTAGCCAGGCAGGCCACAGTGCCCATAGGTTATGTAGTTCGGGGGGAAGAGAAGAGTTGGGAATATGTATAGCAAATGTAAAAGCACTGCCTTAGGTAGCACACACTCAGTTTTGTTTACATTTAGTAAATTTTTACATAAGACTTTAGGTTTAACATGTAAAAATATTTGAAAAAAAAAATAATTACATTTAATCTATCTAGACTGTTAAGGCAAATGAGTGTACGTAAATCAAAAAAGGTTTATTTTTTTTATTTTTACCATTACAATGTAATCTGTTTTGTACCTTTTGTGTTCAGTGTATTTTGAAACATTTATAAATGTTTGATACAGCTTAACTTTCAATTTATGTAATTATATCAATTATATGATATTTTTTGCCAATTATTGACTTATACAACCTATAAACTAAACTCTTGTGCAAACATCGAGACGTGCTTGCGTGCAGGTTGTTTCCGACACTCCGTGGTACAACCTCGGCAGACAGCAGCACCAGCCCAGTGTAGCGTCCTGCCTGAGTGACGAGTGCGTTGCTGAGGTGTGCCAAGAGCGCGAGGCTGTGGGAGAGGGGAGTGACCAACAGGCAGAAGTTAGCGATGCACGGCGCACAGAGAGCCACGGTGGCTGCCTGCATCATTGCCAACATGATGGATTCTGTGGTGGCGGCTGCCTGGAGATCACTATGCCTGCAGGGTGTGGGAGCAGCAGACACACGTCAGTGAGGATCATTTTCACTCTAGAATTATTACATTCAAGCAGCCATGCTGGTTTTTATGTTCTCTACAGAAGCTGCAGTATTCTTTTCAGAGTGTCATTTATTTATGAATATCTGCATGTAAAAAGTACACGGGCCATGTTCCAGCAGCACTGTTTGTATAGAATATGGTCACCTAACCAACATTCGTCTAGACACTTTATTAGGTATTTTCAATATGTGTGGTTTTTTTTTTATTCAAGGAGTGAGTTGGTATTGTAGTAAACATGGGGGTAAATGCCTCCACCTCCCTCTAGAATTATAAAGCTCCTCACTATAGGGGCTTGCACTTGCACAATCAAAACTGTGTAACGTGAATGATAAACGTAACTCTGCGGGTCTCACCTGGGATCCTACAGATCCTACACTTGGTAGTAAGTGAGTTTACTCAAGTGATATTTACAATATGTAATCACCAAACACACACGTGACCATTCATTCGTATCCTTTAACGGCTTTAACATTTATTATCATATGAATGTATAACTTAAGCGTTTACAGAAAGCAAATGGTTGTTGGTTGTGGTAATACTGTCTAGTCCCAAGTAGGGCCGTGATATCACGACAGTTCACAACACCAATAAAAAATTAATGAGAAAAATGTAAATATTTGTTCACAAGAGTCTGTTAAAAGAGTATTAAGCTTGATTTGTTGGTAGAGTTATAAGTGATGTAGGCCTGCAAAAATAATAGCAAATACCTAGGTACAGTTAATGAGTACATATTATATAACTTTCAATCATGGTAATTTATAGTTTTAAAAGTATATTGGGCCACGTATTATACTATACTATACTGCTGCTAAACTTCTTCGGTGTGTTCTTACTGCTGGTGCCAGTACCATTAATAGTACTCGTTTATTTATATATAGACCCTTTTGTTGTGTGTGTGTTGTCGGGACGATATACACTGGCTGTCACTATTTTTCAAAATATATATATACATATATATATGTGTCAATGGTACTGTTATGCTCTTGTACTCTGACCATTAGAAACATGCAAAAAAAATGTTATTTATCATAAAACCCACACTCTTGGACACAGGCAGCTAGGTAACATGTATCAACACATAGGGATAGAATTCAGGTTTTTATTGATAATAAAAATTTCTATTCATCAGGGACAACTAACCTAGGTGTAGAGATAAAAATCAATATTGATATAATTAGATAAAAATCACAGAAAAACAATCCTAACGATACTGAACATGACTCGTGGATATGCGCTTATATAAATTAAACATCAGGAAAATACGTAGCACACATGAATCGTTCACAAAAGTTCGTTAGTGTAAGTTCAGAAAATCAATCAAATGATGTTTTTACGGACGCATTCTTACATAACAGAAAATGTTTGAAATCATAGCACAATTAATAATTAGTATGATTACTATTTATGTTTATATTTGGGTTCGTATTTGCCTTGGCTTAACTCAGTTTATATGGTAGAGACACGAAACTTGTACTCCCATTTCACCTCTGGGTATCACAAAATAAAATAATAATTTAAATCTTGGAAATAACAATTCATGACGTAGTTCAGGATAATTGACACCTTTTACGTGAAAACTAATCAGTTTGTAGTCAAATCGAAGTGATTCACGAAGAAATTACATACAGCAGGGTATGTCTATGGGCGATACAAAATGCAAGATCTTTACTTACAGATTTTCACTCCTAATAACATATCCGTCAGAATATGCCCTTATAAACTTACATATTATTTATTTATACGTCGTTTAAGCTCATCCTGAGTGTCGGATGGCATAATCTAGCTAGCTATATTTCAAATTTAAAATAGGCCTCGCGCCTTTGCGTCGGCATCAGACGCCTTCATACAACCAAACTTATTAATTAAGACGTTCTAGACGCCTCACATCTAAAACACGGCCTCTCATTGGCCGAAACCAAAATCGGTTAGCGTAATTTACAATATAAATACCGTAAATAACACTCATTAATACAATTGAAAACACAAAAATGCGGTAAATTTAAAACGAAGATTTCCAACAATGAAAATTTCTTTAAGTAATACCCCGAATAAAATCATCGTTTATTCGTTAAGTTCATTAGTCCTTAGAGGGGTATACTCAAATGACTGTCCATATAAGTCCATTTCAGGTCATAGAGCATAGCTCTCGTAGATATACATAATTAATAAAAATATATTTAAATAACTTTTGCGGGCGAACAATATACAAATTAAATAATAAAATTTCATAATAATAATAATAACAGTCAATATAATAAGTTTTCATAAATAATAATATCATTAAAATAAGTCATAACTTTCTGTGCATTATGAAAATAGTAACAGCACAGAATTGCCGCCCTTGTCTATCATATTGAACTGCAATCGTTGACCTGTTCAAAACAGTACAATGTGATTGGCAGTTTACCGTCTCTCTCGCACTATGTACAACGAATAGCCTTGTCGCCTAGCGGCGCGCGCACCACACATAAAAAAAACTTGGAGCGACCGAGCTCCTTCTTCTCCTCCTTTTTATTTATTTTTTTTCTATCGTCCTTTCGACCGTTACACCAGACAATTCGCACAATTTTAATCACTTTGCATCGTGTCGTCGCCGCTAGCAGACCTGCGCTCGAATGGTCCACGGGTTTTCCCGCGCAAAATCTTCTCTGCTGGACCTGCTGCAGCTCTCCGACGGCGTCTACTCCCTTGAGCCGCTCCTGTTGAGAGGGACGTGGGAGGACATACTTACTGTAAGTAGCAATCTCATATGGCTGTAACGGGTGTATGTACATGTGAGTCAACAATGTGACGTTCTCCAGGACACGTCACGGCAGTGGATCAACGTCCACCCGCGGTGCAAACGACGTCCCCGGCGGCGGCTGAGGAGGCATCGGGACAGCGCCCGACCTCAAAGCAGCCAACACCAACACCTGCTCCACACCTCACGTCGGCGGGATTGGCGTGTGGCGGCTCGCAGTACCGGACACCACGGCTCCTGGCTCCGCGGCGAACTGCGGCTGCAGCTGCCGCCCTACCCCACGAACACGTGAGAGGCGGCGTCGGGACGTCTGCGGTGCTGCTCGTGTCGGCGGAACCGCCACTTCTCACAAGGACGCACTCGTCGGGTCCCATCACTGATAGGTACACAGCCGTTGCGAACCGTATTGTGTACATTTTAACTTACAAGTGTCCCGGTCATTAAACAGTCTTAAAACTCTTCACTCATGTGTGAATCGTGCACTTGTAACGCACGAATGTCGGCAGGCTAAGACATCTTCTGTGCTTAACGTAGCCTATCCACAAGCCAGTTCAGTATAAACTAACTCTATTAAAACAAATAGTAATTAATGGGATCAAATAACGTCAGATATTAAATAATAAGTATAGTAACTTAGGCTAACCATTCAATAACTTTCAAAGTGAAATTGTTACATCTTAACAATAGGTATCATTAGCTAGATAACATTCAAGCATAACTTTAACTAAACTGATTTTCTGCTAACATCATTGTTAGGCATCCTTATGCCGTCAGGTTGTACCTGTTTTATTCTATGTACAATTTCATTATGCATCTCGTGCATTTCCATAAGAATCATTTTCCAATCTTTCATAACATCATAATATCAACAATTGATAAAATTAATAATTCTCACTAACATCTCATATCATATACATAACATCATATTTACAATATCACTTCAAATAACATTTCATATATTACATCATTAAAAGCATTTGTTTATGTTAGCAAACAAATCAACAATAGTTTTGATTTCGTTTAAGTACACGCATCTTGTGTAACTTGTGCTTGGAAAGGGAACGCACAGTGTTTCCTTCTCTTTTATCTCTTTTTTATTGCAGCTTATCGCTCGGCGAAGGCGGCCTTTCTTTTTCTTTTATTTTACTCGAGTGTCTGGTGAACTTTTATTTCTACCACTTCTCGCAAGGTAGTATTTTTTTTTCTTTTTCTGTAATCAGCTGGGTTCTCATATAACGCAAACAGCTGTTTGGAAAGTGTATAGCAGTCTCCCTCTCATCTCAACCATTAGTTTCGTTTTCAGGCATCCGATGCGGGCTTCGCAGGATCCTGACTGTGTATTTATATCATTCAGAAATTTCTCTGATAGGAATTGTTTCTTGTTAAAATCACTTGAGATTCATGATCTCGATGCAAAGGATAATTCTATCCTGACAAAGCCAAGTGAAACAAAAAAAAAATGCTTTCACGATAGCTTGCAAAAAAAAATTCTTTTTTTTTCTTTTCTGGCTGGCTCAATTTTGCAGTAACTTAGTACTTGTTTATAATACAGCCTGCTGACATTTACTGCAACAGTGTACTAAGTCCGCGACATAGTTGTTAGACATTGAGTTTTTCAGGTCTTCGTTTGACATCATATTCGCCTACTCGACGATTACAAACATAAACAAACAAAATCTCAAGTGCCACGTTGAATGAAATTAAAGTCTTTTGTATAGGTTTTTTTTTCACAATAAATAACACAAAGTCGCTCGTATATATCTTGTTATCATTTCATAAATATCATTATTTAAAATAACCAAATCAAGTTAATTTAAAGAAATAGCTTTCTAATACTGAGTGGATTTGTATGCGAAAGGAATGCATACTTTTCTACTCTGCATTCAGGGCAGAATGCAACCCTATGAGATCATTTGCAAAGCCCTACTTCAATCATAGAATTCATGTAAAACAAAAGTATTAAATTTGCAAAAAAATATATATATATTTTTTTTTTCATCTTCTTCTCCAGCAGTGTTTAATAACAAAAATAAATAAATCTCGGCGATTCTTAATAAATTCAGTGGTGTGTTGTGCTTCGGAAAAATTGGAGTAACCACATCAGTAATTCAAGGTAACCTTATTATTATTATGCTAGTAGTTGCAAAGTGTTCATGTGCTTCTTAGATGCTTTGTAGAACAGTGCTCACCCATGTTTACACAGCTAGGCCATACTTCTCTCACACAAGTTAGTCGACAACACACAAGCTTGACATTTCTTTTTGCTAGTTAGTATGATAGTACTTACAGATAGGCGCATCTCATTACATAGATTCAGGTATTACTGTTAGTGAACTTATACTCACACGAAGAATAACGCAGACCAACTGACAAACAATATTATACACATAATACACTATTAAATTCGAAGATTCATTACATCTGTGTGGGTGGCATTTCACTTCACCTCACTACAGGCAATAATAAGCGGGAATTGCACTTCCGCATCGACGCGACGATAATGTACCAAGCGGGTATCACACTTCCGCTACACATTAGGTACCTGTCAGTGGTTGCAATACGCCTCACATGGCGTATCAAATTACACAGTAACCATTTAATACCTTTCACATTTATACTGGTCAGGTCCTGGCTCTGACCTAGACATTCCGATTGCGCTCAGCTGTTATAGTACCTATACTCGTACTATAGGGTTGTGCGAATGTTCGGTATACCGATACCGAAATCGAAATTTTGCTACTTTCATTTTCGATTTCGGTAAGAATTTCATCTGTCGAAGTTCGTTTTTAGCGAAATATTTCGAGCCAAACGAAAGTTCAATAGCTTACCGAAGTTCCGTTTGTTCTAGTTGAAAAAGAACTCGTAATTTAATAAAATTGTACAGTAGAATACCGGTACAATAACGTACCTTATTATAAAGTATATTTCACTTAACGAATTTTTTTTAAGTCCCCGCCAAAAATCGTATCTTCGCCATGCAAAACGGTTTCAGTTTAAAGTATCATATTTTCACTATAACGTAAAAATTCTACTAGTAGCGTGGCATTACTACACCAAAATTTACTTAAACTGGTAAATAAATTTCCAGCTAAATGATTAATGTAGTAGAACAAAGATACACAAATACCACCGCAACGTATTTTCTAACCTCTAAATTCTCAAAACAAAGTTAACAAACAGTTGCGCGCACAACCATAGATTATACCGTACGTAGTATGCGACGTGAGCAACACAACACCATTCGATACATCGAAAGACGGAAGTTTGAGAGAAGTATTAATTATTTAGACAAAAGTGTTACGCTACGCTAAAAATACTGTTTGATGTCTGTGCCGGGATTGTTTATTGTTATTGTTGAGTTTATTTTCAGGTTACGTTATTTAGACACCGCATTGTATTTGTGCTACAATATGAATGATCCTGGAGATAAAAAGAAACGAAAGCAATTCACGCTTAAGGAAAAAGTGGATATACTCAGAGAACTAGACAAGGGGAAAAAAGCAAGTCGCAGTTGCTAATACATATGGCATTGCGGCTCTCCTGTAGCAATTTTTTATATATTTTTTTTCTCTTTGTAAAGATATGTATGCATGTTTCAGTACTAAGTACAAAAACTTGAGGTACCTGTAAGTACTTAGCACTGAGATTCTACTGTAATGTCTTTATATGATTTGCTTGTTATTACTAATAATGTAATAACATATGCAAATCATATAAAGACATTAATTAGAAAAAAGATTTCCATTAAGATTAATTTACGTGGTGATGAAAAAAACTCACATTAATGAAAATACGGTAAAATCATAATTTGAACAAACATGGCAGATAAAGTAAACAAAATTCAACCGTGATTACAGTAGGCCTAGGTATCAAAACAAAATCATGCAATATTTGAAAAATTACCTGATTCATTTGCTTTCAAACAGTAGTGTAGGTACTATATTCGTAAAACATACATTCCAGAACTGTTAGTACAGTATTTAGTATTTACCGTATACACAAACAAAGAACGTACCTACTTTTATTCGCGCACAGCCAAACAAAAACATTGTCGTCTGCTTTATTTAAATTTTACATACTCTGACTGGCATATAAAATCCTCATAATATACAGCCAATTAGACAAAAAGGTCAACAAGTCGCTGCGTGTAATGACCACTTGGCAGCAACCATTTGTTATGTTTTGTTTTGACCATGTCCCTTGCCTGGTCTACAGCTTCCTGAGCTAGCCATGTGTGACAGTGGTGCAAGATGGCGGCCGTTCTGCAGTATTCACGTATTTTTTCATCAGTACCATGCACATGATAAATATATTATCATAGACTGCGACATTACGACTGTAAAGGAAATAGTCTGTGCGCTGAAAGATCTGGATTGATTCTTGAAATTTACGAGTGACATGGGGCTGTGTTGTGTGGTCTAGGGCGGATGTTGATTATATTAAATAATAATATTTATATATATTTATCAAAAGGTACCAAAATGATTTATGTAATATAATTTATTACTGAAGAGCAAATTTTGGGGCATTTTTTTCTTTGTTAATTAAAAAATTTCGCTTAACTTTCGTTAAGAATATATTTATCTCATAGAAAAATTCATTTTCGTTTCACTTTCGCGAAACTTGATAAATTTTCTTTCACTTTCATTTCGTGTGGAAAAAGTCACTTTCGCACATCCCTATCGTACTATATAGGTGTTTCACTAGCTTGTGTCGAACTTGTTCACTGGGACACAGGTTTCTTGTAGGCTCTCAACTGCGAAATATTATACCGGCCTACTGGTCGGCCTGTAGATGGTTCTTCCAGAGCATAACAGTTCTCTTGAACTATGTCAGTTATGACATATGGTCCGTCGAAAAGCAGAAATAATTTCCTGGTGACATTCTCCCATGCCTTGCTGACAGGAGATGTTTTCTTGAGCACAAGGTCGCCGATATTAAATTTAGACAATTTGGATGCTGGTTTCCTTCTTCTTCGTACATCAGCTTCTGCTGTGAGCTTCATTCTTACGAATGCTTCCACTTCTTCTCCTGTGGGTAGTCTTGTCCTTTCGGGCTCCTTGTCACAGTGGGGTATAAATTCAGGGTTGATCGCCGCCGATCTATCCAGGCTCAAAACTTCGCTAGGGGTTATTCCGATTGAGCTATGCACAGTATGATTAATAATGCACTCTACATAAGGCAATTTATCTCGCCATGACTGTTGCGAGTGGTGACACAATGTTCGTAGCAATCCGCCTATAGACTTCATGAGTCTTTCCACTGGATTACTCTGTGGATGTCTCACGCTTATAGTAGTCGGTGTTATACCTAGTTTTCGTACACCTTTCTGCCACAGGTCGCTAGTGAACTGCGTACCTCGGTCAGACAACACAACTTTTGGCGTACCGATTTCGTCCACAAATGTTTTTTATTTATTTAACACTGCTTTTGCAGTTGGGTTGACAATAGCATACAATTTGGAGAATTTAGTAAATACATCCTGCATTACAAATACATGTCTGACTCCTCCCTTCGATTGTGGTAAGGGTCCAAACAAGTCGACCGACACTAATTCCAGTGGCGTTGTCGGCAGGATGGGCTGTAGCACACCATGCAGGTGCTCTCCTGGCGGCTTCACCTTTTGACACAGATCACAACCACTTGTGACCTTGATTACACATATGGACATGTTAGGCCAGTACAACTGCCTCTTTAGTGCTTCTGTCACCTTCTTGCTTCCCACATGTCCGAGCGCTGTGTGGGTCTCCCAGGTGATTGGTTGTCTGGTATCACTGGTTTCCAGTGATCTTATACAATCCTGTTTTCCCAGGCTTGGCGAACAGGGTGTTGTCGTTGGACAAACAGTAGTGTTGATGTATCCTGTGGTCATCTGGCTGCTTTTTGAGCTGGTCAGTGATCTTCTTGCAGTATTCGTCTGCCTTCTGTTTTTCATTCAGATTGCTCAAAATTTCTCTTAGCTTGGTGCCAGGTTGGAAAATCTTAGCAGATACAGGAGCAATTAAAAATTCCTTCGGATGAACTGAAGTTGAAGTTGCATTCTCCTGTAGCTCATGGATTCGACTGAGGTAGTCTGCTGCTGTATTATTAGATCCTTTGATGTGCTGTATTCTGATGTCATACTCTTGTAGTAAGAGAAACCATCTGGTTAACCGGCTGCCAAATAACTTTCCGGCCTTTAAGCAAGTTAATACTTGGTGGTCAGTGAGTAACACAATAGTTTCTCCCAGTAGCAAATCTCTATATTTTTGCAGAGCCCACACTATTGCAAGAGCTTCTCGCTCTGTCACAGTATAGTTCCTTTCAGCTTGGTTTAGTGTACGACTAGCCAGGGCCACAGTCTTCTCTACTCCTCCATCTTCCTGGGCTAGCTTGCATCCCAAAGCGGTGTCTGATGCATCTGTGTACATGAGGAATTCCTTTCCTTGCGTGGGATGATAGACAACATTTTCAGTTAGGAACAGGTTCTTCAAATTGGTGAATGCTTGTTCATGTTCTGCGCTCCAAATCCATACTTGACCTTTCTTAAGTAGGGTAAACAAAGGAACTGCACACTGGGCTACTCTATTCGAATAATTTCTGTAGAATCCAATGATACCAAGGAAAGCTCTCAGCTGTTTTACATTCCTGGGAGTTGGAAAATCTTGAATACATTGTAATTTTTCTGGTGATGTCTTTATGCCTTCTGGTGTTAGTATGTGGCCTAGGAAAGGCAGTTCCTCCCTGCAGAATACTGATTTTCGGATTTTTACTGTCATGCCTGCCTCATGCAGTTTTTGTAGCACTGTGGCAACATGTTGGATGTGTTCTTCGAAGCTAGATGATGTGACGAGGATGTCGTCAACATAGGCCCTAGCAAATCCTTGGCATTCGGGTCCCAATGTTGCATCTAGGCATCTTGTAAAATCTGCCACCGCATTGCACAGTCCGAACGGCATGACTGTGAACACGTACTGTTGGTTTCGAAATAGGAATGAGGTGTATTGGCAGGAATTTGGTTCCAGTGGTATTTGCCAATACCCGGACGACAGGTCCATCGTAGTGAGGTACCTCACACCTTGGTACAGCCTTAAAATCTCAGATGTTTGCACCGGGCTCTCTCTGTCCTTCACAGTTATTTTGTTTAGTTCTCTGGCATCCAGACATAGTCTAACGGTGCCATCACGCTTGCCTACACATACAATCGGGTTGGCGTAGGGACTCGCTTCCCTCCTCACTACCTTCCAGTTGATCATCAGTTGCAGGTAGGCTGTTACTTCCTGTATGTACTTCACTGGGATGGGGTAGGATTTTCGACGATATGGTGCATCTTCATCCACTCGAATTATGGCTTGGTAAAACTTGTTACGACCTGGCTTGTCAGTGAACACCTGTTGAAAACTCTTCAATAATTGGAACAGCTGTTGCAGCTGGTTGGGTGTCACACTTGCTGCACCTTGCAGTGACTGTCGAATGTCCTCCAATGAGGCTTGTAGCTGCTCGCTGGGCTGATTGCTGTAGATTCTCATGTGCATGGGTTCATCACATAGAATTCCCACAAAATTGTTCCTTATGTGCCACTTGCCGTTAAGGGATATAGGTTTGTCACTATCATTTGAGTGAATGACACATAACTTAAAGTCAATCACAACGCCAAATTGAGATAGGAAATCGGTTCCTATTATAAGGGGTTTCGCTAGGCCTTTCACTACTAAGGCAAACATCTCCTTAGGGTGGCCTAGGCCTCTTACTGATATCAACACCTGCCTGTTGACAACAGGGCTTGCTCTGGATGTCACCCCAATGATTTTCAGTGCTGGCACTGGCAGCTTGGGTAAGTTCACTCCTTGCTGCTCAAGGTACTTTACCAAATCTTCACTGATGCAAGTGACCTCAGCGCCACTATCTATCAAGGCAGTTACTTCATGGTCACAAATTTTTAGTGTCACTTGGGGACAAATGGCGTACACTTGAGGTATGGATTCTTCCTCATTTTCATGATACAAAAATTCTCTCTCGCTATCTCTTAACATTACTGTGCATAGAAACTTGTAGTAGCTGACACAACTGTACACTGGAGTTGTGTTATCCACCCCTGAGCCTGGATAGGGGTTTTCCGTTCGGGGCGATCGCACGGAAACCCTTTCTAGTTTAACGTGCCCGTGTTGGCACGTCCACCTGGAGCTGGTGATCTGGCTCCTTCTTGACGATTCCACTGTCGGTTCCCTGCTGCTTCAGACACAGCAGCTTTAAATTCTGCTGCCACCTGATTTGCTGGTCCCTGGTTGTAGTACGTCGTCTGCTGAGATGTAGACGGAGCAGCAAATGGTGGTGGGAATGTTGTCATCTGTGTGTTCCGGTTGTACGAGAGGTGGCTGTTCTGGGCATGGCCGCCACTCGTCTCGTGAGTCCTGGGGGCATAGTGATATGGCGGGCGGTAGTCCTCAGGTTTGCCGTTGTAGCGGGGCTCGTCAGTACGGCGGTACTTCTTGCAGTACTCCAGCTCGTCTTCTGACGATGCTCTCCGGCGGCGGTCTGCTGACTCCCTGGGTGGCCGTGACTCTGGCGAAAATGATCTTCGCTTGTTGTCTCGGTAGTCCCCCTGCCTCCGGCGGTGGTTTGCTTCGTCATCGCTGTGGTAATTCCTGGAGTTGGACCACCACGTCTTTCTCTTGTAATAGGGGGTCTTCCTGTAGCCTGTCTGGTATTGATCGTTCCGGCTAGGTCCTCCTCCTCTTGGCTGCCAGTTCATTGTGTTCACCGCTGCCTGTCTGAGCTCCTTGGGTTTTCCCTCGCGATTCTGCCAGTAGTTGTAGACGGGCTGTTGTCGGTGGGGCTGTGGTACCCTCTCACTCTCCTCCTTGGTATTGGGTGCTCTGTCCATTTTCTCAAGTTTATCATAATTGAGAAGGCGCTCGCGGAACTCTGTCACATCACGGTACGGCAGGCCTGACAACTGCTTCTGATACTTGAGTGGAAGCTGCGTGAGGATGGCCGCGATGAATTCATCATGCGTCATGGGCTGATCCAAGTAGCGTGTCTTCTCAAACATTGCTGATAGATGTGCTTCCAAGGACGCGCACTTCCTTGGGTCATACTTCTCCGTGTAAAGCTGTGCACGGAGGACACTCTGTATTCGGATGTTCCAATACTGGTTGTGGAACAGGGACTGGAACTGGGCGTAACTATGTGTTGATGCACTCAGCATCTCCCACCAGTAAAATGCCGGTCCTTTCAGGGCACTGTTGAGACACTTCAGTATCTCTGTATCCCTCAAATGAAAGGTTGAGGTGTATTCCTCAAATCTTTTCAGAAAACGGATGGGGTTCTCTGTAGCTCTGCCAGCAAACGTGGGCATAGCTTCTGCCCAATGCTTAGCTGGATGGTGCATGAGCGTGGCCGCATCAATGTTGGATGGGCTCAATACAGGGGTTTCTCTGGGCAGATCCATTTTAACGGTAGGATGATTGTGGATGGGTAGCAGTGGAATTGTGTACATCTCACTGGGGTACGGTTGCCTGTCTACTGGGGCAGTCGGTACAGTTGACACAGGGGCTGTGTGTGACGGTACATGAGCTTGGCGGTCAGCTGACTCACTCCTGGGACTGGGGTGTACACTAAGGTGCTCGATTCTATCTCGTAGTGTGGCAGTAGCCACCTCCATGTCCTCCAGTCTATGTTCGAGATGCTGGAGATGTCCTCGCACCTCCTCCCTAGCACTAGCTTGTCCCTGGTGTTCATTTGAGATCATGTTTCGTATGGATGTTACATGAGTCTCCAGACTGTCCACACGACTACTGTTCTGCGATACCTGCTCAGATATCTGCTGGACCTGTTCGTGTTGCTGGGCCAGCCTAACCTCAATGCTGTGTTCCAGGCTCTTTAATCCTGAGTTGGTCTGATCCCTCAGCGCTCCCAACTCAGCCGTAAGCCGCCCCATTTGAGTATTGTTCTGTTCTAATTTCGCATTTAGGGATGCATTATGATACTCCATTTGAGTATTATTCTGCCGTAATAACTGCATGAGTGCTTCCAGTGTCACAGGTGATGTAGCAGTATTATCTGGCAATGGTGTTATGTTAGGGACAGTGGCCTCCTTTTCCTCCTGCTCCCCTGTTGCTGGTAACATGGGCCGCCCTAACCTCTCAGTCACGGTGGTAGAGTGATCACTAGGCCCCTCCACACAAGTGTTCCCTGGTGAACCCCCTGCTGATGATGTCGCCGTGTCACTTCTTTAATTCCCTGTGTTATCGCAGTCTTCACACATACTGTCACGCCTACTCCTGAGCGAGTATGTGGGGTGGTTGTGTGCCATGTTATTATAATGGATTAGATATACTATGCAGGATCAAATGACAACTTGAAATAAGGTGTGACAACTCAATGTCAACACACTCGGGCCCCACGTTTATGTGCGCCACTTTCTATACTATACTATACTGCTGCTAAACTTCTTCGGTGTGTTCTTACTGCTGGTGCCAGTACCATTAATAGTACTCGTTTATTTATATATAGACCCTTTTGTTGTGTGTGTGTTGTCGGGACGATATACACTGGCTGTCACTATTTTTCAAAATATAAATATACATATATATATGTGTCAATGGTACTGTTATGCTCTTGTACTCTGACCATTAGAAACATGCAAAAAAAATGTTATTTATCATAAAACCCACACTCTTGGACACAGGCAGCTAGGTAACATGTATCAACACATAGGGATAGAATTCAGGTTTTTATTGATAATAAAAATTTCTATTCATCAGGGACAACTAACCTAGGTGTAGAGATAAAAATCAATATTGATATAATTAGATAAAAATCACAGAAAAACAATCCTAACGATACTGAACATGACTCGTGGATATGCGCTTATATAAATTAAACATCAGGAAAATACGTAGCACACATGAATCGTTCACAAAAGTTCGTTAGTGTAAGTTCAGAAAATCAATCAAATGATGTTTTTACGGACGCATTCTTACATAACAGAAAATGTTTGAAATCATAGCACAATTAATAATTAGTATGATTACTATTTATGTTTATATTTGGGTTCGTATTTGCCTTGGCTTAACTCAGTTTATATGGTAGAGACACGAAACTTGTACTCCCATTTCACCTCTGGGTATCACAAAATAAAATAATAATTTAAATCTTGGAAATAACAATTCATGACGTAGTTCAGGATAATTGACACCTTTTACGTGAAAACTAATCAGTTTGTAGTCAAATCGAAGTGATTCACGAAGAAATTACATACAGCAGGGTATGTCTATGGGCGATACAAAATGCAAGATCTTTACTTACAGATTTTCACTCCTAATAACATATCCGTCAGAATATGCCCTTATAAACTTACATATTATTTATTTATACGTCGTTTAAGCTCATCCTGAGTGTCGGATGGCATAATCTAGCTAGCTATATTTCAAATTTAAAATAGGCCTCGCGCCTTTGCGTCGGCATCAGACGCCTTCATACAACCAAACTTATTAATTAAGACGTTCTAGACGCCTCACATCTAAAACACGGCCTCTCATTGGCCGAAACCAAAATCGGTTAGCGTAATTTACAATATAAATACCGTAAATAACACTCATTAATACAATTGAAAACACAAAAATGCGGTAAATTTAAAACGAAAATTTCCAACAATGAAAATTTCTTTAAGTAATACCCCGAATAAAATCATCGTTTATTCGTTAAGTTCATTAGTCCTTAGAGGGGTATACTCAAATGACTGTCCATATAAGTCCATTTCAGGTCATAGAGCATAGCTCTCGTAGATATACATAATTAATAAAAATATATTTAAATAACTTTTGCGGGCGAACAATATACAAATTAAATAATAAAATTTCATAATAATAATAATAACAGTCAATATAATAAGTTTTCATAAATAATAATATCATTAAAATAAGTCATAACTTTCTGTGCATTATGAAAATAGTAACAGCACAGTATTATTTTTTCCATAGGTTTACTTTTGGTTGAAATGATTATCAGTGTCTCCTAGTTAAAAGAGGTATAAAAAAGGGTCGAGATCTCTGCACAAAGAACTCTTTGGTTTATATTCTGACCCTTCTTGCAGATAATTTGGGAGGAGGTGTGAAGGAAGGGAAGGGGGATACTGCACATTGTCACCCTTGCTGGCAGTTTTCAACATCACCAATATGCTGATAGCATCTGTTCATTGGCTTAAAGTGATATTAAGATGTGTGTGCAGGTCTGTTATATTTTCATGGGGAAAAGTTTTAGCTGCTAAGCTTC
Source organism: Bacillus rossius redtenbacheri (assembly GCF_032445375.1). Taxonomy (NCBI): domain Eukaryota; kingdom Metazoa; phylum Arthropoda; class Insecta; order Phasmatodea; family Bacillidae; genus Bacillus; species Bacillus rossius. The sequence continues at coordinate 29,228,926 of NC_086334.1, forward strand.
CATGGTGCCGAGATTATATTTACAGTTCTCGGTGCCAGGTAATTTTCTGAGAACTGGCCAGTAAATAGCTCTAACACAAAGAAAAAAAACTAAAGGTACATAGGCAGAAGAAAATTGTAACTCAGAAGGAGTCACATTTTTTTGTGGTGTAAATAACATGAACGCAAGGCATTGTAAACATAGAATGTGTGTCGGGTAACAAAAATATCTATGTCGTTTACGGGAATGTTAAAATTGAGGATCTATTGTACATCTAAAGTATTTGTTCAATCAAAATTGACCACAGCCCACGACATACAGTAACACTTTATTGGGTTTCTTTTACAGCATTCTGGTCTGCAACTTTGTTTGTGATGGCTCTTTGCTTGTCACCACAGCCAGCAAAACTCGGGAGGAAGGACCGAACATCTGCCTACTACTTGCAGTTGATTTGTCTGAAATGGAATCAAGGTCTATGGAATTAGTATTTTCATTTCTTTTTTCTTTTTTTTAAAAAAATAATTATTTCATTTAAGTGTAATAAAAATAATGTTAATGTTTTGTTTATAATGACTGAAGTTGTTCAGCTCATACTTACCTATGTATGTATACACGAATTACATCTGACTTCTAAGCCTGACAGAGGGGATCAAGAAAGTTTTTTTTAACATGTAATGTATGTGTTGGTTATTAATTTCAAACATTCTGGGCACTGAGTCAAGATGCCATGCTGTTTCGCAGCAGCACCCAGAGTGTGCTTCTCTCATATTTACTTTCCAGGAAGTTAATGTGTGTCTTTTTTTCCTCATCTGGCTTGGATATGTGTAACTCCTTGCACATGCAACACTTTAATATCTCTCTCACTCTGCTTTTGACATAACTTTTATGATATTACTCTTGTAATGAACATCGTGAACTGTTCAAATGGTGTGAATTTTTTTTTACATCATTAGAATTTTAAACATAAATATTTTGTGGCTTCAGTGCTGATGTACCCCTAAAATGCTACCAATCAGTCAGTCATTAAAAGATTCTGAAGACCCTACGTTCAAAGGTACGTGAACTGAAGTACCTAAAAGGTCTCAAGTTGCAGCAGTTGACAGAAAGAATGTTGAAACTGAAAATCACTTTAATGATTTTGTGAAAATTGTTCTGGCAGGACACTACCAAGAGTGGGTGAGATGTATAATTTAACTTCCTGTATCCTGTATCAATCCATTCTTGCTGTAGAACCGGTTGCAGAAAAAAAAATTGTTTCATATTTAGTGTGGTGGATGAACAAACTGCTACACTGATTCAGTTGTGTTAATTTTTTCTAGGAAGCAACTACTCATTTTGGTTAATGGTTCTTCTGAACACTCCAATTACCAGGAAAATGATTCCTGTGTTGTAAGACCATTGATGGAAAATGAAGCCCAACAGTTAAACCCTAATGTGGTATTAATGACAGGATCACATGGCTGGATTGTCAGGTAAAAAACTTTACTGAGTGTTACAACTTAATCTTGTCAGTAGAAAACCTTTCATCGGACTCGTTCGGGACCATGGTTGGATTATGGGTTTTGCCAAATTATCGAACATGCGTATAATTTTAACTGCAATACCAAATTTGAGATGTGGAATGTAATCTTCTAGAAAACGAGAAGCACCATACTGCAATGAAAACCAACACTAACCGTAAACTCTGAGCGAACTAAGAACAGCGGCAACGCAGTAGTGCGACCTGGTGACCAGGGTCGACAGCCGGGACGGGAGGGGCTCAGTTAGTGCCGGATTGCTAGGGACAAGATTAGGTATATGGTAAATTGCGATAAAGATGAAATAACACCGCAAAGCATGTCAGTACACCATATAACACTTAAATGTAAGTTAATATGCCATAAAGCACCAAAATGCAACTACTATTGTGACATTTATTAACATAAATAATTAAAACGTAACTCAAATCACAAAAATGCAATATTTAATATATTAAATTCAATGAACTTAAAGTATTCACCATGAAGTTGTTACAAAACTTTATGTACTGCTGTTGTAGAAGTAAAAGGTTCGGGAGGTTATGTCGCATAAATAATATGCGCTTAAAATCGTTAAAGCATTACGTTTCTTGTAAGAATCAGTTTTTTTTTTTTTTTTTTCTACAATTTAATTGTGCCGTTTCAAATATTTTAAGCCGGTTTATATTTTAGTTAGTAAAAAATTAAAAATAACACCATTAAATAATTGTGTGTAATGTGTACTCTTTTGCTGTCATTTAATTGTACATGTACTAATTTTTTTTTGTTACTCATCTCTTGGTAACTCTAAACTGAACTTGCATCAACTTACATACATCATTGTTTTGTACCATTTTCATTGATACAATTTATAAATAAGGTGTTCAGAATGGGCATAAATTTAATTAATGGCAGAGAATGTTATAAAAAGCAATTGTTTAAAGGAACACAATCCCGGAATTACGGAAATGCAACATTGCAAAGTGACGGACACAAACATTGTGTGCAAATTTGAATGTTTTCTTGCATCAGGCACCACTTCAGTGGCTTAGAGGACGTGCGATCATAGCATCGTGGCGGGAATTGGGTGCTGATATTTAGAGCTAGGTATTAGCAGTAGCAATGAACAGCCTGGTGTACAGCACCCTTCGTGGTAAGAAACTCCCAGTTTCAGTCAGTCACTGCAAAGTCTTCCTATTCTGTACATTTCTGTTGTGAAAGCACCTCCGTTAATTGCACATTGCTTCTGTTCTGCAATTCCTCTTGCCTCCGTATACACCATGTACATATCAGCCATCTCTGCAAATGTAAAGTCTGCCATGCTGTTGCTGTTTGTCAAATCTGTAATCGCAGCATCGTACTCACTAAACTGTTGACACTGCTCTAATTGTCCAAAGTCAAACGTGTAAACATACCACAACCAACCACTGGTTGCTTCTATGTATGGCTAACTGTAAATTTTTATCTGCGGAGCATTTGAGCGTTAGCCAGTGGTGTGGCATGTGAAATTCAAATTATTGTGCGACTGTTCGCGCCTGTAATTTTGCAGCTTCATTTTCCAGGCACATGATCCTTAACAAAAAGTGATTGTTTTGGTTATCTGTCACCCATTAAATTTATGCCCAGCATTTTCTGAATATTCTGCGTAATTAAGACTTACAACTAGCACAGGATGGAAAGGGATTCATTTCAACACATCAAAATATTTCCAGGCAGAATGTGAAACATACTTAGGTACTTAAAACAGTGAAAAAAATTGTGTGTTTGAAAATAGTTTTGTGTTGTAAATGATGTCAAGTAATTCCTATTTTAATGGTGGATAGCTGCAAGGGCATAATATTAAAGTATCTTACTTGATAGGATAATGCACAGTGTAATCGTGGTGCTGTGCTCAGGATAAAACCATAATTATTAATAATAAATGTCCGGTGGAAGCGTCAGGCTAATTATCAAAAAGGACTGCCAGAGGGGCACAGCCCACTTACAAAACACAATTTAAAATTAACCTCCCTGACAGTAGGAAAGGTTACGTGGATTGTGGTTTCAAGTAGCAGCAAATGAAAACAATCGTATGGTTTGGTTTCATTAGAGGCTTTTACTGTTGATTAGTAAATTAGTATCTTTTTCATTGCTGGTTTCTTACATTTGAAAATATGTTACGGCATTACAGCCATTACAAACAAAACAGGTAACAATGTTAGATTCTTATTTTAGATACATTACAATGAGTACACTAACGAATAAAATAGAAAAAGAAGGGGGGGCAGGGGGGGGGAACACCATTTCATGCTATACTAAGTTCAACTGTTTAGGAACATTGAGCTCGCAGGCTCATAAAACAAATATATGTGTTTAAAATACAATATTTTATAATAATAGGGAAAACATCCTAAAACTGACGGAGTTATCAAGCTGTTCTTCACTTCTTGTGAGGGGTGCCGAAAGATGGAGGGAGACTCCGTTATAGAGACTCACGAGTTACATTTTGAGGTGCAAAATGTGGCGCCGGAACTGGGCCGCCATCTTGAACTGGTCTGGGGTTCTTGAAGCACTCTGGAATTCTTGAGTACTCTGGGATTCTGGAGCCCTGCCTATAACCAATAATCCAAATGGATTAGCTTGGTTAGCAGGCAGTTTATGCCGGGCGAAGTTAAGCCCAAAAAAAAAGGCAACCTAACAGGTTTGTGTGAGACGAAGTGCAGCTTACCTTAGCTGGCAGGGTGAAGTAGATAGTGGCTGTCCCTGGGAGTGATCCGGGGACGCGCGGCGCGGGAGCTCGCGGTAGCCATAGAAGAAATAATTATGACGAAAACCAAAAAAAAACTAAAGTTAAACTTAACTATTTGGGCAGCTACGAAGAAAAACTAAAAAAAAATCCAGGCGACATGGCCTGGCTCAGAAAGCAACTACATTCTTGCCGAAAGCGGATCACGATAGCTGCTGGTCGTTACTGCGACCTGTTGCGAAGATGCGCGCTGGACGAGAGCTGCCCTAAAAATCCCTGAAATGGCGCCGGGACGCTAACTTAAAATTAAGTCCGGTCGTCTGTTCCTCTGGAGGAGGGGATCGGGAAACCCGAAGTGCTCCGAAGGGCTCCGAAAGAAAAAAAGGGCTCCTGCGACCTATCGACTGAGTGTGAGGTCGACTGTTTCTCCTGGTGGGGATAGGATGGTCAGTAGTGCGCTCTCGCTCTCAGCTGGTTCGTCCTTTCGCCGATAGATGGTGTGGGCATGCGGATCGGAGTCTCGCAGAGGCCATCGCGGCACTTGGTGGCCGCCATTTTGCAAGGGGGGGAGGGGGGGAACACCTGGTGAATGACCTGCCCTGGGAGAGTTCGCCGTCCAGACGTTGGGACGTGCGGCAGAGCTTGAAAAAAGGACACCAAAACGTGTTAGAGACCGCAAACTTCAGCACACCTCCGAGAAGGGGTGGAGGCGACCATGGGAAGCTTAGGGCGGCAACTTTCGTCACGCGTAGCGCTAAACTCGTGACGAAACGCGACGGCCAGTGGATACCGTTGCTGATGATAGCCCTGTAGTCGGCGAAAGAGTAAATTTAAAGTTATAAAAAAATTTAAAATTTTGTAAAACTAAGAAAATAAAAAAAATTTGTGCCTAAAGTAACACTGATTCGGCACAACAGTTTTATTTATTTTCACTTGTTGAATGTGCAGTTTGAGATGTTTTGTAAACTTGCCTAATTGATTGCAATGTGCTGTGTCCTGTGAGGTGTTACTCTCTTGTGCATTGTGTTGCAGTCATTATATGCTGAATATTAATGGTGTCATAAGAACAGTTGGAGCAGAGCTACGTGGTTCTGGTGGGAGTGCTCTTTTGGGATATATTTCACTAAGTCCTGTTGAATTACAGCATAAAGAGCATTAAAGAGTTGAAATTTGGTGAGTTGTTTGTCAATGATATTTCTGGTTGTTTCTCCTTTCATTACCAGTTAATCAATTATATTTGTGTATTATTTTTATTATTTGCTCACAATATAATTGGTTGTTTTGTATGATAATATAGATATTTATGTAGTGTTAATGATAGTATTGAAGTCTAGTTGCAGTTGACTGATGACTGGTTTGTTGTGAAATTCCTTAAGACATTCTTACTAGCAAGGTTTTTACTGCTTGAATTTTTTAATGTTTTAGTCCCACCATTTGCATTGTTAGGCTTGTAAATATTTTATTTGAAGTGAAATTATTGTATAGTAAAAAAAAAAGGTGCGTGTGGAGTCCACGCACGACAAAAGTGACGGAGTGGCATCAGGCGCAGGCGGGTCCCTACCGCCGCGACCCGCCTAACCCTGCAGCATGGCAGGGCTCAACCTGAGTCGCACGCCGCCACGTGGAGCCCGCTCAAGGCTCTCCAGCGATCAGTGACCGTGCCAACGGCCCAGGAGTGGGGATAGCGTCGTCCACCCCCAAGAAACAACCGCACACATGAAAGAGCACGAGAGAGCAAGAATTTTGAAGAGAACCCCTTGACATCTGTCAAACAAAAGTAACAAACCATTATGAGATTGGTCGGTTCACGCCAAACCGTAGCTACTGCAAATTTCAATCTACTACGTTTTTCTTGTTACCAGTTTCTCAGATTCCTGGAACATGAATTGCAGCCTATATGTGGAGCCCAGGACAATTATATTCGACAGCCAAGGTACAGTTCATTAGCCTTCTAATGGTGACAAGCTACATTGTTGAGTATTCAGTGTAAGTTCGCCAGACACATAACAAAGTAAGTCCGGCTTATTTTTACACTCACAAGACATTATAATGCACTGAATGTAATATAATCTTGTCCTTACAACACTTGAACACATCACACTTAATTTCACTAGAATTTTCTAACCAGCAACACTTTAATCAGCAGCATAAATAAGACAGTGGGAAGGAACATCTGAAAATAAACAAACACACTCTGATCTCTCAGAACTGCTCTGTCAGTGTGTCCATTATATAGGTTATATAGGTGAATTCTCTGTATCTCAACCTGTATTTTATTTGTAAAAAAAACTTTCTTAATTATTCAGGACTCTGAATTAATTGCTCAGACACGGAAACCCTTTCCAAAAATGCATGGCTCGAGAAAACAACTTTGAATTATGAAGAATTTATTTTAGAATACATGGAAATGTTTCAGAGGTTGGCTGGCCTAGTGTGTGAACAAAATTCCAAGTACAGTGAGTATTAGTGCGTGTGGGATGGCATAGCAGCGTTGAGACTTGGAATTGTGTGAATTTAGACACCTAACTGTTAATAAACAGCTAATTTTTACCCCCTCTGAAAAATCTCTAAATCTGTCTGGTAGAAACCTTGGAATTGTTTCTCCGGCACAGAGAAAATACGTAAAAAGCTCAAATATAGATTTTTGGGAAAATGGTGCATAGTAAATTAAAAATAATTACAGATTCATTATTTTCAGCCAAAAATATACAAGAGACACATATTATCATGTTAAGGAAATGTTTCACACTGTAGTGTTATTTAATTAATTTGTGCTTGTTTAGTGTGTATTTTTATTTCATTATGACAGTTGAATGAACTCTTGTGGCAATATTGTAAGCATAATAAATAAAAAGCATTTGTTAAAGGGAAACATGATGGAAAGTAAGAAAAATAAATTATTAATGTAATGGTGTTACCAGTACATACAAATTTCTTCACAAGAAATTTTTACTTGTAATCGTCTTGTAACGAAAAGATTTGATTGCTAAATATTAGTATATATTTGTGACTTTTTACACATTAATATATTTTATTCTAATTTATGTTTCTTGCAATTACATTCTGATTTTTGTGATGGACCATAATTATCATGATTTGGATAACAGACACACCTTATTGGTTTAAGAGCTGAAGCAGTAACTCTAATTTAGTCTCTATGCAAATTACGATGCACTGTTATCTTAAGATGGTCTCTCTCTGTAATGGAATAAAGAAGTTTGCTGTGATGTTGTTTCTAAATTAATGTAAAAGTAAATTGGTGATGGAGAAAGTGTTTCTTTATTAATTTAAGTTTCATTTTATTGAGCTACACCAGCAAAATAGTCAAACAAAATCACACCAATTTTGTTTCTTTCAATATTCCAACCAAATGTGACGTATTGCCACAAGGAGGTAATTTTTGTTTTTGTATGTTGTAGCTGCACATGATACAAAATCTTCACCAGTTTTGAGGAGGTGTAACTGATGTGCAAGAAAAATTGTATGTGCAATTTAATTTCAAGTGTGTAATGGGTTGTTTTGACGTCGTACCGACCATGGCCTTTAAGCCCATGCTCCGCACCACCAGCGGGAATAAGTCAAGCGAGCGCCCCGGGCGTGACCTCAATTAACTGAATTAAACATCAGGACATGAAACCCCGGGGGCTCGACTACGGAAAACAATTCCCAAACGAGGAATTGAGATAAAATTAATTAATCACAAGCAGTGAGCAAGTGTGTCGTAGAGACTCCGTGCGGCACGCACGGAACAGAAAGCAAACCTCGTTACTAGCCACAGCGGCTACTGGCCTTGATTAATTGGCCTGTGATAGTAGTCTAGCCAAACTAAGGGAATTCAAACCCAAACAGTGCACGTTGAGACAATTTATAGTTTTATTTACAGTCGCCAACTTGGTGCAGCTTTTTAAATTATTAAATCATTTAAAACAACTGTTAAGCCTTAGGCAACTATTTACCAGGTGCAAAGTTTTAATCAAGCACCTGGAACATGTTTTTTACTCATAGTATAACAAATTAGGTTATTATAAGTTTTTGGCGCCGACTCACAAGGGAGGTGAAAGTTGCCTTCCTTGCGAAGCGGCCATCTTTCGGCAGTCTCCAATCACTCCGCGCCGGGAACAGACGTGTGTCCGTGGGCAGCATTCAAGTTAGTTTCACTGATTATTTTTATTCTGCACTATACCTTCATAACTTAATCCTTTTATTAATTCACCGCTGCCCACGTCGACTCGGCACGTATTTTGCGGAACCGGGCCTATCCCGACCGTCTTCATTGTGATACCGCGCTGCGTATCGGATCACGAAACTTACGGTACTGGCCGACTCCAGCGAGAGCATTTTATTTAAGGACGCCATGCATATGCCTGCCGGCTGCACTATCACATAAGTGTTACTCCGAACTTAGGAGCCCGCTCATCGAGCCCCCCCTGCACCCGTTAACTTTCGGCGCTGGCCGTCTCCAGCGAGCATTGACCCACGTCCCGCGAGACTGCCGCGGTAATCATTTCAGTGTCGCGTAGTGTTGTGTGTGTTTTTTTTTTTTATATTTTTATTATTATTGTTTTGTAAGTGTAACTGTGTAGCCGCTAGACATTGCCAAGTGTTGGTGAGAGTGTTTGTAGCGGGACTGAACCGCGGAGCGAACGTGTAGAGCGTACCGTGTACCCACGCGGACCTCCGGTGAAGCTCTTAAATTAAACGTAATTCTCACCAACTTGTATTACAATCATTTCCGTAGTCTTCCGTCCTCCACACAGCCGAGCGGCCTTCGCAGCCAAGGGAAAACCATTCAGGTTAGATTTCAAGCCGTGTACCTGGCGGGGCACGTGGGGGCAGAGTACCCACGACCCAACATCAACGGCCTAGCAGCCCGCTAGCCTGGCGCCCCTCTGGACAACAACAGCATCGCGACGCCCGTAGCGCCCGTCAGGTACCTCCCGGGCCTTTCACAGAGGTCTGGTGACGGCAGTTTGAGGATAAATATTTGCAGTTAAATACCCTGGATTGATGCAACTAACATCTTAAATTAGTGATGGCCCGATATTCGATATTCGATATCGGAGATCGGTAATATCGGCACATTTTTCAATATCGGACATCGGTAAATACTTCCGATATTTTGATAACCGATGTTTGCTCTCGCCAATAATACTTCTCACATAACCTTAACCGTAATTCCAAGTTTATTTTCCGCGGGCGTAATTTTTCTTTCTTCACGTCACCATATTACCTAGTTATTCCAAGCATATTTTCCACTGAAACAATTTCAAGCCTATTTCTTCTTTCTGATACTGCAATGCATCCCGACGGTACAATTCTTCCATGTGTACACAAATCCCAGTCATTAGTGCATATTTATTCGTTTCAGATATTCGCAAAATGTTTTCGCTTGATGAAATTTCGAAGTTCACTAAGTGTACATAAATTGAAAACATAAACGAAAATAATTACGATATTTAATTTAATAAGTGGTGTAGCCGTAAGTAAACATGAAGAAAAATAAAGTTGCTGCTTGGTATAACAGGCATTATTTCTTTCTGTGTCGTTTCATGGTCGCCAACTGCTGTTCTATACTAAGACGTTACGTAAGTTTTACAAAAGCTGCGTTGCCAACCCTTCAGCAAAAAAAGTCCGTACGAAAATGTCATTTGGACCGTATTTCCCGATCCAGGTCCGTACATTAATTTTTTTTACGATTATATTAAAGAAAACTATTGCACAATAATGACTTCATGATTTCATTTCTCCTTGAAATAGAATTACGAAATAAACGAAATAAAATCTTGTTCTTACCCAACACAGTTATGGAATAAACGACTTGTGACGTCACAACAGATTGCATGCTGGGAAGAAACAGCATTTTTTTTTCACAAACAACCGCACGTCTGCCGCGTTCTGCCGTAGGATCAATGCTACATGCTTGTAACACGACTCCAGCTAAAGTATAAGATAAACACCAAATTCAAGTTTGAAATTACTGCCCATTATTAACATATGTTTAATCGCTGAGAAATCTGCGAGAAGTACTCCTTTATTGTCAACAGCAGTAAGGGTTATTTTCATTGACTAGTTTATTATGGATGAAATGCCTAGTAACAAAACTTATGCAATCTTTTAAAATTTATTGATGAGAGTGAATTAGATGTATAAACTAATCTATAAAAACTATTCAGCTCATGTTATTACATACGTTTTCAGACATTATTTGTGCAAAATCATCTGTTCCTACCCATGATTCAGAGCACAAACGCTCTTGGCCAAGTCGTCTATTGAGTAATATAACACGTCGGGTCATACCCGCCAACTTAATTTCTGCTGTGTATAATTAAACCCGATTTTCTACACCGTGCACAATTCACTCGTACACGTTTTTATCGCGGCGCTTTTACCGACTCCGACAATCAAGAAACGCAACGGCCACGCACTGCCTTTCTGTTACTACTGACTGGCTCTTTTTTTATCAGCGTCCAACTCCAACCAGATAGTACGGGCATTCCCCTTCGGTAAAAAATTACGAAGCGCCGTATTCCCCGCACGGTAGCCAATATAAGCCTACGTGGAAGTGTATAAAATGTTGAGATTTTCAAAACTAGTTAGATATTATTGAAACAATTGTGTCAAATATTTTATTGGGTAGAAACCACATTCTACTTGTGTTGATTGGACCGTACAAATGGCGTACGATCCAAGGACAGGACCGTACGTCCGTACACACAGTGAAATTACCGTACATGTACGGTCAGGACCGTACGGTTGGCAACGCTGCACTCCCGCCTGTGTTGTTAGTATAGAGCTGTCTGGGTTATAAGCATTAGCATTATTGTTTTGTGAGTAGGCCTACAATGCGAAATGCCGCCGAAAAGTGACATCTGGTTACATTTTCAAGTAAAAACCAATGATAAGGCAAAAGCAATTTGCAATTATTGCTGTAAAGAAATATTGCGTGGTGGGAAATCTTCTAGGACATTCAATACATCAAATTTGTGGAATCACTTATCCCTGCATCATCAAAAAGAAGTTGGTGGTTCTGACAAATGTGATTCTCTCTCTATACCTTCAACAAGTTTTTGCCAGTTCACTGAACCACCTCAGAAGAAATTAAAGCAGCATGATTTGGGATTCTTTGTAGCAAAGCAAACAACATGGAAACGAAGTGATCCACGATGTGTTGAAGCAGACAAGTCACTAGTGAAAATGATTTGCCTCGATATGCAACCAGCATCTATCGTAGAAGATGAAGGTTTTCTGCAGTTTGTCAAAACCCTGCAGCCACGCTATTTGTTGCCGGGGAGGAAGGACAGTATGGGTAAACAAATTCCAGAGTTACTTGAAACTGTTAGAGCCAAAGTTAAAGACATATTGTCAGCTGCTGGGCATGTTGCAATTACGACAGATTTGTGGACGTCTGGTGCTGGTGGTGACTTTATTAGTATAACTGCCCATTTCATAGATTAAGAGTGGGAATTCATTCATTTGTCTTTAGAAGTGATGCCATTTTGCGGTGCCAATCACACAGGTGAGCTCATAGCCGACAACATTCGGGCAGCCCTTTCTGCATGGGGTATTGAAGAAAAAGTGAAAATCATTGTTTCAGACAGTGCAGCGAACATGAAAAATGCTGTTTCTCTGCTACATTGTATTATTCATGTTCCTTGTGTTCAACACAGACTGCATTTGGTTGTGAAAGATGGGTGCATGAATCAGTCTGCTGTCATAAAATTGACTTCAGCAGCAAAACGAATTGTGTCACATTTTCACATGTCTGTTACATCAACAAAAATTTTGAAAGAGGCTCAGGTGAAGTACAACCTTCCACAACACTCTCTCATCAAAGAAGAACCAACTAGATGGGACTCTTGCTTTGACATGTTAGAAAGGCTAGTTGAACAGCAAGAAGCTTTACAAAACATTACTCGTAAAATTCCTGGACTTAACACTCACTTTTCTCCAGCAGACTGGACCCTGGCCGAAGAGGTCATCGAGCTCTTAAAACTATTCAAGGAAGCGACTTTGTCTCTCAGTTCATTAAACTGTATGATATCTGATGTTATACCTCTAGTTAACAGTCTTGACAGGGGTCTCCAAAAACTCAAGATAAAGAAAGTGTTTGGTTTGAAATCTGCTATTACTGAAATGCTGCATTCGTTGCACAGTAGATTTGATGGTGTAGAATATAACATCGAAGTGTATGCAGCTGCGACAATTTTGGATCCACGATACAAAAACAGGTAGGTGTAAGGATGTTCAAATGTTCAAAATACAATAATACTCGGCCAGTATGTTAGTGCCTTGACCATTTAGGCCCTAATGAAAAGATGTTCACTGTTTCAATTCAAAATCAAATTACAGTAATTTTTTAATGACTTTAATGTTTAATAAACAAAATTTTATTTTTACACAAATGAGTATATACTAAAAATTTATATTTCCACCTACATAGTTGGTAGTTATACAAACACTTTAAAATCAAGTTGATTTTTGTATAGAGATAGAAAGCCTTGAAATAAAAATTTAAATATTTTTCCAGGGTGTTTCAAGATCATCACGCAGCAGAAAGGGCTGTAGACTGGCTGGCTGAACGTGTCCGACCTGAGAACTGCCCAGATCCAAAGTTACCAGTTAAAAAGCCCACAGAGAAATTTAAATCAGCTCTTCAAGTTATTTGTTCACAGTTGATTGAAGATTCACAGACAGCCTCAAAAACTGAAAATAGTTTATCAAATGAAGTTGCACAGTATCTATCAGAACCAAACATACATTGAATGACAGCCCACTGGCATACTGGAAGGCAAATTCTACCTTTCCGAGACTGAAATTGTTAGCCAGAATATATCTTGGCTTTCCACCTGCCTCAATTCATTCTGAAAGATTGTTTAGCTCTGCAGGTGGAATTTGTACCAAAAAACGGAATCGCCTTTCACCTGAACACATTCAAATGCTAACATTTCTCCACAAAAATCTGAAATTTGTTTCCTTGTAGTTACAATATGTTTTTTGCATACTGTAGAATATTGCTTTATCTGGCCTTGAAAAACAATTTAATTTTTTAAGACCTTGAATTTAGAGAGCTTATTTGTAGGCCATTATGATAATTTCATTATTAGATTTCATTTAATGTGAATTGACAATATTTTACAATTAATAAAAATAATATACATTCACATAAGTATGTTTTATTAATATTTAACATTTTTCATTATTGTCTCTAACAATACTCCAGAACCACAATTTTATAGAATCAGTGTTAGAAATGAGATAGGCCTATTATCGGAATATCAGGTATCGGATCGGTAAATTTGGAAATATCGGAATCGGTATCGGGTTTTTGGATATCGGGCCATCACTATCTTAAATCACTGCTCAGTACAAATAACCTTATAACATGGCCAGTACGATCTTACAGTGTTTTGTGAAAACTAAAAGGAATAATCATGTTAAACATTATACCAAACAAATTTATATATTTATTTTAAATTTGTTACATGCCCACCAATAGTCTAGTGTTTCAGTGGTGGGCACGACAGATATTTACAAGACAAAGATAAAAGTTCGACAAAGAGGCAAAGACAGAAAACAACTACAAAATGACAAAAGACAAGAATTTTTGCTGCAAGTAAACAGAACACTCCCTTCCACCGACTCCAAATGCAGGCAGACACCACTTGAAGGGCAGCCGGTAGGTGCACCCACAATTGGCCAACACGTGAGGTGAGTGAGCTGTACACTTGCAGCGACCTAAACATACAAGACAATTACAAACATAAACAAAAAGTACAAAAAATCATGAAAGATATAAAACATAGGGATGAAATAATAATTATACTACTAAGCAAGAAAAAGAAATTAAAAACAAAGCCTAAAAAACTACTACAAAATTTATGCATAGAGTTAATAATAGTAAAATATAGACTGATTATAGAATAAGTAGAATCAAACATGGCATTCTATTAAATATCCAAGTTATGAAATAGAAATTGATAGAAAAATGTTAAAACTTGAAATTAAATCATAAAAGAAAAAATGCCAATAGTGGGTAGGTATTAAGAATACACCTATCCTTAAAACTATCTCCAAACACGCTTTAAAAAAAAGAAAGAAAAGCTTTTTTTTGTCACCAGATTTGATCTTTTTAAGAACAAGAAATCATTGACTATACTTCAAATGAACTTAACCTGTTACAAGTCAAGGTGACCAAACTTAGGACTAAGTACAATTCTGTGCTGATAGATGACGTAGAATCAGTACCTAACATTGTTTTCTGGCCAAGCAGATGTATGATAAGCTTCACCCTGAGCAGATTCTTAGCAATGAAACAATTACTGAAGAGCACAACAATTTTATTAGGCGTACCTCCACATCTACATCTATCTTGGTGCCTGGAGGAGCACCATAATCATTTCCAGTGAAGCCAAAACCCAAGGAGTTGGCAATTTATTATCAGAATGTCAGAGGATTAAGAACTAAATCTATTGAATTCTTTGATAACACTGCAAGCTCCCACTATGATGTTATTTTTCTGACAGACGGTTTAATGTAACAGCATAAAAACACACTACTTCACTGATAAATATGTTTTTAGAAACAATAGTAATGCTCAACTAACTAAGAAAGAATAGGTGGCTTTCTTAGAGCCGTTAATAAATTAAAATTTACATCAATTCAACCAAATAATGCCCTTGATTTTCCCGCCTTTGAATCTTCAAGCAAGTGTCATTTTTAATTTATTTATTTTTCCAGTAATTCTTTTTAATCTAAAAAGGAGGGTCGAAGTCGGTTTGTGAGTATAATTAGGTAGGTGCCCCTTTCAACGTCCTAAAAGATTGTACCTCAATGCCCCCTGCCCCCCACAAAAAAACCTTTAGAGTAATATATTTACATTTTTTTTTCCCCCGTAATTTTAATAAGTTTGTGAATTGGTGTCTTAGTTAGACACTGGAACTTTTTATTTTTTATTTCTTGTAATTTTAAACAATTACAGAAATTAAATATATTTATTGAACAGTTAAATGTATATTTAAAAAGAATATAGTTGATTTTGTAAATTATTTTTATCTTTTAATTATATTTAAATAGGAAATATTTTAATGGTACATTGAATTAGGGCTGCCTCATGATAAAGAAGAGTGAATTCTGTGTCTGGTGAGATCTCAAGGAGGGTTCCTGGCTGGAGACAACAATTGAATGAAAACAGAACAGAATGTAAAACGGTGTGGATTTATTACATAACGATAAATGGTGCTACAGCAGGACATAGCCCTTGCGTTTCGGTGCCGGAGCACGGCCGTGCATACTGGTAGAACAAGAGAAATTTGGTTATGACTGCAACTAATATGCTGGTTTAAATGTCTACAGATGGCAAAGCATGGTTACAGTGGTGATGCTTAGAAGTTCGTGACATGGCACACGGAATAATTAACACTACAAGAAAAAACATGCCACTGAGCAGGGCAAGGAAAGACTGGCGCGCCTCCTGCAGCTGCCACCGCAGGAGGCTACATCTGGGTTAGGTGCGGTTGGTAATGATGGAACTGATTATTGATGTTTAAGGGGTAATTATCTCGACTAATCCCTCTTCCTTAAAAAAAAAAATTAAAAAAAAAAAATCAGCAATACTTTTATTTTGAGCTACAAAAATTCCTCTATTTAACACATTTTGTGGAGATAAGAAATTCCAACTCGTTCAGGAGATATCGCTGTTTATGAATAATTATTCTTGTAGCTGTATGCAGGGGCGTAGCCAGGGGGGGGGGGGGGTTTAGGGGTTCAAACACCCCCCCCCCCCCCCCCCCCCTTAGCACCGAATCTTCAATTAATTTCTTATTCATCACTCAAACAAATTCCATATTAAAATTAATAATTTTTTTACCATTACAATATTTAAATTTAAGTACCGAAAACTGCTAAAATAGCACTATTTTACACCTTAAAATCCAAATTTTCCCGGGGAAGGACCCCCGGGCCCCCCGCTTTAATACGGGGGGGGGGGGCATGCTTCTTATTAACACCCCCCATAGACAAATCCTGGCTACGCCACTGGCTGTATGTAGGTAGCCATTTATTGTTTGCGCGTATCAAATGTTTTTTTTTCTTGTAATTGGAGAATGTCATGTGAACGTGAGCCAATGGGCACTCAAAGGGCCAATGTTACCCCAACTGACGGTATTCATTAAAAACGGTGGCTGCGTGTATGCTTGTTTTGGACAACTTATATTTAAAAAGGTCAATTGACTACATTATAAATACTTTTAAACACTACGGACGGTTAGTATAGATACATTAAAAATACTAACAAATCATTTTAATGGTTTAGGAATTTCTAATTTAATATGTAGCTATCCTGACCTAACAAACCATTCACACAATCTCCCAATGTTTTTTTAATGTAGCTATAGTAATCTAATTAACAGTCCAAAATCAGTATAACAACACGTGTGTGTGCGTGTTTGTTATTTAAAACAGCTGTTCATGTAAACAATTTCTCAGCTACATAGGCGCCATATTTCTTAGTGAATGCCAGCTTCAAGAAGTATTGGTTATGTACCATCTGGTCCATTTACTTATCCCTGGCTATCCACACATCGACCTCGGGTATGGTTTTCTTGCTGCACTACGTTGCACCAGAATGCCGCAGGTCGTGTTTGTGGCACACACTACAGGGAAGGCATCAATGAGGCATAACTGCCTTGCGACAGAGGAGTACAGTACCGACAGTTGGCGTCAACTGTTTCGGGTTTACCTATCAAAAGGCTTATCTTAAAAATTTGTTTAAAGTTTTTAAAATATATTATATAGAAAACAATGAATTAGTATTTTTTTTCAACCATCCTTTAAGTATTAGTTATCAATATAGGCTATATTTAGTTTTTGAGCATAAGGTTAAAAGTGACATGTTTCACTGCCTAAGCAAGTAGAAATACAGTATTCCAATAAAATTGCTTTAAGGTATTGTCATATGAAGGAATGCCATGAGAGCATGATGCAGTGGATCTGGTTGTATGTAAAGTCGATTTACGGACGATAGTTTAACGTGACGTCATAACAAAACATTGATGAAATGATTGATCCAGAAGAAAATGAAATATATTCGGCCTGAGACTAAGCCGTAATAGGTTTTTGTAACCAAACCATTTAGGCATTTAAAATATTATATTCTTTGAGGAAGAAATTTTTTTAAAATTTTTCTATATTTTATATGATAAAATCTACCTCTGCGTACTTTTATGAATAAAATTGAATCATTTTTATTGAATTATCACTATTTTGTATGGATACAAAGAAGGAGTGAAATGAAATCTACAATTTAATTAATAAATTTACTTTTATTTGTATTCATTAATTCAAATATATTTATTACTTTTGAAATGTGTGCGCCGTATTTATTTTTACAAGTACAAAAATAAAATCGCAGCTGCCTGTATTCGAACCAACAACCATTTGATTGGAAGTCAGCCATGCTACCGGACGGCCACAAGGCCATATAAAATTAACTGTTTCAGATTTTATAAATTAATAATATTCCACGTACGATATTTTTTTGAATTTCTTTTAACTAGCATATCTCTGTTGGACTCGAAATATTTACACGCTCGTGGGCTCATAACTATAATACAGTGTGTGATTTAGTTGATCAAATAATAACTCATGACAAATAATTACCAATGTCAAACTAAAGCGTGAAAAGTATCATACCAGCAATAAATATTTAGTTACACAGCTAAAACAATACTCATACAACACTGTTTAAATATACTGATTTACACTAGTAATTAAAATAATACGTACTTGTAAGAACGCCATTTCCTTGCGAATATACTCCCGTGGCGCAGTGCACAACAATAACCTCGAACCAGTACGCCGCCATGTGCCGGCCGAGTTCTCTGTACCGTCCGCAACATACCGAGAGATGTCACGCATGCGTACAATTTGGCTAACCCCTGCATGATTAGAGCGTATAGGCTTCGGCCTGAGACACACTTAGAGTCTATCCCTAATCCAGACCGCTCCCAAACACACTTAGTTTTAATTTAGGTTAGGAAAAAAAATCAATTTTTCGTGCGTGCAGCCAGAGTTCATAGATTTATTAGACGTTGTCACGTCAAAAAAATTAAGACGTCTTGCCTTTTCTTGCCACCGGGTGAAAATCCAATTGCGAGCGAAACATCTTAATCTATATCGTAGCAGGGTCATACTGTACGTATTAACAATACACTTGTGTTTCCAGAAATTAAATAAGTGGACAAATTTATTTCTGAAACAATTAACATTGTTGTAAAGACATGTTGCAGTTTTGCTTGAGATGTATGGTGTAATTAACCGTTCATCACCTTGAATATAGTATATTTCACATATAAATTTAACTTAAAAAAATATATATTTGAATTTTTGTTTTGTAAACTGGTTTACATTTTCTTAGTTTATCAATTGTGATAAGTCTTTTAATTATATAATGGTGAAACTAATTCATAGAATAAATAATTTTTTAGATATACTTCTGAGCGTTTCAAACTCTTTTTAGAATCGATATAGAAAAACAAAATTAGTGTTTAGCCGTTGTATCCTTGTTATAAGGCTTTTTTTGTGTAAATATTTTAAAAAACCGTAAGATTTGTGGAGTAAACTATTGTAAAATGTGAAGCCGTACGAAATTTACAATAATAGATCAGAAATAGAATTTTATGTATTACTAAAATCGGAAATCGTAACTTACTTTTAAAACTGATTTTTTTTTCTTTATTGGTTTTTTTTATTGTAAAGTGGTTTGCTTGGGTAGGTAACATTAATATGAAACATACAGATGTAAATAACAACCGTAAATAAAAATACATAACCTAAGTTCCGTAATACTAAGTAGCCTAGCATTCGTATCATGTATTTTTTGTATCAAGACAAATCCCAATTTGTAAATTTTTATACCTGGAATGGTAAATATATAGAGTAACGGTATATGCGAAAACAAATGCTAAAAATCTGAAAATACTTTTATTATGTGCTCTTTCACTTCCTCTTTTCAAATCAACCGGCGGAGATAAGAAATTCCAAATACTTTAGGAGATATGGAATTTTTAAATTTTGAACATGTAGAGTAGCGGTATTTGCGAAAAATAATTCTAAAAATCTGAAATTACTTTTATTATATGCTCTTTCACTTCCTCTTTACATTAAAACCGGCGGAGATAAGAAATTCCAAATACTTTAGGAGATATCGAATTTTTAGATTTTCATCACAATACCTGTGAATTCAGGCGGCCACCATTGTTTCTTGTTTACGGGACGAGTATGATTTTTTTCCGCGTAGGTGAACCGACCATTGTTGCTTGTTTACGTTTATGATTTTTTATTTTCGCGACGTAGGTAGAACGACTACATCATTTTCTACTAATGGCAAAGGAATGTACCCGCCTCTAACGTATCTGAGTTTTTAACGTTTCAAATTTTAATGTTTTATTTGTTGCGCAAGTAATAAGTAAAAAAATTACGTGAGTTCCTACCGTTCATCCTTTGTCCCGGTTTGTTAGGTCAGGTCAGCTACATTATAAATACTTTAAAACTAAACAACCATTAAAATTAATTTATATTATTTTTAATGTCTGCTTAGTTTGAAAGTATTAATAATGTAACTGACCTGACCTAATCGACCATTTTAATTAATTAGGCATTCACGAACGGTAAATCAAGACGCACATAAAGTTCTGCCATTCCCTATTACACCCGAACCATTTACCTTCGGCCAACCTCGGTTTTATTTATTAATATTTATATTTCTCTGTTTATTTTAATGTAGCTATACTAACCTAACTAACCGTCCATAGTGTTTTAAAGTGTTTTAATGTAGCTAATCTAACATAACATAACTATAATAAAAGTATTTTCAGATTTTAATAGATACTCCTAAACAAGCAACAATGTAGTCGTTCACCTACGTCGCGGAAAAAAAATCATACTCGTCTCGTAAACAAGAAACAATGGTGGCCGCCTGAATTCACAGGTATTGTGATGAAAATTTAAAAATTCGATATCTCCTAAAGTATTTGGAATTTCTTACCTCCGCCGGTTGATTTGAAAAGAGGAAGTGAAAGAGCACAGAATAAAAGTATTTTCAGATTTTTAGCATTTTTTTTGGCATCTACCACGACTCTACATATGATGAAATTAAAAAATTCGATATCTCCTAAAGTATTTGGAATTTCTTACCTCCACCGGTTGTTTTGAAAAGAGGAAGTGAAAGGGCACAGAATAAAAGTATTTTCAGATTTTTAGCATTTTTTTTGGCATCTACCGCGATTGTAAATATTTACCATTACTTGCGCAACAAATCCAAATAACAAAAATAAAACATTAAAATTTGGGTAAATATGTACAGTCGCGGTAGATGCCAAAAAAAATGCTAAAAATCTGAAAATACTTTTATTCTGTGCCCTTTCACTTCCTCTTTTCAAATCAACCGGCGGAGGTAAGAAATTCCAAATACTTTAGGAGATATCGAATTTTTAAATTTCATCATATGTAGAGTCGCGGTAGATGCCAAAAAAAATGCTAAAAATCTGAAAATACTTTTATTCTGTGCTCTTTCACTTCCTCTTTTCAAATCAACCGGCGGAGGTAAGAAATTCCAAATACTTTAGGAGATATTGAATTTTTTAATTTTCACCACAATACCTGCGTAGTATGCGGCGATCACGATTGTTTCTTGTCATAGATAATAAGATTTCTTGTTTACGAGTATCATATTTCTTATTGGACAATTTTGTCACGTGACTGTTCCGTGATTGGTCAGTATTCAAATGAACCAATACTTGATTATTTATTCATTTATTGTTCAATACGATGTTTAATTAATCGGTCAACTTCTGCCGTGAACGACTACATCATTTCCTTATAGTGGCAAAGGAAATGTACCCGCCTCCAACTTAGGTGAGTTTTTAACGTTTCTAATTTTAAAGTATTATTTTTTTATTTGTATATTGTTGCGCAAGTAATAAGTAAAAAAAATTACGTGAGTTGTTAATGTTCATCATTTGTCCGGGTTTTGTTAGGTCAGGTCAGTTACATTATAAATAATTTAAAACTAAAGAACCATTAAATTAAATTCACATTATTTTTAATGTCCGCTTAGTTTGAAAGTATTTATAATGTAACTGACCTGACCTAATCAACCATTTTATTTATTACGCATTCACTAACACACGTCAAAATAAAAAATGGCGACGTTCGAAGGGTTAAACAGGCGTTGTATTGCTAAATTAAAAATTTTTATATCTCATAAAGTATTTGGAATTTCTTATCTCCGCCGGTTGATTTGAAAAGAGGAAGTGAAATAACATAGAATAAAAGTATTTTCGGATTGTTAGCATTTTTTTCCGCATGAATACGCAGGTATTGTGAAGAAAATTAAAAAATTCGATATCTCCGAAAGTAGTTGGAATTTCTTATCTCCGCCGGTTGATTTGAAAAGAGGAAGTGCAAGAGCACAGAATAAAAGTGTTTTCGGGTTTTGAGCATTTTTTTTGGCATCTACCGCGACTGTACATATTTACCAAAATTTGAAACGTTAAAAACTCACCTAAGTTAGAGGCGGGTACAATTCCTTTGCCATTAGTAGAAAATTATGTAGTTGTTCACCTACGTCACGGGAAAAAAAAATAAATAAATAAATAATACTCGTAACAAACAAGAAACAATGGTGGCCACATGAATGCACAGGTATTGTGATGAAAATTTAAAAATTCAATATCTCCTATGGTATTTGGAATTTCTTATCTCCGCCATGTTCAATGAAAAGAAGTTAAAGAGCATAGAATAAAAGTATTTTCGGAATTTTTAAAATTTTTTTAACAAATATCGCCGAACTATGAAAATTAAAATTTCGATATCTCCTAAAGTATTTGGAATTTCTTATCTCCGCCGATTGTTTTGAAAAAAGGAAGTGAAAGAGCATATAATAAAAGTATTTTCGGATTTTTAGCATTTCTTTTCGCATATACCGCTACTCTACATATTTACCCCTGGAATATTATAATTGCCTACATTGAGTAATTCAGTATTAAGGATTAGGTAAGAATGTAAAACTTTAAAATTTTATTAGGTATTGTTATTTTCTAGTTTAGGTGCTCGTGGGAAAAAAATTTCAATAAAGTTCTGTATATGGAATTCTCATTTTATTTGATGAATCTACTAAACAGCTTTGCAATATTTAAAATAATTCACTGGTAATTTGCCATGTTAAACAGGGTGTTTGTTTAGATTAGCTACATTTAAAATGCTTTAGATATTTTGTGCAGTTTAATTAAGTTAGGGTAGTTACATTCAAAATAATGTTAATTTTGTAAGGCCCATTCTGCAATAACACAGAAACAGAGACAGATCATAACTGGAAACTGATATCATGGAACCAAGCATTTACAGTGGCATGCATGCAGACACGCACCCATACTGATTAGCTCAGCAATGCCCATCTCTTCCTCTTACCAATGCTAAGTATTTGGCCACGTTGGTAGCCATGGTTGTTTATATTTTAAATATGTTAAAAATTTGTTTCAGATACAAGAATATGTAATTTTTCTATCATTACTTTGTGGTTTATTTGTATTATATATTTCAATTCTGGCCATTTTAAGTTCTTGATCTCAAAATTGGTATAATTACATTATTTAGGTACGTAGATAGAAATTGATACATCATGGCAACTACATGGTGAAAAATATCTTTGTTATGTGTACACTTAGTCCTTACTCTATTTTTTTTAGGCAAAAATATTCATTATTTTTAACGTGACAGTAGGGTTTTCATAAGTGATGTTTCTGCCCACATGGATGATAGATAACAAAATCTGTACTGTACATCCATTGTGTTGGGCATTGTACCTGTAAAATTATTTGTTGCAGGTTCTTGACAATGAAGCAGAATAACGAAAGCCCATTTAGGATGTGGTCAGCATTTGCTTGGATTCTTGGCACTGTGTGCATGCCATTAGCGATACCATGGGTGGTATTTAACATTGTAGCTGCGTGGAAGTTTAAACTATTCAAAAACAAGTTACAAGGCAAGGTATGTTGGCCCATAAATATTAAGTATTGTTTCTAATATATATTTTTGTATGAACATATTATTTTTTGAACTGGTTGTTTAATATTGTATGTGCTGTACAAAGTTACTCTGCCTGTGGCATTTCATTGAATATGCTTTATTACTAATAAATGTTTGTTACATTGTAATTATTTACCTCAATCAAGAATTTATTATTTTTATTTTCTAGCATAGTTTGATTCCAATTTTCATAAACTGCATGTCTACAATTCCAGAATTTTATCGGGATGTTGTAATAATATTTTTCTACAGCACAGGATCGCTTTTATTTATAATTAAATAAAACATAATATGAAATAGTAAAATATGAAATAGAAATTTGCATGAACATTAGAAATCTGTGACTTCTTCAGTGGACTATGAGACTGTGAACTGAAGTGATGCGTCAAAAATAAAGTGCAAGATAGCAAAAGGCTTCTGGAAATTAAATTTTTGAGGTAATTTAAAATTAAATTAAAATTTAGCTGTGTACATATTTACAAAGCATAAAAATAGTAAACAAAAACAATCAGAAAACAATTATTTTAGGCGCTCTATATTTACTTCACCCTGATGACTACCTTAGAAATCAATAGATTCTGTTATTGGACATCGCAGTTGTAGACTAGGCTGTTTTTTGTGTGACAATGTGACGTAATTTATGTGAGGATAAGGACACACACCATCCACAGGTTCGAATTATTGTAGAAGGGCCTTTACAACGTGTATATTTTTGTTTATTGGATAATGTATCCCAGTCGAACATAAATAATAACTTAAAAATTATGTGACTCCGTACTATGTATCCAAACCCATGTCAATCCTTGACAAGAATTTTTTTTTTTTTTTTTAGCAGTATGGAGGCACGAAGCTTCGGCTTCTTATGTGTGATAGCACATAAACTGTTGTATAAAAGGAATTGTCATTTTGCCTGTATTAGGCGTAATAATTCCTTTTATACATCAGGTTACATGCTATTGCACGTAACAAGTCGGATCTTCATGCCTCCATACTGCTAAAAAAATCCCTGGGGTTGGATTTGGATGCATGGTAGGGAGTCATTTTTTTTTAAAGTTATTATTTACGTTACATTGCGTTACAATATCCAAATTAATAATATACATTTTCGTATGTATAGAAAACCCTAGGATCAGAAACGCAATTAAAGCACAACAAGGCGATGGCCGCTTCACTGCATCTCCTGAATCCTGAGTAATTTTTAAATGTATTCCTAATTCCTTATCATAGTTGACCAAACTTTCTTAATTATTATTTTACTGCAGTGCTATAGAAAACAGGATGTTTTCGAACAAAAATAAAATGTACTAAATATTTCGATTGTAAATGTACTAGAATTTTATTTGAAAATTGAATTGGACCCTCTCCAGACCATCATTCTGAATCTGCCCTTGCTCTAATGTAACATACAAATTGAAATTTCTCAGAAACCAGTAGGAATTTAAAAAAAGCTGTTCGCAGAGTAAATAGAGGAACATCTTCAGTATTCGAAAAAGTTATTTTTCGAATTTTATTATTTTATTAACGGAAAAGCCTCGACGCGAGAAAATTACCAGTTTGGAGACTTCCAGCTCTGTTATTGTTGACTTTTGTGACCAGTCCTTCAATTACATTTTTTTTTCATGGCCTCTAGATACTTTGATGATACCTAGATTTACCCTTTGCTTCACTGCCTAGCATCTTGAAAAACAACAATGTCTTTAGACTTATTTAGTACTTGTTACATCATTACCTTAGTTCCATTTAATGAATACTAGGTACTTGTGTACATGGCAACTATTTTATTTCTAATAAAATATTGCACTACAGTGTCCACTCTGGACAGCTTTGGGGCTCACTTCTGAATGTAATGCTGAAGAACAATGCAATACAAGAAATATTTTGTGTGTCTGAATTATTGTGTACATGTGCAATTTTATTTTCTATTAGGTGGTTTTAGTTACTGGAGCTAGCTCTGGGCTTGGAGAAGCTTTGTCCCATGAATTCTACAAGGCAGGTTGCCGAGTCATATTAGCTTCTCGGCGGCAAGATGAGCTGAAGCGAGTGCGGGAATGCCTCCTCAAAATTCATAAGGTACATGTACCACAAACTAGAATGTAGTGTTTTACAAAACTAAGGATTATGTTCTCAATGTAGTGACCATTATGTCTGATTAACTCCTTTCTGCACTTCCTATGCAAAGCTTTAGTTTTATAATGCTTGCATAATGTTACAATATTGAATCTGTATGGATGGATTCAAACTAACATTGTTTTAGCAACTTGAACAGTATATATAATGCTTTAACAGTTGCAGAATTGCTTACTGGTTAAATTTTTGAAAATTAATTATAGCTTTGGGGTGTGTCATAAAGTATTTATGTATTTAGAAACTGTTTTGTTGAGTATAGTGCAACTATGAATCTTTACCTAATTGATGTTGCAGACTCAGCACATTCATCCTCCTGTCATTATACAGTTGGATTTGTCCGACACCAACTCCATCCCTGATTTTGTTAATCAGGCCCTAAATATATTTGGTCACGTCGACATATTAGTCAACAATGCCGGTGTCAGTTATCGAGGGCAGATAGTTACCACAGGCATTGATGTTGACATTAAAACCATGATGGTGAACTATTTTGGACAAGTAGCACTAACAAAAGGTTAGTTTTTTGTTAAATGAATGAATGGGCTTAACATTGAGGTCATATGAGCGATGAGGAATGATGAGATGAAAATGGGGTATAACAGGATGAATGGTTGGGAGAAACAAGAGTACCTGGCGAAAACCACCATCTCGCTGCAATGTCTGCCAAGTTTTCCACTTGCATTTTTTTTTTTTTGTTGTTGTTGTTGTTGTTGGAAATCAGTGTTTATGATGAATTTTGGCATCTCATAAGTTCACATGACAAATTCCCTCAGTGCTGAACAAAATGTTCTTAAACTTTTAACTGTAGGTTCACTTGACTCCTATTTCTTAAAAATTGTAGCTTTCAGACGATAATGTACCAGAAGTGATACAACATCAAACAGCTCTGGTAATGTTTGATGCAAAAGACCAGGGATGGATCAAGGATTTCCTTCAACCAGAGCAGATATTGTGATTAATTTAATGGAGTTGAATCAATTTTTTTCAGTGGATAAATATCTTGAAAATAAAATCATTTTGAAAACAACAAATCAAGACCTCCTCAGGTCTGAAAATTAGCATTAATTGCAGTGTGCCCAACTAACATTGTATGCAGCAATACATTTTGAACGTGCCCAAAGTATCCTTAGGTGTGGGGATGGAGGAAGGGATAAGTGAGATAAGCTAGTGAATGACTGCCAACAACTAGCTCATCTCTACTAGTGAGGAAGAGAGGGACGAGAGTAAAACAACGTAGTCATTATCGCTCGTGGACATGCCTTCTAGGCAGGCTGAGCACGAGCATTTAAGTCTTTACAAACCACTATAACGGCTGTTTTATTGATTTTTTTTTGCATGTAAGGGCATATAAATTAGGGGTTGTGATAATACAACCCTACATTCAGTCGTTAGCTAGCAAAAAGAATTTCTAACAATTTTAATGCTATTACTTTCATTTTTGATGGAATTTCGAACACTTGAATCCCCCGAAAAATCCACAAAAATCAGCTCAATCGGTGCTGTATTACGGAATGTACGTAACCAAAGAATTCTGAATTAAAGAGTGCCCACTATATTGTAAATATAAACCAAATCAAAACATGAACTTGGAAGCTCTGCAGAAACACATCTAGCAGTGGCGTAGCGTGCCATCTCGGCGCCTGGGGCGGGAGACCTATTTTGCCGCCCCCATTCTATAGGTGCTTAGTTAAAATTAAATTTCACATGCAATGAGGTACCTTATATTGAAGTTAAAATAGGATGAGCGGTTTTACAAGTGGATTCTACGGGCCTTATGAGCAGCGAAGTCAGAAATAACTTTGTCAAAATCAATATTAACAGCCAATTCTTGTTCAATTGACAATATAGCCAAGTTTGATAGTCTAGCGGAGCTCATAGTAGATCTGAAGTAATTTTTTATTAGTTTCAACTTCGATAAACTTCTTTCACAACTTGCAACACTAATCGCCAAAGTCAAATATATACGAATCAAGATGACTATATTTGGAACCGAAATTCCGAGATTCAGTTTTTGAATGAACTGGAGGAGCTCCAGTGGTCCTTTACCACTTATATCTTCCTCTGATTCAGAACAGGCAACAACAACAAACTGCTGAAGACGCTTCCGCTCCATCTGAAACTCGTCCTTGTCGATGTCTTCTAATACATGGGAAAGATCCCCGAACTTGCTGTCCAAAAGTTTCGCTGGCATAAAAAATCCGAACTTGTCCGATATTTCTTGAATTTGCTGGAATAGAGTCGTTATTTCTTGAATGATCTTGTCGAATGATGCGATAATCTCTCGACAGATTTCCTGTTCGTGAGACAAAGCTGCATCTTCAGAAGATTCATCGCCATGCATGCGTTTTTTCCTGCAAATTCTTCTCGTTTTGAGTTCGATTCCGAGTTTTTCGCAGAGAGTCTTAGCAAAGTCAATTGCTTCTTGCACGAAACGGTCTCTACTTTCCACTAAGAGGGTTTTCAAAGCGCAGAGTTTCTGAGCACACTTATCCACACTTAGTCCTCGTTGCTGCAGGTAAATCTGTGCGTCATCTACTTCAGATAGCACTGCAGCCCAAAAGCCAAGAAAAGTTAGGAAGTTAAATGACTGCATGGCTGTCAGGAGAAGACTGGCTCCCGATCTTGTTTCGGAAGTTTGAGATGAATCTGTTAATTGTTCTAGTACCTCAAGAACTACCTCAAACTTATTTTTAAGCATCTTGACAGCTACATGTCTAGCGCTCCAGCGCGTTTCAGTGACTCTTTTTACTGCTTGACCTGTGACGGCATCCAAAGCGTTCCATCGAACAGTTGATGCGGAAAAGAAGGCAAACAGCTTCTCCAGAGTTCCAAAAAACGTCACGGAATCCACTGATTCAGAAGCAGCGTGTACCCCAGCCAAGTTTAGTGAGTGGTTTGTGCATGCAACGAATATAGCTTTCGGATTCAGTGCTTTAATCCGGGCTTGAACTCCATTGTGGATCCCTGACATTGTGGCAGCATTGTCATAAGACTGTCCTCTCAGATTCTGTATGTCCAGTCCGTCTGATGTTATCTTCGCGATTATATCGTTGCTGAGATCTTCTGCATTTTTTCCTTTTGGTTCGAAGAAGTCAATGAAAGATTCTACCACGGCGACTTTTTCTCCTTCGATATGTACGTATCGCAGAACTTGGCTCATTTGGTCATTGTGGGAGATGTCTGGTGTACTGTCGAAGATTACGCAATAATATTTAGCTTCTTGAATACGACGGATGATGGTGGATCGAACTTGCTGTCCCAGTAAGTTTATAAATTCATTCTGGGTTTCTGGAGATAGATACGAAACTGAGACTCTTGCTCCCAGCTTTATCTTTGTCAGGTGTTCCATTAGAAGAGGGTCGTATTTAGCTAGGAGGTGCACTAACTCCAGAAAGTTCCCGCGATTGCCACTATCATCTCCTCGAATGTCTTCTCGATGTCCTCTGAAGGCCAGATTCTGTTTGGCTAAGAACTGGATAATTTTCAGCAACTTGTACAGTACATCCCTCCACTTCTTCTCCTCACTTTCGAAAACTTCTTGTTGTTTCTGATCGATGGTTGCTTTACAGTTCAGGCGAACTTCCAACTCCTTCCATTTCAAGAAGCTCTGTTCACGGCCCAGGCTATTTTCATGGTCTCCTATTCTTGTATTTAGCTTCCACCATTTGTTGAATCCTTCATCAGATGTGAAGTTAGAGCCGGAATTGCCAAACAGCTTGCAAGAAAAACAATACAAGGATTGCCCCTTTGACCCCTGGTGCGAAACTATAATTTGTGGATTTTTGGGATTTAAATTAACGGACTAATAAAACTGAAACTGGGATTTTATGTTCAGCGTGTTTCACCCAATCCCTGCCAGACCTAGAAGAAAAAAGGCGTCGACCGTTAGAAAATGACTTAACTGAGAAGGGCTTGTAAACCCATAATTTGTAATTAACTAATTTTTTGGTATATTTATTTGCATGTTAAGGTGTGTCAATTTTTTGCTAGATTTCGCCTATTTTAATTGGTATTTACAGCAGTGATATGCCCGGTGTGTATCTATATTTGTATTTGTATTTGTATTAATATGTTCTTATATATTTTTAATGCCTTTTTGGTAATTATATTTAATTTTCGGAGCTCCGAAGTATATGATCAAATTATAATTTTTTGGGGGAATTGTTAAAGTATTTTTTTAGTATTATTATATAGCTATTTTTTTATAAGTAGTAATAGGGCATGTATTTTATGATGGATGCGCCTATTTGTGATGAAACGATTTTATGATATATATATATTTATTAAATGTTGTCATATAAATTTTGCGTCTTTTTAACTTGCTGCCTCCTCTCACTGTTCGCAACCTTATTAGTATTTTTTAAGCCTGCTATTAGTTTGGGTTTTAATATTTTTTTGGGTTTACCTGCGCTCGCGGTACGGGGCAATATAGGAGTTTTACTGTGTCCCGGTTTGCGGAAGTTGTTTGGTTTGCCCTGGGTTAAGGTCAAACTTTACAGTACAATGCGTAGTACTAAATTCAATGAGTGCGAAAGAGAGGCATCGACACGGGCCGACGCGTGAAACAAAAGATTTTGTATGAGTAATTAACATAATAAGGAGTGCCGCTGAACTCGGCTCGCGCGCGCCAGGCGGCGCGGCGTGATGCGATGTTGCCGTTCGTATGTAAATAAACAAACATTATAAAGAGCTCTCTCTGTCAGTGATTTCGCAGTTTTTCTTTTAAATAAATATTAAAAAATAGTTGGTGCGCAAAATTTTAGATAAAAATGGAACATTATAGTGTGTCTGACACATGTAATGAATGAATCATAGATCAGATCTCAACCAGCTTCACCGGCGACCCGCCCCCGCGGGCTGCCGCCCGGGGCGGGCCGCCCCCTCCGCCCCACCCACGCTACGCCACTGACATCTAGTACCACCTACCGAAGACTAGAAAATAATTTTACTGTTAACGTCTTTGTGTCTTACCAGTTTCTGAGAAAATGTGATATTTGATGTTAAGCTTCCCAGGAAGTATGAACTAATGTGCAAAAAGGAATTTTTCTGTCCACTGGAATATAGTTTGGTGTTGCATTATTTATGTGATAATTGTTTATAAACCTTTCACCTGGCCTTAAACAGAAAATTTGGTAATAATTTTAGCGAAATGTAAGCATATTTGTGACAGCATGTAACTACTTTCAAAATCAATAAAACATTGTCAACATGTGGTATTATTGCAAAGTATTTAGCTGACAGTATGTAAAGTAACCAGAAAATTTGTGTATAAACACTTAAAAGAAAATAATGATGATAATATTAAATAATTATGTCAGTTGTATGTATTGGTTTCTAAACTTTTGTGTTGATTTCATTTTTATTTTTTGTTGTTGCAGCTCTATTACCATCTATGATCAAAAATCACAGTGGTCATATTGTAGCTGTAAGCAGTGTGCAGGCAAAAATAGCCATACCATATAGGTAAGCCCAAGATAATTGTAAGTTATGTAAATTTTTTGTTATTTATAAATCATAACTGCTTGAAAGAGGAATTATTTATTGTGGTTATCGTCAAAGTGAGTAATTTTTATGTATGCTATGTCAATTAAATTGGACTGCATGATTATTTTATCAGATTATTTTTTAGCTGGTCATGAAATTTTCTATTGGCTCAAATTTAATACAATTGACTGATGATAATCCAACATTTGACAGTCCAACGCTGTGTCAGATGACGTCACTGCTGCCAAAAAAAAAACTACATACTACAGATTTTTTTAAGCCGTAAAAATGTGCATAGATAATTGCTACAATTTGTTTTGTTTTATGTTATAAGAATTACACTATGAATTTCTATATACTGTATTTGTATATTTCTGTATACATAACTACATATTGTTGACATAAATATTAAAATTTGTTTTATTCATTTGTGTACAACTATGCCTAATTCAGTTTTTTTAATATCCACAGTGGTTGTAAAATATATACTTAATATTTTAACATTATATATACATAACTTAAATTTTCTTGCCTTAGAAGTAAAAAGTCAATTTTAAAAAAATCAACCTTTGGTTATCCAACATTTTTGATAATCTGACACCCCCTCTGTCCCATAAATGTTGGATTATCGTGAGTCAACTGTATAGGTAATTAAGATTATACAAAAAAGGTATTTTCATTTAGTTTTTGTAATATATCAGTCTCGCACTTATTTTTTTGCATACAATGCATGACAGCAGAAATATTTTTAAGTCGAAAATCATTAGCATGCTTGTACAATATACAAGTTTTGACTGCCTCTTACATCATAAAATTTATTGTGAATGTATGAGATCACAGTGTTTGTCGGACATTTTTGAGACTTGATGAAGCATAATGTTTTCAGATGTTTAAGACCTCGATTATAGGAAGAATTATTTGTCAATTTGTTACTTAACTGCAAATGGTTTTTGATGTATAATAAAAAAGTTCAAAAATTTTATTTTTTGGCTTATTACTTGAGGGATGAAGTTAAATATATATTTTCTCATAGTGCATCATTTACTAGGGGTTATTGGTTTTGTTTTAAATCACTCTGTACATTTCCCTTATTCTGAGCATTTAGTAATTGACAGCTGACAGTCATTCCGGTCAGCAAGTTCACAAAATTCAATGTATACACAAACTGTATAACATCTGTTTCAACTGATAACATATTATGATAGTTTCATATTTTAATGGCTTCTTGACAAAAAGGTTAACATTTAGCAAGAATTCAACTGTGTTTATATAAGATTGAATCAACTGTACATAGTTTTGTTCAGTATGTATATAGTAGTTTGTTGTTTGCACATACAGTTTTTGTTACAAATATGCAGTTATAATTTTCCCTGTGAACTATTCAGTAAGTGTTAAGTGGAACTGCTCAGGTGTGTTACGTGTGTTTGTGCGTGCCTCAGGTCGGCGTATGCAGCATCCAAGCATGCACTGCAGGCTTTCTGCGACACCCTGAGGGCAGAAGTGGCTTGTCACAATGTGAAAGTGCTGGTTATCACAGCAGGATATATAAATACCAATCTCTCTCTGAATGCCATTACGGGGGATGGAAAAACATACGGAGGTAAATAATACTTTTGCCAACAACATATTTGTGCTGACACTTCAATATCATTATTTTGTAATACATATCAATTTTTATATATATAGGTTTAATTACTAGCCATGGACTTCTTAGTCAGTTAGAGAATAGGTGCCAACCCACCACCAATGTTTCCTAACTGCAAATTTGCCAAAAAAAAGGAGGTGTGTATGCGTGTGTGTGTATAAATATATATATATACATATATATATACATATATACATATATATATATATATATAATGTATTTATTTTCTTATGGGGGAAATATACACACTTAAAAATTATGATGTTATAAGCAGGAAAACATTACACGTAACACTGTATCTTTCCTTTTCCTCTATATTTTTTTATAACATGTTAGTATTTTTCACTAGACTAGTTATAAATAGTGGGGATGAGGTATTGTTTGTGTTTCTAGTGCTGGATGAAACGACTGCTGCTGGGTTCAGCCCTGAACATGTAGCCCGAGAGATTGTGAAGAATGTGGTGCTGGAGAGTAAAGAAATTACTGTTTCGCAGCTTGTGCCCCGAATAGCGATCTATTTGCGCACTTTCGCCCCAGCTTTGTATTTCTGGATCATGGCAAGGAGAGCGAAGAAGCAGCAGATGTGAATGATCTTTGTGAGCTGACATTCTTATTGTTGTCATGTAATTAATTTACCAAGTGGTACACATCAACAAAATTTTTATTGCGATACTGGAAAACAAATACGATCAGTAACAACATTATAAAATATCTACCATGGGTGGTATAGAGACGTTGACGTTACTCTTACAAGACCAGCACCTACATTACCATTGTACACCTAGGGGGAGTGCTGTGGTTTATGGAAAGTCTTGTCGACAACACTGTGATTTTATAAAGATTGTTGACAGCTGTGGAAAATAATTGTTATGAAAAATGTTATTTATTCATTGTATTGATTTTACAAAAAACAATCACGGATTATGTTATGATAATTTCAATTATGCCTTGCATGTGGATGTTTTGACTTTGTGTGGTAACTTGCAATAGTCGTTCATTACATAACATTTTTTAGTGTATAATGGTGCAGGATTGTAGCTTGGTGTAATCAAGACAATTGAAGTTACCCAAATGAAATAAAACAGTTTATTCCTCTGTGATTGCATTTTAGGGACTGGAGCCTGTGGCAGAGTATTCTTAGGACATGATGCTTTTCGGTAATGCAGTACATCAGTTGTATAGGTGCAAGGTCATGGTGACCAGTTTTCCATACATACTTGTATTTCATCATTCTTAATATTCTTGTAATTAATTTTGATATTTTTATACTTTATAAGTAAAGCCATTTAACTATGTTTCTACTGTTTTCACATTTTTGCTAAGTTAGTATTTGTTAGAATATATTTTTCAGCATTTTATGTACTCTTAGTAATGTTTTTTTGCTCATATTTTACAATTGGATTTGGATGCTATAATTATGTTTCTAGAATATTGTACATTGTTTTGTCAAAAGGAAGGACCAGACGCGCACAACTCGGCAGCACCAATTTCCCCATTTATTTTATATAATGCTTTCTGTATGTATTTCTTATGATAGGAACATCAGCAGGTGGTGGCTACCTTGGAAGGTGGTAAATTGATTGGGTTTTCATGCCAGCCAATCAGAAAAGACTGTGATTTATATGTTTGCTTTTTTGCAGAAATGACTCAATGCGAGGGTTATGTATTTTGTGTGTTGTGTTCTTGGATGAAAGAGGTGCATTGTGATTGATGATCGATGATCTTCCCTGTGAGGTTGGATGTAGTTGCGTAGCCTCGTCAGTCATTAAAGAGTGCTGGGCCGGTTGGTCACACCGTTCTGCAGCTCACTGAAAACAATTTTTTGATACTGTAAGGGAGACAATTTTGAGTATGGGTACCGGAGCCATGCCATAGTAATATTCCACCTTTTGTCTTTTTATTTTTCGGATGTTGAACTATAATTTGTAGACTCCAGACATGTGGCACGGGCCTGGGTGGTCCGTTGGACCACTAGAAAACGTGGTTCCAGTTTTTTCAGTACTTATAGCACGTTTCATTCGTGGTTTGCAGTATGCATTTATATGGGCATTTACTCTCTTTTCTAAGTGCACGATATCTGCCATTATCTCCGTCGTTTTTGTGTGTGATGTTGCCAGATATACACCATAGAGATAAAGGTTTTAGACATAACTTTGTAATGTACGTTTTTGAAGTATATCTGAAACATTTTCTTTTGTAAGGATAATTTCATCAAGAGCCTTTTGATAATTTTCATTTATTTCTAAAGAGTCATAATTGAAAGATGCCATCTTGTTTTCAACTGGTTTTGTCATTAATGTTTTTATATAGTCTAATAGCATAGCTCATTTCATGGAATACGTTTTTGTTAAGTGACCAGCTGTAACAAATAAGTTTCTCATGTGAAATAAATACTAATGTTTAGAATTAAATAATGTATTTTCAATAGACAATCACTTATGGTGTTAATTTGTTTCAAAGTCTTCTATTGTAATGCAACCATTAATAAACACCCCACTACCTGCAACCTCCGACTGATGGAATGTGTTTCAAGTGTTTTATGTGCAAGCAGTGATCATTATCTTAGCTGGGCATGACTGTGGCTTACACAAGCCTGTTAGTAATTATCAGATCTATACCACAGCATAAATAGCTTGAAATTGTAATTATAGCAAAAGAAAAAATACCTTATCCATTACTTAAATTTGTCACATGTGTGTCCATACTAGCTAGTTCGGACAGTGCTTTTATAATGCATCCACTTAACGTAGGAGTTATAACACACTCAATGTACCAATGTAATGTTAGTGACTAAGCAAATTGAATTGCACAAGATGGGCAGACGAGACTGTACAGCCACAGAAGTTGACATCCCCACCGACAGGCCAAATGCAAATACTTGCTCCAGTGAATTATTAATAAAATGGAATAGTAGTGAATTTTTATGATATACAGTCAAACCTCTATCTATCGTTTTTCAGGGGACCAACAAAAAAATTCAGTAGATGCGGACATTCAATAGATGTGGACTTCACTCTAAGAATTTTAAAAAAATATTTCAACCTCAAAATTAGTGTCAGAAATATATCAGTTACTTGTCATTAAAGTTAAATTAGTTGAAAAATAAATAAAAATGGAAGTATTTTACTTAATTCAATTTACACTTGCAAAAAAAAAAACATAAGCACAATAAATCTACATGGAAATTAAAGTCGTTTACAATATCCTGAAGTCTGAAATATGTTTACTCATGTCATCAAATGTAGAGCTGTACTGAAGAAGCCGATTTTGCCAATATTTAATTGAATCAGCATTTCTGCGGACTTCCGATACGCTTGTTAATTTTCGGCCGATATTACTGAAAAACGAGAGAGACTGCCATAACCTAAAAATCCAACCAGTACACTTTTCAGTTTTCATAGTAGAACTGCATTCTTTCAGATAGCATTATTTCTTCGCAACATGTGCCAAACGTACATATAAAAATTTAACATCCTTTTTTTCAATAATGTTCTTTAATTTTAATATGTCATAAATAAATACATCACCGTCACGGTAAATAGACGTCTCGGTTTTTACGGTAACTGTAGTGCAAATGTGGTAGCTATCGTGCTTCTGTAGTAATTATGGTATCGACAAAGAATCTTTAGTTCTTTTTATGGTAATTATCTTAGGATAACAATTGGGTTTGTACTGTAGTTATGGTACATCATCCATATTTCTTCGTAAGTTGTTGTTCATTTGTCTGTTCTTCATATTTACGTGCTCCATTACTTGGCTGCATATTTGGTGATATTTACTGCTGTATACTATCGTTACTGTTGTTATGACGGTTTCTTTCTAAGAAATGGTTATTTCTGCAAAATCTTTATGGTTAAACGATCATCTATTATAATTTATAGTGACGGGACCACATATTTTGTACGATCAATGCGGACAAAACGATAATTCGAACATCGGTACAAGCGGACTTTTTTAACCTTAGTTGTATGGCAATTTTGCCGGGACCGTAGAAAGTATACGATAAACACGGACAATCGATACATGCGAGTTCGATAGATAGAGGTTTGACTGTATATGTACAAATTTAACTGCATTCTTATTTAATTTGTTAACATGTTATTATGCAATAAAAGTTTATTGCGATGCTTCATCATGAGCAGCTGTGGGAGTCCCTCAACACCAGGGATAAGGGTAAGGAGGGGTTATAAGGTAACTGAATATTTACAGGATAAATAATCACAATCATTTTCCTACCAAGTCGTAAGTCTTATTGTATGTGTAATACAAAAAATAAACCAGTTCATTACCGACTTTAAAATGACTAATTAAAATATTTTAAAAAACAAACGATGTATCTATTTGTATTCATAAAACAGGTCTTATAATAGTGACTAATAAACTCCAATATAGTTAATTGTATTTTTTTTTTTCCAACAGCAATTCTTGGACTTATGGTTAACATTTCAATCCTTCAAATTGTACAGTAGCCAATGTTCTACAAGCATACAATATTGTATAACAGTCTTACACTTTTCACATGATGTTCAGTTTAAAGGAATGTCGTCTTGATGTGAAATGAAATTTACCACAAATGCACAGTGATGATAAATGGTCATACAACTATGACTAATTTGATATCAATGAAAATAAATGTGATGAATATTTTGTGAATATGTTGTGTGTTAACCATTGGTACTATCTCTTAATGTTTAACATTTCCCACAACATACAAGTAATTAAAAATTACAAATAAATATTTATCACACTTATTCTGTTAGTATTAAGACTATATGTTACAGCTTAAAAAAAATGTAATAGCATTTTAAATAGTAGCAATTCATATCAAAAACCATGGTAGTATTTAAAATCTGTAAATACATTTGTGCATTTCATTATCACATCATAAAATGCAAATCACTTCAATAATTTTGAGCAGAACAACAACAGACAATATTTTCAATTACATTCCTACAACCTTTCATTTACAGAGATTCAGTATCATTTCTTAGAACATAAACCTGAATAAATGATGCATCATCAGCAACCAGTATTATCTTAAAGAGCATTGCAAGTGATGTCAACTGGGCCAACTTTTCCCATGTGAATAATACACATCAAGCTGTACTTAATCTCTCACCCTGACACTGTAAAACATTCTCAACAGCATAGATTCTCCATTTTTATTACATCTTGTGTGCAAGCTGTAACAAAATTCAGTCCTGCCTGGTGTGATAAATTGTAAATATAAGATCTACGTTTGTAGTCCCCAAGCTGAAAACTATGATCTTTTTTTTTCCCTGCTATGCCAACACAGCTGGTCGTCACTTGTAAGCACTGTACAGTCGCCAAGCACAGAAAATGGCAGCCAGAATAGTCACACTGGCTTGAAACAATTTTCTCCTTGAATTATCACAGTGCACGAGGACTACCGGCGATGCAGATGTAAGGGCACTAATTTCAGGAATATGGGCAAACTTGGTCAGGTCACTTTCAACTTGGTACTGCACACAGGGGTCGAACTGCCATGAGATAGTGTGTAGTCCTGCACAGAGTAAGGACAGTGCCCCCAGCGGAGTGCACACGTACGGCCGTTCGCTCCAAATTAAACCTGAAACAAATTTATTCAACAGCTAACAAAACAACCCATTAAAATGCTGTCTCTTACTCTCAATAATGACTAGCTGTTTGTGGTACTATGTCTGAGCATAAGAAATAAGTATGTGGATTACTACTGATCCTGCTGATATACAGTGCAGGCTATTCAACTACAGCCTACAAATTAAGTTTCATAACTATTTTGAAACCAAAATTTTAGTGTGAAAAATATTAAAAGGGGTAAAATATATTGGTAAAAAACACTGACATGAGATATATATTTTTTAAATTTAAAATGATAGTTAAAAATTAATTGCTAAAACAATTTCAAAATTTAATAAATATATCAAACTACTTATGGGGAAAATAAATGTGAAAAAACATCAATTTTTCCCCCCCCTGGGACAAAATTAATTGGTCTGAAATATTTTGTGTAGTCTTAACATATGACCAGAACCCCGAACCACAATATAAAAATGACTTGTAATCAGTAAAATTTTGTTCCATAATTTTGTGACAGTATTAAATCACAACACCAATGCAAGGCTAGCAAACTCATCAACACATCAGTGGTTATGAGTGTTGCATCATTTGGCAATGGCTGCATCAGCCTAGCTGACTGCAATCTTTACAAACACCCAACCACAGCCAAGCGCTACAACGCACCTGATGCTATTGAACCGATGCCCGAATAAACTGCTGTCTTGTGCAAACAATTTCCAACAGATATCCATCGTGCTGTTTCGTCACCAAGTCGAGATGGCTCCACCACAATGATGTCAGATCCTTCCTCGAGACCCCTTTCTAATTCCAGCTCAAACGTTTCATGTGAATTCTCACCTTCGTACACTTCACGAATTATGTACACTTTTAACTTGTCCTGCTGCTTTCTTCTGTCGGGCCTGCAACAAGCAAATGAAATAAGTCCCAGGCCTTGCTGTAGTTATGTGGACCACCAGCAGTACCCTGGCCATTAGTGTCCACAGCTCATCCCCTGAAATCCAACTCAGTTCAAAAAACAAACCATGAGTTGTACGTAAAAAATATAATTTTTAGAAGGTAAAATAATTGTATAAACATTTTACATTTGAAGATCCCCGTTACACTATATCAAACCACAGTTTTCAGTACAGCTTTGATATTATATCTGGCATCTTGACACAACATGAAATCTAGCTTTGGCATTTATCGACATATACAGTTGTTATGGGTTGGTGAAATAATTATTATGGTTGCAATTGCTCACCTGAACTAACCCACTGTTTCAGGCTATAACATGATGGTAAATATCAGCCTGTAACGAGATATAAAAGTTCTCTTATGCCATACATTTTGATAAATAATTCAAAATAGTAGCAAAAAATCGAGAAAATTTTGGTGAGTTCTGATATCAGCGAATGTATTAAACTATCAATATTTAACATGAACATTGTGTATAAAGTAGATATTGCACTGAACACAAAGTATTAGTCATCTAGCTCATTCCTCTCTCTCTTTTTATTCCCACCTATTTTACTTTTTCTCTCATCCTCTCACATTCCCCCTTCTTTGGCCCGTATAGATCACCCACGCTTCTACCCTCTCTATTGTTTTATTGTTTAGTGTTTAAATATTACAACCTGTATGTTCTTACAATATAAGCAAGGAAATATGTGGGTTTTTGCAAGAGTATTATAGCCGCACTAATTTTCACGTATTTCATTACCAAATTTTAGGTATTTCATTACCAAATTTTAGGTTTATGGTATTGTAAGTAGACTAAATTTCTACCAGATCTAGGATGCTTAGCAATACCAGAATTTCATTTGTAGAAAATAGGAATTATCATGATCAAAATTTCACTGTATCATTATATAAAATATAGAACCACTCGGTCTAGTTTGTTGTGTAATACAAGAATTATTTGGTGAAACAAACTTTTTGCCATAATAATTTCACGGTATCGTGAAATAGACTACAGTCCCACCCGGTATGCAATACCAGTATTTAACATTCTTAAAAATTGAGAATTTATGACATAATATTTCATTGGTGTAATGAAGTAGAATACAAACCTGCCCGGTCTAGTCTATTTTGTAATATCTGCATTTAATATTTTGAAAGTGAGACTTTTCAAGATTTAATCTGTACCGTGCACTTTTCCCGCAACTATTTTTTTTATGTATCATTAAGTTTTCTAATAAATAGGGCATTATATTTCACTATACTGCCATAAATTTTAACGTCTACAGACATAATGTCTTTGATAATTAAATAAGTATTGGTTTCACAAAATAGATTGAAGTGGGGAGAGGGAGGATTATTAAATAAGTGAAAAAGTGTGTTTATAGTTCCCAGCCCAAAGCCCCCATATTCTCGTGCTTGTCCCGTAGGAATGTAGGGGTCGTAATGAGGTAAGCGATGCCATCTTAGTGTCGTCAGTATTGTAATGGAACTGGGATCTAGACTACTCCCAACATGACTGAAATCTCATTAGATTATATAGGATTACAAAGGAAATTGCTATTTAATGAATTTTGAACAGTAAAGAAATATAAATAGTCTACCTATTACATGATTTCAATCATATTAAGAGTCCACATCTACTTATGAGCCATCTCATTGTGTAGCTACAAATTTGATTACAGGGGTTTTTGAGTGTGTTTGTTTTGTAATATTAAAAGTACCCAAAAATATCCCTTTACTACCAAACTCTTAACAAAATTATTAAATTTATGAGACCACACAAATAATTTGCTAAAAGTCTTTTATGGAGTACTTAATCAAAAACAATTTTATCATATACAACCTACAACCTACACTATTGCAATTTGAAAATATTACAAATTCAGCATTAGTAATTTATTCACACGATTGCTCAACAAAATCAATAAAAAAAAATATCAAACAACCATAAAACATTTCGCTGCTTAGTTAGATATTAACATAAATGTCCACTTATATGCTATGCAAATAACACTAAGATATAGAGGTTTTTTTTTTATGTTTTTTTTTTCTGCACTATTCACTCAGTTAAGCTTTAAAAACTAGCAAATTGCATTTTTTTTACGTGACGTATTTGTTTAGTATGTGTTCACGTTAACGTGACAAAATTAATCGAAACTTAACACAAAACAATAAACACTCAACCATTTTAAACTGTTTCCAGTTTTCTGTAGTCATGTCGTTTTTATTTCACATCACTAAATAAACAAATTACCACTAACCTATTCTCTTCACCCACCATCTTTAACTTATAAAAAGAAAACAAAACAGAAAACAAGTTCCGAGTTACTAATTCGTAGCCGGACAATACATTTTATGGTAAAATATATATAAATATGTTCTATAATACAAGGACTATTTAGAAACAATACAAATTATGTAATTATTAAGAAAAAACTATTTAAATGTCCCAACAATAAAAAAGTATTATTATAACCGATGGTAAAAGGAGCGGGATATGTTAAATTTTTTGGTCGAATTTTTTTGTTTCTGTTATATTTTTTATATTGAACGATTAAAAAAAAAAATTAAAATCGAATTTGATTAACAGTGTACAGAATTTTTGTTTGATTAAACTACAGCTTAAGGGCTCCGCCTACCCGGGCACACATACGGTGCGCAGAGCTTCAGGAAAAACAACGCGATTTCATAACTACTAAAGATATCCTAGTGGGGTATTTTTACGAATAGCATTTAAGAGGATACTGAGGGCCGAAAAATACTTTTGATTTTGGATTAAGTTTTTAACTATATTTTTAGAATAGTTCAAATTGTTCAAACGCATGTTTTCAGAGTAATTTTTAGGCATAAAACAACCGGTACAGATTCTTGAAAGCACTTAAGGGACTTGCATTATACCTTTATCTTAATTTCTTTGCCAAGTAATATTAAGGTTATCGCTCAAATTTCACAGTTATCCGTGACGACGAGAAGACTGCGTGCCAGTTCAGAGCCTTGCGTTTAGAGGCGATAACGCTCTAGGGGCCGTATTCCAAGACACAAAAATAAGGGTTTAGGTGTTGAATATGCGATACCTGTACCCTAACCATATTCCAAGTGCACGATAGGACACGGCCAGTCCCTTATTTTTAGGGCACTGATTTTTGGTGTCCTATCTGTTGCCGATTTGATCCATAACTGTATATATATTT
Organism: Bacillus rossius redtenbacheri; assembly: GCF_032445375.1. Lineage (NCBI taxonomy): Eukaryota > Metazoa > Arthropoda > Insecta > Phasmatodea > Bacillidae > Bacillus > Bacillus rossius. The sequence goes on from NC_086334.1 coordinate 29,271,178, forward strand.
TTTTCCTTTTTAATGAACTTAAACGGAACTTTTACGATTACAATTTCCCCCCCTAATATCTTAAAAAACAGCAAACATAAATACAGCCAAAAATTCATTGTTTATTCTTGTACAACCAAAATTAAATATTTTATTTCACATTATAATTCCATAGTTTTAAAAAATAAGCTAAAATTATGACGGATTCCACGAAGTACAACTGTTTATAGCCTCGCACAAGTCCTCGTTTATTAAAACAGCTGCCGAACTGATGCCTTATAGGGGTTCAGTTAGGACATGTTTTGGAATATGACCCGAGAGTTAGGGTACGGCAGTTGCTCAACAAGGCAGTGCATATTCGCTACCTTACTCAAACATCTTGGAATACCACCCTTAGAGTACGTACATCTGACATATCCAATTTGTCATTCTATTTAATTTTGCAATTGTGCTAATACAAGCAGCCACAAACCCCTCTTACAACCCAACTTCCCTAAATATTCTATTTCAATTTCATCCTAAATACCCTCAAGTTACTAACATCCAACACTCGCCAACCATAACTCATATTATTACCTCCTTATCCTCATCTGAAATGAGTGATTTACCCTATCCATCCTATGCAACATTTCTTAATGTTCCATTATGACAATTAAGCAGTTTATTTACATTTCGCAAAAAAATCCCTGCCAAAATTGTGATTACCTATTTATTTGCACATGGTTAGAAGGAATCATTATTACTATGATGATGTCACAATGCATGAAAGCTTGGCAGGAGTAATATATTTTTTGGTTAACGTAAATGTGTGAATAAAATGTAACTAAGAAAGTCCAAGAGAGTAACTAGTTTATAATAAAAAGCAAGTAGGTAGGTACACTATTATGTTATTCCCGAAATAATGAAAGACCTTGTTCTAGTAACTATTCTAGGATAATAATTTAATAAGTTAATGAAGTAGAAGTATTTTTAAACATGTTATTCGTACATTTCAAAAGAAACAGAAGCACTATAAATATTGGAGTCATACTATTATTCTTTGAAAACTCGTGGAGTCGATGTCAGTTGGCTTGTAATTTTGATTGAATTATACAATATGGTAGCAGTTTCGAAATATATTTATGTGATCCCATCACTTTGTTCGAAACATCGGAATCAACATCAGGGTGTGAAGTGTACGATTTTAAGATTAAAAGTGGCTCACATCCAGAAAAGGTAAAAAGAAGCAGTCACATGTTACTTGACTATTTTTAATAGTGTGTATGTCAGACCAGTGGAGATCACCTTTTATCGCTAACTGTGCCATCACCCGAGGTCTCGGGTTCGGGACCCGGGATGAGCCCAGTGATTGTTGGCGGGATTATTTGGGTATTATGTAATGAGAGAGCACTAGGCTAGCCACTGTGGCTGAATGGGTCGTCGGCCCCAATGTGGATCACTGGACTCGCGGCGATAATTTATCAACTTCGGGAAGCAAAAACATTTTACAGGTTTACCAGAGTTTTAAAATAAAGCCTGTTCATGTACACTGTTCATACCCGGTAAGCATAATCCTTCTCCCGGAGAATTGGGACCTTTTCTTTTTTCATTTTATTTTTCGAGAAACTGGTGTGTGGAGTACAATCCAGAGAGAGGCTAGAACTTCAGGTTATCACATTGTCAGCAAAAGGTGGTCGGAAGGTTAGATAAACTAGTAGCCAGTTCCTTCATGTTACCTTAGCACCAGTTCTTATACTGGGATGCAGGAAGAACAAAGTACTAGCTGATAAGAGCAAATCAATGTAATCATGAGAGCTGGTGCGTAGGGATCCAATCCAGAAGAGGCTAGAGCTGCAGGTTTTCCTGTTAACCATTTGTGAGGATTCGGGGCACCAGTTTATGGAGAAGCTATTTTTTGCTCACAGATACACAGTATGAGAGGATGGTGGGTGGGGGCCAGACTGCTGATTTGGAAATCTGCTGGCTCCAGGCAAGGAAACCATTAAAACAACTTAGGAATGATGTAAGGAAACTGAACTTCCTAGAAGGCAGGTACAGCTGAGCATGATCACTCAATTGTCTGGAACATAGGTTAGGGTTCCGAGCATGTAATCGATTAAAGATGATTCCAGGCATACAGCATTCCTGGTAAATGGTCTTCGTCAATAAATTACAAATTCAAATGGAGAAATTACATTATATGGGTTATTGCCTTAGAAGGCCAGATTGTTACCAGCTACAGGACTACAGAAAAAGATAAATAATGATTCCGTGACTAATTTTATCGGACCCCTTTCTTACCGTTTGTAAAACAGTATACACAATGTGTAGTTTTTCAACGATTAGCTAAGTTTTTCAACATTTTGCATTATATTTTACAATGGGGGCCTGATCGCATAGTATGCAGATAGCAATTTATAGGTGTGGTCTAAATTCTAGAGTCCCTCTGATGGTTGCAATTTGTCCTATTAAAATTTTATTATAGTCAAATTCACAAGGAGAAGGAAGTCAGTTGGAAGGGGCAAGGAATTCAAGTGGTAGGAAAATACAAGTACCAGGGAGCTATCCTAAAATATTACCTAGGTTGGGAAAGCAGGTGCATCGGGTGGTAAAGAAGGGGGAAGAGGTCTGAGGCTGATTGCTAGTACAATGAAGGGGACAGGAGGGAGAGTAAAGGAGAAGGCATATACAATATTGGTGAGGCCAATGATTGAATATGCAGCGGCAATTCGGGACCCATACCTGGGGATATAAATTAAGGAGCTTGAAAGGGTGCAACATAGAGCGGATATATGGGCGATGGGTATGTGGTGGAGAAGGGAAGGGGCGAAGGGTGAGATACATAGGCCATATGTGATGATGAAGGAATTTAGGTGGGACATACTACATAGGAGGAAAGTAGAGAGATTGGTGAAGATTTTAGGGTGACAATGAGGGTAGGCTGGTGGATGCTGGGAGAAAAGTTGGACAAAGGGATGTAGAGAGGGAGGAGGGATCATGGGTAGAAGATACAGAGAATGTGGAGAAGAACAGGAAGAGAAAGGCAAGTATTCTTGGTGTGGTCAGGGCGGGGATGGAATATGATTGAGAGAAAAATACTGAATGCGAGAAGAGGAAAGAACTTGAGGAAATTGCTTCAGAAATTGGTTGAGAAAGGGAGGGGGGGGGGGGAGACTCTTTGCCACCGGGAGGAAGCCCAATCGCAAGTTAAAATCAAATAAAATCAAATGACTGAATTGTGTGATTGTAGTGACCAAAATAAGCACTATTTTTTGTTATGAATTAAATTGATGAGAATGCATAGTTCTATGGTATTTTATTGACATGAAGTCCCCTACCTGTTGCCTTGTGAATGATGGTGATCCGGGTTTGAGCCCCGGTCGCCGGATAGCCAGATCGTCGATTCTCAGGGTTAGGTGTGGGCCACGTGGCTAGGAACTGTCCAAGGAGATGACCCTGTATGTACGAGTGCCATACTATGTCCCGGCACACTGTCTTGCTATGTTAATTATGTGTCGCATGCTAAAGGTAGCATAAGTGATGGTGGCTAGATGTGTAATAAGAGTTTGAGACCCAGAACAACATGGATGAAAACAGAGAAATTAGGTCTGTAACAAACACACGAATATTACACTTGAAAATTACTACGCAGGCAATGAAGCAGTTCACATTGGATACTAAAATTATGCACTGACCTGTGACAGCAACTACACTGTTTACACTGAAAGAAAAAATATTACGTTTGGGTGAAGAGCCTTTGTAAGTATGCATCCCGCATAGTCACTACATGGCTCTTCCCAACATTCCTAAAGTTGAAATTACTGTTAATTAAGCTAGGCATGTTTAGCCCATGGGCTGCCCAGTGTGGGCAATGTCCAAAAGTCTTGTAATTAATTCCCACTGGCTGAGGAGGGGTCAAAGTGGCATGGCTCATCGACTTCGGTCCCATGCAGTCTCAACTACGAGTGCATTAATGTAACGATGAAAGAATTACGTTAAGTGGCTGAGGTTTACTTCGAGCCGATTGGAGGCGTGGAGCAAAATAAAAGATTTAAAGATGTACTATGAAAGCTAAAGACAGTGATTGCAAAGATATGATGGCTCTGCGGTGCGCGAGCGCGTCCAGCCTCTGCACCGGGTGAACGACTGAGTTGGCCCCACGTGGTGTTGTGCCATATGGAGTCGCTTTCACGCACAAAGTGTGCAGAAAACAAAATATGGTTCAGGCCATTTCGATGAATGGAAGTACATGGTGAATAAAAGTTGTAGAATTATTGAAATAAGATTATAATATACAACTTTTTAAAAATACACAAAATATTTAATTCAGTTACAAGTGGCAAACTAATATATAACAATCTTGCAGAGGACACACAGAGGCATCTCGTGATAGCCGTGCAGGTAAATATCGATATTTTGGTCATGGGGCCATTCCACTCTCTTCACTGCACACGTTCGTTGCACTCACTCTGCACTCGCCAGAATGCAATGGGCAACAAAAGGCCTAAGCGAGCGGAGGTAGCACTGGAGGCGACATCAGACATATACATTGGTTGTTTTTCAAAGGGGCTATTCATATGCACTTTTTGTTGTATGTATGTATTTATAACTTAAACAAAGCAAACCATTACTTTTAGTTGATGCGTACTGGATGTGGAGATATGGTGGACACCTCTCGGTAGTATCGTGGTAAGAATTTGTTGCCCGGCGCCAACTCTTTCAGTAAGAGCACTCTCCCTGTAGGTGAAACTCATCCCACATGGAGGTGAGTCGTGAACCATTCAGCCCGTGTCACCCACACTAGAGAAATGGTTTTATGCAGCCTAGCCTGAATCCTCATTGACCCACATGTTAAAGGCCTGTATGTACATCCTTAGCTAGGCTAGACACTCTGACACTCACTGGGACATGATAATGATCGAGGGTAAACAGTACTTACCTGTCAGGTAGTAGTCACATCCAGCTTTAATGCAGCACCCAAATGTACTTACAAGCATAACTGCACAGTACTCCACATTCTCCTTCAGGAAAAGGTAATTTGTATATTTACGATGGCACTTGCTCCTGGTCAGAAACAATGAGGCTGGTGAATTACTTGATAGAACATGCAAGAGTCGGCCTGTCCTGTAGGCAAGGTTCCTGCCCACGTGCCCTACAGTGCGAGGTGAAGAACTAAAGGGCCCCGACTCAAAAAAGCAAACAGCAGGATGTTGTGAAGCTCCAGAAATGAAAGTAAATTTTAAAAAAAGTACTTAAAGAGCTATTTCATTTACTAGTCAGTTAAGGCAAATCATTCATAGGACCTCTGTGAGAATAAGTCTGACCTGGCCGATGAGTCACACAGCTCCTGGGTAGCGAAATCCGCATTATTTTAACTGTTAACAATATCACTGAATATTTTTCTATAGTTCATTAAAATGTATGATTTTTTTTTTTTAAGAATCAAAAATAATGTGACTTGAGAAATCTCTGTGAAGGCAGTATTAATTTATTATTATTATTTTGGGAGATGCAAGATGATTGGTACAACACCTGAAAATACATATCACACAGGAAGTGTTGCATGTTGAGAATGATAATGTAACTGTACAAAACTCTCTGTTGTCATTAGGTTTTGAATACAAAAATTATTATTGTTTTTTAAAACTCTTTTTCCTTTCCCGAAAACGTTTCTGCATCCGCCATTTATTTGAAGAAAAACAATATTTTTTTCCCCCCAGTTTTTATTTTTATTTTTGGCGGCCTTCTGATTTCCATTTGGTTTGGTTTGGACAATTGAAATGTTAAGATTCCTTCAGATAATTTCAAGAATGGCTGACTTATTTATGATATTTATTAGATTTAATTCTATTAAGAAATACACTGTAGTTTAAAACTTTGATCGTATCAAATAGCCTTTAAGTGGTTTTTAATGCTATCGTGACAATTGAATGTTTCCCGAAAACGATCTTTTAATTATTTTTTTTTTTTCTTCATACAATTAGGGAATGGCCACTTGCCCTAATACTGAGTACATAGCAAAGAAAAAATCGTTGCGTTGTGCAGTTTTATTATTTGAAAAATTAAAAAGAAAAAGTATTTAAAAAAATGTTTATTTAGAAAATAATTTTAATTAAATTAATTGATGTAAACGAATAAAAATGTGAAATATCTTTGTAAGAAAATTTTAATAATTTCCATTTCATAAAATCATTGAAGATTGTTCCAAATTAAATTAGTCTTTAATAAATTATTATAATATATCGAGTGTATTTTATGATATTTTATGGAGTGAAATAAATGCCTTCAAAAACAATTTGTTTACAAGAATTATGTTTCTAGCATGAAAACATGTATTGTTAATGTAAAATTACATAATTATATATTATATATAAATATAAATGGAATAATTAAATAAATGCGCTAGAAATACAACAAATTATGTTTTTATAGACGTGTGGAAGAGGCAACACGGATCCTGCGCGCATGCGCCATAGCTTGTTCACCTGTCTTGGCGAACGAATACATTCACCCAATTATAATTGAGGAAATATTTCTATATAACTGTAATAATCAATTTATTACACACATTTAATGTTAATTCAAAGTATTTAATTGCATAGCTTTTATTTTTGCTCTCTTTGTGCCACTGGTGGTCTTGTATTCTAGCGGTAAGTCGAGGAACTAGTTCGTAGGTCGCGCCATCTGGCGGTTGTCCGGTCGGCAGTTAACTTTTAGATGAGAAGCCAGTTTGTTTTGTAGGAGGCGAGAAGGTGGTAGGGGTTGTCGTTATTTGTTTATAGTGTTGTGTTGCGAGTGTAGTTTGTTGACATGGGGTGGGGTATTACTTCTGGGAAGGGGGATGGGTGAAGAGTACGTTGAGAGTACACTTCAGATCGATGTAAAGCGTAGTTCTCGTAAAGGAGCTGTCGAGCTGGCTTGCTACGTTCACCGGGCAGACATTCCGAGCTCCATCACGGATTGACAGGCTGTGTGTTTGTGGGATGTACTTCAAGTTGACGTGCTTCGGTCGTGTTATAACTATGGTGCACCGAATTCACTTCGTAAATCGTGTCGTATAAACATGTCATCTTCACTAATGAGGTCCGAGTGCAGGAAATTTTCACCCAATATCTTCAATAAAAGTAAATGCACCAATTGTTTCAAGCAGAAGGAAGAGCACAGTGCGGAGGCACTAGAAAGCAACAGGGTGAGTACATTATCACTTAATTATAAAAAAAGATCCAACCATTAGAATAATAATCTATCATCATTGATGCTTAATTAAATGAAAAATTTTGTTTGATAGTTTTTACCGTTTTATATTGTACTGCCTAACCAATGTGTTATGCTAACACCGAGATTTGTTTTAGCAATGCGATGTAAAAAATTGTATATCAGCTTGAATTGGAAAATATCAGGGTAGGTACATTTACAATCACAAATATACGCCACACTGCTTCCTGGAGCGAGCGCAGAAGGCACTACTACAGAAGATCTACTTGTAGGGTGTTACCTTTGTAAAAAAAAAAAATCAAGTTATTAAAGTAGCAGGTGGACAGGTGTACCCTCCGCGCTTGGTTCTTCTGGAAAATAGAACGGCGCAGATATAAAATTAAAAAAAAACAGGTCAATGTGGAATACTACTACATTTAAGCATTTTTTTAAATTACAAAATACATTTTATTACTTTGTAACATTTTTTCTATCATTATGTAAAATAGTATTACATTTGAACAAATGATTCCCACGTAATAACCATTTTAATTAGAGGTTAGGTTAGGGTAGCCACATGTGAAAATTTGTTTTTTAGTGTTAATTGTTGTACTTATTGTGAACATTGCGTGTAATGTAAATATAGTGACGTAAATTTGTGTTGTGTTCGCATAGCGTAACCGAGACCGTTTTCGGCTAGAGATAGCCGATTTTGTTGTCCGCCCAATATCTTGATGCTCTCTGTAACTTGATCTGGTTAGTTGAGTAAGAAATACTTTAACATTTTTGAGTTAGGTGAATTTCACAATTTCAAGTTCAAAATACGATACTGCGCATTACAGATGATTTTAGTTAGAAAAAAAAAGTTCGTACGGGTCAAGCGCAGGGGATATCGAGGTTTTAGGCATGCTTGTTTTGCATAAAATGTTTTTTTATGAAATTAAAATTCGGGTATCGTGTTATATACTACGTCCCAGTCTGTTTTCTGATACTACTTTTTTATAATTTTCAAATAAAGATTTTAACGTCTCGGGTATCGTAAAGTATACTGTAGTGCCATTTCCTCAAGAAATACGTATTGTGCTAAACAATCATTTGAGTCTTGCTCGTCCTTCATATTCCCGTGCTTTTACTGTAAACACGTACAGGTAGTAATTACTTCTGCACCGCCTTGTTGGTGACTATCAATCCCTATCATATCGCAGTGTAAACTTTTTTTTTTTTAATTGAGCCCTCACTGTACCGTTCGTTTTGTTGTGTAAATCTAACTTAACTTAGGAAAAGAGAGGTTTTTATATTACCAAATATATTTAATGATAACTCTACCAAATAAAACAAATATTTCACCTTATGTGTTGTGCTTATGAAACACAACACGGTAATTGTTTCGTATCCAAGTTTATACATTGATCCTGATGGCATGATCCTTTAAATATTGATCCTGTGGTACATGATGCTTGCTGTTTGATTTTAGTACGTCAAAATATCCTGCACATATCAAAAACTTTTGATATAACAATATATTATGATCTCAAGTTGAATATAAAGGAAAATATATTCTGTATTCAACTTACTATGATTATTCATTTTTATATCACAAGTATATCAAGTATTTTTAAATCACTAATTCTGTATCGCAGAACACAAAACTTCTCTCGTCATTATTAAAATTACAACTACCATTCATTCTCTACTCCGTAACATTAAATTAATCCCGTATAAATAAACACGGACTTTCATTTCTCTCTTTACAACTACTGCTACAACACACATTACCATACATCCAATACATTTCTTGCTGCCTACTAAATATTTATTGTATTCAGATTTAAATACTTATTATCAAGATATAGTTATCATTCCACTCATTTTCTATTACATTTATATTAAAAATTTATTATTTCACTACTACTCGAAACAAAACAGTTATTTTCGCTCTAAAACAATCATTAGTATTATTTTCATGCCTATATTTAGTCTTTTACTGTTACCAATATTACATACTATATATCATTTCGCTCAGACTCATTCAAGTATGTTAGCAATTGCCAACTTGACGGCTTATCTTTCCCCTAACTATTTTTCGAACAAAAATACTCATACGCTGCTTACCAGTATCTAGATATAAACTTGACCCAAATTCTCATCGCGTGTACCATGTAGTAAAGTTTCAAAATAAACATTTTACCGATTTTAGGCAGGTCAATTTTGAAGGTAAAGGCTAATCAGAAAATAATTCGTTATTTTCGGGCACTACTGACGTTTTTCAATTTATTTAAACAGCGTTTTGTTTTTAAATTCCACTGGATTCTGAAGAAAAAAATATATATAGTGGGGAAAGAGATTAATTCCAGGGACATTAAAAATATTACAACATTAAAAAAGAAAGGATATAAATGCGACAATCTTTACGATCAATATACAAAAGCTAATGAAGTATTTTAGAATAATTCATCAACTCAAACAATTTTCTTTGACTTCAATCCCTTATAAATTACTGAGTATTTCAGAATCCAGTGTAAATGAAAACTCATTTTGCGAGAATTCGTACATTTCATGAAACTATAGTATTTTTAATGTCACTGTGTTAACCTAACCAGCTGTTCACTTAAGTAATGTTGTAATGTTTCCCCAGACCTAACCAGCTGTTCACTTAAGTTATGTTCCCCTAGCCGTGTGAAAACCAAACTTATCGAAAGAAATCGTGTATACAAGAATGGAAATATTTTAACGATTTTAAGTACGTCTACTATTAACCGACCATTAATTGTATTTATGATCACCGACGTGCCAACACATTTTATCTGGAAAAAAAAAGTATCTACGAAAAAACTACAATACAAAAATATATCATACTCACGAAAAATTTACGCTACTTACATTGTGTTCAATAACATACAAATCCACAAAAACACTTTAAAAAAACCAAGTAATTGTCTAGTGTAAGGCCACTACTGTAGAAAAAGGAAAACATCTGAAAATTGATTTATTCAGTCCCTTGTTTTATTTGTAATGATACTGTCAAGGCGCATTCAGATATTTTCCAGAACTTCACCTGAAATTAACCGTTTTACGTTCGCCTGTGCTGTAACTGGGCCTTCGTCATCTCGAGTCCAAGTTTAAGGCTCAGTATTGTTGCGTAATGACGCAACCCCAGGCAGTCATTTCTGGCTGGCTGTGTGTAAAATATTGTAAATATTACCTGTAATGGAAACATAGTGACGTAAATTTGTTTTGTGCTTTGACAGCTTAGCCGAGACTGTTTTCAACGAAAGGTATCCATGGTCCTGTTTTAACGAGAGATGTCCCTGATCCTGTTGTCGCCGCCCTAATGTTGATTTAATATTAGATACAACTTGATTCTGTGGTTCTCCAGACATCCTTAGGAATATAACATAGCGGAGGATCTTTTCAAAAATACAAGGACGTATAATGTCAGTTACGTTACGGCCGCGGGCAATTCTATTTAGACCCTAATTGGTTTTCCTTTCCAAGTGAATAATGTTCAATATTCTAATTTTCACTTGAAAAGGAAAACAAATTAGGTTAAAAAAATATCTTGGCCCCGGCCGTAACGTAATGAAATTGAACATTACTGTCTTTTTGAAAACAGTCTCAGCAATGCTATATTCCTAAAGATCTCTGGATAACAACAGGCTCAAGTTGTAGCTAACTTAAAGTAAACATTAGGGCAGCGTAAACAGGATCAGGGACATCTCTCGTTGAAAACAAGTCTCGTCAACGCTGTCAAAGTAAAAAAACCAATTTACTTTACTATGTTTACAATAAAGGTAGTATTTACAATTGAACAGCTGAGTGGAAAAAGGATAACATTCCACAAAATGGCGAAATGAACCTGAGATAGCCATTTTGTAGTATTTCTTATACTCTATCCATTTAGTGTAAGAAGGATAATATTGCAGTGGTAGGCCATTGTTGAAAATGATGCTGAATATTTCATTGTATAGTTTCCAGGTGCATTTTCTTTGTCAAATAGTGTTTGTTTCTCTTTATTATGTGTGCTAGTATTTTGTTAAGTTTAATACATTATAATAAAATATTATTTTGCCTTGAAGAAAGTTTTTCTTGATGCATCACAACTGTCAAAATATTATATAGGTATGACTGTTAATTGCATCAAATGTGTGCAAAAATAAATTTATTATGTAAAGTGCATTAATATATTGTCTTTAATGCATTATTTCTTATGCTTTTGGGTTGCAAACATGATTTATTATTACTTTTTTTACTGTTTGTTGATTAGTGTAAAAAGGATAACATTCCGGCACTTTCAATTAGGTATTCGTATTTCTTTACTTACTTTGACTATGGACTCGGAAATTGTGTACTTTTGCTCTATACTACTACACCTACAGTTGCTCAAAAGTGAAGTTTTTGATCCAAACTGTAGTTTTAGTACAAATCAGTTTTTCCTATTTTTCTCAAAACATGTATATATGGAATATTAACCTTTTTACACTCAGCTGTTCAATTATTTTACACCATCTGGATTGAAGCATAACGGCGTCCGAGTCATTGTACAGGCGAACAAGAGTTTTTTTTTTGTTTTGCGCTCCTTCAGTGGATAATTACCATACTCAACCTTTTTCGGAGCTACAATGAATGATGATCTGGGCACACATTAACATTACGCGTTGCAGAATGAATTTCGGGGAAACATTCAAATAGTTGTGTAATATTTGACAATTCCACACAGTAAAACTTGACTCACAATGACCCGTTCGTACGTTCTTTGATCACGTGACCTTAAGGCAATCAAGAGGTCCCAACAAATTCATTAAATCTATCCGTCCGACCTTCGAAAGTTTCCCAAGGATCAACTTTCGACGGATGGACGGACGAATTTACGACCTCAAAAATGTCAGCACGGTGTTGCCGGCGACCTTTAGGTACTACCTTAAAAAGGTTCTTGAATTTCGTTTATTTGCGTAGCTGCTTGTATTAAATGTTTTTTAAATTATCTTTTGAACACATTTTAAAGTTTAATTTTTTAATACACAAAACTTGACTGCGGCACAGAAGTGCATTTAATTATGTATGGTGAAACTGAATGTATATAATATACAATGCGGAAAAAATTGAGTTTAATGATTTATAGTTGCTTAACTTTCATTATCGTCAATCTAATCTACATACACAAGATAAATCTTCACCTCTATTCAGCATCGAAATGGAAAAGTATTAGACTGATGCGCGGATCATTGTGAACATTGTGGATCGCTCGGTTTGATGAACGAGCGCTACGGATCACTGGGAGTCCTACTTTAGAAATCAAACAAATTGAAAGAAAAAGAAAAAAAAACCGTTTGCTTGTAAATAAAACGTTGCCAATTGTAGGCGCAGAAAATTAAATATTTACCTCACTCACCTTCTTTACAGAGAGCCGCACATCCAACATTTTTCGTGAGACACAAATTTGAAGTGTACTTTCAGCTTAGATTATTTTCCTGTTCTATGTTATTTTATCTAGATTTCGCACTTAGTGCTAGTTGAAAAAACGATTTCTGTTTGTCTACAAATAAAAAAAATTCGTTGTTAGCATGAATTTGTGCCTTTTTCAAATCAATTTGTAGTGTGTTACTAAACGAAATGATTCTACTGCCTTCCGCAGTATGGAGGTGGAGGGACACCAGGTCACCCAGTCCAGAATGCGAGAGGACAATTATCAATCTGGCTCGCCAATCTATCCACTTAGACAATGGGTTGAATCTATTAACGATTACCATTTTACAGTCGGTACGAAAGGTGGGGATTTGGTTTGTTTCCCGCACGCATGCTCGCATCAGCTGGGCTCCCGCCAAAGCGATCCGGGTTCGATTCTCGGCGGGATCAAACGCGGATTTTTCGCAAGTGGGAAACATTGTTACGTTCCAATGAGCCGGTGGGTTTTCTCGGGCTGCTCCCTCCCGTTTCCCCCACGCAATAATTTCGTCCACGTTTCATTCTCATCGCTCATAGACTATGATGAGGTACATACAGTACAGAATGTAAGTGGCCGGCCGAGTTTTTTTTTTTTGTAGCAAGGAGGCCGCCGGTCGCACGCCCCGCCGTCTGGTGAAAGTGCCTGCTGTGCACACACGACGGTGTCGTTGAACCGTCTCCCGCTGATATGCTTTCACTGGCCGGCGCGGCGGGGAACTGGTGTCTGTCCGTGCCGACTGGGGCTGCCGCGAAAGCTATCGGCATCGGCTGTTATCGTGTTCTTCCGAAGCGCCGTGCGCGGAACGGCGTGTCGCCCCGCGGCGATTGGAGAGGAGACTGCGTGTACGTTAGGTATACTCGTGGAAAGGGGGACATCTTGGGAGTGGTCAGCTGACTCGCTTCCCGCCAAGGCGATCCGGGGTCGATTCCCGACAGAGTCGGGGTTATTCCGTCAATGGAACTGTAGTACCATTCTCTCTCATCAGCGTGAATGTAATTTGGTCTGAGCAAAAAATAATATTATAATTTTTCTGTGTGGAGATGGAGCTGTTAAATATTCTGTTTTCAAAATGTGACTTACAGAAGTTTCGAAATTTAAGCGAAATATACTCCAACATAAACATGCACCTGCTTGTAAAATGGTTTAGCCGAGATAGTTTCAGAATCGCCCAATTGTTTTGTCGATTTCCACATGGCAGAGTAGTACTTCCATGTACTTCAAAAATGTGTTGCAGCATATTTTGTTTCGTAAATCAGGCCTAAAGAGCGAGTGTGTCCACCGCCATGTTCTGAACTCTTAATAACGCTGTCGCGTTATGCGCACAGGCGGATTCGGCGAATTGCACGAATCCAGGGCCTCGCACCGCGAAGATAGCGAAGTCTGCTATCAGACACATTGGTTCGTTGTGACAAGGTTTACTCCAAGTTGTGCCGACACGCCGAGTAGTAGTGCGCGATAAGCGGTGGATGACATGAGCGCTTGCTCAAGGTCACACGTTCAGTGTCGCAAGTCGTAATCCGTCACCGGGTGTTGCGACAGTATTTCCCCTCCCACCTCCTTCGGTTTTTATTTGCTTAGCGGAATCGGCCTTGAAATTTCTACGTGATTTGCGCGTTCTCTTCCCAAGTTTTACTTGCACATTACTTCGTGTTAATAATGAAAACCTACTGTGTACTCTTGTGTGATTTCATGTTAAGTAACTAACCATAAATTGTGAAGTTAGTTGTGCTAGTGAAAGGTCGTGCGATCAGGTTATTCAAAAATATTTGGAGACGATGGCGAAAGTGGAACTTTAACTTTTGCAATTGAAGTATTTCAGCAATTTAAAATTTTTTAAAAGGTTTTCCAGACCGCATTTCAATTATGTTTTTAAAACAAATTATTGTCAGTTTTCAAACACCCTTTTCATGGGGTGATCCAAAGTACTCAAGAATTTTAGAAAAACCTAGGTTTAGGAGAGTAATGGAATAAATAAATTCTTAAACAGAGAATGTAATAACAACGCAATGTTATGATTCATGGAGAGACTGTTCAGCGTTAAATCAGTAACTTTATAATATTTCGCCAATCTCCTTTGGCATGTTTACAGGTAACTTGTACATTTTCTTTTATACGCAGTCATCAAACAAAGAAAGAGAGAAAAACAATTATTGTTAGTTTGTCTACGTACAATTCTGAATATTCAAAACATTTCTTTTTTTTTAGAGAGTGATATAAAGTGTAAAGGTATATTAACATATTAACAGCTTGTCGGCAGTTAAAAAAATCCTGGGTTTTTTTAATAAAAAATATAGTGGCGAAATGAAAAAATGTACTTATACCGTGATAGTGACGAAAGTGGTTAGTCATTATATGTGTTTTGTTGTATAAAAACGGAAATTTAACTTATCTTTACTTTTAGTTCAATTTTTGTTTTTAAATGGCGGCAGTTGGCAATTCATGCGTGGTTAAATTTTTGCCCTTAAACTCTGGCTCGTGACTATGTTTTGTTTGTATTACGTTATTGATGCAATAGATACAAAAATGTGTTAAACAAGCACTGAAAGGAATGGCGGCTAGCAAGAGCCAACCCGCTTTGCTTTAATTATCTCTCGTATCAACTTCATATATTAAATATATTTTGCATATTTCCTCTCAATAATGTCATTTGGAATAATTTTCTTGGAATTATCAAATGCAGATCTCCCGCCTTTAAAAAAAGCAATACAAATCATTGCAGGTGCTGAGTACCAAGAATCATGTCGACCATTATTTATAAAACTCAAAATACTTACACTCATATCTGAATACAAGTATGCAATAATTAACATTGTTAAAAAAAATCGCACCACTTTGATAATGTTGACGTTCCACAATCATAACACCAGAGAAAATACATTAATTTCCAAACCAATAGTACAAATATATTCCATAAAATTCATCCCGTGTATACAATATCTATGTTTCAAATGTTAGCTTTTAACACTTGTACAGCAAAAAAGGTTAAAACTTATAATTATAATGTAATTTTTAAGCTTGATTATTATATATTCCTTATGCTCTCGTTTATATATATTTAAATAAAATTTATAAAAAATTCTTGACGTAAGTTGTAATTGTATTAAATCAATAGTGTTCAATAAATTAGGTAATTCGGTTGAATTTGTGATTTTGTTAATTTTGTTGAGGTACATATTGTTATGAGCGAGGTCCGGCCAGACTGAACCCCCTTCCCAATTTTTTGTAATGCGTGACATAGGGTGCTCGCCCCTTCCCTGCGTAAATCTGATTAGCGGCCTTCCTAACCTCTGCCGTTTCTCCCTCACTTGGCTAGTTTAGCCTCGTAAAGGACACGACAGAGAAGCGTCCGAGACCTTGGGCTCAATGGCATAGTGTTCTGCACGTGTAGAGAGAAAATCAATGTAGAAAACATGCGCCGACTGGCTCATCTTACAACCGATGTATAAAAAACAAAACAAAAATGTAACGATTAAATAATGAAAGGAAAAAAGTTTAAATTCTATATTAAACAATACATACTTCGGTGTGGTCCCATATTATTTTAAAACATATTATGCGCATACTTAACAGAACTTCACATTAACTTGATATCACGGCTGAGTATTTAAAGTTAACAACATTTACACACAACAGTATAAATATGCTTGGGGGCTCCGCAAAGACAAAAAAAAGTCTAAACAATTTGTTACACCATAGTGGCAATTACAATTAATGACATCATTTTATACAAATGATTATTCAAATTTTTTTTTTTAGGTTGAGAATTAAAAAAAGTCCTTTCATTGGGTAGGTTAGAATTTCGATGTCACACGTGGATGTCCAACAAGGAACGTTCATGCGCAAACATTATTCAAGCTGAAATAAAATTATGGTAGTGACTCCTGAAAGCATCCTGAGGCCGTAAACAGAGGAGGAAGGCTCACTCTCGTCCTGGTACTTATGAACTTAATCAAGCATGGCCCCGGATGTCTTACGCCACACAAGGACCGCTAAAGGAAATTGCAAAAAATAAAAAAATATATATAAGACATTGGACAAAAATAAATACAATGATTCCGGGGGAATAAAGCAAGAAAACTCACCCAAATGGCGGTCTGAAGTTACGAATTTACCACATAATCAAGTGGTTTTTTTTTAAAAAGGCATAATAATAGATGTAAACTTCACATGATGGCTGACCACAAAAGAAGAGCGAGGCACAGGTGACATTCCTGAAGTAAGAGGTCATAGATATTGACATAAGATGTCAAATTAAATAGGCGAAATTATACAAAAACAGGTTCAGTTCCACACTCCCTCCTCCCCCCCTCCTCAAAGTACACCACAGCGGGAAGATGGCAATAGTACCCAAACTAAAACTAATATAAGCCCTCACAAGGTTAACACCCCAATAAAAAAAACCCATAAAGAAAATTAAACAAGATATATTACCCCTCGGTGGAGGATGAAGCTAAGGGAATCAAGATAGTACCTGCAGGTATAGAAGAAGAAGGAATATGAGTAGTGGTCTCTTTAGACCATAACTTGAACCATAGGGCAAGGCTGAGAATAAGAATGACAAGGAACACAAGGCAAGATATGGCTATGGCGACTAAGTTAAGGTAGGAACCGGACTCAACATGCTGGTGGGAACTTAACAGATTAACATCATCTTGGGAAGGAACACTACTGGGTCGTGATACTAAAAGGTTACTAATATTCTTAACAAGTGAGTTATTCGAGGTCAAATTAGGGAAAAGAGGAAAGGCTATCTGACTTACATTAAAACGCAATTTAGGGATATGAATGGTAGGTAAAGACACATTTAAAAGTAAGGATGAACTAACGGAACCAAACATCTTAAAAAACGGGCTTCCAATATCACAATGAGATGCATTGTTAATGTATCAACTACCAATTATAGGTATGGTGTAGGGTGAAAAAGACTCGGTCGTCGTTCGACATTAAAGTAACATCAATGGATGTGTTACTTGCAAAGATCCAAAAGGAATTAGTTTTCAGGAAGAATGGAAGTTGTAAAGAAACTATTTATTTATCGAAAAATTCGAAATAAGGTTTGCCAAGGAAAATATTAAATTTACAATTACATCTAAACGTGAGAATCAAAGAACGAAAAAAAAAAAAGAGGGACACGAAGTAATTCTGTGTTTCATACAGCCAGACAGTAGGTTGGAATTAATTGGAGCAAACAGATTTTTGTCGGCACTAACTAACCGATTATCATGAACTTCCGAGTACCAGATATTGATTAAGTTTGTGGAAGAAAAACGGAAAGGCAAAAATACGGCATGACTCAAACATACTGTTCTTATTAGCTAGGGGCACATTAATAATAACATTTGATGAACGATTAAAAATTACAGCTTGGACTGAGCTGAGACCATAGAACATATAGGTATAGATTGTCCAACGAAACAGTAGCAAACGTGTTTGGAGGTAAAGTGATTAAATGTTGAATTTTGTCCAGAATACTGATAAAAACTTTAGGTCGCAACAAGACTGAACTTAATTTGTTGTGTACACTACCTTCGATAGCTTGCCTCATGTCTGAAAGTTCGACACATGCACTAGACAGAGCTTTACTGATTCGAAATAAAAGTGTGTTCAAGTCAATACGCCAATTCTTCAACATTATTTTATCCCAAACGTCATGAATAGAACTGTTTAGAAGTTTATAAAAGGCGTTGTGGTTGTCTAAATACATTTTAGCTAAATTCTTCAAAAGTTTTGAGTTGTTAACCACTCTTTCTTCTAGCTCATTCACAAAGATCATATGATTCACCACACTGGCCGACATTTTATCTTGATTACTTGATACTTCTTTTAAACATTGTTCCAAATTGACAAGATCACCATTATCAAGCATTCCAAACACAGTTTTCAATATCTTTCCACCAAAGTAAAAAAAAAACTACGTCTTGCTCTGGAACGATCCTGGGGCAACAAGGACGTTAATGCCATAGTCTCTGATTTATATCCAGCAAAATTATCTTTGAGTTGATGAATACCAAAAACAAAGTTTTCACTCCAAGAATAATTTTCTTTATGATGGTCATTGTTTACTGTAATATGATCCAAAGCTTCTTCCAACTCTTTATTCTGTTCTAGTTGTAGCAAGTCGAAATTTAAAACAATTAAATAAAAATTGTCTGAGAATAACAAAAAATCTTCTTTTTCAAACAATACACCAGTGTTGAGAGGGTTTACCGTGATATTGCCGCGAACCAAAGTGTAGGTACATAAAAGAAGACATCACGCCCGAACATGTAGGGCCGCAATGACTCGTAGCAGAACTAAAAAGGGGATACAAGTGCACTAAAACATAAAATCAGACAAACGACCAAACTGTCAATGCCCAATAAAAAAATAAAATAAAAACAACCCTATAAAACATCTTCCCCCAAAAAACCGAAACATTTAACTGAGTTAAGTACCCTCATTTCCACAAAAAAATCACACAATATTAAGTTATACCCAAGAAAATAATATAATATAATTTGTTGCATCAAAACTTAAATACTAGTACCATGTTTTTTTATATTTCTTTTTATGTTAGATATTTCATAAACTTACAACTCAACAGCCAAAACATTAGTTTCAAAGTACATACTCCAAGACTAGGACCAGTGGGTGAACAGTCCACGATCAACTAAGTCAATGGCCTAAAAGAAACAAAAAACGAGAGGACACAAGGTTAGGATCTGCAGCTCTTGAACCATGAGCATTAAAATCAATGGTGGACATAATGAAAATCATTACTTTTAAACTGAAATTAAAATAAAGAACAATAAATATCTAAATGACATATGTTTCTAGGTCATGGATATGTGGAAGATTCACTGACAGATACGAGATAAAACAAACCGAGAACAACAAAATGGAATTCTGTTCTTACACACTCGGTACTTAATGGGTACACACACCCCTTATGATAAAAAAAAATAATTGCTTGCTCAACTAAGCAAAGCAGATACTCAGTCTAGGAATCAGCATTGTTAGCTGAATGTAGAATCAGATAGTCTATACCCTAAAAGTGATAGACTCCCCAGGCAGGAACAGTAGATACCTACGAGATAAATTTATCAATGCTAGGTTGGGAATGGAACCCTATGGATCAAAACCTCTAAAAAAAATTGGCAGTAAAATTATTTTTGATGACATAGAAATAACAGCTGTGTTAAGGAAAATAACTGATTGATGGGTTGAATAAGAAATAGGCTATTAATTAATATCAGTATTGAAATTTTACTTATTATAAAAAATAAATAAAATTACAAAACTTATGATGGCAATTCAAAAATGTCAAATAAGTAAAGGAAGAAGAAACAGTGTATAGCTGAAGAAACAGAACAGAATGGTGGTACAAGTACCCAGGACAGCAGGCGCATACTATTACAAAGAGGGACAAAACCTCAAACAAAATGTCCATCGGCTTAAAAAAAACAACTGGGAGGTGCCAAAATCCAAGGATAAACCAAGATGTGGATAGGGTTGACACCCAACTACACAACCCAAGGCAAAACAATACACACCCGATTCTGGTCACTAAGATCCTGATAGTTAAATACTACTCTGAACACTGCATTTCATCAAACCAACACAGACTGACAAGATATATAAATCAATCCAAATGGCCATCCCAAAGTGAATGAATAGGTCCCATACCCTAGACACCCAAGAAAAATTTAGCGCCTGCGAAAGCAAGGCTTGACCATGAAAAATAAAATGACATACAAATTTATTGAGAAAGGTCAGCAAAGGAAAAAAAAAGTCCTGTAATATTAAGAAAAATTTAGAGAAGAAAATTAAGTCGAAACCATACCTCAATATGAAGACAATGCCACTGCACGACAGTTTCACCGAGCAGAACCCCACTACACGAAATTCACCTGAGGTAGCTGAGAACGATGAGTCACAGCAACACCGAACCGAAGCTGCAACCACTCTAGAGAACTCCATGCAGCAGACATCCCACAGGAGAGATGTTTTGCAGCAACAAACCTAGTGCACAAAATCAAAACAAGAACAGTACCAAAAATAAAAACAAGGAAACCTGGAATAAAAGTGGTTAAACCAACTAAAGAGTTATTAAAATTAAGACACTAGACATCAGTTATACGTGCAATGTGTGGCACACCACATGAGACTCGAACCATGTGTGGAAAATAAACATCACACTTAACCTCCGCACAAAGTCAACATCCCACATTAGCTACAACATACACAACCTACAAAAACAAAATAACGAGAAGCGAAAAATTCTGAAAATAAAATATAAAATATTAGAAGACTCACGCCACACAAGGATCGCTAAAAGAAATCGCAAAAAAAAAAAAAAAAAAACCATCGGACAAAAATAAATACTTAAAATGATTCCGGGGGAATCAAGCAAGAAAACTTACCCAAATGATGGTCTGAAGTGACGAATTTATCACATAATCAAGTGGATTTAAAAGGCACAATCATAGATGTAATCTTTACATGATGGCTGACCCCTCCCTCTTTTTTTCTATGGGCTGATCACAAAAGAAGAAGCGCGAGGCAAAGGTGACCTTCCTGAAGTAGGAAGTCATAGATATTGACACAAGATGTCAAACTCGATAGGCAAAATTATACAAACACAGGTTCAGTTCCAAAAAGATAAATAAGACAGGTAAAGTAATTTAAAAAATTTAAGTTAATTAAATATCGGTTAAAAAAATGTTTATCGTTCATATATATTTTTAAATTTTTGTATATCTTAAGGCACTTAACTTTAGGTTAATAGTAAACTTCACACATTTACCTTGAGATATATTTAGATATATATATTTTTTTAGATAACCATTATAACAATATTGTCATCTAACAAAAAAAAATTTTTTTTACAAAATTAAGCCTACATGATGTCCAGTTTGCCAACAAAAAAAAAGGAAAAACACTTTACATGCCACACCACAAAGTGCAACGGCACAACACGAAGGCATGATGTTACGATTCTTCGTAACAAGTTTCTTTCACGTTATCAAAACAAGCAATAGTCTGTATGACGTTACGGCATGTTATCGTAACCAGAGTGACTTCTTTAACGTTCTACACCTACATATTCTAAGTTGTAGAACATAAGTTTTTCTCTTAATATTCTTATTTTATTTGAATATGCGTAGAGAAATTTCAACGTCGTACGTTTTTATTTCAACGCCGCCTCCCATGCTGAGAGCTCCGTTGGGCAGTGGCCGGCCGGGCGAAGTGAAAGAGGAAAGTGAACCAAATAAGCGATAATGGACACTTTCCCTCTACGGCAGTGTCAACGCTCGAGCCTCGCACTCTGCCAGTCGATGATGGCTTGGTCGGCCCGGAGGCCGTCGCCTTGGCGTACCGGGCGGGAAGTCGAGAAGGAAAGCGACGGCCGGGTACCCTTGACTCACTAGTCGGAAACTGAGTCAGCTTTGAAGCATTGCTTATTTTATATCTGGCTTGAAGGCCGCCATTATCGTGGGAGTTGTTAGTTAGAATCAAGCTTTTGCTTTGGTAACCTTTCGAAGTCATTGCGTGGAATATTACATTCCCGGTTGCAAATCCACTCCCATTGGCGGACTCTGGAAAATTTTTGCGAGATCTCGGTGAAGATATTACGACACCTGGATTCACAAATGCAGTGATGCACGTTGAGAATGATAATTTAAATGTTCAAACCCCTCGCTGAAAGTATTATTTTTTTTCGAATCAAAATTATTATTTTTCGAACCCCTTCCCGAAATAATTTCCTGTATCCGCTATTTGCCTGTTTTTACATGCTTTATATTAGCTTCACCTGTATGTTTGTCTGTCCGTCTGTAACTCTTTCGACTAAGAGTGAGTGGCTGATCACTGTTAAATGTCCCACCAATTTTATTACGTTCGTTAGCCGAGTGGTCTAAGGCGCGCGAATTCTGTGACGTCAGCTTTCGGATTCAGCGATCGAGGGATCTACTCCCGGCCACGCCGAAAAAAAAATTGTTTTTTTTTTTCCGGTTAATTCTAAGATTATATCCATACATCTAACTGTAAATGATTCGGAGAGACTTTACCATTTCTTTGTGACGTTGCAACTCCAAATAGATATCTCAGTTGGTAATAGGTAGTGTCGGTAACTCATTTCCCTATGATAATTATACATAAATATAGTTTAAAAAACTAAAAAAACATGCTCTTAAAGAATATCAAACTAAAAAGTTAAAAATAAATATAGTTTAAAAAACTCAAAAAACATTCTTTTAAAGAATATCAAACTAAAAAGTTAAAAATAAATATAGTTTAAAAAACTAAAGAAACATGCTTTTAAAGATTATCAAACTAAAAAGTAAAAAATAATTTTAAAATTTAATTTATGACAATAGTATATAAGCAATACTAGTATAAATGAGAAAAAAGCATGGGGCGCTTAATATACAAAAAATATGGCACAAAGCGCCTCAAGCTTTTTTCTCGTTTATACTAGTACTGCTTATATACTATTGTCATAAATTAAATTTTAAAATTATTTTTTACTTTTTAGTTTGATAATCTTTAAAAGCATGTTTCTTTAGTTTTTTAAACTATATTTATTGAGTGTTCTCGCAGCTGCAGGACGGCTTGTAGGGCGATCGAGCAGCGCTCGTGTGTGGACAACTGGACTCTGCTTCACCGCGCGGAATGCTTGTTTATGCAGTGACAATGGGCAATTGTTCATGCGTGTCGGCTATCGTGACAGCAAGTGTAAACATGTTACGACACTGACACTGAAGGAAAAGAAAGCGCTACTTTGAGCAGTAAAGTAAGGATCACGAGCTTCGAAACCATTGCGAAGAAAGTAATTATTAACGTCCTAAAACTGTGACAACTGCTATAATTAGTATATTTTTGGTTCATATCTCTTACCATGTCCCGTCATCGACACATGGACTACAACCAGTAGCGTACGCAGAATTTAATTTCGGGATGGGAGGAGATAGAACAATGTTTCCAGCTGTTGTCTTTCAATTTATTTTTGGAATGAATGATTTTCATTTTGTTTCGGGGAGGGGTGTGTGGTTAAATCCCCCCTCTCCCGTGTACGCCCCTGGCTACGAGCGCTTAAGTCACAGAAAACATTGGACACGGAGTTTACAAAATGTGCAGAAAGGTTAAAAAAAAAAGCTGCAGGCTGTTTTTTTTTCAATTGAACTTATTCAAAGGAGAATGAAATACATCATATCGTATTCATATTCAACAATAAATTTCCAGTTCGATCTTTGATTGTTTATAGTTAAATTAATCTTGTGTTTCAGTAATTTTATTTTGCTATCACTAAAATCTGATTAATCATTAGGTATGATTTATTGGTATACTCTTATGCAATTTCCTCCCCCCCCCCCCCAACAGTTACTATCGCGGCACAAGTGGCTGTCATATATTCCAGCTGTGGCAGTTTCGACAGTCTTGACGCCACAACACAGCCCCGACGGTTGATGCTGGTCCAAGATAAGTGTGCGGTGTGGAGCGTTATTACAAAGCATTTGTCAATCAGACCACACATGGACTACATTTTGATGCGTTGGCTGAGTTACGTACCGGGAATTAACTCACATTCGTTTTGGTAAACGCGTTTTTCTTCTTCTTTATCTTTGAATAAAATATGAAACGCATAATGAACACAACATAAATTGTCAGTTACTATTTTCATACCGCCTTACGGTTCATTATTAGCGTCAGTGTTAATCAGGGACTAGCGTAACAACTGAACATACCAACTGCTGGATATCTCGTTCGATTATTTCTAAAATTTCAGTGGTAGTATGTTTCTTCAGGTATTTCTTTGTTCCAGCTTAGATACCTAGTACAAACCGATTCGTTCTCAGGCCAAAACGTGTTGTAGGCGTGACCGGATGCCAAAAATTATGCACGTGGTTCCAATAGTGTTAACAGCTGACGTATCGAACACTGGAGCGCGCTATTCCACTAATGATCGCGATTAACGCGTTGACTTGCTAATGGGGCACATTACCACTTGATTGTTTCGCACTTGCAGAGAACCCAGGGCGTCTCTTATTCACGTTGGATTGGCGTACCAGGCACCTGAGTCGCACTTACGCTGGGATTAGGGAAACACTCCGTTTTCAACTTCAGTTGGAAAGTTATTTTTGGTCGTGCTGTTTTATGTTTTTAGTCAGCAGTTGCGTGACCATTTTTCTTTTTCTGTTACGGGGCCCTGCCTATCTGGGCATCCTAAGGTGTGCAGATCTTCAGAAGAAACCACACAATTTAAATACTACTCAAGATGTCCGAGTGGGCGGATGAGTAGTTTTATGTTCGTGTTTAGTTTTGAAACTGTATTTTAAAAAAATAGTGAAAGTTGTTAGTACGCGTGTTTTCAGAATAATTCTTTGGCATGAAACATCCAGTACAAATTCTTCCAGGGTCTTGCATTACACCTTTATCTTCATTTCTCCATAATTGCAATGTTATAGTTACCTCCCAAATATCATAGTTGCTCTATGCACGACGAGAAGACTGCGCGCCAGTCCACAGCCTTGCACTTAGAGGCGATACCGAGCTGACAGGCAGGACTCTAAAGAATTTATTTTCAAATTTACGAACGACATAGGTTACAAACTGTATTGGATGGAATCTTGGTTAATTTTTGTATATCATCGTAAACTGAAGAAAATCACTTGGGGTAGGTATCAATAAAAGCTATTAAGTTATATGTTCGCCTTGTTGAAAAAGGAACACAGAACTATGGCACAGGAATCAGGCGTAGTTTCGACGAAAATCCAATTACCCGGAGCTGTGAAGAACACTTTCGATTGTTTCAAGCGCGGTTTTTTGTTGTGAAGTACGTTAATTTGCTGTAGTTTCTAACTGTGTAGGAGGCCGTGCCACGGCTCCCTTGCCTTCAAGTTGTTTCGGTAGTTTTCATTTGTGAACATCGGGTTTTTGACGACTAGGATGTTCATTAAGGCCCAGTTTCCTGCCCAATTGCTCTCCTCGATAGTCCCACCTGTGCCGTTCCCGATTCTTTGACTCGCCTGGCATAGTCTCTGTGGCCGCTGTGTCCGGGGAGCGCGCTCGGGCCGCGACGCCACCGCAGGCGTCTTATCATCACGCGTGCGAGGAGCTTTCTCCCGCGCCGGCTGCGTGCGTCGCGCGTCGCCGTTACGCATGTCCTGCACGTCCTGCGGGCCTTTATTCCTTTCTCTCTTTCTTTTTCATTTATTGAAGTGAAACTTCTTTGGACACGATGGGAGTAAAATTCCAAGGCTGAATTTCAATGAAACTTTGTCGTGGAACGATTTATGACGCTAATAGGTTGCGGACGGTGCAGAGAACTTGCCGGGCCTCGTTGCCTTGAGCGGACGTTTATGACAGCAAAATTTGTAACAGAATATAAAAGGCAAATTGTGTAGAAAGTGCCCTAGAATTAAAAAAAAAATGGCATGATGGAATTGGAATAACTAAACATGGCTGATAAGACCTTATTGCAAAGGTGTAGAATGTTTGGAAGGTTGGTGATCGTTAGACCTGTCTTCAGCGAATACAGCCGCTAGCCTTTCATTTATTTTACGCAGGAGGTAGTTACCTTTGGGCATTTGAATGATTATTGTTTGTACGGCAGAAAACGCCCGCCTTACCTTTGGTTTAAGTGCAGTTCCTGTGATCGCCAAAATTTCAGATTATCCGCGCGTACAAGTGTATATAGTGAGGGGAGGATTGCACTGTAGGGATTAATGCCTCATGGACAGCAATACCATCAGAGACGGTAAACACACAAATACACAGAAAAGAGCTGTTGGTGAATAATTCGCCCATGTCCTAAATAGCAAGGAACCATGCCAGAATTTGCCTGCACTTTTAATAATTTTGACCTTAAATTTATGAAGAACGCTGATTACAAATTATCCAGGGATGTTCGTAAATTTACAGGGAGGCCTACTAAGTTCACTTACGTTGAACATGAATCCGTAAGAAAATTCTTGGTATATTATCAAAACATTCATAAACTTGTTAAGACTCCAGCAAAAACTCTGATTACTTCCGTGTGTTGTCCGTAAAAGTAGAACTCTAGAAGTCGAAATACGGTGAAGTTTTACGAAGATCCAATAATCTGAAATAATAAAGAACTCTTCGTTTATTTGAGGTGAATTCTTAGTTAAAAATCCCGTAAATTTTACTGTAATTTATGAGAGTATGGATGATTTCGGGAAACAAATCATACCACTTAGATGTGAGGCATGTGATAGGGCAGAAAGAAAAAAGCTGGCTTTAAAAATATGGCGTGAGTAACCTGGTGAAACATCAATGTCATCGAAATCCATGTTAATTGTGACCTTGAGTAGAAATTTATGTTTGGGAGACATAGGTACACCTTTCATTAGACGTTTTGACCCATCTGGATTTATGTGCAGACATGTGACAAACAGTCTACTGCGAATAGTGAAAGGAAGTACCTACACATTTTATAACACCAAAACTCACACTTTACTGTACAAATCTAACGAAAAGAAATCCACAAAATCAGAAAATTGTACATATGCTGAGTGGTGCGAAACATTTTTTTGTAAGTGAAACTTTAATGGCACATAAACTATATACCTCCCAAAAAATGTTTTTCCCTTAAAGTACTGTTTTTGATTTCGTACAAGCGTTTCCAAAATATTTTCATGTTAAGTGTCTTCCTCAGATTACTTGTATTTTGGTGGGATAGCAATGCGACCTTGTTCCAGAATCTATTTTTAAATTCGTGCGCAGATAAATCCTGACTCACGTGATAGTGGTAAACACACATTTGTGACGTCATGTCCCCTCTCTTCAGTATTTACTCTCTGAGTATGCGATGGAACAGTTCGATCAGAGTTTTACATTCTTATCACGTGCGTTGTCACGGCATGGCATTTATGTGGTAGATAATTTACTAATGGCCCTATACTTTTGAGGCATAGTTATTAATAAAGAATTGTAGATTTATTATTTTAATTTTACTTGGGCTTTACGCTTAGTCTCTAATAAGGTAATTAGATATTGCAACCCAGGACGATACGGAACAGGAAAATTGGCGAAGGAATCGGCCATGGGCTATATTAAGAGAATATGAAAGGTCACGTCATGCATGAATGACGAGAATATAAAAACAATAATAGAATCTGAACAACTTGACAGAATTCGTTGGAGTTTGTTTTGTTGGCTAGATATTTGCAGTTCGGAGACATGAATGTACAGAAGTAGTTAATACAGTGAACATTAAAAAAAAAATTGTAAAATTCTTTTCATGAAAAAAAGGGTTGAAATAAAAGAAATAAACAATATAAAAAATGCTGAAAAAGTTCTTAAAAACAAATAAGAAAACCCTCTATGATAACCAAATCTTAGAACGAACTATATTTCAATGATTTTCTTTTATATTTGCTTATAGAATGTTTAAATAATTCAAAATTTGCTTTTAAAAATAAATATGTTTCGTTATAATATTTGGTTACAATAAGGTTTCTCTTAGGATTTTAATAATTTTACAGCCCAATTTTTTTTTGTTTTGAGTCCGTATTTTATGAAAAATTGTTTGCATTTTTTTACAATCCACTGTATTAACTATTTATGTACGTCCAGGTCCCTGTAATGAAAATATCCAGCCGACGAAACCAACCTCTGTAAAGTCGTTTAGATTCTATTACTTTTTTTCTTACATTCTCGTCATTCATATACGATGCGACATTTACTACCCTCTTAAGGGGGTGCCTCCCATTTCAGGTCAAGATTTTATATTTACAGATAAACGTGTATACTTTTTCAATTTTTCAACTTTCACTAACTGAAAAATATATACAGCGCATACTTTTTGCATAATTAGCTGCTAAAGTTAAAGTAAAGTTTTTGTGATAGAAATGCAAACCATATCATTAAGTAGCCAGTTGCATTGCAGTTAAAACAAAAAAGTTTCAGTTCTGCAATAAATTAAATTCTCCTTATTTGTACAACCCAAAAACGTTAAAAATGTAACTTTGGCAGCTAATTATGCAAAACGTATGTGCTGTATATATTTTTCATTTCGTGAAAGTTGAACAATTAATAAAGTCTAAAGTTGATCAGTGATTGATATAAATATAAAATCATGACCTGAAATTGGAGGCACCCCCTTAAGGACCCCATCGTAGCAATTGTCTGGATTGACTTCGGGGAACCATGGAGAACCGAGAGAAGGACTGACGGACGAATATTCGAGCCCGGGTCCTCAGGAAGGCGAGTCCAGTGTCCTTTCCTTTTGGCGCTAATTTGTGCTCTTGAGAGAGGTTGCTCGGTAAACTCTCTCTAACAGTTTGTTGTCTCACGGACGTGAGGCAAGATGCACCATGCGATGGGTGTTCGCGGCCCCTAGTGGAGTGACGCGAGGAGACGCCTCTGTCGCGCGCGGACGCACGCGCATGCCGAAGATGGCTCTCGGAGGTCGGCCGTCGAGTGACCCGCCGGGGCGCGTCCGACCGCGCGGAATGCGTCCGGCCCTGCCCTCTCCTCTCCTCTCCTCCCCTACCCGCCCGGGATGATTGCATTTCAATGTCGACAGTCTCACGGGCCATGTCGGTTACTTATTTTCTTTTTTTTTGTATTTTCTATTAACTAAGAGCTCTTCGTGTGTATTCACCCCGATAGATCTCTTGCATTTGTTGTTGGGCCACACTTTTTATCGCCAGATATTAACTAACTTTTTTTTTTTAAATCTATGAAAGGTCACGCAATTGAATACTTGCGTGTCCTTTAACCGCCTTTAGATAGTATTGGATAAATATATGCTCAGAAAATTTGAGACCAAACATAAAAATGCCAAAGAAGTATCGGAATAACTTTACAGGGGGGAAAAAAAAAACCTCGTGTAATAGAAATGACAAGAAAATGAAGTAACCAACTCGGCGTGTCAGAACGAGCTTTATTGTTTTTGTTACAAATTTTGTTTGCCAGATCATGCTACACGATATTTGCTGCTTGTTAAGTTATCTAGAGCTGCGGTCCACAATTTTTTTTTTCCGGCCAGGGCACTCTATGAACGACTTTTCTTTTGGCGGAACCCCAACTCCTTCAAAGAAAGATGTGCCTGCTTTATGTGACATTTGTCTTGACTCGCGGAGCCTCAAGGTGCCGCGGTACACTCTTTGGAACTGCTGATCTAGAGACTTACGGAAGGCGGTGAGATGCTTAAAGAGCATTGACGGGATGACGGACGGGGTAAACGGGAGCCCAGACGTCACAGTGCCGAAGGCAGTGCGGGCAGGCAGTAAGTGAGATAACCGTCACAGAGTCACACTTTAACGACTCTGTTAAAACGTTTCTAAAACAATTGTTGATGTGTAGATGAATTGCCTGAAGGGTGGCTAATTTAACCACGATTGCTACGTGTACGAGTTCTTGGAATTTGAGGAAGTGGTGTGTCATTTTAAAGAAGTATATTTTGTTTTGAATTTTTTTTTGTAAAACTCACATCTGCGCTTAGTTATGATGCAAACTGTTGGTTGTTTCTTCGGTAACTGAAACCGGAACTTTTAAGACTTAAAAATTGTAGGTGTTCTGGAGACAGTGTCTGACTTATCGCATTTAGTGTAACGAGCTTTCCGCGACATGTTTTACAATTTTGTTTTGAGTGAAGATTATTCGCAAGCAGACTTTTCTGAATGTCTGTCTCATGTAACTTCGTTTCAAATTTGATCATTCCCATAAGTCACTTCCTCCCCCCCCCCCCCCCCCCCCCAATGTCACTTGAAAAGCAACACTTTTGTTTACGAACTCTGGCAACAACATTTAGTCTTCTACAAGCACTGTTGACAGAACACCAGTGGCAGAAGGATAAATAGACTATTTGTACTATTCTTGAGAAATGCCAAATTCGAGACAAGTGACATGGTAATTGGGTATTTTTTTAGGCGTTGTA
Organism: Bacillus rossius redtenbacheri; assembly: GCF_032445375.1. Classification (NCBI taxonomy): domain Eukaryota; kingdom Metazoa; phylum Arthropoda; class Insecta; order Phasmatodea; family Bacillidae; genus Bacillus; species Bacillus rossius. The sequence goes on from NC_086334.1 coordinate 29,301,660, forward strand.
TGTCTAAAAACGAAAATTCCAATTCTAATAATCTTTGTAGTCTGTACGCAGTTCGATTTACTGGGATTGTGGTCATTATAAAAAAAAGTTGTCGGTTACGGAGTTGTGACATCCAAGTGTTCACGACGTGAAATGGAGAGGGAGAAATATAAAACTTATGTTTGCAGAGGCACGTTTTATTGACCTGCGAGTAGGTTGGGGAAAGTTATATATTATTTTCTAATTTCACGAAATAGCACTTTCTCCAGTTTCACTTAGGCTCATAAGAACCTGTCTCGGTTTGTGCGAGGAGTGTGCCGGTTGCGAATTTCTAATTCAGATCAGCGCTCTGCGCCGTGGCGTCGAGAGATTACCTCGGACGAGCGACTCTTCGCTGCGCATGCGTGGCTCTTCCTGTCGTACCAAGCGCGCGCAGCTGTCCGCAAACTGTTTAAAGCACTTCTGTAGGTTTTTATATTGGCAGTTCGTTTAGTGTCGTAACACCTTTCAAACTTGAAATTACGTAAAGCTAGTGATCAGTTGAATCTTCCTTTTTTTCTCAAATACAAATCTCGAATTAGATTCTTTAAGAGTGCCTCGAATCCAAATATAAATCTAAAGGTCATAAACAAAACATAAGGTTTTGAGCGAAAAAAAAATTAACATTTTGAATTGTTTTAAAAATATAATAAAGCAAAATACATATTTAGGATGTAAGCATTTTCTTTTTGTGCAAATAATTCTCTACAGTGCCAGACAAAACATTCTTATATGACTATAGATGATAGCAGATACAAATCTTTGATAGCTTCTGTATAAAAGAGTAATGTATTCCTTGTCAACTGCACAGGCTCTAGGTGTTTGAATCCCTAAATTTCCTTTCCTCAATTTTTTTAAAATCCTTTTCTGAAAATATAAAATCTTTCTATTGCTTAGGAGTTGGTTGTATTTTAGGTTTTGAGGATTTGATTTACTCATCCATGTTCATAATCATTTCACATTATTCGAGTCCGACATTTTCATTGTCGTCTTCTAGCAGTTCCTGATTTACAGCGGAACAATATTGTCACTACATTTGTGATTTTAAGTCACTCTTAGTTTTTGTAATGCCATATAAACAACCCGATATTGGGGTATACATTCAGTTAGTCGCACATAATATTTGACTCTTCCATAATCTAATATAATTATAAGAATCTTTAAATTAAATTACGTTTAATTGTGTATGATTACTTATTTTAAGTTAAGTATTTAACTGACTGATGTATTTATTCTATTAGACAACCAATAACCAATGTAAGAGATTCATTTAACATATTTAACAAGAATTTCCAACGTTTTTTCATTATATAAATCAATTTATTCAAGTAATCAGCAGTACCTACGTAATCACTTGATATTGTTTAAATTTTCTTATTTTTACTTGTAAAAATTTTTAATGTGAAGATTATTTACTATATTTACTATAAGAATTTTGCTATGCCTAATAATTGTTGATTTAAGTTTTTGTTTTGCGGGCTCCAGCCAGACGGTAGCCCACCGGTACTCTTGATCACTTGCCAAATTAGAAAAAAAAAAGCAAGCATTGTTGCAAGATCTACAGCGCGTCTCATCCTTAGATTGCAATGTGCATTTAAATGCAGATTTACTCGCTTTCCAATTGCACGATTTCTTCATTAGCGCTTTCCTTGTTTTCGTGTGCTTTGTTGCAAGATATACACCATAGAGCAAAAATGTTTGTGACACAACTTTGTAATGTAATTAAAAAATTTTGAAATCTAACTGAAGCATTGTATTTCGTAAAGTAAAATTTGGAATGAGAATTTTTGAAAAACCTTGTCTTTCTGTATTTCACCAAGAGCATCGTATTATAATATTGAATTATAATTTCTAAGAAAACTTAACAGAAAGACCCCATCTTGGTTCACACTTTTTGTCAATTTTTTTTCTTTATCTTTTAATATTAAAATTGTTGGCTCTGTTTGACCATAAGACATAATTAACGGAATAACTCGTTATTAATAGCGACCAACTTCTATAAATAATTTCTCCTGTAAGATAATAATTTGCCTATATAATTGATATTTTCATATTTCAGAATGTACCTACCTGCGCAACCATAACAATACTATCAAAAGCTACTATTTTATGGTCTTATGTTCTACTTATATGAATTTAAATTTGTAAAATTATTAGTTATTAAAGTTAAAGATGAACGATGAAACAATTTATACTGTAATTAAATAAAGACAAGATAAATGATTAGTAGAGACCTGCAAAATTCGCGGGTTCAATGACCTCCAGGATAGACTCCAATATCCTCTACACACTCGGGCAAATGCCACCGCATATCACGAAATGAATCCGCGAATTTTGCAGGTCTCTAATGATTAGTTAATAAAGTAATACTAAATATTACTATGCATGTAATATGCTGATATAAGTTTAGTGAAGTGAAGCAGTGAGCGATTGAAGGCTGTCACGGGCTCGCGCCGAGAACGCTGCGCGGTGGAGTGCGGTCGCCGAAGCAGGTGAAGGCCACGTGCGCTGCTGCTAGTGACACGTGACTGCACATGTGTTCCCAAGCCCATCGACCCACTTGCTCGGGCGCCTGCAGCTTGTTTCGCACGCCAATTACGACGCACGTTCGGAGACGCAGCGGAAGACGCCGCGTCGTTGCGCAACCCGGGGCCTTGGCGAGAACAACACCCCGACCGCCGTCTCGCGAGCCGAACCCGCGTCGTCCCGTTCGGAATTTCGCCGTCCCTGTCGAGATTTGGTCATCTCTAACTTTTTTGGTCCGATTCTCGTTTCTTGACTGCTAAATACACAAGAGCTGGAATCTCCGGCCTGCTCCTGTTTGTCATAAAGATTTTGTTGAAAACACTCAAATCCAATATTTTATGACGCATCAATAAAGGCATGGCTAATGCTTTTCACTCTTCTTCTTTGTAGAGATTTACATAAAAAAGACACTAGTGAAAACATTATTCAGCCGATTTGACTCTTACAAACTGCACGATAGAGAGAACTAGCATTTGGAGACATCAGTTATTTATTAAATGTGATTCGTGAAAGGACTACACCCAACAATCTTGAGTAGTTTTTTTAATTGCGCCGTGCTCTTGCGTAGCTCTGCGCCCTAATTGGCTGTCCCAAGTCCTGGCCCATCAGTGTTGGTGTAAACTGTATTTTTTTCTAAAATCTTTATACAAATACTGCCAAATACTTTAAGAACTGAATCTCGCTGTCATCTGAGGTTTATACGTCACGTATTTATGGTGGTTTTGGCCGATGTTACACTATGCATTCAAGCAGCTGTTTCTAAAACTTTCGCAGCGTTTTTTTGGTGCTAAATATTAGTTTGAATGTTTTTTTCTTAGAATGCACAATGCAGGTATCTCAAGAATGCACTAAATAAATTCAAAATCGAAGATATAAACATTTGATCTAGAAGAAATCACAGAGAAGAAACTGGCAACAACTTCTGTTTAACCGCGTAGTGTGAAACCGGCCTTACACTTTCTCGGACATTCTAAAAGCAGCCTTTTTTTATTGTATGTTCTATACGTTTTCGGTAAATCGCGTTTGTTTAAAATCTTTGTACTAATGAAGCCCTAGTTTGAAATTGCTGTACCTATATCTAAATGACTTTCTTATAATTTATCTCATTAACATGTTCACTTCTTTAGACATCGTATGACACCTGTCAGTGACAAAAACAGCTGTCATACCACACAATTTGTCCCATTTAATTTTAAAAAAATTGCCCACTTGGTTTTTTTTTTTAAATAAATACACTAGCCAACTTAACCAGTAATTTTCTGGAAAATGTTTGAATATTCTACTGTCAAACTAAAAACCGTTGATAAAATTACATGTCAGATAAGTGGAATAACTATACTTTGCGTATCTTTAGACCTTGTGTTAACAGAATGTATATTGGAATTCTGAAAATAGACCTGCTGTTTTTGTGTGACGTATTAATTTTTTTCTCTCTCTTGGTCTCTTTGTAAGATAATTTTGTGCTTTAAATGACGACACTGATAACAGTAAAATTTTAAACTAAACATGCAAGTGTGTGTGGTGTGTGTGTGTGTGTGTGTGATTTTTTTTGCATTTATTTGGTTAATCTTTTTATCATTGTTTGCTTTAAGCCCGTGAGCCAGGGCTTTGAGATAAGTTGAAGATATTGTAGTTTTTATTTGTGGCAGTGACTACAGCTGATAGCAGCGCGTTAACCTTGACTCCCGACTGTCTGCGCCGAGAAACTGCCTCTCAGTGACGCAATCCCAGCCACTCGCCATCTCCCCTGTCAACATCAGTAGCATTGTGTGTGAGTGGCGGCCGTTTCTTGGCCTGCGAAGCGACTGTCACTTGTGTTGTTTGCCGCGCCTTTTCTTTTTTTTTTTCCTTCCATCCTCTGCGAATTACGTACTCGCGGTAGGCACAAGAAAATGCTAATTTTGTTGTGTGCCACGTGTTGGGGACTCGCCTAGTGTTAGTGAGGCGGGATGATAAGTGCGACGCTCGCTGGTTCTTCTAGCGAGGTATCGTCTCTAAACGCGATGCTCTGAACTGGCGTGCAGTCTTTTCGTATGAGATTTGAGCGGTGCCCATAACATTATATGAAAAAATGTCGAGTCCTTTGAGTGTTTTCATGAATCTACAATTTTTGTTTCATGCCAAAAAATTATTCTGGCCCATACTCTGATATCTTAAGCAGTTTTCAAATTTCGTGGTTTTTTCTTTAGTTCTGCACCCTGTAAAGAAATTTTACGAGACTCCCTAGGCACCAGATCATGTAATTTAAAATTAGCCTAATTCTCTGGATTATGTTGAGCATATAAATTCTTTGGTTTGTGATTAAGCATCGTACATAATGTAAAGGTGTAATACAAGTCCGTGAAGTGCTAAGAGCGGTTGTTTTACGCATAAAAAAATACTCTGAAAACATGCCTTTTAGGGCATTATTCCAAGACATTCGATTAAGGTAAGCGAATAAGCACTACGTTGTTGGGATAAAACTGTAACCTTACTCTCAGACCTTATTCCAGAACACGTCCAAACCTAATACCTGTTAGGTACCGAAAAAGCAACGCGTTTTATTATACTGTGCCCTGCACGAAGCTAGAAACTGATTTCAATGCAATCTAGCGGACGTTTGGTAACCATTAATACATTTGCTACGCCAAATATCCTACAGACAGCAGCACTATCGTGCGAATGAAACTGTAATTTTTATTTTCTAAAGTACTTTTCTTATGACTATTAAGAGTACAAAATGTATTCCAGAATAGTTTCGCTATCATAAAGGTTAATTTGGGACACCAACACGCTTGGTACGTCCCCTCTATGATCATAAAAATGACTATATTCGGTTAATGGCGCCAGATGAGATTCAGCCATCTGAACGAAATCAACGAAAAAGTAAACTCTGCGCATGTGCGTAATTTTGGCAACAGATTGGACACTAAAATCAGTTCCCTATATGTAAGTGACTGGCTGTGTTGTATCGTGCTCTAGGAATATAGTTAGGTTACAGGTGTAGCATATTCAACACCTAAACCCTTATTTTTGTGGCTTGGATACCGATCTTAGTCATTTTAATTAACTCTTCTAAAAAATTAATCTGAAATCAAAAGTACTTTCGGGCCTCAGTGAACTCTCAAATGCTTCGTAAACAGACCCCACTCGGATATATCGAGTAGTTTTGAAATCGCGTTGTTTTTCCTGAAGCTCTGCACACCGCATGTGTGCCCGGGTAGGCGGAGCCCTTAAGTTAGCTCACCTGGTAAACTTTATTTTTATTTTGCACGGTGTTGTGTTTGCAACATCTAGATAGGTATAATTGAATCGAATTCCCTGGAAGTTCTTTCGTAACCAAAAATCCGAGCGCCGTATAAGGGAAAACGCACTGATTGAATCTGACACTTGACTTGATTAATGTTTTTTTATCTTGTAGACGTCGAGGAAATCCGGGTACAAGGTGAGATACTGTACGTGCGGTACAGCGAGTGGAACGACTATCCTCTGTAACAGAATTCGTGGCTGAAAATTGTCTTTCCTAATTGCGCGACTCTGCACACTTTCACTTGTGTATTACAGTAGTTTCATTTCCTTGTCATTCTGCTTCATTCCATAGAATGATGGCCATAGTTCTAATATTTTTCTATAGAACGTCCTGATCTCAGGACTAAAATTGTCTGCTAAATATACACATTTTACATGTTTTACGCCCCAAATAATGTAAATAAATCTGGACTTCTAGACGAAAGTATGCGTCTGTTCTGTGATTAAATAAAATGTGCTCGCACAGATTAGTGTAATATGTTATAGTGCATTCCAGATGATCTGAAAATTTTGGAATATACTTTATGATAGTCATTCCTGCCTACAGATGCACAAAAATTCAGTTTAAACGTAGCATGTCATGCTTGTGCCATAATTCGGACAAGTAGTTTTTTTTTTGACGTCTTTTTGAGTAGAAGTGAACACTGAACACTGTCTGAAGTGTTCAAATGATCTACAGTGGACCATAACGACGTGGGCACGTGTGTTCCAAACTGTAAAATGTGGCTTTTTGCCGCTGTTAGATGATCTGTTGGGGACTCTTGAGGCGAAAAAGAAAATGTAAGAGATATCTGGTTATGAATTGAGTGAAAACAGTGTTGGAGTGACGGCAATGAACAGGGAGGGACCGGCAGGAGACGGGCAGAAGCCGCGCAGCCGGGCCCTGGGCTGGAGGGACGCCTCGCAGTCCGCCCACGCGCCGCCAGACGCGACAGCCAGACAATGCCGCCGCGCGCACAATGGGGGCCCCGCCACACGGCCACATGGGCCCACGTGATTATGTAACGAGGGACGAGATAAATTGGACATCGGCCCAACGACACTTTCAATGTAAAACAAATAGCTGGGGGGAAAGAAGGGGGTAGGGAATTAGATGGGAGGCGGCCGAGTTAACTCGTGCGAGACGAGCCATCGGTGTTTTAAGTTGGTTCGCCCGCGGGCCGAACAAAACCTTTTTTGACGAAACAATGGGGCGGGATGTCAAGAGACGCCTTCAATGGCTCTACGCTGTTTTTCAGTGGAAGGCTTGGAGCTTCCATGCTTTGCGAGGTTGACAACTTCCTAGATGTTTCAGAAGTCGTGGATTCTTATTGGATAGTATGGTCGATTGGTTCGCAAACGGTGGACATCATTCAAGCTCTGGACAACTGCCTTCGGTCGATGCCAGCAGCTCCTGTAGAAATATTGGTACACGCGCCTCGCTTTGAGCAAAGGCTATATCGCCTGGTTTGTCAAGAGTGTTTTACGTGGTTAGATGGCAGAACGTAAAATATAACGCCTCGTTTGGGAGGAGCTTCGCGCGACACTTATCAATACTTAAACTGAACAAAATGTAAGTGCTGCGACCAGACTCTTTTGTGACATAGTTGTATTTAGAAAACTATTGCGTAATCTGCTATGGTAATATATTCAAGTAAATTCCCAATCAACTGAAATTCTTGGTGGTAATTTAAAATATTCAGTATCTTTATAACAAAATAAATAATCGTTGGTTTAAAATACAGTTATTTATTATACGAAAAAATATTTCCTAACCATTTATACAACAGTATTAACTTTATTGCATGAAGAAAAAAATCATGTTTTTCTCACACTAGATGAGACTATAAACTCTCATGATATACTACTAAATCGTAAGGAAGGTGGTTTTATGTACAAAATTTGTACAATCTTTTGGAAGCAGTGTGCTATTATTGTTTGATTATTAGATTTTTTGGTAGCAACAAAAAATAGTAAACCCTAAATTACGGTCATTCTATGACATTGAAATATTCTGTGGTGTGCTAACAAAGGTAGAAGGTACCGACGGACAATATTAAATTACAAGCGTTTGTTAATATTACATTCACATATCATACGAAAAGTGCATAACATGGTTACAAGTAATCATGGCTTCACTTCAGTTTCTATACAGTTCTCTAGTAGAATTTATTTTTGTTACATTAAAAGTACTTATGTATTATGGAATTTTTCTTACTTCTACGTCCTTTATTTGACTGTTATGTAACAGAAATATACACCTAGAAAAAAGTGAAGTATTTAGGATGTATGCGTAGTATAATTTTAATATTTCAAAAATTTATGAGAAATCTATTGAATTATCTATTTATGGGATTGGTTTATTTTCGAATTGTTTTGTTTCTTTCGGTTAGTACATTTTCAGAAATAAAAAATAATATAATAATTGTAGGAAATCGACACTCATTTCTGACAAGTTTCGTAGTGCATCTGTTGTGGCCACATGTTAACTATTGCTAGAGCTAGGTATTTAATTCGGCTACGTGGGAGCACGGTGGTTTTGTGTTCAGATGCATTACTCGTCTCCCACCCAGAGGGCAACGTAGGATCGTTTCCCGTCGGGGCAAACCCAGGATTTCTCTCAATTGACGTTCCCCCCGTTCCCGCCACCCAGTCATTCGGTCCCCGATGTCGTTAGTCCCTAAATATAGCGATGTTTTTTTTCTTTTCTTCCTGCGGCACCGCCGTCGTGTGCAGTGTCACTGGAACACGAATTGCCGTGCGGGAGGTGGGCACAGCCCGGGGAACGAGGTCCCGGGGCTGCGGTCAGTTCCGGCAACCCGCCGCCGGTGATAAGTAGGCGAGCGACACGTTCACCAACAGCCCCCGGCCTAATCAGTGCTCACCTCGTGGCCCACTTCACGGCCCGATAAACAACCCGCCGAGCCGGCCGAGAGCGGCTGACCCTGATGTCCGACGGGGCCAGCGCAGGTGGACGTGTGGCCAGCTGTGCCAGGAACACTTCACTCAGAGATTCATTTAGCTTAAAAGCCATTTCATCCTTTTAAACGTATTATTCCTCTAAAGAGTAGTATCAAAAATTTTTGCTTAAAATGTTGTTTTGATAACCACAACCATAAATAGGCAAATCATTAAATAAGTTCAAAGATCTTGTAAACCTTGTAAATATTATCGTAAACTTTTGGCTCAAAGGTGTTTGATAACACCAACCATTAGCTCAATTTTTTTTTGGGGGGGGGGATGGGTGTTAAGGACAAAAAAAATCGTTAACTCCCTTAGTTGGCGCAGTACCAAAGCCGTTCAAAGTTAATGTAAACTTTCTAAATGTTATCTGAAACTTTTTGTCCGTAACAGTTTTTGGCATAGCCAACTCTTTACTGCAAGAGGTAGTAGCATTTTTTCAAAATTGACTTTAATCCTTTTTTCCATCGTATATAAATATGAACTTCAAAATGTACCTGTTAATTTTTTTTCTGAATTTCTGCAATTTGAATGTGTGCTCGGGTAGGCCTATAGCTTTTCATAATATGTATACAAATGATTGTCACAACTTTGGAACTCCCAATATCCTGGTGGGCTCTGAACCACGTAGTTACATCTTCAGTACTGTATTTTAGGCGTGAACCACTACCGCCCTGCCTCTTGGTCTGTACGTAACATTAGCGTGCCCGGCCTTCTATGACTGCGGGGATGTAGGATAGCCGTGGGCTGGTTACAGAGGCGTCCAAATAAACCGGCCCAATCAGCTGGTGATGGACGATACCGCGCTGGACATTGATTGCGAAACCATGCTTAATTATAGTGTCCGCAGTAGTAGCGTTACGATTTTTATCTGAACGTTGATGAAAGGCGCACTTATGTAATACAATCATGGGGAATTATCTCTTCGTCGGTAAACAGAATTAGTGGGATCTGTCGATCACCGGCTGTTCCGTTGGATTTGGCGTAGCTCCAGCCGCTTGGCGTTATTTTCTATTTGACGTTACTAGAGCTCACAGTTCGTGATACGGTTACTAGCCTTAGGTTCCGATCTCGATCCGGGTTCGAACCAGTATTATTCGCAAGTGGGAATCTCTGCGGACTTTGCCGTGAGCCAGCGAGGTATCTTTGGGGTCGTCCATTAATCACGTGATGTTTTTTTAGCAAATTTTTAACCCCCCCTCCCCCCTAGTGATTTGTGGTGAGGTTTTATACTCTCCCCCCCCCCCCCCCCAACAAATCACGTGTATTTTTTCGGTACAAAATATTTTTAAAAATTTCAGAATATTATCTTTAAATATAGGTATAATCTAATTTAATTCTGGAAAATTAAGCACAGCATGTATATTCGGCGCCAAAATCACAGTCTTACTGGCGACTGGCAAGCCGAGCCGGGCGGGGATATTGTTGCCTGGCTACGGCGAGTCAAGGTCACGCGTCGCTTTTCGGTTTAGTAGAAATCGCGTGAAAAAATAAATACACGTGATCTCTCTCTACACCCCTCCTCCCCCCTTGTGATTTTTCGTGATTTTTCCGAACCCCCCCCCCCCCTTTCGAGCCTCACGTGATTAATGGACGATCCCTTTTGAGTGCTCCTGTTTCTCCACGAATTTATTCCGCCAATGCTCTATCACCATTCATCGTCTCACCGTGACCCCGATGTCAACTGAATGTTAAGCCCTAACTCATTCGTTCGTTCGTTCATCCATTCATTCTGGCATCGTCGACGTGGCTTTTACCTCATTGCGTTACGTAGTTGTGCGAGGACAGATATTTTCTCTCGGTATACTCGGGACTGAGGGCAACATGAGACATCTTTCCTGGTGTTATTTCACTTCGCGGCCGATTGTCGTCGTCACCACAACGCCACCCGTTGTATCAATCAGCTCGCCGTCTGGTCGTTCGCCCATCACTCATCAGACTCATAAGTGGACGTAGACAGATCGTCCATCGTCCTCTGGAGTGTTTCGTCTGTCGGTGATCCTGAAACGAAGAGTGTTCCATTCACCAAATTTCACATTGTGATGGTTAATTGTCACATCTTTACCATACGACTCGAGTATCCCTCTGTTCGATACTTTCCAGCCATTTCTGATTCAGTGTCGGCGATTATGTCACATAAGCGGGTGTTTTATCTGGCCGGGCCATTGCGGTAGAGGTAGAGGTTAAAGGAACTGTTTACGTTGCACTATTATGCAAGAGGCTTAAGTCTGGGGGGCTTTATACTCATTGTTGGATTTTTTGTTTTTCTGATTCCATGTTTTTTTAAGGTACTTTCTAAAACTGGACTTCATATTGTGTACATACACAACTATGGGAACTCAACTTATATCATGATGCAATTAGTCAAGCAAAATGGATAGTTATAAATACTTTCAATACCAGATTAGGCGTAGATTATATTACCTGTTGTGAAAAGTAACAGCAAAACGCAATTTCCAATTTTTATACTATGAAATATTTGCAAAACTTGCAATAAAACAAACATAAAAATGCATAATGCAGTAACCTAACATAAAATGCAGTAACCTATAATAATATGGTGCATTCAAGCTGATCTGAACATTCTAGAATCAACTTCTGACAGTCATGCCTGCCAACAACTACACAAAATTCAACTTAGTCTGCGTCACGCCTGTTGAAACTGACAGCATTTTAGGACAAGTAGTTTCATTAATAAGTATCGCAGGCTCCGCGGCAGTTGTCTGAGGTTTCTTGGCTTGTGGCTTGTGGCTTTTAGCCGCGTCAGAAGTGAATAGTTCACCGGTCGACATTCAGTCGCTGTCATCAGGGTAAAAGTCACCTACTCAGTACGAGGTGTAGTTGGTGACGCGCGGCTGAAGACCACAAGCCAGGAGACCCTAGACATTTTCATATTGAAACACGCAGTTGAAGTGAAAGAAAACACTGTGCAAGAATTGGAAAGTGCTCCAACTAGTTGGAATGCAGTAAAGGAGGGTGAAGCAGAGCGCATCTGAGTATAACCGCGCGACGTTGAACGTTACTTTCACGTTAACCTCTGCAAGTGGGCTCGTCGCTCGTGAACGTGAGTCGGGGCGGGACGTTCGGCACCGGAGTCACGCGAGCGCGGTCGAGGGCGCGGCGCCGCAAGGCCGTCTTGTCGCTGAATATTCACTTTCCCGACCGCGAGGCAGGCGGGCACGCTCCACTTGGCTCAGTGCGGTGCGCGCGTACGAGGACTGCGCTCGGCTTTGTTCTCCGCTCACGCTCAGCGCTGCACGGTGGCGCTTCCGGTGAGTGTCGCTTCGTCTCCTGCTGTTGGAAGTGGTGAAACCTGCACTTCCCGTGTCCGGATCTATGGAATGTAGCTGTGAGTTACGGACATTTCATGTCTTCTCGATGTTAAGATGGTACTCTTGCATCAGGCCGATGACTTCGCTGTCGGCGAGACATTGAGCTCTATTGGACAAAAAAATAAAAGTCCTTCAGTTTGGAAACAAACGTTTCCGTGTCGAGACGTTTGACCGGGACCGGTCTCCAGTGTTAGATTCATCGACGGCGGTGATTGGCTCGCCCGGTCGTCGGCGCTGGTGGGCCGCGCCGCCCCTGCGTCGCGAGGGCTCCGCGCGTGGGGGGCGCAGGCCTTGGTGCCGCACACTCGCGACCTTCAGCTGTCGGCGATCAGGCGCCGACGCCCCGAATCGCGAGGGTTTGGTCGGGGACACGTCCTGCCCTCTTCGACGACGCATGTCGCCGGTGACGGCGCGTGAGGTTCTAGAGGTCTGGCTCGACTCCTACCTGGCGTCCTGATGCGAATATATTTTACGTTATAGAAACGTATGCATACGTTTTTCGAGGATTTTGGCTTCCGCACACTATCTGCCTCGTGCGTTTGTTACGAATCTGTTGTCGGCGAAGGGTACAACGTAATTTAGTTCATTATGCCATTATTGGGCCAAAATATTCATAATCTAGGATTGTTTTGTCTCGAAGGATGCCGGGGGCGTTGTGATTGAGTGGTCAGATCATTGGCTATCCTAAAATACGATCTGGGTTCGATTTCTTGGGTTATCAAACCTGGGTAACGTAGAGTTGGTGGGTTTATTGGGCTTATCCCGTTACCTACACCCTTTAATTCCGTCGTTGCATCATTTTCATCGTGCAACCCTTTATTGTCTGTAGTGACCTCGATGTTAATCTGTGTTTCATTCGGGACGTTTTGCTGTGAGCGCCTCACCCATGAAACACGTCTGACAGACACCCGAACAGCGAGAGTGGTCTCTCCAGGGTCTTCTGTGTCCGTGTGGTCGCGGGTTCGATCACAGCTCTCCGACAAAGTGCAAAGTGGTGCGGATCCCACTGTAATCTTGGAGGTCCCGGCCGCCCTAACACCCTGAGGTCACACAGACAGCGCGCACGATCTTGCCGCTCACGTGCGAAGGGGCTTCGCCGCAGGGGGAATGGAGCTAGCTACTCGCTGGCGGGGCGGGGCTCGTAGCACGTGTCCCGCGCGCGTGAGCGGCCGTAGCTGCGACAATCCCACCACACCCTGCGCCTCTCCCAACTGACTACGTAAGACTACGGGTAGCAAGGATTATACAGTGTTCCGATTAGTTGGAATGTTCTTATGGTGCAGTACCGTTAATCCGAACACTGTAAACGTTCAGTTTACGCCACACGTGAATTATTTCAGTCTCTAAAGCGTTTAATAAATATAGTTTAAAAAAATAAAAAACATGCTTTTAAAGAATATCAAACTAAAAAGTTAAAAATATATATAGTTTAAAAAACTAAAGAAACATGCTTTTAAAGATTATCAAACTAAAAAGTAAAAAATAATTTTAAAATTAAATTTATGACAATAGTATATAAGCAATACTAGTATAAATGAGAAAAAATCTTGAGGCGCTTTGTGCCATATTTTTTGAATATTAAGCGCCCCATGCTTTTTTCTCATTTATACTAATATTGCTTATATACTATTGTCATAAATTTAATTTTAAAATTATTTTTTACTTTTTAGTTTGATAATCTTTAAAAGCATGTTTCTTTAGTTTTTTAAACTATATTTATTTTTAACTTTTTAGTTTGATATTCTTTAAAAGCATGTTTTTTAGTTTTTTAAACTATATTTATTTTTAACTTTTTAGTTTGATATTCTTTAAAAGCATGTTTTTTTAGTTTTTTAAACTATATTTATGTATAATTATCATAGGGAAATGAGTTACCGACACTACCTATTACCATCTGAGATAACTATTTGGAGTTGCAACGTCACAAAGAAATGGTAAAGTCTCTACGAATCATTTGCAGTTAGATGTATGGATATAATATTAGAATTTACCGGGGGAAAAAAAAACATTTTTTTTTCGGCGTGGCCGGGAGTAGAACCCACGATCGCTGAATCCGAAAGCTGACGTCACAGAAGTCGCGCGCCTTAGACCGCTCGGCTAACGAACATAATGAAATGGGTGGGACATTTTACAGTGATGAGTCTCTCACTCTTAGTCGACAGAGTTACAGACGGACAGACAGAGTTACAGACGGACAGACAAACATACAGGTGAAGCTAATATAAAGCATGTAAAAACAAAGGCAGAATATTATGAATTATTTAAACTAAATAAAAGTGGGCCAGGCCCAATCGAGAGAAACCAATTGGTCAGGGGACTAATAATTTTGTCGGGTCATCTCCCCATTAATTATTCAGTGTACAACTTTTTTCAAACTGCACAATTAAAAAAAAACCTGTAAACTTTACTGTGTAAGCATGATCTATGTTTATCTCATCACTTGTAGGGAGGGTTTCATATGGGTTCTTGTTATTTTCGTCGTATCAAGGTAAACCCAAACATTAAAAAAATCTCGATATTCAACCGAAGCCCTTTGATACCCGGGCCCCGGGTATTCGGCCCCCCATCCCCATCCCCTTAACCATCCCTCTCGACGGCAGGGCAGGGTGGTTAAGTTCAATTGCTCATTTTGCCTGGAACATAATTTAAATGCCTGCATTCGCAGGCGAGTTATTCTGTTCAACACTGTAATCGCTTCCTTTTTTTTAATTTAAAGTTGCATCTTTGTTTTAGTTTCTTGCACGACTGCTGCTATAGAATTGAGTTTCATGTGTGGAGAAATATGTATTCTTAACCTCGGTGTCTGTACCTTCTGCTGCGGGGGGTATTTTTTTGTTAAATTTTTATATTTATAATATACATTAATACAGTCTTTAAAATAAAAATTGATAATTCCTCTATTCTTACTTTTTTTATGTTCTACAGAAAAATTTTCGATCAGAATTAAATACAGATTAAATAATCGTAAATTTGTTTTGGCCATATGTATTTAGAGATGAATTGTTTTGAGTGGGGAAAACAGGTCCGGAAATGAGAGCCCAAATAATTAATTACAGTTATATTTATCAAATAATACTTTAAATATATTTAAATCACAGCAATTTAAATGTCCGTCCATAAATTAATCACACCATTATAATTCCACTTTTTACTCTTCCCATTGGAGCTCGGCTGGACAGTGGGCTCTCTCTATCTCACCGCGTACCTCCGTCTCAACCACTGCTTCGCACTATTCGTCCGCCGCACACACAACACCGCCCCGGATGCTTCGGTCTCCTATGATCCGATGACTCGCTCTTTTCACTTCACTGCTCTCGCGGGTCGTCCGCCCCGTTTATACACCTCTCACCCCCACCCTGGATAGGTCTCGGAGCCCTTAGAAGTGTCGCGTTATCAGAACCCCCGACTTAACACTCGAAGTTCTGAGAACATCGACGCCCTAGTTAGGGTCCTTCACTCAGACAGGGCTCTGGAAGCTTGCCGCACCCTCGAGGGAGATAGAGAGGCTGGCGCGCCGGCTGACTGGTCAGCATTGTCGCCAGTGTCCTCGTAACAATATTGTATTTCACAGCTAAGCGAAAGTATTAATTTTCTTGATTATTCTGAAGTTGTAAAACAGCAGGGGCGTATGTCCATGAAATTATTTAAAATCAGTATCCTCCACTGCCGGAATTATTAATAAAGGACCTACGAAAAAAAAGTAAATATAAAACATAATATAAATGAACTTAATTAACTATTTATAAGTCTAGGTTGTTTTGAAGCGCAAAATGTATGTTGAACTAATGAGTAAGTAGCTGTAGAAGTCTTCGTCATGGCACGGGGCACGACTGCAAATTGCTGGGCTCGCCGCTTGCAGTGGAGGATGTCGCGCGGGGCTCCTGGTAGCATCTGCGTGCTGCCTGGTAACTCGGCGAGGCTTATCAAGATGCATTGCGCCGCCTCTTCGCTGCCGGCGCACCTGCGCGCGTCCCTCTCTCGCCCCGCCATTAGCGCCGATGCACGATGCACCACCGGCACACACACACACACACTTGCTGTCTCGGTCTGCGTGTGGAGATTGCATCTTGGCATGGTCCGCTTCTTCCCTCAGTATGGCTTGGCTCCGTAGGTCGACTTGCTCAGTCGTGACTTGAGGCAAAGGAAAGTATTAATCAGTCGGTTTAACCTGCCAAGGTCTTGTTTAGGTTTTCTGTGCCTGATTGTGCAAGCCGGCCTTAGGCATGCCGCATAACGAACTCGAGTGTTTTTACTGGCGCTGTTCGCGCTGGTGAGACGCTGGGAGGTGAAACATTGGCGCGACCAGCAACAAGCATCACCAGCTCCAGTTTGAATACATTCTGGGAACATTCGAAAATCTAGTTTAATGTGAGGCATGCCTCATGAATGCAGCGCATTGTATTGATATTCAAGGATGATAATTGTCTTCTCATTACTAATATTTCAAGGCTTACAAGCAGTATAATGGGCTGTCGCCAGCAAACATTTGCACGCGAGAGCCTCTGCCGACTGTCGGAACTCCAACGGGCGTGGTTGACCTTAAATGGGAGTTCTCGTAAACTTGGTGCGACGTCATCTCCGCGAATCCTGGTGAGAGTGTAGGTACAGTTTTTTTCGAAGAATGAGACATGCAAGCCAACGGACTCATTCGTTTCACCTTGCTTTTTCGTACTTTCAATAAGCATTTAAAACATTGACCTTGCATATTAAGTAAAAATAAATCAGCTGATGAAAATTATATTTATATTCGTGGGAAAATCACGCCCGCAAAGAAAATATCAAGAAAGGACTCGACAACCAGTGTATTCCGTATTTTCCCAATAACCTACAATTTTTATTATGTAATGGGTTTGTGCTGTCTGTACTTATGTCTTTTTTCTCGTATTAAGATGCAACGTATTCAAGATCTGCAATCTAATGAACTATTTATAACGTCTGTGTTCTTGCTCTTGCGAATTTCGTACCCGTACTTATATTTGTATCACCTATATTTGGATCACCCAGATGAATTGTGCATTTCCGAGTTTTAGTTGCAGTATTTCGTTTTTAATTTATTATTTTAACCTTTTCTAGCTGTCGTGTCACATCTCCTATTGTACCTGTCCGCCACTTCAAAGGTCTCGATGACATTTTTTTTATACTTTAATAGTTTGCGAGGCCTGAATCTGTTTTGGCGTTAAATTAACGGCGCTGAAGACAAAACAAAGAAACGTTCGGAGACTTGTCGCGTGGAGGCGAGGACTCTAGGGTAATAGTTGCGTCGTCTGTGACGTAGACAAATGCGTCCAGCCTCCGCGCAGTCACTTGAGTTGGGGACTGCTTCAGCGCGTTAGTGAGTACCTGCATAGTCGCTTCTCGTCGATGTAGTGGTCATTAGAGGCGAACACAAACAAAGGAAACCATCCCGGCATTTACCTTGAGTAGCGAATTGGGAAAATCATTGAAAACTGAAATCACGATGAACGGATCGGAATTCGAACCCGGGTCCCGTCGAATGCGAGTTCGACGCTTTACCGTCGCGCTATTCCGCGAACCCCGCTTCTTGACGCAATCTGGAGGCAGTCACGTGCTCACGGGCCGCGTCGCGCCATCAGCTAGTGGCGGTGGGGCCGGACTCGCTGGTGGGAAACATGGTGGACGGAGTACGCTTGTCTTCCCCACCCGTTCGTTCCGTCAGATGCTCGATTAGCGGGTTTTGGGAATAGACATTACGACAGACAGCCGCGATTAGGCACGGCGCTCGAGTCCACGTCTTGACCTTCTCAAGTCCTCTGGCAGTCCGCTACGCAAGTGTGACTCGTCTCGGCACAGTTTTCTGAACGGTTGGCTTTTTTGCATACCATTATTGAATATATATTTTCATTTTTAATAAGAGTTACTCGTTTATTGTCCTTCACGTTCGTATTAGGTCCCAGAAGTTGGACTTTTCCCTGTTGGGGATTGAATTGCTGGTCATTGTAACTAACTTCTCAAGATGGTTTATATATAGGGTAATTGTTAAATTATATATTATATTATCTGGTGTCAAGGTGCTGGAGGTTTATTTCCCATCATAAATCTGTAAAATGACTAAACATAGTTTTTCTAAGAGAAAATAAGTTTATTGGTCATTTGTCAATTTTGGTACCATGTGTATCAAACCGATACATTGTCCCTACTGTGCATATCGTCTGCCGTCTATCGTACGGACGTGACTACAGCGCCAGGTTTTCACATAACAACCCTGGAGCGGTCCGGTGTTAGTCTGTAGTGTGTTTGCTGTTAGCGCGTCTACCCGTGCATCCTGCGTCACGCGTCTGCGCCGAGCGGAATGCGCGTCAGTACAATGGGGGAGGGAGTGGGGGAGGGAGGGCCGGCGGATGCTGGGTACATGCGCCGCGCCAGCCAAGCGTGGATCCCGCAGCTGTCACGCCCCGCAGCGACGCGGAGGCGAACCCTCGTCACTCTGACAGCAGGTCTGAGTGTGATGTGCTGCTCCTTGCACTGCAGTAGCACACAACTATAAATATCTTACCCAAAATAATAATACAGTGTACATATTTTGTGAGGAAGTTCTTGTAAATACATGTGTATTAAACTAAAACTCTGGATATATATGTTTTTTTTGGTCTAGTTAAGACATACGTATAACGTGGAATATCGAAAATGTTTAAAATTTGTAACTTGTATCTGAAACATTCTGGTAAACTACGGACTTATTTGGGAAAATAGAAAAGGGGGGTTGGGGGGTTGGAGTGGTTCTTAGAATACATACTATTAAATAAATAATGAAATTATTGTTAGTTTGAGAAGTATATTTTTCATGTCTTCCTAATGTTATACGCTTTTTAGATATTGTGTAAATGAAACGAATGCTTACACAATAAAACTATACATATTTCTTATGGCGGATTAATTAATTCTAGCCATAGATTAGTTAAAAATTAGTTGTATTGTATTCAAATAGTTCTTCGAAGCTAATTTGATTTCATCAGTAGCTTCTAGTTCGATAGTGTTCGAAGGACAGTCACACAAAGCTTGACCTCTAAATATTAAATCAGCGTTAACCAATAAGAAATGACTTCCGCGGTACCACGGGGATGCAGTCGAATCAGTTATACAAATAACTCGTGTTTGCCGTTGCCTCGAAGAGTGAGAGATGAGCAGTAGAAATTCCATTGTCGAGCCGAGCGCCGGTGGGGAGACTAAATTTTGAATTTCATTTTGAACCTGTTTTCTTACTCCTAACTGTATATATTGAAGAAAGATTGCCTGGCCATCAGCTTTGGCTAATTTCACCCCCCTCCCCCCCCGAACCCTCAACATACTGTAATATTAACTTAAAAATTTAACAGCACCTGTAAGCCTAGCCGAAAAGGATTTTTTTTTTGTTAACTGTAACCCAAGACCAGGACTTGCATTAGTGTGAACATTGTTGAGAGGGTGAATATGTCCAGCATTCTCAGGTGTGTCATGTTGCCACATGTTGAGCCTTCGGCAAACACGGAATAGTCACTGTACCGTACAGCTTTAAACTAGTGCTGATCTAGACATTATTGCGAAAAATAAACTAGCAGCGATTGCTCTGACTAAGGAAAATTCTAGTGATAATGGTTTTCTTAAATATTTGAGTTGGGGTGCAATCAATTTCCAGTAAGAGTTTATTTGATGTATTACGTTTTCCAACTGTACCTTTACCTACCAAAAAAATACTTTGGCCTTGAGGAAAGAACGATAACTCTTTAAAGGGCCATAGTTTATTTGTCAGTGTATGTGAGTGCAAAAATATTCACACATTGATAAATATTTACGTGATTTGGATACGCAAGCAATGATCTGAAAGTTCATAAGTGACTATGGATGAAAAACTGTTAAGTCTAAAGTACAAAAAAAGGCGATTGAGGGTAGCAAAAACTTTTTTTTTCTCGGGACGCTATGATGGAAAATTCCATTCTTTAGCATTTGGGGCGCGCAGTTCAGTAAACCCACGTGGTGGCCTGCTGTTGAGTCCTTGGCACCAAGTGTTCGTGTGTTATCTTGACAAGTTTTGTAAACTCTGTGTCGATTGACATGTTCGATATGTTTTCCTAGTTATTTCAGCCTTCTTTAGAGTTAAAAGGCGTTACGTGGTATGTCGCAGTAGTTTCACAACGTAGTGTATAATTTAGGCTCAGATTCTAAGACCGTGCTGTTTTATGTTTGATGAACTTTTGTTCGGTTGGCGCTAAGAACGACATTGAAACGTGCATCAAACCAAACGCCAATCGTACGTACCTCCCCGGCAGTTTTTATTTAAAGTTAACTAGAGGCATTGACACCACGCAACAAATTACTGCAGAAAATGCATTTATTCTATAGGCATGCAGTAAATTCATGCATCTGATAAGCACTCACAATTTTTTTTTGTTCGGAGACACCTCCAACTTTGAGCTCAGTTTTGTAGCGCTCAGTAAGAAACAAAACGTTGGTAACAATCGTCGTAGAATCGAATGAAGCACGCATAGGCCCTACCTCTTGTTTACTTTGACGATTGGCCCGCAGTTGTCCCGTCACTCCCCGTGGACGACCCCGAGCCAGTGATGAACAACTGTGACGGAACCATGTGCAAATTGGGCCAAATTGTGGAAAATACCATGGCCTTGGAGTAGTCAATGAGCGCCCAAAAGTGGTTTGAGTATGCGTGGCTCGGTCACACACGCCGAAGTGGTTAGCTAATTTTCTTCTCATTACTAATATTTCAAGGCTTTTCGTGTTTAATGTATTCGCATACTTCTCTTGCATTAAATGTTTTTGTCTTAAATTTTCTCAACGAGTGTTTAATGAATATTACATGTTATTTTGTGACCTTTAGTAAATATTTGGTTAGGAAGTTTGTGATCCAACAACAAATGCAACGGAGGTATCGGAATAAATTTGCAGGGAAAGGCTTCAAGTATAATGGTAATGAGAAGAAATTGGCGTGTGAGAGCAAACCGGGTCGTTACCACAACGCCGAAATACCATAACGCCGAATGTCAAAATTGACCACATTGCCGACAGCCTGAAAACTGCTTTGTACCACAACGCCGAAATAACAACTGAATGAATTTGTGTGTGTTTCTTAAATGTACCTTAAGGGGCCCGCCTCGTCAGGGGTGTGTGTGTGTTAGTGAGGCGGGATGATAAGCGCGACGCTCGCTGGTGCTCCCAGCGCGGTATCGCCTCTAAGCGCAAGTCTCTGAACTGGCGCGCATTCGTCTCGTCGTCACAGGATAACTGTGAAATTTGAGCGGTGACCGTAACATTATATGGCGGAGATATGAAGATAAAGGTGTTATGCAAGCCCCTTAAGTACTTTCAAGAATCTGTACTGATTGTTTTATGCCTAAAAATTACTCTGAAAACACGCGTTTTAGGCATTTTAACGCGTCTAAAAATACAGTTTAAAAACTTAATCCGAAATTAAAAGTACTTTTCGGTCCTCAGCGAACTCTTAAATGCTATTCGTAAATAGGCCCCACTCGGATATCTTGGGTAGTTTTGAAATCGCGTTGTTTTTCCTGAAGCTCTGCACACCGTATGTGTGCCCAGGTAGGCGGGCCCCTTAACGCCGAAATACCACAATCAAACCTAACCTTACCTAACCTAACCTAGCGTAATATAACCTAACCTAACTTAACTTAACCTAAGCTAGTCTAACCTAACCTAGTCTAACCTAACCTAACCTTTGTGGCAGTCCTGCAATGGCATTTTTCGGCGTTAGTGTATTTCGGCGTTGTAATTCGGCGTTGTGGTACACAGCAGTTTTCTAGCTGTCGGCGTTGTGGTCAATTTGGCATTTCGGCGTTGTGGTGCGTCCCCGAGCAAACCTGACATGCAGTCTGGAGCGAAGTAGTCGTGACCAGTGAAGAGTTCTCGTCTGGCGGACCTGCGCGGGTCTGCTGCCCTGGGGCTCGGCTCGGCGGGGCGCGACCTTGCGGGATGTGGAGCGCGTCCCGAGCGCCTGCCACCAATCACGGCGCCCCCGCGCGACGCTGATGTATCGGGGCTGTGATGCGGTATTGACGGGGTCCCGCGCGCGAACATCGCTCACCCGCTGACGCTGATTACAGGACCCGCGAGCCCGCCGCCCCGCTGTTATCCCCGCCCTCGCTCGCTGTCGTAACAACACTGGTGCGTGATTCGTGTGTGTACACGGAACTTGATTGGGTATGCACGCAGGTACGCAGAGATGAACCATGGACATGATTAGAAACTTTTATTATTATTTAAATGTAGACGTCATGTTAAGAAAATATGAACGGAATTGGAAGAAATTTTGATGTGACAAGCATGATCAAAGATCAAGAAACAAGAACAAAGATAATAGCAGTGATGAGAAACGTGGTTCCCGTATAGAAAGCCAGCCTTTTAAGTATGGATAAGGACACAAGAGCATCAGACAATTCGATAATTAGAACAAAAAACCCTTTTGTACACCCTAACAAGGATTAGATCTAGGTGGTATCAGGATGCGCCTATAATTTGGAACAAGCTTTCTTTTCTTAAATTGGTTTAACAAAAATAATACTTGGCACTTACTTTGATAATTAATCCAAATTGAAGCTATGCGGCTATGATGTGTGTTAGAAATACTTTCCGAAAATGTCATGTATAATAAGTAAAGTGTATTTTTTATAGTTGTTCCTGATTGCATAATTGCGTCCGCGTGTAAGTGGCGCACCGCGCAATGCATCCGAAGCTGATTTGAGCGGATGCATCACGCGATGCCTTCTAGTTCAATGTCTGTCTTCAACTGAGTGGCTCTGAACTGAGCGTATCTCGTGAGCGACCATCTTTACTAGTCATGTTCAGAAATTGGTTTTGCTGACTCGCTATTGCATCATGAGCACATTCGTAGGTTTTCTTTGATCTGCTTAGTAAAAATGAAAAGAAAAAATCGGATAATCCCGACCACTTAGGGGTCCCAGTACATTTGAAATTCGATTTGATGTTTCGCCTTCGTGTTCGCCTCTGATACGTAGGCCTACGCCATGTTTACTTATATTTATTATCCTCACCATCGTTTCGGAATTAACGCGTGTTACTTTATCTCCACCCAACGTTTTCTGGGCTGTAAGAGCTAAGGGGGCAATTTAAACTACATTCATATGCTGTCCGACCGCTATTAATATCAACTTGGCTTTCCGGTTTGACGTGCGTCGAAAATCTCGCCCGGTAGTCCTTGGAGCCGCCGTCTTCTCTGCCCACGAGATTTTGCGCTGGCGAGATCTGCAGGTTGGGTTAGTAGTTTTGTGTACAAGTGTTTTTAGGGTGTGTCCACGTTGTAATGCATTCGACTAATAATCTTACGATCCTACATAGGGATTATTTATAATCAAACATTACAAAAGAAAGTTTATATAGGTTTCAAATGTTTGACACTGTGAAAATGTTATTTATTAATTGGATAAATGTACGGTTGAAGAGTTTTTTTTTTTACATAGATAGGCTGTAGATACAGAAAACAATTGGTAGAAACCCTAATGCAGAGGACAGCTGGTGGTGGATGTCCACTCGTGGACGCAGCGTCAGTTGTGGGTTATCCAAGCACACGTAAGGAGGGGAAGGGGGGAGGGAGTGGGGAGGGGGAACAGGAGAGCCCGGACCGCCTCGAGGGGGGTCGCTGCGCCTGTCTTGCCTTCCTGGTCCAGGTCGCAGCCTCCTTCTCGCGCGCTGTGCTCCTTCGGCCGCGGCAGTTCCGTGAGGCGCGCCGCCGCCCGGCGACACCTGTTCTCTGGTCCGCCGCAACGGACAGACACGTCTCTCTTTTTTTTCTTAATACTGACAATCCAAATGAAAAAAAATAAACAATGTAACTGAATTGTGAAAACAAAGATTCCACCAATAAATTCTTCCACTTGGAAGAATTTTAAAGATACTGCTTAATAGGCGAATAGCAAGTATGAGCTTTTATTTCCAGTCGTTTTACAGTTGAATTTAATTTGTCATTTAACAAAATGATCTTTAGGTAAGGATGGAAATATTAACTGTGAATTCACATAAACTATTACTGCGAAAACCTACCAGTAAATTATTAGGTGACAGGGTAACATCTTTTTGGGACCATGGTATTAAAGTACATCTCTAATTTCATTTTTAAGGCCCTCTTTGAACAGCTTCGTAGAAGATAACTAGTAAAATTTCTTCGCTGTTAGCCAAATTAATTTGTATCAGTCATAGGCGGCTGATAATTTCAGTTGGCAGTAATAGGCAGGTGTACAGGTGTATATTTGGGCTGTTTCTGTTATACCTGAGTCGCCAAACTAAGTAGAGAATTAAAAAAAACACACACTTTTATCACACACTTTGTAAGGCGTGTGATTTACGATGCAGCGCTTTGTTTCTGAGAGAGAATTGACTTTTAGAAGACGCTAACCAGGTTTTGATAGTCTACTTTCAGATTGTATGCTCGGTAATTAAATTAGTGAATCTCAGAAAACGCTAAAACTCTTCGTACATGGCAGCGTGCTGACCTCAAGACGTGTATGATCGCAAGTTAATAATTATGCTGTGCCAATCCTCTCACAAACAATTCAGTTCGCGGGCAACAATAATTATTTGCTAGCAGACTGTTGTTCGTTAGTGCACGATCACAAGTGTTGCAGTCTGCGGTGAGCCCGAAATAACAGCATAGCAACTTGGGCCACGTACTGTTTTTACCGACGAGGCTGTTAGCTGACTGGCTGACCTGTTGGCCATGATCGTGTGTTGGCAGCACTGACGGTGAGACGGTGACTATTCTTAAAGCCGATTCACCTTGCAATCGTCCCGTTGTTCGTGACTTGGCATTCTACTTGTTGTGGCTCGTTGTGCCACGAGGTCTGTTAATTATATCGTACTGTAACCGGGTGTCTTAACGTAATATTTTGTGCCAGCGAATAAACAGAGGAGGGGTTCAGCTATCGACGTAATGGTAGTAAATAAAAAAATATAGTAGGTAAAAGAAAACTAATGTCACAAACTTCCGAAAATTATCATAGTAAGCTTGAGTTATTACTGAAATTCTGTAATATAGGCCACCTGTTTGGTGGTTAAGTACAATTTATCAGGTGGACTGACATTTTTTATTCTGGGTTTGTTTAATAGAGTCGGTTGTAGGAGTTAAGCTATGTCTACGACTAAAAAAGGAGGTTGTACAAGGTCTATATTCCCGGCAAATGAATGTTTACTTGGCGTGATATGAGTTTGCAGCTGGCTTCGGCGTGGAAGGATCGAGGCGTCGCCCTGTTAGGTCGGCGCTAGGCCCGGCTCTGCAGGCAGAGGTTACCACCCTGACCGGTGTCGTTGATAAGAGGAGGTGTCAGGGCTGTTTGGACACGCAGCCCCGGGGAATTCCTGTAGCCAACCAGAGGAGGCTGTGTTGCTTCAAGTCCGGGGCGGTTTTTGTACATTAGACTGGTTGAAAGAGCGACACGTTGGGTATCAAAATCAAAATTTCAGTGAGAAGAATCAAAAGTACAGGTTTCTGTGTAGTGGAGCCTCTGTGCCCGGCCAACGCTAGAAACCGGGC
The DNA here is from genome assembly GCF_032445375.1 of Bacillus rossius redtenbacheri. Lineage (NCBI taxonomy): Eukaryota > Metazoa > Arthropoda > Insecta > Phasmatodea > Bacillidae > Bacillus > Bacillus rossius. The sequence goes on from NC_086334.1 coordinate 29,327,274, forward strand.
TGTAAGATGTACTCTTGATAGCCCTTGACTGTGGGACGATTATGTTTTCAACCAGGCTTGATTGAAGCTCCTATTGCGAGGCAGGGTCAGAAATAACGTACGACTCGTGGTGACAAAGTTTAACCGCCATGGTGGATCATGTCTGTCAAGGCAACCCATTCTCTATGACGGGCCGACGTAGTGGGCGTCGACGTAGCGAGTTAACGCAGTGTTCTCAGCCCTACCTCCGATACCCTGGGCGTTCGGAGCGTCCATGAAGGTGGGCCGATGGGACGTGGAAACGAGGGGTTTTGAAGCCTGGCCAACCAGATATGTTTGCAGAATTTTCGGGGGGCGTGTTGAAACGGCGTAGTTAGTTCTCAAACATCAGCTCAGTAATGATTGTGCACTCATAGCTGAAACATAACGAATAAGGTTTATGTAATTGAAAATTTTAATCGGCTGTCTAGTTTTGTCACACTTTGAAAGTTCAAATAATTAAGTTCTGCACTGCACATCATGGTATCAGGTAATATTGATAAAGGGTTTGGCATAGTTTTCATTTAAATGTTTTATGGGTACGGAACTAACAGTCCGTGATGGAGGGGTCGAGGGGTTGTAGTGACCTCGCCCTGCTGTCGCTGTCCGTCACCAGCGAGTCTGGCGCGGGGCACGCGTGCGTCTGGAGCGCTGACGCGTCTCGTCCCTTGGGGCGTGCCGGCAACACGAGCCGCCGCGCTATATATAGCCATCGCCGGGAGCTGCGTCGGGGGTCCCCCGGCGGTGTCGCGTCGGGCCGCGACGCCCCGCCCGCTGGCGTCTGGCTCATCGATGACCGCGGCTCTGCCGAAGATCTGTCCAATCACCGACCTCACGACTGGATCTGAGTAGAAACCTGAAAACTGAGAGGAATTCCCACTTTATAGTTAAATTTATTTTGTATTGCAGGCTAAACATTGACGTGAAAGGTTGAAATGTGTTATTTTTCCGTGCAGACTAATCCAATTTTTTTGGTTATGTTTTGTTAATATCCAAGATAAAACTTTTCCGGACAACGTGTTTTCCCGCGCGACGTCTCTTTCTTGGCTATGGGGAGGGGGAGGGGGTCCGTCGCTCGAAGAGTACCACGGCACTACGGCGCTGTTCGAACTCCTTAATTTTAGAATGGCAGCGTTGCTTTTTAATTGCACGTCCAGTCAACTCATCTAACAGGGCAGACTACGATCACGATTTCACGGCGTTGTTTACTCGTCAAAAGTGATAAAAAGCTAAAGTGTTACACTTTTTCAACAAGCTCATTGGTAATTTATTTAAAGTTACATTTTAATGCCACACATATATATATATATATATATATATATATTAAAGCAATTTAGTGAGATTTGAGCATGGTAAATGAAAAACTGAAAATCGCAGCAATTAATAGGATTATTCACTGAAATATTGTTATGACTGAATCATAATTCAGCTGTTTTGGCAGTTGTTCAGTTAATGTCCACTGATTACAAAGTGGAAATTTCGAGCGCGGCGGGCAGAGTTGTCGGCCCAGCACCCGCCCTCGCCACTCGCCTGACCCACTTTGCGCCGGTGTCTCGTCAACCGCGAATCCGCCGCGCGCGCGCGCGAAGAAAAAAAAAATATCTGAAGAATCCGATTGCCAATTCGGTCCGCTACCTTCGAGCAGAAAGCCAGCGTCACTCGCAGTCAACGAGAGAGCCTGTTTTAGAAGTCTTACGGTCTTAGTTTTATGAACAGAATATTTTGTTTTATGGGAAACGCTTATGTACGGGAAGTACGCGGATATGTTCCCAAAGCCTGTGTGCTGCTTCATATTGAATCATGTGTAAATCCCCGAGACGCGGCGATCACCCAGTCGCGATCAAGTTGCGCGGCTTTCCCGTTGGTCGTTTGCGACTGTGTCGTCTAGTGCGCGAGGGCGCTTATGATTTCGCTGCCAACACCTTAAAAATATTTAAAATAAAATAGTTTTTAATGGATAGCAAGGGAGTTATTTTTTTTTGTGTTTCGTAAACTATTTATTCCAAATTTGTTTTAAAAATGATTTTAAAAAATTCGCCCCTCCTCCCCTCTTTTTTTTAGGCTCTTGGTATTAGTTTGCTCAGTAATGAATTCACAGAGATTTTCCATTGTGCAAAAATACTGCAGTTTTCGTGTCCAAAAAAGTTAAAAGTATATACACTCATATATGAAGATACCTAGAAATATAATCAGGCATATAAACCTTAGAGTTGAAGTGGTTTTTGGGGTGTAAGGACAGTAATTCGCACCTTGGTGACGATTGCAGTCGAATGCTACCCACAGAACACCGTGGAAAGGAAAGAAAAGTTGGCCGATGACGACGAGCTTCGCGGAACGCGCGAGTGTGCGCGGTGGCCGCTCCGGGCGGCCTGGATTCAGCTTCCGTCCCGGAGCAGGTCGCCGCGCGCCGCGAACCGGCTTGGCTGTCCCGGGCCCAGCCCCGCCCTGGACGGCTGTTTGTAGGTCTCCTCACCCCTCCCTGCTGGGAGCAGTGTCATCTCCTATCTTTGGATAACCCGTGTTGGAACACTCGATTAGCCTCCCTGGAAAAAAAGGTATTAAATACACGTCACTATTCCCGCTTGCCGTTCGGCTAAGAGCCATTCCCAGACCGTATTGCGATGAGTAGGTAACGAGTCAGCACTGCAAGGTTTACTACCCGAGAATATTCAAGGGGGGGGGGGGAGGAGAAATTGGGAACCGTAATTCACTGTCGAACAACAGTTAGAAGCAGTTGTTCCTGGCGAATTTTTTGCTTTATGTAAAACAAAAAAGCCCACTGGAAAAAGTGTGAGGGTTCAAGGGTTGCGAATCCATCCTTAATACCGGCTTGAAATTTATGATTTTTTCTGCATGCCATCCAACGGTATTTATTTTGTAACCTAAAGTAACAACAAATTTTTTTTCGTACGGATGATAATTTTACGTGATAACGTCATAAGAAAACATTGATGAAAAATTGCATACTTTTTAATTTTCAAATATTATTTACAGTTTTTGAAAATTTAATTTAAATAATTTTTTTAAATATAATCACGAACAATTAGTTAAAAAGCCCGCCTTAACCTGTTCGATATAATAGAAGATTTTCTCGCACGGTGGTTGGCCGGTTCTTGAAAGATCGGCTCAGGCGGATCGTGAAAATTTTTCGTGCGTGCAGCCGGCGTTCATCGATTTATAAGACGTTATCACGTCAAAAATTCAAACTTTGGATTCACTTGGAACATTACTGACAAGCCCGATATTGTTACACAGCATAATATATTTTCTGTGTAATAATTTTCGTGAGATAAAGTTTGATATCGACACTCCGTACCCGGACTTGAAAAATCCTTAGCAGACAGAGTGCGACTGGTAACACGGGGTTCGCGTGTGGTTCCGGCTGACACGTGGCTTGAACTGAGGGCTTGTAAGAGTGCTCTCGAGAATTCGCCTGTAACGCCACACGCTGGTCACCCCTGCGGCCCTCGGCGGCCGGCGGATGCGCGGTCCCGCGGTCCAGCGCGGCCCCGCCCCCTTTCGTCCACCCCCGCTCGCTGCCTCGCCCCCTCCTCCCAGCCTGACCTTGCCGCGCTCTCCACACAGGTGTAATCACCGCCCGCGTAGAAGCTTTCTTGCCGCGGTCACTCGTAACATAGACAGGGGGCGCGACACACAGACACTACACAAGTTGTATACTTCTTTAGGCGCGTTATGATAAAAAAATGAGAGAATTTTTACAGGATAAAAAATGGCTTCATTGAAATAAATATTATATATGTGCTATTAAATTTTACATTTAGAGATTGATGTTCATTTATGGCTCCTATCATTAAAATTTTTTTTTATTATTGTGAATATTAGTGATAGAAATTGTGTTTTTAAACTTTTTCAAGTGTATTTTTATAATTTAGGTTATGTTCTCGTGTGTATAACGATTTCATGTTGCTTGTAAGCTACCATTGTCGTTGGCATTAAGGTCTGTGTGAAGGTTTAGTATCTCCTGTCCGTTTTTCACGGGAGTGTTCCCGTATGTGTAATTTATTTCAATTATAAGTTATTACATTAATGAATACATAATTAAAATTATATATTAGAATAACATTCAGCACAATTATTCATTTTCACTGTTATTTAAAGATTATCTCTATCATTTTATTAAATAAAATAAATAATTTTATACTTGTGTGTGTATTAATATTGAATACTGAGTATTTATTTAAAATGTATATTTTAATTGAATTCATACTTTACCGACTTTATATTATAAACTATATATTTCAGTTCTATTAATTATTTGCATGCAAAATTAAAGTGATTTTCTTATTTATTATTCCATGTGTATAACTTCTTATGCGCGAACGTAAGTACACGCAACCCTTAGCACCCTTATATTCATTTTGTGAACTGACACCATGCATACATCCAAAGCGGTTTTTAAATCACGTGGTTTTTTTTCTGGAGCTCGGCACACCTCAAGTGTACGCAGGTAGGCGGGGCCCACACACACGGTATGCGGTGAAGTGGCGATGTCGCGGCGAGCAAGAAATATGGACTCACTATAGTTCAGGGAACGGGGAATGAATCCACGGTTAGTTAATCCCGGTGATTTGTGTGAGGAGGCGAATCGGACTATCTTATCAGCAGGGTTCCAAGGTCGCTGCGACCGCAAGAACGGCATCTCCCGGCGCCAGCACCGCTGTGTTTGTCCTGTCCGACGCCGCCGTGCAGTTGGCGTGCGCGCTCGTCGGCACGTCTAAGCGACGGCCCGCCGCCAGGGTTCAATATGATCCGTCTTACTCAAAGAGTTGTCGTTTATATTAACAATTTAAGGGCTCCGCCTACCCGGGCACACATACAGAGTGTAGAGCTTCAGGAAAAACAACGCGATTTCAAAACTACTCCAAGATATCCGAGTGGGGCCTACTTACGGAAAGCATTTAAGAGTTCGCTGAGGGCCGCAAAGTACTTTTGATTTTGGATTAAGTTTTTAAACTGTATTTTTAGAAGAGTTAATATGGCTAAAACGCATGTTTTCATAGAGCAAATTTTAAGCGTAAAACAACCAGTATAGATTCTTTAAAGCACTTAAGGGACTTGCATTACACCTGTATCTTCATTTATCCGCCATAAAATTTTACGGTCACCGTTCAAATTTCACATTTATCCTGTGACGACGAGAAGACCGCGCGCCAGTTTAGAGCCTTGCGCTTAGAGGCGACACAGCGCTAGAAGCACCGGCGAGCGTCGCTCTTATCATCCCGCCTCACTAACACACATACACCCCTGACGAGGCGGGCCCCAAGTACTAGTTTGCACGTGAGATGGACTCGGCAGTGCGCACGAACACCTGCTTCCGTCGCGGCGACAGTTGCAGGTGCGCCGGGCGCGGGTGACTGGTCCGGCGGCTCGCACCACGTGACCCCCCGCCGGACGTGCTAGGGAACTCGTCATTAGCGCCTGGCTGCGCCCCGCCAAGGCCGGCGCAGGCGGCTCACGTTTCACTGCGCGTGTTTGTTCCCTGCGGCCTGCTTGCCTCCTGAGGTTCAACCGCGTTGGCGAACAGGTTTTTTTTTCTTCTCCCTCGAACACCTATTTGCGTAGCAGCGTTTTGCCTACTACGTTTTCCTTAAAGGAATTGTACTTAACTTCGTTATGCTTAGCGGCGTTTAACTCTTTAAGGCCTGCTTTTTAAAGTCGGCAAAAATGCAAGAATGCCAAACGCAACTAAACACAAGAAAACCAACGGTCTTTTATAAATCCACGAAAGGCTACAACTTGAAACTGTATAACTGTAGAAACAAATTTCTTGCTCGGGCTTCTTTTGATGATTACTCTTTATCTTGAAAAAGTGTGAAATTCTCAATTTGCGTGAAAGTTTAACAAATTAATACGTTATGAATGCGGTAAAAATAAAATAGTATCCTTCTATAGCCATATCGTCCGCATTTTTAAAAGTGTTTGAACATTTAAATTTAAATATAGCAGACGGAAACGCAAGAGGGCGAACCTTGGGCAATGCTGATGTTGCGTTTTTGCGTCTTGCGTTGTTTATTAACGTGTACTTATTGGAAAATGTGGTTATTTTACTTTTTACGTCTAATGCTTTTAAAGATTTTGCGTTCATCGCGTAGTTTATATAAACCTGGCCTAACGCGATGTTTATCTCTTTTTAACCAGATTCTCTCATCTTTGTTTCCCCTAAATGCGTTGTGCTCGACTCAGAGGTAATCGCCGTCAAGTGAAAACACATCACGCAGACTCGTGTGACTGCGTAAGTGCTTACTTAGTATGCAGTACGTAGAAACGCGCGGAAGGCAAACAATTTTCTGCTGATCAAAACGTTTCTATTTTGCTACGTGTCGAAATTCAGAGGCGTCGTCTCTGTAATCGGGGCATTTCGGGTCCCCGTGATGAAACTTCACTTATTGTCTCGCTGTGTGCGAAATTATATGCAGCAATAACTGCTGTCACGCGCCACTTGAAATATTCCACGTGCAGTTTAGACTATCGCCACGATAATAATTAGAACATGTATGACGTGTTGGAAACTGTCCTAAACTACGCTTGTTTCTTAAAATTCTGGCAATGACACAAATTAAGAAAAAAAAAAAATACTGTTATTCGTATGGCAACTCGTACGTAGAAATTCATAAATTCATCGAACAGAACGTAGAACGTAATTTAACAACGAATGAAAAAGTATTACTACTAATTTTCAAGTTTTTTTAAGCTTTAGTATTTTATTAATTGCTATTTTATATTTTTGTACTCGTGCTCAGCAAAAAGTTGCTTGTCAAGTAAAAATTTACTTCATGTCCATGAATGATTTAATATGATAATATACACGACCATCCTTTCTGTTACGATTATTACAACCTTCTCTTCCCCTTCATCTTTTCTGATCGTAAAATTCATACCAGTATTTTGATACGAAATGTAAATAAATGGAAATTTTTATGCATCATATGACATAATGAAGTTATGCGATTTAGATGCATAAGGGTGTTTGTTTGATAATCTTTTCGACTGTTTTGTTTTTGTTAAAATGAATTGTTTTACACATCGCCTTAGCTTGTTAACCAAGTGGACTCTCCTAAATCCAGATGTTACAGAGATGTGTCTCCACCGCCACTTCGCTTGCTTAGCTGACAGACTTTTCTAGTTCGAGTTCCTGCAGAGCACAGAATAGTTGCAATCTTTTCATGAGTGGCTGGGGTGTTTTTTTTTGTGTCTACGTTTCCCGCTTGCTATGTGACTGGGTGCTGCCCGATGCTAGCAAATGTATTTGGTCCCTTCTGGGTCACCGGGTGCAGCAAACGTCACAAAATAGCACGGTTTATGTAATCCTTACCGATAGAAGCCAATGTTGATAAAACGTTCCATTGTCCTGATGTGTATATTTTTGGTTTGTTTCAGGTAAGGAGGTTATAGTATGCTGAAGGTGCTGATTTAGCTGAACGCAAAACAGTTCTGCAAACTGGTAAATGGACTTCTACCAATATGTTACGATTTATGACACTACATACATCATTTCAAAAAACCTCTTAAAACAGCTTGTTATTAATTTCAAATGTTTTTTGTTAAACATAAGCGTGAGTCATGTATAGTAGTTTTTAATTAATTATTCCAAGTAGGGTATATTACTTTAATTTGATTAATTTTTGTTTTAAGCTAGTTGCAGTTTTTTTTTTTTTACGTTTTTATACAATAAATTGTAATTGTTCAATTGATGAAAGCTGTGAGCTCTGACCTAAAGAAACCACTAGGGGGTGACAGCATCAATACATTAGAAATTTTCTTAGTAGGCTTGAGTGTGCACTGTCTTTGAAGATGGCTAACTTTTATTTATGAAGGAATGATACAGTGATTGAAAGTAGAAAAACAGGTGAATTTATTTTCTTAATATCCTTTATCCATAAGTTAATTGAAATGTGAAATATCCTATTTTCATTTTCACCCTGGAAATGTTAAGTGTATAAATTGAAATTGCCATGGAAATAAAAGTGAATGCCTCATTAATGAATGATTATAATAGTTGTAACTATATTGAGATGTAGTAGTTATAAACCAATGTGTATACAAGAGATTTTCTCTCTGATAGGCGATAGGGTCTTTTTTGCGCCAACTAAGCAACTAAACAACAATCACGTGTACCAACAAGAGCGAATGTCGTAGTTTTTGAGCTGTAGGCATGTTTTAGAAAGTTATAAATCCACACATTGCACCAAATCATTAGATAATGTCACTAAAATGTTTTGTTGTGCAATTATGAATAACCCTACTATTGATAATTCAAAATAAGATCAAACATGCTTTGTGAACAACAGGTGCGACAAAGATTCTTAGTAGGGTAACTTTGACTATTTATACTGTACAAAAAATTTATTATGCTAACTTCGCAAGTTATCTGCTTAAATAAGTCATCTCATCAAATTACTTTGTAAGTTAGCATTGTAGATGTTTTTACAGTATGAATAATCAGTCAACTTTCCCGATTAAAATGTTTTGCCACATAAAGTCGTGTAAAGAATTTTTTCCCCAAAAGTATAGTATGTTTGATTTTATTTTGAATTATCAATAGTAGGCTTATTTATGAAAAAAAAATTTGTAGTCACAATATCTACTAATTTGATGCATGGTTGAGAACTTTAAAACTCTTGAAAAAAATGGCTAATAACTGTTCTCGTGTTGACTTAGGTGTTCGGGACATTATGTATAAAACTAAATAGGTAATAATCTATAGCTCAACGCATCAGTTGTTACGACCGTTTGTCCGTTTGTGTGGTGTTCTAAGTGAGAATGGCTTTCGACGCTACCTGAAAGCGAGTAAATCGTTAGCTAAAAGTATTAGTTTTCAGGAGTGTACTTTAATGCTGCATGCTTTGTGTTCATGTTTCGGTGTTGAGTTCGTGTGAAAAGCGTGCGTTAGTATTTTTGGAATCGACAAGGTCACCCGACCCGACGTTTTGAAAGGTATCCGGATTCGTGGCTGCCAAGGAACCACAGGGGAAAAAAGTCATTGTTTGTGTTTATTTGTGATTGGTCTTTTAAAATATAAAACACGCGATTGAAAAAGCGTTTTTCAGGTAACTTTTCCCAGAATTAGTTTCTTTGGTGTTTTTTCTTCAACCATTCTTTATTTTCTTGAACTCATGCTATACGTGTTTCTTGAAACACTGATGCAAATTAAATTTTGTATTATTGTTAATGTAAAACTAATACTTGTCACACATAACCTTATGTGCATGACATTTGGAAGCTAAAAAAGAATATTCGGTAAAAATTATCATATTATCTCTACAGAGTATTTTAAATGTTAAAAACCCGGGTAACATGAATTATTTGAGTACTTACCATGTTATAATTACAAACCTTTTTCTCTCTCAGAAAATCGTCATAATTAATTGTGAACACCTCAAATAATGTATTCTAAATCTGACAACGGTGTTGGATATGGAGTGTGTAAAGGAATAGTAAAACCAGTCAAGTATTAATGGACTAGCTAATAATTCCAGTGGCTTTTCCACAGCTCTGTATGTGTTTACAATGTTGCAAATCTTACGACGTGCAGCGACGCATATGTAGTAGCTCCTTAAACCTCGAGGATATCCCATAACGAGTTTCCCGTGTCGTGTTCGAGGTCAAACTACTGCGATGTCGGTGACATACGACATTCGCCAAAAGAGAAGAAAAAAACGTACGAACCAAATGTCCAGCCTAGCAGATTGGTGGCCACGTACTCAGCGGGAATCATATATGGCAAGTTGTGCGTAAAATGTTTTTAATATATATATATATATATATATATATATATATATATTAAAGAGAGAATTTGTTTCTTTGCAATAAGTAAACTCTAAAACTATCGGAACGATATAAAAATTCGTTCACTGTTTTAAATATATTGACTTACGCCTTGTTTTATTTTTTAAAAAATATATTTCCGTAATACTATCTAGAAATAGGTATTGCAAACTACCACCCGGCTAACGCTGATTAAACAGTTACAGATTTAACAAAATAACTGTCGTGCCGGTACTGTCGCCCGAGCCCGCACGTGGTGTGCGTTAAATGCAATTGTATATAGCCTGTTATTTATATATGTTATACATTCTTGATACCATCTTATACCATTGTATATTATGTATACTTATATTTTATACATCCTTATATCTTACTTACCCTGATATCTTATATATCTCGCAAGTGAACAAAATTTTCTGATCTTAAGTTTTTCTGTAATTTTTATCATACCGATGCTGTATTGGCTAAATAAATTGGAATTTAAAAACCAGGCACGAAATAAAAAAAAAATAGTTGAAACTTGACATTAATTTAGATGTATATTTTAAAAGTGATTCTTAAAGGAAAATTTGCTCTGTTAAATAAAAGCTTTGTTCAACCTTTGCGAGAAGCCGCGTACCTGCCTCGGCTAGCCTGTCTGTGCATTAAACAGTCGGGTTGTCGCACAGGCTCTGTATTCGCAGAATGCCCGAGATTCGCTCGGCAACGTGCAGTCTTCCGCGTCACCAAATCGACGATTGAAAACGGCATTCTCGTTTCGCCGGAGGACCACGTTCGCCCGCGCGAACCGCGATGGCACGCACGTCCGACGAAAGCATTCCCCCCTCCGGGCGAAGTACGGGCGCTCGGGAAAGTGTGTTCCCATGCGCGAGAGGCTTCATGGCTTCATGGCTTCATGGCGTCGATCCATACAACGTCTGTATCAGATGTCCGTGAGTAGTGAAAGTTGGGCGGGAGGAACTCTCGTCTCCAGGCCCATAGTGCTTCACGCATCGGACCGCTTGTTCTCCAGTAGCTTTAGGCCGGTGCCACACATACTATGCGTTTCTCCCGCTGCGGCTCAAACTTCCTCTTCCCTCCCCCCCCCCCTTCTTTTAAAGTTCACAGTCTCGAGAATACACTAAGTACATGTATCTAAAACGAACATGTAAACAATATTGACGTAGAAAAAAAAATCACCCGAGTATAAACAAGCAACCAGTCCCATCTTGGTGTCACCGGCATTATGCATGTGATAATTTTTCTTCAGAATTATAGGGATACTCTTGCTCCAATGTTAATGACACTTGCAGAAATGTTGAGTAACCGAGGGGAGTTTTACAAACTAATCAAATCCTAGCATATTGTTAACCAATTGGTTCTCATAGAAACTGACATTCTCGTATGCCGTAAGCCCATCAACTGGATGCGTACCAAACAGCGAAGACTTTCGTTTATTCGCAGTAGCGCCTGCAAGTGTAGTACTGATCTCGTTCTGCCCCATCATAACGATAAGGCGCCATACTGTTAATTACCGATCTTTTATGACTCCTTATTGCCATTACGTCATAACTGATACGCTCAAGTTCGGTCGTTAAAAGTTACCACGTCACTTTATAAGACAGAAACAAGATTTTTTTTCTGTGAGTTTTTATTAATATTTGAAATTATTTCTTGCAAAAAGTGTAATTATAAATATAATAATATGGAATATTTGTACGCAGTTACGAGATATTTCTTTGCTTCAGGTTTAATTTATACGAGCTTTTCACAGGTAGTAGACAAATGGTTAGAAACATTCAATTGTGGCAAGAATTTAACTGTAATTGTACAGCAATAGAATTAATAATACGTGCTTATCAATAGAGCATACATCAACAGTCAACAATAAGGCATTTATATGTTTTTCTCTTTTGACCTAACTTCGAAATGTGCTTCGTACTCTAGTAATTTTGATTGCTGAGGGTGAAGCGGTGAATGCCAGGAAGATTGTATTGTCAAGTACATACAATAATAGTTAAATGATTAAAATTGTTAATGGTTTTTGCAGGGTCTTCAATAATTTATGATTAAAATGCGAATATTATTGATTATATCTTCACATTAATTTATATTTATATAACATGGTTTATCCAATATCGTATGAAACTTATACACATTAAATACATTAAACTACGTAACCCAAAAATTTAAAACATTCTGATGTGGCATATGGAATATTTCGAGAGAAAAAAATTTCATTTTGAATACATACTTTTTCAATTTCAAAGAAATATAAAAGTGATGCGAACTCATTCATTGTAAATAAATATATACCAGATTGTCCTTATGTAAATATGTACTTAGGTTTCATCACTAATCTGATATATCCGACACGTTATTTATTGACAGTAAGTTACTCTAAAAAGATTTTTTTTGTAGATAGTAGTAATTAAATGGAGCACGATTAGTAAAAAAAAATAATGAACGAAAATAACTCAAATGTAAGCTTACACTAACATATGTAGGTAAGCACTTTGAAATAATTATATGCGAGAATCCAACAATGTCAATACTTTGTGAATAAATCAAATAAAAAATAATAATTTAGCCAGTAAACTTCATAACGTCAGTAGTATACTTCATAGTCATAACTTAAAATAGTTCAAGAGTAAAGTTTATGTAGCGTTTGCATTTACGCTTATTTTAACAATTAAAATGCTACGCATTATTTTTGAGACAAATTATTAAAATTCATATCAAGTATTTTTTGCTTGTTGACAGTCTATTTTTTGCTTGTTGATAGTCACCGGGTTATCAAGTAAAATCGTAACTATACGACAAGGCTTCCACAAGATAACAAATATGAACGTCAGTAACACCAACCGTTACAAATAGTTGGACGTTTTAGCTTCATAGTTACGACGTCGTATGTAAGGCGCGACTATTTTGATGATTAGAAAAGTTATGGATTTTTACCTCCGTGTCGTAACAAAACCGTCGTAAAAATAAGGTGTGATAGTTACGACGCCTCAGGCTATAATATAAAAGATCGGTAATCGACTTGCTGGTAACGTCAAGAGGTAGTCAGTGTCTAATCGTGGTACATCATAATTATCAAAATGTAATGGCATATTACTGATAAAAGTTAGATTTGTTACATGATTTATATTAATTCATAATTTAACTTCAAAAGTAAAAGTTAAATAAAAATGACATGTAAAAATAAGTTGTGAAATGGCCTGGTTTGTGCTTAAGCGATCAATTTAGACCATTTACCCCATACATTTAAGCTGAACGAACTTGAAATACTGATGATATAATTTATAACATTATTTCATAAACATTATAAACATGACTAACCTTTTGGCCGCAACCCATAAGCCAAGCAGCAGTTACCGACTGGCCACGAAGGACTGCGATCTAGATTGTAAACATACCTGTTTTCGTTGTTTTATTTTCACCGCGTGCCATTATTACTTGTTCATCACGGTAGGTAACACTTGCCCCGATAATGGCACAGGCGCGCAACAACCCGGGGTAACGGTATGCGCGGCCGCCCACCTGCCCGCCGTCAGCCGTATTTCACACGCACGTCACCGACCGCGGGTTCGAGTCCCGCCCCGCTCGTCCGCTTCCCGACTCATAAACTACCCTCTAGCGAGGTCACGCAACCCCTCCGGTGCCGGTTACCGCTCTTTTTGCTTGTTCCCGTGTTTAGTGCGATTATTTGTATCAAGTATTGCACTAGGCAACACGTGACGCCCAACATGTTTGGCAACGTTGCACAACAGCGCGCGGCGTTGCCAGATGATGCGGAACATGATTTAACTTTAGTTGAACATCGAATGCTGGCACATGTCAATAGTGAACTTTTACTTCAACTTATTGGACACTGTGTTAAAATTGTTTGTGTTTGTGGGATACTGCTCACTATGATAATAATAATAAATTTAAAAAGCGTGACGCATGGAATTTAGTTAAAAAAATATTTTAAAAAATTAATAACTCACCAATGTACCTCCCTTTTTTAATCTTGATATTATAAAAATCGCAGCAAAGACAGTACTAGCTCCTCAAACGACTTGTCAGCGACTGGACAGACAACGTTGCTAAACAAAGTTCTGCGTCGTCGCTACACATGTTGAGCAATATGTTGCGCTCAATTGTTGCCCATGACCTGGCTTTATTCGCTAAGTTCAGAACGATGAATAATAATCACATGATTTTATTAGTTTGTTATTAATCGTACTGCAATCATCAGGGACAAAAATAGTCATTTAGTTAATTTACACTGCAGAGGAAGTTTAAAAAGTGAACTGTGGTTTTATCCTCGATTATTTTTCTTACAAACTGAATTTTTTTCAAGTAGTTAGGTAATTCCACGTCATCTGTAAATTTATTGTGGGCCCCCGATTTTGTTTTGTGCTTGAAGTTAAAACTATATAAGGTGATCATGACCCAAATAAAGTCATTTTCACTATATTGACTGCGATTGATGCAGCTTTGGTTGCATGATCCGCCTTCCCTCGTGTGTTCCAGAACTCATCAGTGTTGAAGTAATATCATTGGTGGACTCAGAGCCGCCAAACCGCAGGCAGTGCTGGGATTAAATTTTTTTAATTCTAAAACTGCCCTCGTTTTTGAAATTAAAATGAAAACCGTTCCTTTGTTACTGAGAACCACTACTCAGTCGAAGTTTTTTTTTCCATAACACAGGTTTTTTTAATGTTTGTTTAAAAACGTTATGATAGTTTGACAATGAACGATTTATGTATGTACCTTCAATACTTTTAGAATGCGCTCCCGCTTTGTATCCTAGCAAGGCCTACGCTCAGTTAAGGACGCTAGTTATCGGGGAATAAATATATAACGAACACTTTTTTATGCGTAAAATATAATGTGGTGACTCTGTAATAAATACAGTGCGCAGTTTCGCTGAAACGCGCGAATTTCCCGTGTAGTCTCTTCTCGCGCGCTCTCAAAAATAAGTTATCAGAAAAATGGCTTTGCTTTGATGTCATTAAAGGGGTTGATTGGGAAGTTTGCAGAGTTTCCTCGCAAAATAAATAATCACGCGGCTCCCGTCTGGCCGTACTTGGAAGCGGAGGCCAACCTGATACTGCGATTGCGACGATTTATCGCAATCGAGATACCCGCAACTGTGTAATTTAACTGCCACGCAAAAAGGAAGCAAGCGGAATGAAACTGCAAATAATAACTTGTGCATTTTGTGGATTCATTTAACTGAACTGGAGAAGCAGTCTATACAGTCTCTAAATTTAACAGTCTTACTTTTTATTTTGATAGCCACTATAGACCCCAAAAACAATCTTCAACTCAAAAATTTATGCGTGTGTGTATGTATGTATGTATGTATGTATATGTGTATGTATATATATAGTTATAGTACTTAATTGAACACGATTATTTCCGTAATGATTTAAAAATTATTTCCAGACAGATAAATTACATATAAATATGGAAAATCTTGCTTGAGTTTTTATAATGGGCAAAATCGGACCAAGATGGTATAAATGGGGAAGTTTTATTTGGTAAACTGAAAAATCACCATGACTATTAATTTTAAAAAGAATCTTCCGTTTATAGATATTTTATCACCTCCTAAGAGTACCTAGTATTAAAATTTTAGTTTGATAACACCAACTATTAACTCAAAGGATGGATAAATAATTGAGGTTGGATGAAAAAATTAATAACTATCAAATCGGTTCAAACTTACTGCCAATCTCCTAAATATTTTCTAAAGCTTTTGCCTGAAACAATTTTTTATACGACCAACTATTATTGCAAGTTGTGAATAAAAAAATAATTACTCCGTTAGTAGACACCATATCGAGCCCGCCCAAAATCTTGTAAATGTTCTAAATATTATCAAAATATATGTTTGAAACATATTTGGTAACTGCAATCCTTAGCGCAAGGGACGAATAAATATGTTTAGTACTTAGCTTATGGGAATAAATTAGTATGATTTTTTAACGGTACTTAGCCCATTTAGTTTCAACGTACACAAACATGAACTTCGAAATTACCTGCGTCTTTTTGACCGACCCGAAAAGTTTTTTTGAAGTGAAACTTCTTTGCTGAGGATGCTACAATTTTCGAGCGTTACGAGGATTCCGATCGCATGAGGGGAATAGTTGGTTACGTGGTGGGGGAACCGATAGAGGAGGAAAGTGCATCAGCGGTGACGCCACTCCAACGCATGCACTAACGGTCGAATGGGAAGAATGAAATGGAGGAGGGGGGATAGGTACGTAGCGTAGCATGCTACATGCTAGTTTTAACGGCCGGAAGGGAAGATGGAGGGGAGAGGTAGAAATGACGCAGCTGTGATGCTACGAATTTCTCGCAACGCTGCTCACACTCTGGCACTCCTCAGTTGTCGTAACGGCTAACGATTGATATGACATATTTCTTTTATTTAATTTAAAGTAGGTATCTACAATTTATTTATTCGTGTGTAAAAAGTTATTGGTTTGTGCAATTAACTTTAAGTATCGTTCATTTTTATGTGAATAGTGTGATTGTAATGTAAAAAGAGTAGCCTATAGACTTGAGATGGTTTATGAGTAATTGATTTTGGTATGTGAACACTGTCATTTTAAATGTTAAAAGGACTTATAGTCTTGTGAGTTAGACCTTTGAATATATATACTGTATAGAAGTCGCGAGTGAATAGGATTTACTCTACGTTTTTCAGAAGCTTATGATGAGCAGCTTGGGAACTTCACCGCTGCAGTGCGCTGCCGTAACGCCATGTATCGTCTTAGTTGTTATTTACACGTTAGAGCGCAGCGCTGTCGCCCGCTGTCATTCCCCGCACCCCCCATCTATCATTCACTGCAGCTCAATGTCGTTCAACAAGAGGGGGAAGGGGTGTTTGAAGAGTTTGACACTTGTCCGCTAGGGACCACCACAAGTCGATGCCCTAGAGATGGTGGCGATTGCGGCGGTGAATTAACCAACTACCTCAAAACCGTATTAGAAATTTTAACCTGGGCTGGCGACTTCTATACAGTATATATATTCAAAGGTTAGACTTTATACATGTAATTAATGTTTGATTGAAATGTTTTTTTGTTTTATTTTTTTTTTTAAATTTTATTCACCTGGAGATCTTGATTTAACACCATTCCTGAAAATAATAAAAAGGCAGAAGCAGATAGGATATATTTTCAAAGGCAACGTTAGAATAAACCTCCAAAAGAGTCGCCAAAAAGTGCCAGAGAACGGATGCGAGAGTACAGGGCGCAAAATAAGCCATATATATTTTCATTTAAGGTCATACCCGCATCATTACTATTTTTAATTATCACTTGTTCAATTAAAAAATACTAATAATGTATATCTATACCTAATTAACTAGAAGTTTTACATCTGTCGCGCGTGGACTCATTTGTATACATTTTTTTTATTATTGAAAAGTCAAAATGTTAGTTTTTAGCCTGAACATAAGAAGATTAGAAACATTCAAGCGGGCACTTCATTTTTTAATTTTTCATGCGCGTAGGTATTTAAAGATAACCCTGTTTTCCCCCTTGTCGAATCGGCTCCGGAATCAGTTTTTACGCAAGCAGAGGAGTTTGTGGTTGTGTTATACAATGCATTCCAGAATTCGCAGCACGTGAAGTTGTGTCACCAACGTATAGCCGCTGCTATTGTTCGCGGTGACGAGACACCAGGCGGCCATGATCGCGAAATGCGTGCGCGCTAGTAGTAGTGGACTGCATCAGAGAGCTCCACTGTAGTCGTAAGTTTGTCTCAAATAGGACAGTTCTCATAAGTAGTACCATTTGTACCCGTTTCCCAACTGTCACTTGCAAGACATCACTTGGTGCTTGTTTACGAACCCAGTACTACAACCACATGAAGTTGTTTTTACACTGTTGACAGAACGATAGTGACAGTACTGCGGTGGTAATAATTTTGAGAACTGGTTAAATTTGAGAAAAGTTACATAACACAAGACTATACCTGCGTGCGGTTGGCGTGGAGCGTATTAGGGTTGAATGCGTGTTCGAAACGTCATGTGGAATGTGGATGATGCTTGAACATCACTTCAGTCTGTGTAGAGCAAAGTGACGCAGTGGCGAGGCAACTTAACTGGACTCATCATTCCAGAGGAGTCGGGTTGGAATCCCTGTCCAGGCGTGCTGTTTTCAGTTTTCCGTGGTTTGTCGAAATCACCTCAGGCAAATGGTATGCCGTGGCTGATTCCTGTATTAATATGCCATACTCCTGTCGTGTTACATCGTCTCGAACTACTTCTTGTGTCGACGTGACATTAAAACAAACCTAATCGGGCTGCTGTATTTGAATCGCGTTCAAATTATCATTCTAAAAGAATTTGCCTAGGATCTTATTTTGGTATCCTTCCGCTACGTATCTAAATAATAATGCCATGGGCCTAGTAACTTGCATGCATCTTACCTACAGAGCAACATGAAAAATTAAAATAAACCAATTTTATTGGACATAAAATAAAAGTCACTTTTATAACAACGTTAAGTTGAGTGACTAATTTTCCTAATGTGGTGCCAAATTATGTTGTCACCAGAAAGTAAACCCTTCGTTTGCAGTTTATGGTCAGCTAGTTTCTTCAAAGGTGCTCCAGAAGTCCTCGAATTCGTTAGGCTATATACCATGAGTGTGGCCATGGTAAACAGCCAAATTACCGTCGTCCTTAATGGAGTTGACAAGTATAATTGTTCCTGCGCTGTTGCAACTATCGGTCCTTGAAACATAATTTATTCTTTCCGTACTGCCCTAGATGTTGGCCCGCGAGAAACGCCTTATTTAGCCTTATTTCCTTTGCTTCCCGCTGTTCAGGGTCAACCGGGTCTTTTATCCATGCCTGTGCAGCAGCACTTGTGCCTCTCGAGCCCGTAGATTTCACCGCAAAGTCGTTCCGACCCGACAAGCATCGTCCGTGGAAATTCGCTCGCTCCGTCTGACGCAGGGTCAGCGCAAGTGGAACGAGGCTGAGCCAAGTGAAGCCAGCAGCCGCTCATGTTGGGATGAAGTCAGAGATGTTGTAGTGTATGCGCAAGGAGTGACACTCGGGGAAAACATCACTACTATAATCTAAGGGCTATTCCTTTACTTTTTTTTTAAATCACAAAACTTTTTTTCCTTTTTTTTTTTGTTTGGTCGCAAATTTTGTCACCAGAATGTTAATTTAACGTTGGCTGTGAGCTTTCAAATTTCACGTAAATAATATTATTATGAACAATAGAGTGGTGAAACCCTTTGTAAATATATAGTTGGCAGAATTGTCACCAAACAAGACCAATACAATAGCGCTATCGTGATTAATTTAGAGGAATAGCCCCCTAAATAAAAGCAGTGACTAGAAAATTAAATAACCTATCTAACTCGTGATACCGAGTCTTTACGCGCATGACAATTTTCGGTTACCGATCGATCTCCGTATCGAATCAGGCCTGGAGTTGTTATACGGCGTTTATCTATTGCGGAAGCTGAGGACCCTGATAATTTAATGTGAGCTTCAATGCTGAAGCATTTGAATAACATTAGTCCAGCGAATTGATTTGAGGGAGTTAGTTAATGTTAGGTAGGTTAGCTAACAGTATTTTTCTTTTTAATTATAGCCTACAGTATGATATTAGTTCATTTGGTACTTCCACAGTTTCTGCAACACTTTCTTCACAGGGCCAATCACAATCTTCTGCTGTCGTGTTATCTTTTGTATATTGCTCTCTTTAAGTGGGCGTGTATTATGAAAGTTGAGGGTGTGTAATTCTATTTCAAATTGTAGGTCCTTAAATAATTTATTTGCTGACGTTATGTTATCCATGTGCAATGCCCGGTGCTATAAAACGTTTGACGTATATGTTGCTAGTACCAAGAACATATTCGTAGTCTTCTTTCATTTTCTTGCTTGCTAATGTTCATGTGCTATCCTCTAATCGAATCTATTCACGCACTTAATCTCAATTGTAATCTTTAGATGTTTAGGTTTGTGACGAACCCGCAGCTCTGAAAGTATTGGACCTTCAGGTGTTCTAATGTAGTCTGTGTTGAATATGTGATCGTTGCAGAGTTTTGTTAAGAGTTTATAAATATTATAGAGAACCAATTTTGGGTGTGGGTACCTATACCAGAAAATGAATTAGTGAGGGACCACAACGCAATTAGGCAAAAACATTTTTGTTATCAATATTTGCTTGTCATTTAACAAAGACCAGATAGCAAGCATATATCTGGCGACAAAATTGGCTAAAGCACAAAACTTTCAATGCTTATACCTTGAAACATGCGAAGAAATTGTCTCAGAAAAAAATAATGGCATGACAGTGCAATAACCTAAAATGGCTGGTGACAAGCCTTAAAGAGGAGAGAGAGGAATCGAAAGACGCCATATTGATTTCAACAGTTTTTATATCAATAAAAATTTGCTGTCGTTTAGTATTGAAAATTTGCCTCGGCAAGAGCATAGATCACACATTAAAAGTTTTACAAAGTGTCCATTAACAGTATTATTACATTTGTTGTAATTTTCAAAAATAAAAGAATTTCACTGAGTAAACTACAAGGGGCAGTCCATTAACTGTTGAAACCAAGATGGCGTCTTTCAGTTCGTATCTCCCGTCACTCCTGGTTTTGCATTCGTTTCGTCGACCGTCGGCAAGAGTGAATCCTTGGCGCAAGGAGCGCGCGCGCTGTGTCCGTTCCCAAACATCGTGACGATCTCCGCGGTGTCCCTTTCTAAACTGGGCCGAGTGCCATGCTCCCCAGCCCCGCCGGCGGGAGTCGGCAGGCGTCCCGCGGCGAGAGGACACGCACGTGTGCCTGCGCCGTAGGTGGCATGGCTGAACACACGGTCTAAGTTTAGACGCTGTCACAATGTTACAAGTGCTCGCGGCCACTTCTACTCAGCGTAACTTGGTTCTGCTATCGTTTATTATCCTATATTAAAAAACATTAATATAGCTATTTTTCAGCAAATAATTTAGGAATTCATGGACATAATACACAAAATCGCCAAATCTTTGATATAATTGGAATAACCTATAAAAAATCTAGAGGTTTTCTTAGTTACTAAACAGAGTTAGAAATTACTTTAAATAGTATATATTAAATAAGTAAAACAACATATGTTTTGTGGATTAATATTGTATTTATTTTTGTAAAAAAACATTAAACCTTACAAAGGACACATTTTAAGTATGTCCCTTCCATTTGGAACTGTTTTATTTTATTTTTAGCTCAGACACGGTTTATAGTGGGTCTTATTCGTTCACAGTTCTCACTTCCCTCTCACCAATCCCCACAGTTATGATTTATTATGATGTAATTTTATTTTAAACTACAGAACACATAACTTAATAAGTAATATACGAAACAAATCGAAGGGTCCTTAAGTAGCTGTTTTCTTATTAGTATTAACTAAACATTATTTTCAAAGTTATTTAAAAATAAACATGTTTGGCTTGGTGGGGTACGTTACTAACGTGAGTTCTTTTAATCTTAAATCTTTTGGTTTTTGGTGACAAGAAATGTGTTGAATCTGAGGGGCGTGTAAAATCACAGTTTCCACTCGCTCTCAACTCCGCGATATGTCACGTTTCAAGGCACGAACAATGCAAGTAGATGCAACATTGTTGCGGTCTACTGATCTGGGGTATAACGGGTTAGGACGGCGATTATCTTTTTCCCGCCCAGGATTCTGCCGTTTCCCTCGGCCATTCGTTCAGTCAGCGCTCTATAATCTCATCTCCCATCGTGGTCTCAAAGACTCTATGTCGACTAGACGTTGAGGTTTAATTCAGTATTATTAATTCCTTCCGTAATCCACACTACCGGGTGTAGATACAGTAATACGCTTGTAGGTACTTGTCGACACTGTGGCAGCGGCATAGGCGTGCCCAGACATTTCCATTAGGGGGGGCCCTGCTAAATTTTTAAATCAGAAGCGGAATTTAGAATGTTAAATAGCCTAAATACATTCACTCATTGCCGTGTTTATATTTTTGTGCAGTATCAACGAGATATGTTTACTAGTTAATATTTATATCCTTAGAATTTTAACAATCTTGAAAATATGTTTTTTTTTTTCCATAGATAATGTCTAAAGGGTACTTACACATTTTCCCCCCTCGAATTTTCCATTAGCTTGGTCCAGATCTACCTTGAAATGAACTTCTTTTTAGTGAATGCAAACACAGCAATTCAGACAACAGAACTTTAACAAATCTCATAACATATTTTTTTTTTTGCTTGGCCATTTTAAGGGACCTCGTGTTTTAAATAAACTAAGGCGGCTGTATTTCCAGAACGATAAAATGTTTTAAAATATTGTTAATTAGCATTCTGCAACACTGAGAAACAGGTTGAGTGTCACAGTGCCAGGAATATACGAATATTAACGAACGCATTAGAGAAAATGCCGATCTGAGTAATTACATTAGGGGGGGGGGGCATGGCCCACCTGCCCCCCCCCCTCCTGTAGGCACGCCTATGGGCAGCGGCACGTTCGACTCGCTGCTCTTACGGGAGAGTGTCTACACGACTGGCTCCCGCCAGCCCTAGCCGGCATGGCGAAGTGGGCGACCCGCTACTGCGCGACGCGCCGGCGCGGCGGAACGTCACGCGCTAGAAATCCGCCCGGAGAGCGAGTGTTCCACGTGCCCGCACGCGTGCCGCAGGAGTACGTGCACGCGCGACACCCCCGCCGCCGACCCCCCGTGGGTCGTTCACCCCTGGCTTCCGGCGGTGCGCGGTCGAACGCGCGTCGGGAATTATGATTGTTTCTTGGACGGCTATCAAGCATGAATCTGACGTGCCTGTGCAGTGAGCTTGCGTCCGGGCAGGCAGGCGTAACTGTGGAGTGTCTGTCGGGGCCGAGCCTAGTAGGGAATGTGGGTAGAGCGCATACGGTGTGCCCCTGCATGTATGTCTTTAGTACCAACGTTGAACGGCTTGTTTGGAATAGCGTATACATACAGTTGTACGGTCTGTGTGATAACTTGCCTAAAATTTGACAGTTGTCTAAAACTACGTCTCTGTCAACAGTTTTTGTAAACAACTTAATGTGGTTATTATTGTTCGTAAACAAACTTAACGTGTTGCTCGGCAAGTTACATTTAAATAATGGGTGCCACCAGTATTACTTTCGATAACGGTCAAATTTGAGACAATTTACTTGTACATACGTTACAGTGACTTGGTTATATTATCTCGCTGCATTTTAAATATGCTCTTCATCAAGAAGTTATAGACGAATTTTGAATAATTTAAGCAAAAACACGAATTTTTGGGATTTCAATGTATTAAAAAAAACTTACGTGTTTTTTTTCATATCAGATTATCTGGACATTTCTATTCGTAAATGGTAATAATGATGGGCCCTTGCACGTATGATTAAAATTAGTCTACCAGACACCATCAATACTCTGCAAGCTGAGCCTGTGTCCAACTGAAGAGTGTACGTGATACATATTTCAAGTATCGCCATTGTTTTTAACAAGAGTACAAAACTTATGTGTGGTTCCTGGAATATCATTATTAGATTTAGACTCTGTAGTTTTACATACCCCATAAATTTTTCTTTGGACGTTGTGCATATTAAATATCAGTATTTACTTAGTATCTGGGGAGTGAGTTTTTTTTTGTTTGATATATGGATTCAACGTTGTACGGTTGAGCTCCGAGGCTTAAGGCTTCTCATGCGTTATGCTCTTTTTTCAGTTTTTTTTCCATCATTACTTTGTTAAAGCACTAGGTATTTCTATAATTTCAATCCTAAACTTTCCTTGCATTTTTTTGTTTTGCTACAAATCTTTTCAACAGATAGTCACGTAGTGTAATGCCACGGGTGCAAAAAGTATCGCAAGTGTCGATTATTACGAAGTGAATATCTATTGAAAATATTTGTGGCAGACAACAAATGCAAGTGAGGTATCGAGTTGAAACTAAAAGAAATAAGCCCTTAAATAAAAGCAATGACAAAAGAAAGGTGGGAAAAGTGAACATGGCGTGTTAGACGGAGCAACTTGCAATGGGCTCCGACCACGTGGATGCCAAGTCGTGCCAGGGCGCTGGGATCGAACCCACGACCATCGCCACAGGAGTGTGACGAGACAGCGAGGGAGTGCTGCACCTGGAATGTGGAATGAAGATAAGAAAAAAACCGTACCCCAACGGTTTGCACAGAGTTCGGGATCTCACTAAGTCAGCGGCGTTTTACAAAGTGGTGTACGACCCTAGATCGCGGCAAAACTGGCTGCCTGCTTCATACACTTGGGCATGGCGAGCTTTCGAACGAAGCATTCCTGGCAAAGATACTCAACCTTTTTTTTTTTTTTCTTCGAGGATTAATTGTTATGTTTCCGCAATGGCTTGATTTCTGATATAAACGTAATAAAAGACTATTAGAAAAATCGCTGATGTCCATAAACTGTAACTTTATATATTTATAAAGAAGTCTATCCGTGGGTTCTATTTAATTCGTAAATCTTAAAAATTTATCCGTGCTTGATTAAATTTTGCAAACTTAACCTTCAAAAGAAGAGGAAGATCATTGGCTACTAAGGTTTCGAGAAACCTCTCTTATCTCCTTTTCCCACCCCTTAACCAAGAATTTTGGCACTACATGGTGAAACTTTGCACACAACATTCAAAATAACAAAAAAATTTGTTGTCTAAAATCTGATTTCAGATAGAAAAAAATATCCCCCCCCTCCCCCCCCCCCCCCTAAATATGCTGCTTCACACTGTACGTGAAGCCCGGGCAACACCGTGTAGGCTATTTCAGTTAGTATTTATATGGTCATTCTCTTATAATACAAGGATCCGGCTGGGGTTTTTCAAGGTCTCTCGTTTGCCTTGACTTTCAACGTACATATAATGTTGGTACACTGCCAAAAGCGATTCGTCAATGGCAAAACTGAATAACGCACATCAGTTTTTTTTTTTTTACAAACAATTGTTTAGATTTTGAGACTGGGTCAGAATAGTTGCTTTTTAATTCCTTGTCTACTAATTGAGACACTGACTTGGACTTTTTTTTCAGTTATACTAATTTAATCTAATTTTTTTCCACATTTGACTGAGTCACTTTTGGCAGTATACCGACGATATATTCTCAGTTCTTGGCTTAATTTTAAGATGCCATCTACGCTCCTTTATTTGTGGTTATGGCAGGCGCGAAGCAATCGCAGCATTAGCATACGCTTCAGTCTCGACAGGTGGCGAGAGGCCAACAGCACGGGATACCGTTAGCTGTTTCTTGCTCCTTGACATCCAAAATAAGCAGACAGGAACATATGGATTACCGAGACATTACGTTATTGCTTTTTTAGAGACAAAATACAACATGGCTGCAATAATTTATTAACATAGAATATAGATGTAGACATTTTCACGAAACAAAATGACAACTATTGGCTCCATTCTGACGCGCACTTCCGATAGATTAAAATAATTCTTCTTTGAAGTCTGTTTTGATTTGGGCTTACTATGTCTTCCTTTTTCCATCTCCCAGTTAATGTTATACTGGTTGAAATTGCATTTCATTGCTTTCTATGTGTTTTTTGTCTATTTAACGTTATTGAGTGAATCCAAGTTCCAACATGGCCAGCGATGTCTTTCTTGGGCAATGAGACGCTAGTAGTAGACGGATCTAAAAGAGTAGGGCCTTGAAGTTTTAGAAAAAAAAAACTGAACGCTCATCAGACTGCAATAAGGAGTGCCAGCGCTAGCGGTTTCTTCCGAGTAAGTGGTTACCGTCAGCAACAAGAGCAATTGCCATAATTGACGAGGCCACTCAGGACGCGTTTGCTTCCACACCGAATGGCTGTGACTCATGTATCGACAGTAAACTGGCACACCTGAAAGAAACTCAACCGATCACGAAGCACAGACGATGCTACAGTGTTTTAACCCTCGGGAAGTTTCGGAAGAAAAAAAAATACATGCCCATATAATGTAAACGATGAGTAAAATTCGAAAATTCGGGAGGCACATTCGTGTTGGCCCATCGAGTCCAGCATGAGGTGCTTGCCAAGTTTCTTTTCTGCTCCCGAGACACAGGGCGGCTGTGATTCGGCAGTTTTTATTGAGGATGGCGCTGGATTAACCGCACAACTCGGCGCCACAGTGTAGCCTAGCTCTCTCCCCGCGAACGTGACTGCCTGGCTGGCGAGGGGAATCCACCCGACTTCCCCGCAGCCGCCCGCCCGCGGATTCACAGTCCACCGTCGCTTGGCTGTGAACCACTGAACCAACCTTTAAATATGAGTTTGTTTATAGACTCTGGAAAAAAACTCGTTGGTTCGATGACCTTAGGACAGACTCCACATTCCTCTGTACATTGTATTTTTTTTTTTGGAAATGGAACTGAAATAAGCATGTAATATTACAGATACGTGTAAATTTGTACATTTAACCCAAGAGATATTGTACAGCTACAAAAAAAATGCCCGCAGTAATACTGGGCTTTGCTTCTTGCCCAATCATTTATGTTTTGGTTTGAACCTTTATTTCCAATATTGTTAAAGTTATTTTGTAAACCGTTCCCTGAATAGCTTTCCAGTCTTAGATGCGCAATTATTAAGCATACTGAAACTAAATAATACTGAAACTAAGTCCAATTGTTGATTATCCAGTTATATTTTTGTCTATGATTTAAAAATCTGTGCTTGTATAGAAAATAAATTAAAATATAAAATAATGCGCCGATTTGGTAAGCACGACAAAATATAATCTGTATTGTACCCATTAAATTATTTCATAAAAGAAAAAATAACCACATCAATTTGTTGTACAAATCCATAATATATTTTGTGTAGTATTACCAACTATTTATTAGCACCGGTTTCCAAAGGCATATTTTGCAAAAGTATAAATTTTTTTGTATATATTGTCTGCAATGTTTTTGAGAGTTCCGAGTGGGTTACTCGTGATTCGACACTTCTTAGGTTTGCTAGTGGCGCAGAAGACTTCGCAAGACCTGTTGACCAATTGAACGAAAACACATAGGTGCATGTGTATGAATTCTAAACACTGCTGTGAATAGAATCCGCGAATTTTTCCGGTTCCTAATTATTTACCATCGGTAAGAAATTCACTGTTCACGATACCTAAAGAAAATAAATTCAGGTTTATGTAGACCATTTTTTAAATACATTGTTTTGAAACGAACCTCAGTTTGTTAACTGGGAATTAAAGATCGGGTTGACACTCTTGGTATGTATATATGTACACCCAGTTTGTTTGAGAGCATGTTGAGAAAAAGCAATTTTCAGAATTAACTTGTGCAAAGATCTGTGGTTGGAATAGGTGCATTATAAATGCGTGTAATTTTTCGCGAAAATATCTGAACGCTCACTAGACTGCGAAACAGTATGCCCGCTTCAGCAGCGTCTCCCTTGTGATTAGCGACCGCCTGCAAGTAGATCCCATTCCCCTTTGTGGCCAGGACGTAGATGAAGCTTTTGCTTTCGCAGTGCTGTGCCTGCAGTAGACATGTACCCAGTGGCGTAGCCAGGCTTTGTGTATGGGGGGTGTTAAGCATTCCCCCCCCCCCCGTATTAAAGCGGGGTGTCCGGGGGTCCTCCCCCGGGAAAATTTGGATTTTAAGGTGTAAAATAGTGCTATTTTAGCAGTTTTCGGTATTTAAATTTAAATATTGTAATGGTAAACATTTTATTAATATTTAATATGAAATTTGTTTGAGTGATTAATAAGAAATTTAATTAAAGATTTGGAGCTGGGGGGGGGTTGAACCCCTAAACCCCCCTTCCCCCCGGCTACGCCCCTGCATGTACCTAAGAGAAACTCTACCAGTCACGAAACACAGACAACGTAACGATATTTTTACCAAATATATCGTTGAAAATACATGAACCTCTACGTTACAAAAGTTTACTTTGCACAAGGCTGACCGGACCGGGGAAACAGCTCGGTCACACATCGGGTTTGCCGTGGCTGTGGGAGGCCTCGTGCTGGCTGCGGCACGTAGCGCCCCTCTGCCGGTGATTGCGGGGCCGGCACCGCGGCCATTACCTATTGGACACGGCGCGCGACGCGGCGGCGCCCGGAACCAATGGCCGCCGTCCGCTCCGGCGGCCCCGGGTTCGCGCCCTCGCGGGACAGCTGGCTGGGTGGTTCCCGTCTTCATTGGATATCATTGTCTCATTTATTCCACTGCTTCACTTTGAACTGTCGACCACGACATCACGCTCGTACTTCGCTGTAACAACATTGACGGGAATAATTTCGCAATAGCTCTTTTTTGTTGTTTGGTGGCAAGTTTCGTCTCGAGATATTTACTAGATTTATTTGCGTGAAATAAAACGTCACGGAAGTGATAGCAAATATCGTAGTAGGTATAGGGATGTCGTCGATAATTCGTGAGACAGGTGATGCTCAGTGATCCTGGCGGCATGAGCTATGCCTAGCGTTGTAAACATTGTTGTTAGTACAAGAGTTTTAAGCCTTTATTTCAATCTAATTGCTATTTATTATGTATATAATTTTTGAAGCATGGATATACTTTGGGAACTTTTAAGTATATAACAAAAAATACGTAACATTATGTTCAGTACAATAACAGTTTTTTTTTCCTTCATAATTTAAAGAAAACCCGTGCCTAGTCATGGGAGTATTACTTCATACCTCCATGACCTAAGTCCTTCATTAAAGCTTACTTAGAATTTCGCGCGTATGCTTGCAGCTCACGCCGCTAGGTGCGCTGTTGTAGTGCGTCTCGTGCTTGGCCCATGTTTACAGGCCTTTAAGTGTCCTATATTTTCTCCTACAATATTTGTTGATACCTTCAAGAACACTTGCGGTACTCTTTATAGCTATAATATAGCACTTAAAAAATATCTGTTGAAAATACTTGTAACAAAATATCAAAAGAAAGAGAGGTTACGTGATAAATTTACAGGAATAAACTAAATAAAGAAATTACAAGAAAACGAAATAATCCACTTGGTATGTGAGACCGAGATTGTGGGTTTGACCACACAAGACATTGCCAGAGAGCAAATTTTTAAATCGTGGAAACCTGCTTCGCTGGTCCACCATTTATCTCCTACTTTCCGAGTTTTCATTCCGGTTATAACTTTAAGTAATTAACGCTTGCATGCTAATACTCAAAACCTAATGTAAATTTGAACCTGTTGATAAATGTTGGGTATTATATAACACTAAAACGGGTATTTTTTAAGACCAAAGGTAAATGTATATGATTGGTATAATCAGTTACTTCTGTACTGGTTATACATGTGTGTTTTATTACCGACAATTTCGTGCGAGTTGTTTAAAAGTTGTGTTGTTTTGGAACCAGTTTGGATGTAGTCGTTGCAGAAAATAATTTTCTTTCTCTAAATAAATTAACATCATTGTCTAATAATGCAAAGCTCTTCACTCAACCATTTTATTATTAAACCAGCTTACCACCCGCGGCTTTGCTCACGCTGTTATTTTTAACGTTGCAAGAAAAGTATACCCCATAAGTAAAGCAATAGACGCAATACATGGTCAGGTTTCATTAAATCATTGCGAAGTTCGACAGTGATACACTACATAAGCCTCTTCATTTTTAATGTAATTACATCTTCCCATTTTAGTGTATTCGGAGATAAATTTTCACCTTCACAAAATCACATTCTCATACTTACCGCTCAATCAGAAAGTGAATTAAAACAAAAAGAAAAAGTAACACATTCGTATTATTTTTCACAAACACATTCAGTTAATTACTCCATTTTAATATTTTACGTTAAAATTCAGTTGGCTACATTTCAGAGTAACAATTCCTCCAGGGGACAATGTTCCTTATTGCGTATTAAGTATATATCAAAGATTTATAATGCATATTTTCAAAAATTACGTATGTTTTGTCATTGTACAGTTTCAAATCTAAAACAAATTCAACTGCTTACTTTATTTAGATTTTTTTTCTCTCGTTAAAATACTACACAAAGTAATTGCTTCCGGGAACAATGTTTCTCAAAGTATAATGCATATTTTCAAAATCAAATATGTTTTCGTAATTATTTAGATTTGCATCACAAACACATCCAATTATCTGATTAATTTTAGTATTTAATGTTAAAATACAACTGGATACGCACATGGTGTGAACTGGATCCCGTGGCCTAATTGTGACGGCCCAGTGTGGATTTGAAACATTGCGCGAGCTGGTAAGGGTATACCGCACCGTGGAATGCATACGCCCGAAGCAGGGAGGACTTCCTTCCTGTCGTCGTGGGGCTGTACAGGCCACGTGCACGTGCGCGGGGAAGCGCGAGTGCATTCTGGGTCGCGGCACGCACGTGCGTCTTCTTCGTCTGCCTCGCCCACACGCGCCGCGGGGCGGCCATTGTCTCGCCTCACACCCACCCCCTCCGCTGCGCTCAGCTGCGCCTTAGTTTACCCCTGAACTTGCGGCCATCTTTAATGCATGCCAGACTACATGGAATAAAAGCACCCGCGGGAGAAAACTGAGATTTTCGATGACGGCAAGTTGTGGCGTTAGGATGTATACCTAGTATTAAGTTAAGTCTCTGGATAGTCTCTCATTAAGGAGCTCGTCTAGTCGGGGAGGAGGAATGATAAGTACTACACTCACTGTTGCTTCCAGCACGGCATAGCCTCTAAGCGCAAGGCTGTGAACGGTCTCCTCGTCGTGCATAGGGAAACCATGAGATTTGGGCGGTAACCATAACATATTCCGGAGAGATGAAGGTAAAGGTGTAATGCACGTCCTTTGAGTGCTTTCAAGAATCCGTACCGGGTGTTCCATGCCAATTATTTTGAAAACACACGTTTTAGCCATTTTAACTACCACAAATACAGATAGAAAACGAAATACGTAAAAAGAGCTACTCATCCTCTTTCGGCGTATTCCTAGGTGCTTTTACGTAAACAGACACCATTGTGATATCTTAAGTAGTGGTTTTTAAATCACGTGTTTTTTTTCTGAAGGTATTCACACCGTATGTTGTGCCCAAGTGAGCGGGGCCTTTAAGCACACCAGCAAAAAAGAATAAAATGTTAATTAGTCATCGAAATTAAAGAAAAATCAATATATGCCTTTTACTCTATCCACATGGTCCTTGGTGGGCGCTATCTCTGACGTGTAACGCTTATGTGGCGAAGGTCTTAGATTCGATTCCAACACACAGTATAACTCATATGTTACGAGCACTGAGTCTGTACCCAAGTGGTTCGGAGTCCACTCTATAATCTTGGAGGTCCATTCGCCTTAAGTCTCTGTGCATAGCCTTGCGACGTAAAGCCATGTCAAAATTAAAAAAAAAACCTCCACCCACGCTTTGACGTGGGCAGTTAAGCCCCAAATCCTAACAGAAACGGAGCTGGCCGATCACAAGGCGAAAGCGGTCAGTCTTGCCAGGGCGTCCTAAGCGTGGGCCAGCGCAGTGGTTTTGTTCCGCAGAGTATACGTCAAAAAGGTTTTCCTTCTGGCCGGGGGAAACTGGTTATCGCCGTTACTTGCCGACGCAGCACGTCGGCAAGCAAGAGGTTAGACGCTAGATGGTCATGTGGTTGGGACTACAGGACGACGCCGTCTGTTGTGACCGAGGTATTGTGTTTTAAATGTGTTACAGCGCATTGATTTATTTTATTTCGCGAATGAACGCCAAATTTGGATAAACATGTCTAAACATGTCGATTAAAAATGTATTGTAAATGTTAATGGATTTTGTATGTGTGGTGATATGTAATGACAGAAAAATATATTCATTAATTTTTATTTGTAGCCCGGGTAAAAAACAGCATTTTCACAATAACGCGTTATTTAGCTGTCTTATCGCGTCCTTTGCGTTGCATCCGTCGTGCTATTGTGATTCAAGCATCAATAAACAATCAGCTGCCTTTATCGTGAGGAAACGTTATCTGTTTGAAGCCACGACGGAATTTTTTGTACCTGCTCCGACAAAAGTTTCTGCACAACAGCTGCCCGAGCCTCCGTACGAAAACAAGCAGTTGTGGGCATTTCTGTGGAATAACCTGCCACGAATTATGTCGCTCACTTCTTCTGCTGTGTTCGTTTATCTTGGATAGTTTTTTTCCCCCCAAAACATTGACAGCAATATATACTAAACAGGTATCTCTTTCGGTACTTCAAACACACTGATAACCTTGTCGCCTATTATCACTAGGACCATCACCAAACGATCATCTGAGTGGCTAAATTTTCCACCGTGTAGGAAGCTTGGACAACCAAGAATTTCAGCTTCCAAGAAATCGGCCAGAGGGCTGCAAAAGTCCGTAGAACATTCCGCACCAGCGGCCGCGAATTCTTCAAGTGTGGCTAGAACTAGCCTTCTTCCAGGACTTTTACGAAGCCCTGAAGCCGTGGGTCGATGGTGTTTGCGACCGGCCGAGATAGCGCTCAAGTCTGTCGCCCCTCCCACGAGCGAGCAGGCCGTTACAGACTCTTCGCCGCCATGCCCATTGTTGTAAGTATTTGGTAATGGACGCGCGCACTCCGGCTGGCCACGCCCCGGAGGCATTGTCCCTGTGAGCGGTGAGCGGTGACGTCATTCTCCCATTGTTGTGACGGCCTAGCTGCGTCCGTTTGAATACGCCGATGTTGGTGTCTAGTGGTAGTTCTCTCATGTGATGCTTCGAGAATCGCATCTGTGTGTGTAGACGTACGTTATAAAAAAATAAAAATAAATAAATAAACATGTGACATGTTGAGTTGGTTTCGAGTCTAGAAACGTTGTAGTACTAACAAGTAGTGACACAATGTTATAAAAAAAAAAGAAAAAAGTTCTACTTAATAATGGGTCTGGATTTTTATAATAATTATTCTTAGTTACAAAATGTTTTTGTAAATACGGCTTGGCCTACCATATGCTATATGTTCGTCAATATACAAAACATATTGAGCTAACATTTTCTCATATTCCATGCAGCGAAAATATTAATTTTTTTTCAACTTAATGTATCCAGCATTGAATGCCTTAACGAATTTCATAATATGCCTAGTAAGGTAGTCATTAAATTATTTTTGATCTTCAAATACTATTTTTTATATGCGATAACAATTATCGCTTGACGAACAACCTGCCGCGTCGAGCCCCTAACGCGCGTAGCCAACAGACCGTCTTCCCTATACAGTATGCAGCAGAAACGTGCTTATGTATGTGATTGCCATGAGTATCAATGCTGTATGCACAGGAAATCATTACTTCCGTTAGTTTTCTGAATGCATTTTCTATATTCTGTAAGGCCTGTTGTGCATACTAAGTTGGTTGCTCCTTCAATCAACTAACTCATGCCACAGTTTCAGAATATGGGGCGACAGAATTTCATTTCTAAATACACATACAGTGCACGGGTTCTAAACAAGAGGGGTAGGCGATATTTTCGGGCGCACTGTTGAGGATTGGTGTTGTGTGTTAACGCGTTTGTATTTTGCGGCCTGAAGTCCAAAACTTCACTAATAGCATTTATTTTAAAAGAGGATCGTAGCTGCCTACACAAAATACATGCTATATCTTTGCAGATTTTTCATAACATCTGTGAATTGTTAAATGTATAGTTAATGATTATATTTGAAGCAACGGTACCTCCAAGACAGAACCGCTAGGGTATCCACTCATGAATTGAACCATGCCGGGAAGTTAGTATCCAAATCCACGAACTTTCCTATAAAAATAAAATCTTCTGTTAGTTTGTTGCCTTTGTATAATGCATTCCAACTAAGCGAACCATTTTGGAATCCACTTCTAACTGTGATTCCTGTTCTACTACTGCATGAAATTTAAATTCCACATGGCCTGTCAACGTCTATTTCATATTATATTGGCATGTCGTCTTGACCTAAAGAAAACTACTGTTGAGAACGAACGTGTTGAGGTTATCTGGAATGGACTGTAGTCCCTAGAATGCCTTGTATTGTGAGGAGTAAAGCTGGGTTTACGATTGATTTCCTTAAGAATTATAACCGGACATCGAGCACACGATTAAGTCAAAACTACATTTTCCAGTTTATGATTAATATAGAAGTCGTTAATTCTAACCAATCACAGCACAAAACACATGGTCGGCCATTGTTCGAAACGGAGAAGCAGGTTTGAAATAGGTTATTGACAAATGGGATATCTATTTTTCGAAATGGATGATGATTACAAATGACAAATGTACGAATTCTAACCCAAAATACTGCCTCGTTCGGTCCAATAATAAGACATAAACTTCCGGTTGAAAGGTTCCGGTTTGTTGTGATTGGTCGCTTCCCTTAAGTCTTAACGAAAAATATAAAATATAACCATTTCTGTTAAGTCTTAAGTCATCATATGGTTCGCACACGACCCGTCAAAATTCACACACGACAATCATAAACCATTCCACTAGTTTACATAGTCATATGGTAAGTACACGACTAAGTATTAAGTCTTAATTCTTAATTTTCAATCGTAAACCCACCTTAAGGTAGCCGGTAGCGTGGAATATAGGCTCGTGATGACGCAACGCGTCTGTGTGTCGATACCTGGATGTGGATGGCGCAACGGACGTTGCCGTTAATCGCGGCCCCTGCGGTGCGCGCGCGCCTACTTTCACCAACTCTTGTGGATATTTTATTCACCGGACCGTGAACCAGCCACGTTTCCTTTCCCTTAAGAATTGTTACTCAACAGCTAATTAATCAATGTTGGCCAATTGACACTGAAATGAGTACTATGCTATGCGGGATAGAGGAGCAAATCCCTGGAAAGCAAGGCTAATTGGTTCTCATTTGCCGGGAAGCTATGGTGTACATCTTTGATTACATTAACACAACCCTCGTGACTCCTGTGTAGTCATTTTTTTTTCTCCATTAAGATCCTCGCAGTTATTTTCTGCAGGTTCTCTTCGTCTCATATAACCGATACATTTTTCTTTCAAATACAAGCCCCGTTTCAGCAATTAAAAAAATGTAGAATGTTCATGTAAGTGTTATATTATTGTTAGCATGTGTTTATCTTACCATAGAATTATTAATATTCGCAATGAAAAGTAAAACTAACGGGTTTATATATAGCAATTTGTTACAACTAGTAGTAAGAATAGAGTTTCAAGTTTTTGTTTTTCATGTAAAATTTGAATTATGTGGGTTAACGAGGTTTGTTAACTAGACCGACGATACGCAACTGATGCCATTGAGTGAACCATTCCTAGCGACTGTATGTCGACATAGCTTACCTCCAAGCGATTACAGAATTCAGTTCTGGAAGTTGTTGTTCAAGAATTGATAACTAATGTGAACCTCGCATTTGGTGTGTGCAACTTCTTGCTGTTCTGATTTTTTTTGTGTGTTTCCATAGAATCGCTGCCTTGTTTAAGGCGGGGTCAAAATCACAAGCAATCTTGGGTGATGCGGGAGTGTGTTGAAACATAGCGACTTCGGAAACTCTAGTTTTACTGACAGTTCTTTTAATCTCGAAGATGTTATTCAACGTTTGTTGATTAGTTTATTTTAAAATTATTTAGTGTTAACTCTCACTAATATTGAGTTGAGACACTGCAGACAGTGTATTACATAACTATTTTTTGTTGTATTTATTATTTTTTCAGGGAATAGTTTATTAATTTAGTTAATGCTATTGATATTTGAACGTTTTCTTGAATATAAATTTATTGAATTATATTCTGTACTATTATAAATAGTGTTTATTTTGTAAGACGTAAACTTGAAAACTAATGGACAGATTTCAAAAATTATTTTGCTCTTATAAAGTTACATTATTCCAAATGGAGACACATGATGTGTTTTAATTATTATAAAAATGTTCCCGTAAGCTATCATTATTTGTGACTGCGATTATTATGCTGTAATTATGTTGTTTAACCGTTACATACGCCTATGTATAACAAAATAAACATATCGCGTTTACACGCGGTGCTCACATATATTCAAAATATCGCTAGGAAACATAATTTTTGGATCTAAATTCACAATTTCTGTAATTATGTTTTACATCATATTAATGCATTTCTGGTTAAATAAATTTTAATATGAAGATCAGCTACGAAAAAAATCGACCTGGACATTACTTTAGATATTAGTTTTATTTCATTATGGTGCTTGATAAACATTTGATCTTTTAAAAGCCGTATCAAAACGAAACCGGGTAGCACAGCTAGTATTAGATTAAATTTTTTTTCTTTCGTGCATGCAGTTGCTAATTATGAAATTCCGCATTCCTTCATTTAAATATAAATGCCATGTTTTAGTCTAGGGGATCAGTGTCGGGAGTCGGGGCCGAATGTTTGAATAACGGTAACTGACAAAAAAGATAACCACGGAAACACACGGAAAACAAGCCAAAATAATCCAATGTCTAAAGTTAGCACAGAAAATTCCGTGGTAAGAATTAGAAAAATGTGACATCAACAGTGAGCTTGCAATGACGTTACACTCAAAGTAGGACAGAAAAAAAGAACAACCACCTTAGACAACACAGCGACAGACAGACCAACTCAACGATGATGCGACACAGATAATCTGAACAACTGCCTGTGCATTGCTGTGTTGTCGTTGGTGTCCAGATTATATATTTGGTATCATCGCGCGGTTCGATGTGTTGTCAAAGGTGTTTCGTTTTTTCCCCCCTGTTTTTGTTTCAACTGTCTCGTCGTTTTCAGCCCTCTGTGTTCATCTATGCCGTGGCAATTTTTTTTTTTCTAGTTTTCTTTGACTGAGGTCTTCTGGGCTGTCTGTTTATTTAACGTTTTGGCTTGTTTTTGAAGTTATACTTCTAATGCGACTTCCAAAAAGTTTGCGTTAAACGTTTAACGCTACCGTGGAGAATAACGCTACCATGGAGAATTATTTGCATGCAATTAAAAACTATTTTTTTAATGATGCCAAAGAAGTATAACTTCTCACGCGCGTACCTAAGTACACGCACCCATTTTTTTGTTCTTGTCCACACTTGTGGTTTCTCTCCGCCGCACGGTGCGAACCAGCCATGGCGCATGTCCATGAACGTGGAGCCAGCTCGTGGTCGGCGGAGCCTCGACGCCTCGACGGCCGGGACCCGTGGACCCAGGGCTCCTCCCGGGGTCGGGCTGCCGGAAGCCGTCCGGCGCCGTCAGCGCACCTGCCGCGGAGAAGAAAGGGCCCGCGCGAGCAGGAAGAGTTCGCGCCGCGGTTTTTTTATTTTATTTATCCATCCTAGTCCTCGCGGGGCGCCGGTCGACTAACTGTTCGAGCCGAGCCGCGGACTGGTGATGTATAGTTGGCTCACCTGAAGCTGAAGTTGTTAGGAGCCCCGCTTGAGATACGCTCCGTCTGATGAGTCCAGTGATTCATGTAGTGCATGCGTTGATCCCGCGAAATGTCTCTCACGAAATATATTGCTGTAAAGTCCATTAACGAAAAGAAACACATATATTTCAGTCGGCCGACATTTTTCACGTAGATTTTCAGTCATACGTAAACTCTTGGAACTGCTGTTCTTGATTTACTGCTCACTTCACTTCACTTTGAATTTTGTGTAGTTAAGGGCAGTGATTATTATTATTATTTTTTTTTTCCAGAAATGTTCAGCCAAACCTTACTGGATTGTAACCATCCTCATCAGCGAAAAGGCGGTTCGAAATCGTGCTATGTAAAATCCTTCCTCGAATCTTTCACCTTGTTTGTTTATGGTTTTGTTTGGTTTTGTTTGGTTTGGTCTCGTGATGCTGAACGTATTATGAATTCATTAAAAAATTGAAAGTTCCAGTTACACTGGTTCTGAATAGCGGAAAGACTCAATCGGAGAACTTATTTCCTTGTTTTAAAAATATGTGTAGATGACAATAAAAATAATGTTTTACAAATTGATTTTTTTCGTGTTAATCTTAATGGTTACGTTGGAAAACGGCAGTTTTGAAATTATATGAGCAAAATTTCCCCAAAGTTTTATACTGAATTGGGTTTGTTGTTAAATAAGCATTTAGCCAAATTCACCCCTCTTATTACGGAGTACTTCTCCGTTGTTCTTTTAAGTGTGCAATCTGGGAGAACCGAACGCCTACTCACTAAATTATATATTTCCCAGCTGACCAATGAGGCGTAGTAGCAATATTTCAGAGTGGCGTTTCGGTTGCCGGAAGCAGTTGGGCGGGACATTACGTCCCGGGCGAGCTGTATTCGCTGGAAGGCGGGTTGGTCACGGATTGTTTTTGCTGCGAGGTTCTTGCGAGCGCCGCACCGCCGCACAGCGCCACTTTCTACACGGCGCGGCGCACCCCATCAGCTACCGTTGTTTGCTTTGTGCTCCCCGTTCCCTTCTGGGGAGCCGGGCTGTTTTTTGCTCCCGCAAATAACCGTGGCACCAACATGGCGGCTGTTGCGGGAAATGTTCCCGTTTAAATTACCCTTGAAAAGATTTTATTGGGGCATGCAATTGAAAAGCACTAGCAGGGGAGAAAAAAAAGAAGAGAGGTTGTCGTTTTTTTGAGTA
Source organism: Bacillus rossius redtenbacheri (assembly GCF_032445375.1). Lineage (NCBI taxonomy): Eukaryota > Metazoa > Arthropoda > Insecta > Phasmatodea > Bacillidae > Bacillus > Bacillus rossius. The sequence continues at coordinate 29,365,505 of NC_086334.1, forward strand.
GCTTGAAACGTAAAATGTATCTCGGAACTTTTAACAAAAGAGGCCTGGAATTCTAAAGATTGTGATAAAACTCTGCACTCAATTTTGTATATCGTGGCTATTTCGCATCATTTCGTGAGATAACTATTTCGTGCTCTCTCTCTCTCCTCTCTCTCTCTCCTCTCTCTCTCTTCTCTCTCTCTTCTCTCTCTTCTCTCTCTTCTCTCTCTCTCTCCTCTCTCTCTCCTCTCTCTCTCTTCTCTCTCTCTTCTCTCTCTTCTCTCTCTCTTCTCTCTCTCTCTCCTCTCTCTCCTCTCTCTCCTCTCTCTCCTTCTCTCTCTTCTCTCTCTCTCTTCTCTCTCTCTCTTCTCTCTCTCTCTGAATCTCGCTCTTTCCAGGTGGGACAGTGCACTCTGTCATTGGTAAACAAACAGGGCACGTGAAGACGATGCAAGTAAATTTTTAATAAAAAAAATGTAAACTTGTCCTACACTAAACGTGGACAACTAAAATAACAATTACTGATGATACAATGTCTGATTTAAAATATTTTAAGCAAACTTTGGGAATCTAAATATTGCATGGAAATTCTCTTCCGCACGTGTTACAAACACTTGTAATAGTAGAAAGTATTAAGTAATGCTGTTTTAATTAAGAATTCAAATAAATCAGTACTTGCATCAATTTAATTGTCACATTTCGCTGATTCATCCAGCGATAATGTTCACGTGCAGTTGTGAATGTAACCTGTCGCCAGTGAGTACACAATTTCCTGCTGTCGCTCTTCCGCTCTCTCTCAGATAAACTGAGACTATGAGAGATTGCTCTCTGTGACGTAGTTCTGACGTCAACCATGAGAGCGAGAGCACGAAAGAGCACTCTTTCAGCCAGTCAAGACACAGCCTCAGCTGACTGTCGCAATATTGCTGTAAAAAAAAAAAATCAAACTCGAACTATGAAAAGAACTCGGAAGACGTCTCGGGCCGAAGCCTATACGCCTTACGCGGGGGTTTCACCATGCAAGAAGGGTAGCATGCATCGTTGGTTCTAATTGGGGGATTGGCCAGCCATGGCAGCGAGTTTATCCTTTGACTTAACTCTGGACTATAACTAGTTAAGTCTCAGGGTCGGCGCAGGTCGCCGGGTAAGCGCTACATAGAGACGAGAATCTCTCCAACCGCTTCCCTCCTCCGCACGTGCTCTAACAACTTCCACATTTAATCGATGTTGAACCGTTGGGGCAGGCATGGTTATTGAGAATACATTAGAAGTGTTATCACATTACTGAAAAGTCACGTTAAAACGCTATTTTTTCCCCCCCGAGGTAGTATGAATGTGAGATAGGGATCATCGGAGCGTGATCACAGAAAGGGGAAAAGGAACAGGCGCGGGTACAGGAATTTTTTTTCGGGTAGGGTAGGGGGAGAATTTCTAAAAAAAAAAAAATCAAAATTTGAACACTTGTAGCCTATTAAAACAAAACTTACGTTACTACTGACACTAACACACTGGCATATCTCACACAGTAACATACTGTCATCAGTGATATTTTGCAAATTTTTTCATAACTTCGAGGAGATAGCATATAACCCCCCCCCCCTCCCCCGATCAAAGAAAGTTGTGGACTGGTTGCGAAGTCGAGACCGCGGCTTCGTAACGGGAACGGGCTCTAACGCGCTTGCTCTTAGCCGCGCTGTACCATGGCACCTCACTGATGCGAGGAGTACACATCGGCAGAAAACAAATCCGAGCAGATATCTTATTAGTGATTACCACAAATCTATTGTAATTTACTTAACCAATTATTACCAAATATTTACGTTAAAATAATTCTGTAGTGTTCACAAAATTTAGCAGTCACAAAATCTTTGCGGACACGGGTAAAAGAAAAGAATATTTGCAGGGTGAATACTCAGGAAATATTTTTGGCAGCCACAAAATTTACCCCTTCCTTAAAGGTTGAAGAATGTAACCAATTACAAGACGAACATGGAGCTGTGCCAGCGGGGGGCAGGCGTTGTTCTAATTTATCCCTGCAGTGCGTGCGGCTGAGTTGTTGCCGCGCCAGCTCGGAATGTGAACTGTGGTAACGCGGTAAATCGCCAAGCCGCTTCCCCCGCTTCTTCCGCAGCGTTGCCAACTTAGTTGTTGTACAACTAAACGTGAATTCTTTCTAATAACGGTTTTCTTGGAGAGAAAAAAAAAGTGCGCGTGTAACTCAGTACACGTGGTAGAAGGAAAAAAAAAACTTCTTAGCAATTCAAACCTTGACTCGTAAGTAAATCGTAAGGGTTAAATCGGCACGGAGAGACAAACGGACGGAGAGACTGACGGAATTGAGAGACTGACGGACTGAGCGATACAGACGGGCGGAGACAGACGGACGGAGAGACAGACGGAGAGACAGACGAGAGACGGACGTAGAGATAAACTAGAGAAGGACAGAGAGAGGGAGAGACACACACACACACACACACACACAGGAAATACAGTGTGAGAGAAAGGTGGAGCATTTCCCCCCCCCCCCCTGTTATCTTAGTAGTATCGTAGGAAGGAATGGAGAATAAGGTGCTTTAGTTTGAATCCCTTATTGTTTGAAAAAAAAATAGATTGGGAGGGGGGGGTAGAAATTTTCCATAATATAGTACTTACAACATATTATGCTATATCATTTTAGGCGAGGTAATGAAATATTAATAAGTCCTTTTAAAATTTAAGTCGCCATATTTGCATAAAAATGCGGGAAAAGTGTATTCCGATGCAAGATTCGGGTTGGAAACACCTATTCGTCGACCCTGACGCAGCAGCTTCGTGCCAACAGCCGGGCCCCGACAGTCGTCGGAATGCGGCGATGATGTGGCTGGTGCCGGCGCGGCGCCCGGAGACGTTGCGTTATGGAAGACGGATTAGCGGGGAGGAAGACGTGGCGGCGATACCAGCGGGACGGCCGTTGCCAAACACCGCCGCTTCTTCGCCCTAGTTCGTCATTGTAACTGCCGTGTCCGGCCGGGGACCTTCCAGCGAGGTGGCGCAACGGCCAACCCATTGGTTTCTCTGAAACACACCAATGACATTAGAGCATGGCCGATGCTTTCCCTGATATCATTTCATTGCGTTAGTCGAGTGTGCCCGTCAAATGACCTAGATGATTTACAGAAGATAAGTTTAACCAAATAAAAAAATTAATTTCCCTTTTATTAGCTTAGCAATGATTATCTTAAAACAAAACCTATCCCCGTTTCACTTCCTAACTGTCAAATTAAAAAAGAAATAAAAAATTTCATAACTCTATGCATGTTGTTCATGAGGTGTTACTGCTTTCTGTGCTAGATTTGAAGACAAGAATTTGTATTAAAACCAGACTTCTCCCTTTAAAACCCTTTAGGGTTGGAATTTCGCTAACTGGTCTTCGGTTGTTTGTAATGCGTGTCCAATATCTCATCTCCCACGTTATTAGCTTTGGATATTTGATTTGTTTACCACTATATATACCCCTTTTTCAACCCTTTTAATGGTAGAATTTAAAAACAAACTCTGTACGTAATTAATTGTTCATACGTGGTGTATCATGTTTAGTTTTTTATCTCTTGCTGTATTAGATACGGATATATTAATTATTCTTAATATAATCTAACTGACATCTTTTACACTTCTTGAGGTTGGAATTACCTAAGGTGGTAAAAGGAGCTGGTACTTTTGATATCTTTACCCACTATCACTACTTATGCTATTAGCTTCCGACATATTATTTTATTGTAAAACCATAGTTACCCACTTTTCACCTCCTTAGTGGAATTTTTAATTTATATATAGCATTTTATTTTAAGTTAGCCGAAGACCTTACTAATAAAAAGGTTTCATCAATATATGTTCAGTATTTTCAAATTGATCATGGAACCAGTAAACAGTTAACTTTTAAAAACTGTGTATTTGTGTTCCAAATGAAGTAAATAGTTTCCATTTTTTTTTCCTTCATAATTTTGTGCGATGGTGTAACGACTTTACCACAAACAGTAGCTATTATGTAAGTATTATACATAGCTTTACGTATAGTTTTAGTTGTCTATTGCAGTGTCTTTAATCTGTCATTCATAGTTTTGTGTCGTGCATGTTGCCCTGCCTCGATCAGCATAGAAGTTTTCATTAATTTGTGATGTCAGTTTGAAGTGTACGTGCTGGTCAGGTTGCATGCATTTGACCTCAATTAATTAAGTGCAATAAGGTGTATGTAGAACAGCGTTGGAAGATAGATAGGGAAGAAACCTAAGTTCCCAGAGAAAATACCTCATTCCAGCTAGTGTTCCTCGAGGTCCGGGCTAAAACCGGATTCTGCAACAAATTTTTTTTATCTTAACCCCATATTTTTCCCATCCCTTACATTAATGGTTCGTCGTACCAAAAAAATATTTAAAGGAAAGTTGTTGGTACTGTTCTTAAGGATGTACAATAACTTCAAACGGATATGATTGTTTTTCACATTCAATATATAGTGATCTTTCAGTTTTTCAAAAAAGCTTCGCCATTTCTACTCTTTTGGTACTATTTTGCACGTTGACGAAATTGCCGAAATTTTCCGTTCCCAGCATTTTGTGTATAGGACTAAGAAGTAATTGGTGCAAAAAATATGATAAAAATATGTTGTGATGTGCAAATATCGGAGGCCAGAAAAATGAGTATTTTTAATTTATATTTTGGATAAATGTAACGAAACGCTGCGCTCGGCGGTGTGCTGATGGCCGTCCGTCACCCCTGATTGCTGATTGCCTGCGTGTTGTGTTGCAGGCGACTCGCAAGGTGGCGAAATGCGGCTACCTGTTCGTGGCCCCGGGGTGGGACTTCTCCAACCCGCTCAACCGCACCAAGGTGAGTCCTCGCTTGCTCCGCCCATCGCTCCCCGGGCCGTATCAGCCTCCCGCGTTGACTCCCAGTGCCGCGTGAATGAACGTAACATCCACTGTCCTTGTCCAAGGAGTGGGCGTTGATTCTGAACTTCAAGCCACTCTGGCAGCAAACAAACCGCAGCTGTCCAAAGGCCAATGCTATAAGTGTGTTTTATAGCTTGAAAGGACTCGTTAAGGGGGTAGTATCCTGAAGTATTTTTTTGCTACCATAATTGCGCGTTTTTGTTAGTTTTTTTTTTAAATAAATTCATAATATAGCTATATTCAACTATAAACTATTTTATAAACGTCATATTAATAGTTTTTTTAGAAACTTACCAAAGGACAATTTTTATGTCAACCCTAGCATGAACTAAAAACATGTAATCGTGTGTATGCAGTTTTAAATTAATAGTTTGTGTGTAGCCTTTGACGAGTATTAATTAATTTTGTTCATTATCGTCCATAAATCCATAAAAATTTGGATTTCACAAAACCCTGAAACACTAAAAAGGACCTACTTACGAATCCGTTTGCCACTGCTGTTCCGTCAACAGTGTCTCGTGTGGTTGTCAGTGTTCATATAATGTTGGTTTGCAAATGACAGTTGAGAAATATATACCACTCGTACAATTTTTGAGGACAAATTGGGACAAATTGAGACAAATTGAGACACATCACACGGCACGGCCCTTAAGCAGCTATATGTCATTCATTTAATTCAACATTTAAAAACAAAACACCTGATTAAAATCTGTTTTCATTATCCCTCTGCCAGATGGCAAATCCAACGTGCTGCGGGCTTGGTTACTTGTGTTAACGCATCGATCACTTTTTATTACAAAATCTTCACAAAGATAAGTATTTTACTTTTACATTGAATCTTACTCCTGCCACTGTTCTGTAGGTAACTAGCTGCCATATCGGATATGCACAAGGCGTCATAAGACAAAAAGGACCTGACTACTGGTTTTAGCGCTATCAATATTGTATTGTAACACCTAATGGGAGTATAAAAGCAAAGAAAAATTAAAAATTGCAAAAAAATTGAAATGTCTAAACATATTTTGCAAAAAATTACTCGGGTTACGCATGAGAGGTAACAGGGAACGAAATTACTTAGGGCTTTCTGTTTCCACACTAAAAATTTATCCAACAAATTATATTGTGTAAAGAGCAAACATGATTTTATCAAAGCGTAGTTTTTTTTAAAAATAATAACTACTTAAACTAAATTATTTCCTTATTATCTTTGTAATAATACTCTCTTTATTACAGCTGTGGGGATTACCATATACGTTAGAATTAGCGATAAAGTTATTACGTCTCGTGAACTCGTCGCAAAGTTACTAATATTGGCTATATTTTATTTTTATCTTGAAAAAAAGTACGTTGCGCTTATACACAGTTTTGAAGGTTTGAGTGCGGGTCGTCAAAGAGAATTAGCAAAAATTCCATAGAAAGCAAAAAAACGGAGTCAGCACAATCTTTACCACCTTGCGGTGTTTTCACACTGACCGCGGGGCGCATGAAGTCACTGTTTTAATTAGGTAGCAAGGCTGAATTAATAAGGATTCTGCTACCGTGAAAATTGCGAAAGAAACGTCTGTGAAACTTCGGTTGTAACCCGCAAGCCTACCAACCTTGGGGTGAAATTGTTGGCTAAAACCCCAAGTCAGTAGGCGCGCCTGTCATCGCCCGAGTTGGACGGGGAGGGAATGGTGGTCGTCGCTGGCACATGCAATCGCCGATAATTGGGTGGCGGACCGGCAGGGTATTCCGGCGTAGGAAGAGGGACTCGTGAATAGCAATGAGACGGTTGTACCCCGCCCAGCCCTGGAGGGACAGCCCCTTGTGTAACGGAGTGTAGTTTCGACGCCAGTCGCGTCGCGATATGCTGATGCCCGGGGCTGTCGCTGTGGCCGCTTCAAATCCCCTGCCGTCGCGTCGCTATGGTTCGCGCCGCGCACATAATCTGCTCAGCTATCACTGAACGGCTTATTTGCCGATATAAGTGTCTAAATTGATGTTTCACGGCAGTTGGACCTGGTATGTTGTCGAGGTTATAGAAACCAATTGCACGTCGTATGCCCACCATCTATTTTTATACTACTCTTAGTTTCGGTTTCCACTTAGGTGGAAATTATGTGCCTGACATTTCGGCCTTGTTGCAGTCAATTTCATGGACGAGCTACAACAGTTTTTTTCTCAACCTAACTAAAACTAAGTGTATTTTGTAGGAGGGTTCCGGGTTAGGTGCGTGGTCAGGCCGAAACCCATACGCCTTATCATACTGGGGATTAGCCATTCAGGGAGAGGGTCGCATGCATCGTGTGAATAACGCATGGGAATACAGGGGGCAGAAAAGGAGGTCTGGATGAAGAGTTGGTGGGGGGCAGAATAGTCTCTACCATGCGTATTTATAGTAATTGAATAACCTCAAGTTATGTATTCAGAATACTTACATGTTGTAAATTATCGGTTTTATAGTGTTGTTGTCGACGTATCAGTCTATATTACCCTACGAGTTTTGTGTATCTTAAGAACAGGAATGCATTATATACCTAGTTGTAGCCAGTGTTTGGAAAATGGGGTAGGGGTAATCCACAACGTCTCACATATACGCATGACTTTAAGCAACAGTGCATTTAATAAACATTCTTAATCTACGATTTGAAGGTAAAGCCATGCGGCACTTATAGTCGGATCAATGTTCGCCGCTTTAAGAGGAGCACAATAATTCCCTTATCGCTATGAATAAAATAATAAATAGGAGCGTTAATTAGTGGTTGACATATTTCGAAGCTGCACATATCTCATGGTCGGGAAATGTTACTGACCATCCGAAATGAACAGCCCAGTTAATCATCATGCTAAAACTCCAAACATACTTGCGCTGATGAGATAGAGGCCGCGTATTTCAGTGTCTCAGTTTCATCGTCTTAATTGTTTGAGTGAGGTACAAGTTGCAGTTCGCGTTATGAAAAGGAAAAAAAAAATTATTTTTTTATACGTGTCAACACTTTGAACCAGTTTCCATAATCATAGATTCAAATTTTTAAATTTGTTTTCATGGAAGTGAAGTAATGGCACAATTGCGTAATATGATAGCTTCAACAGGGTAACTTGGTACACAATGCTCCCATAAGATCCATGACACTATGTGTGCGCCTGTTCAGTCGGCGGGCTGGACATCCTGTAGTCTTTGGGGCCGGGGCAGGACTCTGGTACATCCTCTCGCGCGGAATGTGGCCTTGTGCGCGCTGGAGGTCCGCCCATCATCCAGCCGCATTATCTCCGAGCGTGTTGGTGAATCACTCCTCTCTCTCTCTCTCTCTCTCTCTCTCTCTCTCTCTCTCTCTCTCTCTCTCTCTCTCTCTCTCTCTCTCTCTCTCTCTCTCTCTCTCTCTCTCTCTCTCTCTCTCTCTCTCTCTCTCTGCCTCTCTCTCTCTGCCTCTCTCTGCCTCTCTCTCTCTGCCTCTCTCTGCCTCTCTCTCTCTGCCTCTCTCTCTCTGCCTCTCTCTCTCTGCCTCTCTCTGCCTCTCTCTGCCTCTCTCTGCCTCTCTCTGCCTCTCTCTGCCTCTCTCTGCCTCTCTCTGCCTCTCTCTGCCTCTCTCTGCCTCTCTCTGCCTCTCTCTGCCTCTCTCTGCCTCTCTCTGCCTCTCTCTGCCTCTCTCTGCCTCTCTCTGCCTCTCTCTGCCTCTCTCTGCCTCTCTCTGCCTCTCTCTGCCTCTCTCTGCCTCTCTCTGCCTCTCTCTGCCTCTCTCTGCCTCTCTCTGCCTCTCTGTGCCTCTCTGTGCCTCTCTGTGCCTCTCTCTGCCTCTCTGTGCCTCTCTCTGCCTCTCTGTGCCTCTCTGTGCCTCTCTGTGCCTCTCTGTGCCTCTCTCTGCCTCTCTCTGCCTCTCTCTGCCTCTCTCTGCCTCTCTCTGCCTCTCTCTGCCTCTCTCTGCCTCTCTCTGCCTCTCTCTGCCTCTCTCTGCCTCTCTCTGCCTCTCTCTGCCTCTCTCTGCCTCTCTCTGCCTCTCTCTGCCTCTCTCTGCCTCTCTCTGCCTCTCTCTGCCTCTCTCTGCCTCTCTCTGCCTCTCTGCCTCTCTCTGCCTCTCTCTGCCTCTCTCTGCCTCTCTCTGCCTCTCTGCCTTTCTCTGCCTCTCTCTGCCTCTCTCTGCCTCTCTCTGCCTCTCTCTGCCTCTCTGCCTCTCTGCTCTTCGCCGTCGCTCATCGTTGTTTGATTCGGAAGCGAGAGGAACGTGGGCATACGGGTTTTCTCGGGGTACTCCCGTCTCCACCTACCAACGAATTCCGTCTCATCACCCTTCGTCGTTCATAACACCGCGATGTCGATGACACGCTATAGGCTCTGTGCCCACGTAACCTCTCGCAAAGTTGATAGTTCTCGAAAGTGGTGCCAACGTGTGTTCACGCTTCGATAAATCTTTACTACCAAATCGACACAAAGTTTAAAACTTCTAGCCACATCATATCTTGCTCTAGTGTAGTGAATTTTGTTTTAAATAGCTATTTATGACTTTGGTCGTGGAATTACTCTACTTGAGTATCTGCCAACTTTGCAAGCTTGAACAAAGCTAACCGACCATCTACGGCGGTAATACTCCGCAGTATTCCAAAAGTAAGGGCTTGTTCGCAGTGGGAAAGCTTCAGCTTGAGCACGCGCACCCATGTCTGAACATGGCGTGAAAGTTGTGCGTTCAAGGGAAGGTCGAAGCACGCCGGACCACACTTGTTTCACTGCGCCTGCGTTCGGCGGCAGGTGTCATTGCAGGTGTTGCGACCACGTTTCACTTGGGTCATCGGCACTACCACGTGGTCTCACTTTCACCTCTCGGCAGAGCCAGCACACACTCGGCAGATGGCGCGGGTCGGCCCCTTGGACCAGCGACGCAAGCTGCTGCCCCAGGGTTGAGTGGCTGCTTGTCCATAGAGAAGTGTGGGGATTTCACAGGGCCACCTACCAGCTGGCTGCCCGAGTGGGTGTCTGGAAAGGCTTCGATGGATGTCAGCCTCTCGTCATATCTTGGTGTCCAACCGTCTCCAAAAGCAATGGAATGGCGTGTTCATTTCCCTACAGTTCTGGGGAGCCATATCGGGAATATTTGCGCACCCAGGCACGTCTAGGCATCTGTCAAGAACGTTTATCGTGACGGACATTACCAAGGTTATGAAACCATTTTTACTTCGTGCGTCTCATTTTCAACGTGGTGTTTGAAATTTCGTGACTAGGACATTAAAATATGAAATGCCTACTGCGTCAAAATACAGTAAGAAAACCCACGTGTAATGGTTTACATTAGCGGATGTTTGCAGTTCTATCGGTCGATCGTAAGTTGGTGTTGGCCCCATACTTAGAAGACAAAAAATAGCCAGTCTCCATAAATCTATAATTAGCGATTTGGCAGGGTTGACATATTACAGCAAAATTTTCCGGAGGGCGCGTTCTTCCCACTCTGCCCGAGTAAACTTCCAACACACACTGGCCTTACTTTTGCTTCAAGTACAACTTCCATGCCAATCCCGCAAAGAACAACTACAGAAGTCGTGACATTACATTTACACGATGTTAATTATGGTAATAATTAGTTTGTGTTTTTCTTCTAAACCTGACATTGAGAAACATTTACACAACGTTTTCCATCATACTAACCAACAGGCAGTGAATAAATGTAAAATGTGATTGTGTAAACACTAGTTTAGGCACTAATTAAGGTATCCAAGCCATACATTTTCGTTAATATTTCTGTTCGTCCCACGTCAGCTTTTTTTAAAACTGGAATTTAGTGTAATGTTGGTTGGTACTTACAAGGTAAATAGCTTCTTACGTGTACCTACTTAAAGTATCTATAAATTATCCCCTAAATTGTGTTACATTCTTATGAAAGCAATGGCCAGCAAAGTTTAACGTGTTTGGCCCAGCTTTCATCCCTCAGCCCAGCGGCGTAATAAGCTGCCCAGACCAGTTGTTTATTCTCTCAACGCCGCAACCAGGGTGTGCTGCAAACGGTACTGTCACAATAGCAGTTACCAGATAAGGACATAAAACCGCGGACCCACGGAGAGTCACAGGGTATGTTTGCCGCTAATTGGTAGTATTTATGATTTATAGAATTTTGATTGTAGTCACCGTTAAAAAAAGGAGGTATTGTGATATTATTGGTTTCAGTTTAATTAAGCAGGCTCACTTGGGGCTCGAACCCCTGCTATGTAAGCTGCAAATAGATTACCACAAATTGTCGGAAACTGGGCGGAAATTATTTAATGCGATCCGGGATTATGGGTGCGTAACATGCTACGCGGGCTGTTCTTAGCATCCAAATTTTTTGAACATTAAAATAATAAAAAATTCATGGTTCAGTAAAAAAACAAAAAAAAACAACAAAAAAAAACATAATGTTTGATCCTTAGTTGCGTTTCACTCGTGGATACAGCCAGCGGACAGCGAGAATCTGCTCTCTTCCCGCGCGTCTGTCCGCAGATCTCCTAACGGTCCTCGCTGGACGCTTGGCTGGCCAGCTGGGGCAAAGCTACTATTATATTTCTCTCCCGATACGTTTTTCTTCTCCCCACTCTCCTCCTCATTTCTTCTCCAATCCATTTCGGCACAGCTTGGTGCGATCGGCCCCCCCTCGGCGCAGTAATTAAGACACCTGCCTCTTTGTTGGTTTCGAATGGTGCGGCTGGTCGTGTCTGCAGCCCAGCGAGCCAGCTGCGCCCTTGAGTGTTTGGCTCAGGCCTTAATAAGACTGGGAGCCGGACTAAAGCTGGCATTAACTTAAGGTCGGGGGGGAAAAAATCTGCGCGATTTGGAAACTGCTCAAGTTGTGTTGGTTTACGAATTGCATTTAAAAATACGCTGAGGGCGGATGAGTAGATCTTTCAATATTAAGTTTTTAAACTGAATTTTTAGAATAGTAAAATGAGCTAAAAGGCGTGTTTTAGAACAACTTTTGGTATGAAATATCCGATAAAGATTTTCGAAAGCACCCAAGGGACCTGCAATAATCTTCATTTCTCCGTCATATAATGTTATTGTTGCCGCTCGGATCTCGTAGTTGCTCTATGCACGATGTAAATATTGCGCGACAGTTAAGAGCCAGCCTTTCGCTTATAGGTGATACCGCGTTAGAAGCATCAGCGAGTGTCGCATTTATCATCCCGCCTCACTGACACAAATCAATAATTGGCGTCTGTTTAGTGCTTTTAATTGGACAGCTTTTATGTAGCAGTAGTGATCAAAGTGCTGAAATCAGAAACTGAGAGAACAACTACTTTGTAAATTAGCTTATCTTTCCACTCAAAACTGGTATAAATTAGAAGATGTGATCTCAATGATTTTGTTTTGGCTATTGCTAACCAACTTTTTCGAATTTAATCGTCAACTACGTTATAATTTTTGTGTTCATTGGGAACCTATTGTCAAACTTCGTACATTTATTTAAAGACGAGTTTGGTTTTAGCCTGTTGTGTGTGTTTTTAACAAGTCAATACGACTTGATAGCCGGCAGCGATATGCGAAAAATGTTCTTACCAACTGTTAGGCGGTAACATTTCTCATAGCACAAGGAAGAAAACTGCACAAAGAAATAGACAAGCGAAAGTAAGCAGAGACCGGTTATTTTTAGGCTACTGTGGACACTTATTTTTTATTCGAATAGACTATCAAAAATTAATCGGATATTTTTAATGGAAATTTAACATAAAGTGTAATGAAAAAGATAGAAATATATATATGAAACAATTAGACAGATGTAAAAAGAAATAAAATAAAACAAGGCAATGCATTTTCTTAAACCAATAATACTTTTAAGTTTGAATTTGGTTTTGTTGATGCAACAAATTGTATCCATATAAATATATTATTATAAATTTTAATGAATCATAATCACAGGCGATTACACATAAAACAGTGTATACATAATGTTGGCAAACAAATCTAAATTTCTCAAAGAGTCTCGCTTGGTGTAGCCTTTAGGCAATGTATAATAATAAATATTCGATTTGAAATGTCAAATTGAATACCAAATTATTTACGAATATAGAATATTTTGGAATACTCGCAGACCCCTACTTAATTGTACAGTAATAATATCGAATTTAGTGTAAATATCCACGAACTTGAAAAAAAAAATAGAACGGTATCCTTAGGTTTTTAGATAGTCCGGTGCGGATGTTGTCCCGCGTGTGTGAGCCGGGCGCGGGGTGTACCGTTCCTGGAGCCCGCGCGCGGAGTTCAAGGACACGGGGGGCAGCTCTGGGCCGGCCTTCAAGGTCACGGCCACGTGCTGCCTCCACGTGCGGCCCTCCCCTCGTCAATCCTGGCCCGGGGTGCCAGCTTGGCTGCAGCTGCTTCACCGGCAGATCCAGCGCATAGGGAGGCTATGCTAAGCTATTTTAGGTGACTGCATTGAACAATACATTCAAAGTGTGAAATACTATACATTTTTCTTTCTTTCTAAAACTACGATGTAAAAAAAAAAGGTCGGTTAGCCACAGCAGGAGGCCATTATTCCTACCGGTGCATTGCTCACCGAGATGGGGGTCCACAAATTTTTTTATACTTAAGCGCAACCTTGGAACTGCCGGTAGAGATCGAATGTGGCCGGCCATTGTTTTGGCATTCAGTGTTTGTTGGCAGGAAACAAGTCAGCGGTGCCGACCGAACTGCCGTACATTCACGGCTCTGGGGGTTTATTCTAAGTTTCTCGGAAAAGAGTTCCCGATCGTGATTCCACGATTATCGGAAGCTTTCTACAATATGGTATTCTAAGTTACTTTCATCTTCTCGGAAGCCAACGGTCGGTATGTTTCGAGTATACAATTGCTGTCGAAAAGCCTTTGCCGATCGGGAATTAGCAGCCAGTTGAAATCATGGCGGATGCACGATTTATGTGTACACAAATAGTTATACATGGACAAAAATAGTACATTTTTGGGCGTGATCTATATTTACGATATTTTACGTAGGAGTCAATTGTGTTTAATATTTTGTAAAAGGAAATTTTTTCCCAGTAGCATTGAATATATGTATGTTTTTGGGGTCCTATTCAAGTAGTTGACCTAACAGTCACGAGAGGGCAGCAGGGCTTGCTGGTGTGCGAGGCAGTAGCGCGCGCTGCGGTGAGTAGGACTACTACAACACTTAATCGGGATTAAGTTTCGCGTCCATTACCGTTTCCCAAGTGGTAACAGTAATTACTGAAGATATTTGTACATTTATTATGTATAAAATATTGATCCATAATACATGTACAAATATCTTCAGTAATTACTGTTACCACTCAGTAAACGGTAATGGACGCGAAACTTAATTCCGATAAAGTGTTGCAGTAGTACTACCTCGCACTTCCGCAATCCCTGCCATCTAGTGACTGTTAGGCCAACTACTTGAATACGCCCCAAAGTCACGAAAGTATTTCTTAATATGGAAGCTACTTCTAACCATATACATATCACAATGTTGTTTTATAGAATTATTTGATATGACGTATATAAGTAAAATAAATGCATTCAGTTTTTTTTAGTTTTGCCTTCTTTCGGATGAGTCCTTCCCATGGTTACCGCTTTAAGTTACAATAATTGCGTAATGTAAGTAGTGCTCCAGATACATAATAACTAAGTGGGAATGTAAAGACGTTCTTTCTATAATAACAATATTATAACGAATATTTTATACACGAGATCGCCGAGCAGCCATTATTTCAATAATACAATGACCGACCACGTGCAAACAACTCTAAACATTTCACACCAAATATCCCGTAAAAATAATTTAAGAAATAAACATGTTTTCGCTTGCTCGAGCACTTTTAAAATTACTTAAAATTTTTATAAATACTTTTATCAACATTGAAACATCTGGAAAGTATATTGTCTTATAAACTCTGTGTTTTTATTTATAAATTTGTTAGAAATATTAAGTGTTTTTTGTTGTTATGTTGCAGTTTTCAAATCTCATCTTTGCTGCCAGAAAAATTGTAGAGGGGGAAATCGTAACCCGAACTTTGTCGAGATAGTTAGGCCTCGTAACGATACCGCGTTTAGAATAGCAATTTCAGTACCTTTCGATTACGATCGTTCGGAACCGTGTGTTGCCGATCGGCCAAAGAGCTATATGTTGGAATCGATATCGAAATGTTCCGATAGAAAACGCTGGAAACTTAGAATAAACCCCCTGGTGTGTTTGAGGCCTTGACTCACTGGCTAGGTTTGAGAGGGAAAAAAGTTAATACTGCTACTCACATAGATACATGTATCAGTTATATTATAAGCTTTCCTGTTTCGGTGTGGTTAAAGACATTGCGAGAAGATGCGGGGATGAGAATGAGGGGAAAAGAGAAGGAAGCATTTAAAGAAAAAGAAATGTCTAAGGGGTGGGGAGTGCTCCTAGAAAATCCAACGGTTCGCAACGTTCACCACTTGCAACATATCAGAGATTTACTCCGCAGGGAATCAAACTCTGTTTTATTTGGCAAAGGCGAGTGATATGAAGTATCTCGACTCGTAACAATGAGATGAACAAAATTGGTTTTCAATCACTTGCACTTTTCTTTAACAATAGGGACATAGATAGCCTAATGTGATCGTCCATGCTGTCATCGTCTTGTCGTCCAGTTCACTCTTTAGTTTTATCACTGGGTTGGTATGTGCGTCGCTGTGTTGTTCAACGTTATTGATCTTCTGTATTTTCTGTTCCTTTTGCAACTGTCACGTCGTCAGATTATTACTTTTTTTTTTTAATTAACTTTGTCCGAGGAGTTCTGTATTTTGTCTAAGCATGTAACATTTGACATTAGCAGATGTTGGCTTGTTCTCTGTGTATTTATTTATTCGTATTTGTTTCCAATTCTTGAGGATTTCCTTGTGTTACAATCAGTGTAAACCAGCAATTGCGTATGTCCAAAATATTTTGTTAAATCAGTATTCCATATTTCAATGAATAATTAGGTAATTGACTCATTTCGCAATAATTAGCTACTTTAACGGTCATTATTTTATATTTACGTTTAACACTTTTAAACTTGTATACTTTTTGAGTGGCCAAACTTCATCAAAATGAAAAACTAATTACAATGCATACTTTTTGCGTAATGAGCTGGAAAAGTTGAGTTTAAAATTTTTTGGATTTAAAGACAATGCCGGTGGCTACTGCGTGGTTTGGTTAAAAAAAAAATATTGCATAAATATTTTTAAAAATTTATATAGTCTCTTAAAATCATAAAAAAAATTATGAGGAATTTAAAAGGTAAAATAAAATATTTTTTCTGGAGTAAAATTAATATTATTACGCAGCTGCCAGTAAAATTGCCTTAAAACCTATAAAGTTTCAGTTTTTATATTCCATTTAATTCTGCTTGTCCATGCTGCACAAAATCGTTCAAAATGCAAAATGTATGCTACATATGTAAAAGTGCAGGCTGTCAAAAAGTGGGAAAGTTGAACCTTGTGGAACGTGTAACGGGACGTACAGCGTACACCCTTGAGGATTCCCTTGGATGGGACGGCGCGCGGAAGTGACGGCATGGGCCGGCGCCCGGTAGGCGCCCGCCGCGGACCGTTAGCGGGGCAAAAATGAGCGGCGGTCGCCTGGCGCGCTGCCTGTGGCGCGCGCCGCCGGGTGAGTGACCCCCCGGGGCGACCGGCCAGCGGCGCCGAGGGTGGCCGAGGGCTCCGCCCCGCTGGAGGTCGCTTGTTTCCGCGGGGACACCTACCTACTGTGGTCGCCGCGAGTCGTTATGGTTATGTTGGGGAAGTAGGGGGAGGAAAACCGGTTGACCGCGGACTCCGGAATGCTCTGTGCCGTTCTAAAAAAGTTGTGGTCGGTATTTATAAAAACAAAAAATAAGGGTTTAGGCGTTGAATATACTACACCTGTACGCTAACCGTATTCCAAGTGCAATAAAAAAACCGTTCCCAACATGGCCAGTTCCTTATTTTTATGGAACGGACTTAGGTGTCCTATCCGTGACCTATCTGTTGCCCAAATTCCGCGCATGCGCAGAGTTCACTATTTCGTTCCTCATCATGAACATTCGTAAGGCCATCTTTAAAAGCTCTAACCCATTTCCGTACCATTCCATCGGTCACGATGCTTTCTCCATACACTTCACTGATTTGACGATGAATATAAGCTGTTTTTACGCCTTTAGCACCAAGAAAACGAATGGCGGTGCTTATTTCACTGTCTGTGAGATTCTCAATTAGTGGTAGACATTTCAATACTTACAAAAAAAAAAAGTAAACACGTTAGAATGGCGTCTGCGGAATGCCGACCGCAGCGCTGCAGCGCTGAAATTTCAAAAGGCACTTAACTTAAAAAATATATATATATCGTTCGTATATTGTGATTTTAAACATGGTCGTGACATTTTTCAGAAATATTTCAATTACGTGAAATTGTATTGCCGTCAGGTGGTCAGATCAACCACTGTCATACTTCGATTATAGTCGACGGAAAATTTACTGAATATTTTACACATGTATTTAGACAGTCTTGTATGATTCTTAGGCTGGTTTCAGGCTGTCAGGCATACGTGCGAAAAATGGTGTCGCTATGTGGTTAGGCGAACTGCCATTGGTTGTTTCGTTATCGCAGTGTCCGCCCCGTGCGACCCGCCTCGCGGGCGTATCTCGGAAGGCCGTCGCGTAACCAGTCGAACCTTCCCCAGCGGTCTACGTACTCAGGTCCACCCGTGGATCAGATGACGGGAACTTTGTTCGATCGGCAGGATTTCGCGTCTAAATGACAGATACTTAACGACGACGGGACATCCGAGACGAAAATGGTCTCCGACCCGGGTGCTCCTGACCGAGTGTTGCCGAGGCTGCTGGGATCGAGCACCTGCCCGATGGTGACCGTCAAGTGGCCAGTAGAGATGGGGGAGGCTATATGGGAACTCAGCACGGAACTCAGAGGAAACTCCGCACATCACAAATCATTTGTAATTGCAACTGAAGTTTTTTTTTTGTGAAGATACACATGTTTTTAAAGTTACAAAAATATTTTGTAAACCTGTGTTTTCTGTACAATTACAAGAATAGCGGTAACAGTAATATTACAAAAACAATATTTCGTGTTAATATCGAACTTCTGTAAGCGCTGGCTCATACCATTAAGAGTGGACTCGGGGAAGTTGCTCCCACTGCCGATATATTGCACTTAACGCTAAAGACGATCTAGTCTAGGCAGTTGTAATGTGCTTGTCGATAGCCAAACCCAGCTTCCTGGACTTAGTACCTCTAATTACTAAGTGATGCCGTTTTCTCAGAATTATGTAATTACAATTCCTGTAATGTGTTAACACAGTAGCTCATTCGACTTTCGGCAAAAGGATCGTTCTTAGGAGGGAGGGTGCACCTGTTGTGACGTAGTGATGTTGCAGGCTATTTCTTGTAACGTTATAATCCTTTTAGTGCAACCTCGCAAGCAATATCTTGTACCATTACAAGCCATTTATTGCAACATTTTCAAAAACATTGCCCGCAGAGCTTACGAACACCTTTGTAAATATTCCCTGTAAATATGATGTAGAATGTATAAGCATTTTCCTTGTATGTGTGTGTATATACAATATATATACACACATATAGGCTACGTAGAGTGTAACTCGACGCACGATGACGAAACCCTGTAGGCGGCTCCGTGGAGCGTGAGAATGTGGCTTCTTGCGGCGGTGGTAGGTAGGATGTAATTGGAGGGAGGAAAAGGGGGAAATGTTATTAGCCCCAGTGACGCGGCCCATTCACGGTTGAGGCGGGTCGTTAAACGTTACAAATGGCGCCCGCATCTTCTCCCCCTGGGAGTCGCGAGAAGTGCACCGCAGCTGTGCGGTCGTGCTGTGGTGTGCCGGTGCTCTGGCCTCGGCGGTCGTTGTCGCGAGAACTCGCTAGGCAGGACCTGCGCAGGGTCGTCGTCGGATGATGTGTTCGGGGGATGTTGCGTTAGTCACGCGTTTCCCATGTACCTATAGTTGGGATGTGGCTGTTGTGTATTAACTGGGACTGCATATACATACATACATACATACATACATACATACATAGGCTACATACATACACATAGAACTCGTAACAATCTCTCTTCGTTTAAAGCAGGCTTGATTCAGGTGGATGTTGACCTTGAGGTATGTTAGGGTGTAAACATGCCCCACCAATCCCACATAGGTAGTCTGTTAGTGAGGCGGAATGGTAAGTGCAGCTCTTAGCTGGTGTATCTAGCACTTTATCGCCTCTGAGCGCAAGAGACTGTACTGGTGCGTAGTCTTCTCATCGTGTATAGGACAGCTATGATACTTTATGGTGACCACAACATTTTTTGGCGTATAAGCGAAGATAATAAAAAAAGTGCGTTCAAAATATGTGCGAGGAGTTTCATGCATAATTATTCTTAAAAAAATGAAGGCGTTTTAACCATTTTCACTCTCCAAAAAATACAGTTGAAAAACGAAATACCTAAACAGAACTACCCATCCGCTCTCAGCGTATTATTATAAGCTTTTCGTATATGTCGCCACTCATATCTTGTGCAGTTTTCAAATCCTGTGGTTTCGCCTGAAGCTCTGCACACAGTGCCATTATTTTTTATTTATGATCTGTTCTTGTAATTTATCACCGTAGCTCTGTTGCATTTTTGTTTATCTTTATTTTCATGTTTATCTAATAGCGGTAAAAAATCACACAAGTGTTCATAATTATGACGACTTGCGTAACTATTCGCCGCTCCAAAATAAAATTTAGTAAAATATCTATTTTCACATTTCAATAATCCGTTTGAACGATACATCCCAACAAAAATATACGATAGCATAATCATATTTTAATGTAATATAGTTGTTACTTAAATTAAATTCGTTGATATTAAGTAATACTATATGTAGGTACTATTAGTATATAGAATAGGTTAGGATGTCCGTACGTAGACGCCATGTGTACAGATATGTGCAGTTGGGAGACGTCCTGTGTGCGTCCAGTGGCGGTCAGCAGGACGGGTTCGTCGCAGTGTGTCGGCAACGTAACGGAAAATGTAGCACTATAGCGTCTCTTTACCAATGTTTTCCCGGGAGCAAGGTGTTCGACATTCAACATTCGACATTCCCCTCTTCCTTCTTTCTCCTCGAACGCTCCACTCCAGATCGTTGCACTTATCTTTACCCTCAGATGAGTCATCGCCTCGACTAACCCTGCCGGTTGTAAACTATTTCCATTTCAAACATTTTATACGAGCGAGTGATGGCCCGTCTACAATAGCAATGTCCTAAACTGTGTCCGAAGGACACTCGTCGCTGATGGTCCACGTGATCCTCTGACGTCATGCGTCAAGTGGGCGGAAGGTCCGAACCTACCTGGTCCGAAGACATTCGTCAATTTGAACTTTTTGTCCCAACCTGTGTACTTCGGACACAGAAAAAGAACAGAACACTCACGATATTTGAATTTCCGGTTCCCGTTTGAAAACGTGGTGTTTGTTTTTGTTAAATATCTGATCTGAATAAATATATAATATAGAACTCCCACAACTTTCATAAGTTCAATCTCAAACTACAAAGCATCAAAACAATAAACAAAATTATTTGGTTTGGCACATTTACTGCGCTCTGGTGACAACTTTAGAAATCAATACATTCGGACATCGGACATCGCAATTGTGGACAGGGCAGTTTTCGGTGAGACAATGTGACGTCACTCACATTCGGATAAGGACACGGACCACGCACAGGTTCGGACTATTGTAGACGGGCTCTGAGCGGGGTTGGGAGGGCACGAAGGTAAACGCCTCGCCAGTTGTTGACAGCCGTGGCGCTGACGAGCGCCGACCGAGGGCTGAGGCAGCGATGTCGGCCAGGGAAGGCGGGGCGAATGGCGTCGTGATCGGCGCTCGGATGATCCCTGCGCTCAGTTGTTTTTTTATAGATCGCCATGCTAATTGCGGGCTGTCTTGCCCCACTGGACTACTTGCCGGTCCCTCCTTTCCACCTGGCCTCGCTCCTCTGACATCACATTCTGTTTTAACATCTTAGCTCTCGGTAGAGACATGCAAAATTCGCGTATTCAATGACATCCAAGATAGACTCTACTGCACTCTACATACTCGGGCAAATGCCATCTGTTCATTGGCTGCTGACTTGTGAGTCGTCTCGACCGAGTGTCTGTGATTCGACACTTCTTTGAGCGAGGGTCTATGATTGGCCCTCGTTACTCCAGATTAACAGTGAACCAATTGCAGAAGCAGCGCTAAGGTATAATTATTTGAATTGTAGCATACGCCGTTTGGTGGGAGTACTTTTATGAATGTGACGGAAATGTGTAACAGGAAGTAGGGGGAAGCACGCGCCATTCAGTTTTTTGACTCGCTTATGCTGCAGCGTGTGCAAGCATTTCCATAGCGTTTGAAGAGAGAGAGAAGAGAAAGAGAAAGAGAAATAAAGAAAGAATAATGCTGTATATAGTTCGTTCCGCGTAACAGTAGTCCTGAACAGCGCGACGCATTGCCACTTGGCTTTTCTAATACATTTATAAATACTTTGTGAAATAATAATGTATAAAATACTATATAAATTCAGTAATTTTATAAGTGTTGTATTAAAATACGTGTTAATACATAGTTTGTGATACGATAGGTTAGATGTAACACATCACTGGAGAGTACTAAAAATCCCGCTAATTTTTTTAAAAATTTTATTTATCTTAATTCACATAGTTACGAATATTATTGCGTTTCAGACAGTGTTTGATACTTTAAAATGTATATTAGGACGTCATTATGCAATCAGGAACCCACTGTCATCAATTAAACTTGGGATCTTTCTAAAAAAAAAGTCAATACTAATAAAGAATTTACATGGAAAAAATTATTGCCAGGTAATTCGGCTGTGATGTAAGTGTAAAATATAAAATTTTATTCGCAAAAGCTTTGTGAAAACGGCTGTAGACCAAGAAAAAATGTTTGTTTCGTTGGTTCCTGTTTGCTTGACTACATAAATTTAGGCCTAAACAGAATCTTAGAATCCGTTATGTGATAAAGGTATGTTTGCTTGTGCAGGTGTAGCAGTTTAAAATAAATAGTGGAATATTTAAAAACGCGCATTTGTGGAAAACAATGCTTTATTTATACACACGTTCCTGCAGAAAATTCACTGCCCTCACATGTCGAATGTATTTTAAGAACAGATGATCACAATGTGGGACTGAACGAGAATTGATTCAACGGCTGATATGTGTTAAATAAGTAGAATACTTGATAAAAGAATTAAAAGCTTTTGTGTTTGGTGTTTCAGTAAACTGCATTTTAATTTTAATTATTTTGAAACAGTTTCATTACGGATTTTCGCAGCTCTTCCCTTTTCTTTGCCTCACTCGTTTAGCATCGTTACGTCACAATTTTTCCGTTTGCACATCGAAACACGCCGATTATGATAATGCGACAAGGCGCGCGGACCGACGGTAAGTGGCAGGCAGACGTGCGTGCTGCGGGAAGTCACGACTGCGCCTTGGTCCCGGTGGGATATCACGACCTCGCAGTCTTGCCAGCCTGACAGCCCGACAGCCCAACAGCCCGACTCAACAATTTCAGAGACCTTCTCCTCCCCAGTCATGGAGCTGTTTGTTGCGTGTGTTCGTGGCGCTCGTCCATAGTCTGCCAGGCTTTGCCTCGCGGTTGTTGGCGTGACTGGTTTCGTGTGGTAATTTTTTTTTGCAGTTATTGGCAGGACTGGAGTTTTTTTTTTAGCCGCAGCCATAGATTCACGTATTTGCGAATCTTAATAAAGCCATCCGAAAATTTAAAACAAGCGTGTTTCAGTGAATTAATGCCAATGTTTACGTTGCTCACTTAAAAGGCCCGTATAACTTAAAACGTCTGGCTTAGCGGATATTTATTACTACACTATTTATAGCTCGTATGACGTAATAGGATTTACCGTCCTTTTAACAGAAAGTGGTTTTATGGCAAACCGAAAAAAAAGGGGATATCGAAAATTAAAATATACGTGAAAAGCTCTCGTGTTTGTCTAGAAAAATTGCATTACAAAAGTGGGGGGGGGGGGGGGGGGGAAAGAAAAAAAATCTAGTCAAATAAAAAAAATCAAACATTAATGGGTTATTTAATTGCTCCAACGCGAGAAAATTATTTAGGAGCTTGTAGGGTACTCAATAATGTTGAGCATGAATCTAGTTGTAAATACATTACTGTGGACAGCTTTTTTTTTCAGCCTGAGAATTTCCAGTGGTCTTTTTTTTACGTATACTTCAAAACCCATGGCGTTTACTTGTCAAGGAGCCTGTGCTGTGTATGTTCGTATGCCCTAAGCAATAAACTTTCATGTAAGGACAGCAGTAAAAGCCACTAAAGGATTTTTTTTTTTTGCTTGGTTTTGAAGGTGTGCCTCAAGGTTGGCTTCAGTGGAAGTGGCGATTTAACTACTGCGCAGAAGTGAGCATGTAATTTCATTACAGGAGAAATTTTGCACGCACCCACGTTTGTCTTTTGTATATCTCAGAAAGAAAAATTCTTTCTCATTTTTTTTACTGAATAGATTAGTTGTAAAGTTATGTAGACGACAGATTTAAATCATATACGTTGGTAGATATGTTTTTAAGTTCAGTCATACTTCAGTACTCTTGTGACTGTAAGAGACTTAATTATTGGATAAGGTTAAGTCGGTTATAAATTCATAATGACAGTAAATTTAATGCGTGGCGTCATTAAATGCTCACCGGTTTCATCGTGTGCAAGCCTTCAGTTCTTGGGCATCCCGAAAAGCCCAGAAGAAGTAAAACAAGCCCTTCACACTTTTTTGATCTGGACAATTCATATGTGTTTTGATATTTTCAGCACCAGAATTTGTCAGATTTGTTTTGGCATGCGTGACATTAATGCAATTATTATTAAACTGTTTGTTCAAAGACGTATAGAGTTTCATACGAAAGTTATTTCTGCAATACATTAAACGCGGTTGCATTAGAAAAAACCAATAATTGCAAAACACGGCACTTAAGTATTGAAATTATTTATTATCGACGAACTTTCTTTTCAACACGCTTTTATTAGCTTCACTTGTAAATATGCAATCAAATCTTGTAAGTCGATTTTAACCTACTTCTAATTTTCGTATCGATTTGAAACTTTGCAAATATATGTAATCCCGATAACAATATATAATAATTTCATGATTATGACCAGAAGAGGGAAAAGGGTGGGTGGCAGAGGGGAAAAAACGACTACTTTCGTTATATGGGCAATAAGCATACTTTTTGTATTTTCACGAGTCCGGGGCATGGTGGGAAATTTGCTCGAAGTTAACTGTCCTCTTAGGTGGGGGGAGGGGGGGGGGATATTCCCGTCAAAAACACATTTAGAAAATTTCAACAATCTATTTATTTTTAGATTTGGAGTGTTTCCAAGTCATTCGGGGTCCTGAACCCACCTCCCCACCCCGAATAGGAGAGGTCATTTGCCCGATTTTTGAATGTCAGGACAGTTATAAAGTACGTTAAGTTTGAAGAGCTTCCGGGGCCTTCGGGCACCATCGGACTTCCTTGAGGAACTTTGAAAATTGAATTTGTAGTGCCTTTCGAGGAATTTAAAAAAAAAAACTGTAAAAAAAAGCGTGGGGTGCTTGATATCAGTTGTCCTAAATTTACTAACACTAATGTCTATTCGTTAGGATAGAGTCATTATGAAAATGAGAGTTTTTAATTAAAATTAATTGTTTTGTTTATTATTTGATTATTATTTTTAGCTTATTGAAAAAATCGCTGTTGAACAAATTGTTTAAATTTAAAGATTTATTTTACTTTTTAGTTCATACAACAATTAAAACCTACCCTATTTTTTTCATGTTTACATTAAGTCAGTTACACACTAAAAGTTCAAACTAATATGGTTATTCCAGAATTTGGCAAATTCATCACTGTGCAAGTTTCACTAATTACTAAACTCTTAGTCTATTGCCCCATTGTCTATATGCCATTTAAAAAATTCTTAAGTTAAAAGAATTGTGATGCCGTTGCTGAAATAGGTTTTGAGGATGTTAAGTATGCTAGTGCAAAAAATTTTTAAAAACCTTTTTGCTTTACAAAATGCTTTGTTTGAAAAAGAAAGGTATAATAGTTTTCATGTTGAAACAAAAACTAATTAGATATCTGCAAGATTGCATATGCTTTTTATTATTCTCACTGAATTCACTTGGTATTTTAATGCGTATAATTAAAATGTTTGCTTGTATATTTTCGATTTAACACTTGCAAAATCAGTCTAGCTGCCTAGTTGGTGCTTGCTGTTATTAACAAGGAAAATAGTTCAGGGAGATACACGTGGCAAATGAGCCACTTTCGTCACAAACGTCATGATAAGCGATTAAGAATCGAAGTACGTAGCCGGAAATAACTGCGTTAGATATGGTCTGCTTCCATAACCCAATGACCCGGAATATGTAACCTTTTCTTGACTCTGCACGAGGTCGGGTTGATGTGGCATTAATTATTCATATATGGGCGTATACGATCCATGCGGGGAAGGTCCCAAGTCCCAGGGGTTTTGAAAGACGTTTCTGGAAATAAAATTGAGGGTGAGTTTGTCGAAACTTTGGTAGCGCGAAGTCGGCGTCTCGTATGAGTTCAGCAGCTGTTTGGACGTTACTGTTTAATTCACAGTGTTGTTATGATCGGTCAACATTTGACTGAGGAACAAGTTGGGTTTTTTTTATTAACAAGAAAGAGGGGACTACGGAGTATGTACACGCATGCGGACACGTATATAAAATGGTGTCTTGTACAATATATCTAGTGTTCCATCATTACTTCGTTTTACATATGTAAATCCTTACTGTGTTCTGTTCACGGCGCTGAACTTTTTTTGATGAAATTAAATTTTTCGATAACCGTGAAATTCAATTTCATTGCTTGCCATTTGTTCCTTTTTCGCGCATTGTGTAAGTTGCAGATGCGATGATGAAATGCTCGCGGAGATCCGTCGCCGAGTACGTGTCATTGTAGAACGGGCCTTAGAGCCTTCAATACAGCTGCGGTTTGTTTTGCCAACCAATTGCTAACATGAGTGACTTCAACGGACACTCACTCCCTAAGATTAATAAAACGGGAAACATCTGGGGAAAAAATGAATTACTTATGCGTTATCCCGCCAGAAGCGCGTATGAATAATCCATGAAGGTAGGTATTAATCTCTATAAAGTTGTTACAGCAGCAGGTTGGTGCACTACTGCTACTTTTCTGGGGTCCGTGGGGCAGCACGCCGCCGGTAGGCCAGTTAAAAGTTAATGTTACATCATGTTCGTCCATAACCCCCGTCGGTCGACGCCAGCGACGAAACCGACGCAGCAGTACACGCACGCAGGCGCGTAAAGGCGTCCAGACCGCCGCGCGACGACGCGGCGCGCAGGGAGAAGAACACCCGTCATTAATCACAAGTTTTTACGTACGCCCTTCATTATGTAATTACGATTATCCGTCGTGGACCGCTCGATGGGCGATGCTAACAGGGTCTCGCGAGCCTTGTTGTCGCTCGTAAATACTACGGGAGGCGTTGTGGTTGTCGGGGCCGCGTGGGCCCCCGCAGCTGGACGGAGGGGTTCACTGAACCCGGGACCCGGGAGAGCCGGGGACTCTGACGCCCTCCTGGCGGTTAGCGGCCCCTCGCGTCCTGATCAGCCGGACTGTGTGTTCTGGTAGCTGACGCTAGCGGCCAGCCGTCAACCAGCGTCACTTGGTTATTATTTAGTATTGGGATTGGGTATCTAAACATATGTTGTTAGATTATAAAAAAATATGAAGGAATGACACATGACTTTGGTATAAAACATTTACTCTACACGCTGTTTGTTAAGGTTCCTGGTTAACATTTGATTACGAATATTGATCTACAATTTTTCACATATTAATATTTAAAGTTTATCGTTATGCAGCTAACTGCTGATTTCGATACCTATCCACGTCAAAGAAAATGATAAATTTCTTTTTTTTTATGTTTCATATGATTAAACTGTCCATTAGTAAACACATTAGTATACTCATATTTGTACCATTTAGTTTTTACTTTGACTAGTTCTCTCTGTTTCTTTATCTTTCCCTTTCCCCCTTTTATTTCCGGCTCCTTCATCCCACACCAGCACGTATGTTAAAAAATATTTTTAAGTGATTCTTTATGTATTATCCACATTGATTATATCGCGAGGTTGTTGGAGAACAAGTCGGTAATTCCAGTCCTTTAAAATCTTGTATGTGATTATGGTTCTTAATAAATGGAATGGATGCTGTGTCTGAAAATGAGTCTGGGTGTTTTAGGCACGTGCAATTTCTGTCGGTAAGGCGGTGAATGATGGCTAACGTAACGCTGTGCCGCAAGTGTTTTGTTCCGGAGAAGGTGTCGGCGAGAGGGAAACCAGTGCGGTGCGACGAGGCGCAGGAAAGCGAGAGTCCGTGGGGGCTCGCGGCCGGATGCGGAGTCACAGGACTTCCGCCACTCAGCGCCGCTAGGCGCGCAGCCTCCCCGCCTGCCCCTCCCCCCTCCTTTCTATTTCTCCCGCCCCCTTCATTCCCCGAATTCCTCACACCTACTTGCATGTACTCTGAATTAATTAATTTCACGATGCGGGGCGGCTTAAATACCGAGCTTAACCCAGCACAGTAAAGGTCTCTTTCATCCGGCTCTTTAAAAATGGACCACGGCCGTGCCCGTTTAGCGGGTTTTTTCCCGTTTTTTGAAGAACAATATAATTTTAACGGAATAATAATGGCCTCCAAATAATGGTCTGCGTCATTTTGGTTGAACGCCCCAAAAACACTGGCTGAATGTAGTGTTTGCTTCGTGAAAACAGTTTTAATTACTTTTTTTTAAAAATGAAAGTTACAGTGTTTTAAGACCGAGATTTCTAATCCATACTTACGAACCTTCATCAGACGTGGTCAAGCACCATTTCCGCAATTATTTAAACGGGACAATAGAGCGATGGCGAGGTAAAAAAAAAATTACTTCAACTATGTCACAGCATGTCGTATCGTGACAATTCCTAACTGGCGATCAAGGCCAACAAACGCCCGAAAAAAATCAGAGCACGAGCAGTTTGATAGTTGCCGGATTACGAAATGTTCCGAGACGAAGAATGTCGGAAGAGTGCACCAAAATTTATTTTATATGCCAATTGCAAAAAAAAAAATTACTTAAATATTTTTTTTTGTTCAATGAAATGGTCCCCGGTGCAAGATACTTTTTTGCTTTAACTCTGTATTTTTTATCTGTAAACATTCTTGTTTTGTTAAAGCAAACAAACCTTGCTTTTAAGCGTGTTAGTGTACATTTGCAATGTACGCATTCAGCGTGATTCTCGGTCACCATGTACATATTCGCAGTTGACTTAAGACAGCATATTTGCCGTAGCTAAGTGTGTACTCACGATCGCTTTTAACGATGTTCTAGAGTTACAGAACCGTGTACTTCAAGGTAGAGTGTATCACACGGAATATTCAGCTTGTTGAAGTAACTTTTTACTGAACAAAATAGAACCGCCATTATTAGCGTGTCTGGATAACAGACAGAAAATACAGTTTAGGATTGAAAGGTGGTTTGCGATCAGGAATACAGCCACTTCATTTCTCTAATCTTGTCGATGACGCAACGAACTCGTTTTCGGGACTCTTTAACATCTCAGTGCCAAAAAAAAAAAGTCGTTGATGGTGCTAAATAGTAAAGGCAGGGTCGAACCTTGATATTTTCCTCTCGATGAGAAACGTGAAGGACGTTGCCGTGTACCGGCTTGCTATCTCTGTTTTTATTAAATCTACCCCGTCAGATATATTCCTTCGTTCCGCAATCTCAAAGTTTCATCCCTCACCCACCCTGGTTTTTTCTTTCCCGATTTCTGATTTTCGGAAATAAATATTTCAAAAAATAATACTGCTGAATTTAATTAGTGTGTATTACCCTGATGTGGAAAAAACGTAAAGTAAAATTATGACTAATCATAAAGCAGGGGGAGTCAAACGAAAATATTTCGATGTGAATTATTTTTCTGAAAGGATAAATTCATATACGAAATTTGTAACATAATACGCAATTATTGTATTACATGCGTAAAAAATATAAACATCGCATTAAATTAAACCACCACTTATTTTAGTCGTAAAACACGCGTTACTTCCCTAAAGCAATTGTAAATATAGACCATTGAATGGTTTATTGCCTATAGAACTTTAAAATATGTGTAATGGCGGATGGCAGTTGACACGTCGTTGAAGTTTTAAGAATTTGATTATCAATTATTAGTCAGAATTTCTGGAGGTCACAAAACTCATGAAAGTCACGAAAAAGTAACGAAAATAAAATAGCCACAAAAAAATTCTCAAAATAAACAGTAACGGCACTGGAAGTCACGAAACCTCAATTCCCAGCCGCCCTTTGCTAACTCGCATTTTAATTTTTACCCTCGCTTCAGGTTGTTGGGCACATTGCATATAAAATACTTGGAGACTTCCCATTTACATTATGTGGAACTAATCTCTGAAAAGGTAAAACACTCGGCACATTCCTGCGTAGTAGCTCTGTTTCGTATCATGTTCATTGTTGCTTATTGTACCGTATATTTTACTTAAGGGCGCTGGAAAAAGTATTGGTTGGCGCTAGTGCATTTAAATATGTTATTCGCCAGTTAGCTGCTTCACATTTGAAAGTCCCAGCAAAAGCGTGTGTCTTGTCAGTAGACGAAGCCACGTGGCTCTGTGTCAGTTGTGTTCGGTGGAGCACGAGCCAATGACGGCAATGGTCGGTCCACGTGGTTGCGTCACGTGCTGCTGCTCGCTCCTCGCACGTGAGATCTGGTCCGCGCAGTGGCGGATGCGAGGTTCTCGCAGGCACGTGGGAGCGGCGGCCGACAGGACGTGTGGTAACCCCATCAGCCCCCCCCCCACCCCTGTACGACAACTCCCCTCCCCTTTCTCCACACGTGCTGCGTTTGTTCCTCTGCTTTCATTTATTCACTGGCTCTCTGCTAGCATTCGTTCGGCAAACCCCCCCCCCCCCCCACACACACGTTCTGGAGGGGAAAAAAAAACTACGCAGTCCAGAATTTGGGATATGCGGAGCTTGTGTCGTACATAACTGCTCGTAACTGCTCGCAGATCGCCGGAGGAGAAAAGAAAACCCAAAATTAGCTCGCGCAGACCGAACTGTTCTTGTCCCCCACGTCTGTCCGTCTGATGTTGAGTTCGTCACCTCTGGACATGAACTGCGGCCGAAGACCAGGCCGGTGTGGAATTTCCTCACAGGATTACCGGAACGAGCAGACCTGTCTGCACTGGTCTACATAGTTTTCTCTTACGGGATGTCCGGAACGTATGTGGAGTTGTATAGAGTGCAATAAGGAAATGTCCGCGCCAGCAGTTTCTTCCTTGTAATTGGCTGCTGTCTACATGAGAAGTCATTGCCTTTTGGCTGGGCCATTCAGGGCGCGTTTACTTCCGCACAAAAGTTACTTTGATTCGTGTGCCCACAGTTTAGATGTAGCTGAAAGACACCCAATCAATCACTATTTTGGTTGGTTTTCTAGTTATATTAAAATTATATTTTTTGTTTCACTTCTAAATCAATTGAATATACTAGTCCCTGAGTCCCCTTGTTATCTAAATTTTTTATTGGTGATATCACTACGGTCACAAATTACTCCTCCAGTCTGTTATTTGCTGCTGATTTGAAAATCTGCAGGAAAATCACTTCAGGATTGTCTGCTTCTCGTCAGACATTACTGGAATTAATTGCAAATTGGTGTACATCCAATCTTGTTCCTTCCAATAGAGGAAAAAAAAAACCGATATCATGTTCACGAGGAAATTTCACCTTATCTGGTATGACTATAAATTGAATAACTCTCCATTTTCTATCTCTCCCTTCAGTAAAGATCTTGGTGTCAAACTTGACACTGAACTATACTTCTATCATCACTTTGATCACTTCATTTACTACTCGCACAGAATATTAGTTTTAATTAAATTCATTACAGATTATACATATAACGTTGATTCAGTTCTTTCCCTTTATTTAGCTCTAATAAAGATTTAAAGTCTAATATGGTGTGGTTATCTGGAAGCACATCAATAAAACCGACAGTGACAAACTTGAAATACAAATTATTTAAAGTTATTGAACAAAAAAAAATAATTGTTGAACGTAGAAAACTTTTAGATTCACTTTATAATCGTAACTGCTACAATTCTAACTTAATTGGAAATATTTTCTTGATAATACTGGTCTCCGATTACCTCAATTAATAGTCGTGTCCTACAGCATATACTTTTTTTTTCATAATATACATGATAATTTTAACAATCGCGATAAATGTTGCTTTTTTTTGATAGTCAAATTAGCACTAAAAATGTACCATTATTAACAGTTATACAAACAAACTTTATCCTCTTTAATAAATACATATTATCTTACACATATTTTATAAATTTTAGTTATTTAATATTAGTTTCACATGTAGTCCTAGCATATTTCCATGTGTGTGTTAATTTAGTTTTTTTTTCCCATATGCCATCCTCGTGTTGTCCTTGTAGTATCGTCGTATCTGGTAGTGTATGTCCTGTCTGGAGTGGTCGCTGCACGCTTGTTGAGTCTGCTTGCGGTATGGGGGCTACCTGCTAGCGGAGCTTCCTGCATGTAGCGCCTACCTGCATGCGGGGCTTTCCCTGCGGGTGGTGCCTTCCCACTGCTTGCTTGCAATGCCTGGCTTTGTCATTTGTGGAATTGTTTGTATTGTTGTGTAGTTGTTGACTGTTTTATGTCGTGCCCACCTCCAAATGGTTTCTCAACCGTTGGTGGGCATTTTGCACATTTATAAATAAATGAGGCGTGTGCTCAAACCCCGAGAAGATGCTCAGTTAAAGAAAGTCAAGCTTTTTTTTGGCGTAGTTTTAATATTTTTCACCCCTTATTTTTTTTCTTAAGATAGTCTTCAGATTATATTTGATGTATTATTTAAGGCTTGATCTCTCACGCAATGCTTATTTCAGTTTTGTCATACAACTTCTATTTAATGTCTATCATTCCTGTAAATTAATGTTGATAGCGCTGTTACGTTTTATAAAGCCTAACAAAAATGTCACCAGATATTTATTGAGTTTAGTTCGAGAAATTTAAACTGTACGACTGTAATATTTTAATTAAAACTTTCGCGCATTTCCCCCCCGCTACAAATGACCACGTGTGAATGAATACCTAGTAACGACCGTGTGTGCGGAAACAAAGTGTAGGAGAGATGTCGAGATGTCGAGATGTCGAGATGAATGTACAGGACCAGCCCTTAAACCAACGAAATGTCATTAAAATGACGTAGGTTAGTTCGTGGCATGTATTTCCAATGCGTGTTTCGTGGCGCGGGACGGGGCGACAGCGAGCGACGCGGCGTCTTTGTAGTCGCGGTGTTGTTGCCAGAAGAGCCCGGGAGGGGCGTTGTTTGTCTCGGGCAGCGTCCGCGGCGACGACTCGCGCGCATCGCGGTGAAAGCGCGATCACGGACGTCGTGACTCTCGGAGGAGCGGCCTTGAACTGTCGATGCCGAGTTGCGAGCCGGCACGTGATCGGCCCTGGGGGGGGGGGGGGGGGTTGTCCTTCGGTTTATTGTCTCTCGGTCTCCTCTCCTGCCTGTTTTGCTTGTCCAAACGACAATGGTCGGGTAAGGTGTGTTTTCTGCAGCGTCGGAGCAGGGGGGGGGGGGGGGTGCAGAATGCAACACTGCAACGTGCTTTGCAAACAGCATCAAGATCGCAGGATGTAATCTCAAACTTTCCGCAGGCGGCCTCTATGCACTTAGGCCCGTTAACACGAGAGCTGCGTAGAGCCTGTAGAATCTATGGATGAACATCGTTGGCTCTACTTACGTTGTACTCCGATGAGTCGCGATTGAGTGAGGAACCTGACAATCGATGTGTTCTCATCTGGAGGGAACGTGGAATACGAAACAAGCCAGCAAGGATCTGGTGTTCATCCTGTAATTATTTTTGTCTGATAATCAGTTTATCTTCTACCACGAAATTTCACCAGGGTTAAGATTATATATACAAAAAAAATGTTGTAGACATTAGACACAAAGAGACATGACATATTAGGACAACTTGGGACAGTAGATTTGATTGATTTATTGTATTGGAACCTGGCGTGTCGTTGGCAGCGAGGTCATTAGCGACTGTAACACCCGATACTGACCAGGCATATTGGAACATGAATATGCTATACCATGTTGTAAGGAACCGTATTCGCTCGTTTTGTGATCTCGGGTAACCATGGAAAAAAAACCCATCAGAATGAATGGTCGGAACGGGATACGAACCCAGGTGTTCTGGAGTGCGAAATCAGTCTTATCACAATGGACGTTGTGCCACAAGATCACGTGTGTGTAAAGAACAGAGGTTGGTACTAACCGATTGTAGCACGTGCTATAGCGTGCCAGGAAATAAATCCATCCCCAACCGAATACACTTGGTGAGTTGCCTCACTAAGACTAAATAGCGTGGCGTCAGGCAGTGATTGGCAATTACTGGTTTTTTCGGCCATTTTCGATACCATACTGTTAAAACTTCTGTAAATCATTTGAAATTAACTTGAAAGAAATATATCTGAATCGAAAATAACTCAGTGAAAAATTCTGAACAGTTTTTCTGTCAAATTACATTAATCGACAGTAGGTGTTTCACTGTTTCGTATTTTAAAGAATTGGATCTTATCACCATCTTGCTGTATTCAGGTTTTTTCAAGAAAATTTGGAAAATGATATTGAACTGGAAACTCGGGAATCGGGAAATGATTTATAGTGAGTGACCTCGTCGCAGCTTGCCAGACAAAAGAAAAAGCAAATAGCATACAACGTGTAACATATCAGTGATAACATAATTTGCTACAAAACACAAAATGTAATGCTTATTTTGTTGGAGGTAACCGCGATACTGTCCTAGCCAAACGTATTGGCAGCTAAACGTACCATTTCCTTAGTCGTAGATCATCGATACGGCACGGTTGATCGTAACTGGCATTTGTAACAACTAGGTTGCATACAGACTGGGAATAAAATATTGAATGGATGTACCTCTGTAATGTTCTTGCAATATTGTAAGGTCGGGTTCATAAAGTACGCAAGAACGCGAAAAGTTCAACAGCAACGTTTTCAAATACCCGTTTATAAACTCCACGGTGCAAAAAAAAAATTGGAATGCAAGCATCGACCAACTTTCAACTGCTTTGTATTTCAGCTTGCTATTTCGCATTGCACATTTGAAGTGAAGTGTTTCGAAAAACTTTTAAAGACGCAGACGTTATGTGCATTGACTGCAACGATGTTGTTTTTGTTTTATTCATCACGTTTTCACTTGTTAAACTTTCGCACATTGAAAGAAATTAACCATTTTTAAATAAATGAAAATTTCATACCTTTTCGTGATAAATATCAACTAAAAAAAAGCCATGGGGGAAGAAATTAGTTTTTATTTTTACTGTTTTGCAGTTTTTAGTTGTAGGGTTTGACGACGTCTTTTGCGACTTTGGTGTTTTATAAACGACCGCGATTCTCGTGGCGTTGGTTGCGAGTTGTTTGGCGACCCGTGCGTGGTTCATGAACTGCCCGCCCGACGAGGACGGCGCGCGCGACTCCGCGCGGCGTCAAGGCTGGGCGGCGGAGGTCGGCGCGCGGAAAGCGGGTCAGGGAGAGCTCCCCGACTGACATTTGACTGGCCAAAACAGGTGCACGCGTTGCGTCAGCCCCTCCTCTCTCCGTAACCACCTCGACTGCACACCACGTGCGTCGCCTGTCGCCCGTTCATCCCGCACTCTATACCAATGTGATTACACCAACATCGTGTGTTTTTTTACTCCTTCAAAGTTTTTTAATATATATTTTTTTCGCCAGAGATGTGTAAGATACGATTTACCTATATTATTATATTTTCTGACTAAATTCATATTTATTCACAAAGTTACGGCAAACTTCATAAGGACGCAACACGCAAAAAACGGGAAGAAACTACGGTAGTTTATAAAACACAAAAGTCGCAAGACGTCACCAGACCGACCACTTATATGTAAATATAAGACTGTAGTAACATGTTCTTCTTCTTCACCAAAACGTCTGAACTCAGCAGTTAAAAGCGTCATTTGCTTTCACTTAACGACAGTTTAGTAAGTGAAAACGCAAGGCTTGTGATAAGAATAATCGTAGCCTTTTATACATAAACCTTCTTTTAAATACGGAAGGAGGAAACGCAAACTAAAACGCAATAAGACGAAAGTTGGCCAATGACATTATATATATTCAATGCCAATGATCGCGTTGTATTTTTGCGTCTTGCGTTACTTACAAACTGGTATTTGAAAACTTCATTAATTAATTTCTTGCGTCTAGCGTTCTTGCATTTGTGTGCAGTCTGTAAACCCGGAGTGGCGGATATAGGGATTTATTTCTAGGGGAGGTTAAAAAAATAAATTAAGAGTTTTTGTATTAAAGAGAGATCACGTCAACAAGGGGAGCTTGGGCAGTTATATTCTCAACATGCATCACAGCCCTTGCTGTTGTGATCCCAGGTGTTGTCATCACCCACAATAACACACTGCGAAGACACACTTGATAGAGATGGTGCGGTGCTCGCCACGGAAGCACGGGTGCGCGTGCTCCCCACGTGGGCCGGCGGCTGGCGCGCACGTGCGCGTGGGACCGCCGACTAGCGCGGTTCACACGGCCACACGTGTGCGCCCTCGCCGCACATTCAGCCTTGTTCTCCACGAGGCAATGCCTCCATTCAAACTTTTGTCAATTGCTGCTGTGTATTTTTATTTCTAAACCCTTATGTATATTCAATCAAACATTTAAATTATTCTTAGTTAATTAAATTAATTTAGACCTACCTCGGACAGACGGCTGGAGTTGCAGCTTTTCTGTGATGAGTATCTATCCATTATGTCTTCTTAAATGAGGTTCAGCAACTTGATAAAATCACAATGCGACATGCGAAAGTTTTGCAAACTCCCCCTTCTTCCCTCCTTGATTTTAGGGTTGTCGTGTATCCAAAAGCTTCTTGTGGATCGTGATTTAATAACATTCTCTTCCTCCTTTGAAATTAAAGGAATTTTTAATAGTGTCAATTGTGTAAATTGCATTACTGTAGTATACACGAGCTGTTCAACAATTGTTGGTAGAGGTGGACAGCATCTGTTCGCATTGATTGATAGAGAAAGACTTCATTTTGGGCTGATTTCAATGTGACTGACTGATCTGCCCGTGCTGTCTGAATAGGTTGCTCGTAACTGTACGGTGGTTTAGAATTACATCACCAGTTAATTAATTGATTCATTTATCTTGACTATTGTGTCAGGAGCTATTAATGTTGAGCCGGTCATAGTTTGCAAAGGGTTACGATTCTTTCCGTATGTGTGTAATATATTTGACAAAGACGTGCGTTTAAGTTAGTGTAAAAAATAAAAGTCTGGGTGGAATTTCAGCGTCACGACCTGTGTTACAGAAATAGAATGCTGGCTTTCTTGGTATTCTCATTTGCATCGTTTTGAAAGGCGTGCTGGCGTCATTTAAAATAATTTCCTGCATAGCTCTTGTCGGGAGTTTTAAATTTATTTAATCTGCAACTTCCTTGCACAGCGAAACGACTGAAGTGTGACGGTGTGTGCGCTGGACTGAAACCTTGAAGGTAACTGGATCGAGACCTGCCATTGGCTACGGGGCTTAGTATTAATCTGCAGATTATCCTTGGGATAGTTGTTTGGAAGAAAGGGAGGGGGTAGAGTCAAGCCAAGTACTTAACTATTAAAAAATTGCATAGATTCATTTGAAGGCCCTCCTAATTTAAGTTGATCATTTCTATATCAGCCTACTAAATATTTAATCTCTTTATAGATTTTGGCTAACCGCAAAGATTTAAGTCGAAATCTAGCAAGGAAAAAAAACCCTGTGTAATTATTTTAACGGACTTGACTTTATCACACAAGAATATGTGTTTAA
The DNA here is from genome assembly GCF_032445375.1 of Bacillus rossius redtenbacheri. Taxonomy (NCBI): domain Eukaryota; kingdom Metazoa; phylum Arthropoda; class Insecta; order Phasmatodea; family Bacillidae; genus Bacillus; species Bacillus rossius. Next base: position 29,402,373 of record NC_086334.1, read on the forward strand.
TGTAACGTGAGATTGAGTATTTCCGTATTTTCTTTATTTTTCTCTGGTTACTCGCCTTTTGCTGCAGATTAGATATGGCGCCAGTTTTGCTCAGTCTATCTGTTTATACTCGACAGGCTGTGGTTCCAGGCACTGGTAAGTGTTCGACAGTCCAGTAATGACGGTGACGTAGTGACTCTGAAATTGATGCGGTGGATTGTGAATTAGCACGGAAGGTGGGCCAGATGTCATCGAGCCTTACACGTGAAAACTAAGAGCTAGTGAGAAGTTGGCTCGGTGATAAGGGGGCTAGCTGTTCTCATCAGCAGCAGCTGTGTCCTTAAATCTTCCTGTTCGTCTGGGCGTCTGAGGCGCGGGCGTGTAAAAAACCAGCGCGCGGCCAGCGTCTGTCATTACGGGCTGGATTTATGGCTTGGTCGGGGGAGGGACGGGGGCAGACCTTCTTGCGGCAGGCAGTTGTCTTCCGTCGTGCTGGTTGGCGAGTCTGTCCAGTGCCTCTACCTCCATCCCTATACACTTATGTCTCAGGGTTCGTTCGGAGCTGTATATCGTTAGTAGTTTCTTTTAAGAAACCCGTTTGATCAGGGGTGTATGTGTGTTAGTGAGGCGGAATGATAAGGTCAACGTTCGCCGGTACTTCTAGCGCGGTATCGCCTCTAAGCGCAAAGCCCTGAACTGGCGCGCTGTCTTATGACTATGAAATTTGAGCTGTGACCGTAAATTTATGTGGCAGAGAAATGATGATAAATGTGTACTGCAAGTCTCTTTAATTGATTTCAAGAATTGGTTTCGGTTGTTTTATGCCTAGAAATTAATCTGAAAACATGTCTTTTAGCCATTTTATCTTTCTAAAAATACAGGTTAAAATCATAATTCGAAAACAAAACTACTTATTGGCACTCATCGAATTCTAAATGCTCTGACATTATGATAGTTTTGAAATCGCGTTGTTTTTCCTGAAGTTCTGCACGTCGTGTGTGTGCCCAGGTAGGCGGGGGCCGTAACTCCCCTGACTCTGATCGTGACAAAGCCTTGAGGTCGCTTTTGCAAAGAATTATCGGTTTGAAGATTAACATCATGTTTCAAATTAACATCACTGCTAAAGGATTTCGTAACCGCAGAAGAGATTCGTAAGCACCATTATGGCAGTACAGTAATTGTTGTTGTGTGATCTGATCTGGAGAGTTTCCAACTGGTGCGTGTTCGCACGTGGGTTACCAAGTCGCTGAAGTGAAGGTGGAGCACCTCGGGGCTGGCAGCGCAGGAAGTCCGGGGCGTCGTTCTTCGGAGCAGCCGCGGGAATGCAGATCCCAAGGACAAGTGGCGTGAAGGGGGAAACCAGCGTCGCGTGCAGCGTGCGTTCTCGTCGGTAACCTACCGCACGCACAGCGGAGCTCACAGACAAGAACGATATTATTACAACTACACAGGCTGAGTCTGAATTCGACAAACTTTGGCTGCAGGTTCATCACGGCAAAATTATTTTTGAAAACTCGCGTTTGAATCCTTTTCACTTTCATAAAAAATACAGCTTGAAAACGAAATACAGAAGAAAAAAAACTACCTATCCGTCCTCGGCACATTCTTAAATTGTTTTCGTAAGCAGACATACCTCGAGCATTTTCAAATCCCGTAATTTCTCCTGAAGTTCTGCACGCACTGTGTGTTTGCCCAGGTAGGCGACCCTTTTGCAGTAATTACACCATTATCTTCATTTCTCCGCACATCTAATGTTATGATTACCGCTCAAATCTCATATTTGTCCTATGCACGACTAGAAGACTGTGTGCCAGTTCATAGCCTTGTGCTTCGGTAAGATACCGTGCTAGAAGTATCAGAGAGCGTCGCGTTTATCATCTCGCCTCACTAATACAGATACACCCCTTACGAAGTAATGAAGTACTAAGCAGAGTCTGAATCTAAACGTGTTCTACCCGAAAGTCTGGACGTTGTTTCATAGTTAATACTGTTATTCCGAGCTATCTTCGCTAAACTGTCGAGTTTTCGTAGGTAAGAGAAACTTGTTTTCTGGTTGACCTAGTGCGGACTTTCATGTGCATTTGTTTTTTTGGTACATATGAAGGTATGGTGGATACCATGCGAAGTTTTATTGTTATTGAAAATATATTTTTATCTTGTCTTTGGCGTTTCGTTGGGTCAGGCATTTGTGCTTTTTCTTGAAGCATGCTATTAGTTATCTCAAAACTGCTTTAACGCAAACTGAACATATCATTTAAATAATTATATTTTTGTTTATTTGATTTATGATTGTAGAGGTAAAACTTAGTGGCTATTTAATTGATGTTATTTTCACATTATTTTCATGTTTATTTCGTAGACGTCAATTTTTTTTATCTTTTGTGTGCTAGAACTCTTCTATTACCGGCAAATGTTTAGTTTCCGTAGATAAATTACACTCATCTGAGTTGTAAACCCGGATATAAATTTCCATTGCTTTGCTGAACGTATTTACTGCTTGGCATAAAAAGAAGCGAGGTTGGTTCTAATAAAGTTCGTAAATTTGATATTTTTTCTTCAATGATGAAGTCCGGCGCAGTCTCAATGCGACCATATGTGAAACACGTCGTTGTGTCACGCACGGCTCTGCTGTATTAAGGGGCCCGCCTCGTCAGGGGTGTATGTGTGTTAGTGAGGCGGGATGATAAGCGCGACGCTCGCTGGTGCTTACAGCGCGGTATAGCCTCTAAGCGCAAGGCTCTGAACTGGCGCGCATTCGTCTCGTCGTCACAGGATAACTGTGAAATTTGAGCGGTGACCGTAACATTATATGGCGGAGAAATGAAGATAAAGGTGTTATGCAAGCCCCTTAAGTGCTTTCAAGAATCTGTTCTGGTTGTTTTACGCCTAAAAATTACTCTGAAAACATGCGTTTTAGCCATTTTAACTCTTCTAGAAATACAGTTTAAAAACATGATCCAAAATTAAAAGTACTTTTCGGGCCTCAGCGAACTCTTAAATGCTTTTCGTAAACATACCTCACTAGGATATCTTGAGTAGTTTTGAAATCGCGTTGTTTTTCCTGAAGCTCTGCGCACCGTCTGTGTGACCAGGTAGGCGGGCCCCTTAATGGCCACCGCAAGCAGGGTCAGTAAAATACTACTGTCAGGAGAGCCACCATTTCAGAGCTGCACTCATGAACCGAGTACGGTGGTTGCAAATTCTTCTGGCCCGTGAAAATCGAGTTCTCTTGAACTCATGTAGAGTGGTCAATTATGTTTTGGTTACCTTGCGTATTCCCTACTTCTTTTACATGTTTACACTTATTGTATAACGTTCATACAACCCGTTCTTCGGAAATATTTTACTCCGCATCTGTAGAATGTAATTTTATAATTAAAAAAAAAAAAGAGTTTTTGGTCATGCAAATTGTTTTCTATGTAACTGTTGAGCAAACGGCAGGTGTAGATAGCGAGAGGAAGATATTCAATCTCTTATGGGTACCTGAGAGAGTCGCGTATAGATAAAATTAACATTTTTGTGTGTGCGGTACGGAATTTCATTTGTTTTGGACTCTTATTATTGTTCCATTGCTTCTGGGTTGAGGCTTCGGCTAATGGTTTGCCTGACGGTTGACAACAGCCCTTGAAGATGGTATGAACTGTTATGTGTATTAAATCTATGGTCGGAAATTATTATCCAAACCACTTTTAAAGGTAACACACAAGTTCAACTCGCGACGACTCTCTTGTTTTCAATAAAACTTAAGCTGCCTGAAACTGCTCGGGACTGTCCAAACCGAAATTGACCATCACAGCTGACGTTGTAAGTTCGTGTGTCCGTACAATGGTTTAAATGGAAATTGTCGAACTCGTATATTTCTAATTATAGTCTAATCGTATTACTGTAAAGAACGCCATTTCAATCTTAGTTATCATAACATTATACAAAAAACGAAAAGACTGTTTTGTAGAAGTTGTATTGTAAATTTTTCCTTAATTTAGCTAGCAAAGATAAAATATTGATAAAAGTATTAAATAAAATTGTTAATCAGAAAACATAGAGAATAAACATTCTCGAGTTCAAAATATTGCAACGACTGAAATATCATTCATAAATTTTTATATCGCTCGTGAGTTTCTGCTACGGAGGCGGTCCTTCATAATGGCTGCAATACGGCACGCAAATAATTTCGCAGACGGCGGGCTCAGTCCAGACGCCATCGGGAAGTAGTTACTCTGGTCACGAAAAAGGCCACGGACTTGATTTTACACGTTCGTGACCAAGTTTTGAAACCGTTGGACAAGCTCGCAGGTGGGGTTGCGCACTGCGCACGTACGCCATCCCGCCCCGCTGTGAGCGAACAAGGGAGTGGGGGGGGGGGGGGGGGGACGCGGATAACGGCTAGTCGCTTGTCGCGTCCCGCGTGTTACTTCGCTTGTGGGGAGGAGGGGGGGGGAAGTGCTTCCTCGCTGTGGCCTCGGCGGCGCCGCCGATAGCCCGGACGTATCGCCGGAAGCGGCGCGGACCCCGACTGGGGCTGGAACCCGTACGCTACGATAACAGCCTGCACGTAAGCAGCAGCGGAGGTTACTTACTGCTCACAGACCTGCCCCTGCTCGCTGTACAGTTGATTTTTAATGTAGTAAACCGTACTCGTAAGTTAAAAATATTTGTTTTAAGAATTTTTTGTATGTTCAATTTTTTTTTTTTAATTAATGCTCTGTCGATAAGATATCAAAGATAATTACACAAAGACTGGTTTAAGATCCGAAAATTACGTTCATTCATGGGTACTTATATTATTTCATGCTCACGTGTGCATGCGGCAGTGCCGGGGCGACATTATTTTGTAATATCTGTAACTCAACAGTGCAGTCTATTTAGTCGTTTCCGTAAGAAATATTGTGATATCATAAATTAAGAAAATACACATCTGGAATATTGTAGCCTAAATAACATTGAAATGCATGTTTTTTTCCCCTCGATGTTTACTTAGAAAACTGTCACTCTCTTTGTAGTATAATTAATTATACACGATATTGGTGGTTAAAGATTGATATTTCCATAATTTTCACATAATAACGTTACACTCTGAAAAATAAATAAGAAAATGATTTTAGGTATTGACCATCTGGTAGATAAAAATGGTTGACAACCGTCCACAGATAACTGCACACTGCCAGCTGCTAAAATTCCTATGGAATGTCACGGAATTTATGACAGAATCTAAAATTTTAATGTTCGCTTTATTCGGGTGCTGTAAGGACAGAGAAATGGGCTCCGATAATTTAGGCAGCCATGCTTCCGTGACGTCACACAGGGACCTGAGAAGTGGCAGTATCAGTGGTGTAAATAAAGGGGAGGCCTAGGGTGCCCGAGCACTTCTTGGAGATTAACATTATTTTTTTAATAAATTGATAGTTGAACACACAACCAGCACGAAAGATGTTACAACTGTATTTGTAAAATGCTAGATATGTTAAAAATATATATTCTCTCGATGTATGTTACAAGCCACTGCCCCGTGCGACCATTATATATACAATAAATACAGAAACGACCGTCCCGGTACTTTCCCCCTCTAATCATAAGTTTAACTTAGAAGATGTTAAGGTTGGAGAAGACTAAGTGCATCTCAGGCCTTAAACGCCTTACGCGGTAGCATATTTATTTATTGGTGATTAGACAGTCATGGCAGTGATTAATGCTACGACTTAACTCTCCTAGCTTAAATCCAGACTAATTCTAATCAAGTAACAGGCAAAACAGTCATAGATACAAGGCAAAACCTATATAGTCGTGCGGGGAGCAATATGGCAAGCAGGAGGATGGTCCAGAAAACGAGTTAGTTTCTACCATGCATAGATCGGGCGCTTGGGCATTATTTAGTTGGTCTGTCTTGGGTTTCATAACCAGTAGTTCGGTGTCACTTGAGTTTCTGCCGCTGTGGCTAAAACTTTCGCAATGGTTTTTTGCTGCATATTATTTCGACCCTTTCTTAAGAGTGCACAATTCAGGTCTCTCAATAAATCAGTAAGTAAATTGATCGAAATCGAATACGTAAACAGTTTATCTGCAAGTGACGGAGTTATAACCGGCCTTTTGAAAGGTGGGCGACTGTTTCCGATCGTCGCCCGTCCGGCTGCCAGCCAGCTCCCGGCGCGGGTCTTGGAAGCCTACAACTCACGTAGTTTCGGTTCCCTACCACGTTCGTGCAACTTCGGATTTCTCTCAAAAATTGAAATTAAAAAAATCGAAGGGTTAGGTTAGGTTAGGTTAGGTTAGGTCAGGTCAGGTCAGTCACAACATGCTTGTTTTCATTGGAAACTTCTGATTTGGCGGCTGAAGTGGCGTTAATACCAAAACGCAAAACTTCGGAAATCTTCGGAAATTCTTGCAGGGAACCGAAACTACGTGAGTTGAAGGCTTCCCCGCGGGTCTGGCTCGGGAGATGTGGCAACACCGGGGAAGTGCCGGCAGCCCGCGGAAGTGACGGCGGCGTGCCTTTTGGTGCGGCAGGGCGTGCGCGCCAGATGTCTGCGGCGCCCTGCCCGGGTCCTCGTTCCTTCTAACCGAGAGCGACAGGAGAGCTCGCAACTCTCGCGGCCTCGGCTGACAGCCCGGCGCCGCGCGTCACGTTCTCGTCAGAGGAACGTCACTTCAAAGAGACTGCTCCTGAAACACTTCCAACATTCTTTTATTTATGAAGGGCCCTGTCTAGCCAGGGGTGTAGTTAGTTGTGTTAGTGAGGCGGGATGCTATGTCTTCTCGTCGTGCATACGACTACTATGAGATTTGAGCGGTAACAATTTACATTACATGACGGAGAAGTGAAGAAAAAGGTGTAACGCGACTCGATTGGAATCTTTTACCGGGTGTATCATACCTAAAAAATGATTCTGAAATCAAGGATTTTAGTCATTTTCACTCTTCTAAAAATACAGTTAAAAAACCAAATTCGAAAACAGAACTACTAATACGCACTCAGCGTATTCTTGATAGCTTTTTGTAAACAAACGCCAATCGGATATCCTGCAGGTTTTTTTTCATCGCGTGGTTTTTTTTTGTGAAGCTCTGCACACCGTATGTGTGCTCAGGTAGGAGGTAGGCGGGGTCCTTAAGGGCTCCGCCTACCTGGTCACACAGACGGTGCGCAGAGCTTCAGGAAAAACAACGCGATTTCAAAACTACTCAAGATATCCGAGTGGGGTATGTTTACGAAAAGCATTTAAGAGTTCGCTGAGGCCCGAAAAGTACTTTAAATTTTGGATCATGTTTTTAAACTGTATTTCTAGATGAGTTAAAATGGCTAAAACGCATGTTTTCAGAGTAATTTTTAGACGTAAAACAACCAGTACAGATTATTAAAAGCACTTAAGGGACTTGCATTACACCTTTATCTTCATTTATCGGCCATATAATGTTGCGGTCACCGCTCAAATTTCACAGTTATCCTGTGACGACGAGAAGACTACGCGTCAATTCTGAGCCTTGGGCTTAGAGGCGATACCGCGCTAGAAACACCAGCGAGCGTCACACTTATCATCTCGCCTCACTAACACACATACACCCCTGACGAGGCGGGCCCCTTAACGTGACTGTTTGCAGTTAGCAATCAGATGCGAAAACCTAGAACATTTTGACATTTGGTTGTACGTTTTATTTTATCAACTAATGCCATAAGAGATCTTGCCACCTGGCAGAAATCGCAAAATGATATTAAAAGCAAACATTGATAATTATCACACGACCTTTGCACTTTTGAATAACGATATTACTCTTACGCAAGCGTTTAAAGCTATAATCTGCAATAATAATTTTGGTATAAATATAAATAATATTCTTTTAATAAGTTAGCTATGCCGAACAAAAGGTTCTATCGAGTAGCTATAACAGGCGCCGTAAATAAATATGCTTATTACGTGTATGTTGACTTCAAAATTGACTATATTTTTAAAAAATGGTAAAGGAAAAAATTCAAACATTTATATTTAAAATTTTTAAAATTGAGCTGTTAATATTTTTTATAATAAAACTCGTTATTTATTTCGTAAATTTTTATTTTCGTGCGACTGCGGTTATTAAGAATTCTGTAGTTTTGCACTTCGATGCAAAAATATCCCGCACAGTAATTGTATTTGCAGGTAGGTTCAGAAACGTGTATCCCCACAGTTTTATATTTTAATATTACGATTGTAAAGAAACGACATTTCTCGAGTGTTTCGAGTTATCTGATCTCTGTAACAGACTGTTATGTCATGATGCTAATCACTGCCACACTCTTCAAAGTCACGAGTTCTCGCCAGCTGACTCTGCCAGCAGTCTCCAGGAACTGCCGTGTCTCAAACACGCGAGAGTTATTCTTCGTTATCAGGATGCCGTCTGATAACAAGCGCGCACTCGCTCTTCTACCTTTCCCCCCATTCCGGGTTGTGCGTTTCGCAGTTCACCGCTCTTCGCTGCTTTTTCCGTGCGGGAAGACTGGAAAGCGTAACACAACCATTCTGCATGCAGTTCGCCCGTCTCTCAACTTCCCAGTTCGTCGACATTTATTTCCCTTCCTGCAAGATTCCTTAACGCCGAAATCTCCAACAGCGCGACGGGCACGACACGATACGCGCGACGCGAGTGAAATAATTTCTTGGCCAATCATATTCGACACATCGGCGACGTCGGCGCGACAAAAATTTGCGGGCGGAATTGACTTGCCGATTAGAAAGGTTATTCTATCTCCATCGCGTCGCGGGCACGACTTAATGAAATGCTGTTTTCCAATGATTGTTACACTGGTGCTTTGGAAACATTAGGCATTATTGTTATTATTCATCTACTTTTACTTAATTTATTTGCTTAATATTTGAAACTGGTTCTCGCACAGTTATTTTTCCGAATAATCAGTAGTTATGGATTAAATATAATTCTCTTGTTTAAAAATAATAATAATGTGAGTCTCTTATTACTCGCCAGAGATGTGCAACATCTATCCTCGGCAAGGAGCAAATTCATGTGTTCTCGTGTTGCAAACAAACTTATAATACGAAACTCGGACACGAAATTTAATGTAGAATTCTTCAAAATGATGCCGAGCGTGATAAATATACGCAATTTGGCTTTCAGCTAAATTTCTTGACGCGTATCACACGTAGTTTTCGCACCCGCAGCTAGAATGCGCTGCCGGGGTAGTTACGTGGACTATCGAATCATTCAATTTGCAGATATAAATTATAAACTATATAATGAATCGGATCCGATAAAAGTGAAATAGACCTGAATAAAAATACTAAATCCCGGATTTGGACCTGATTTTCGTCAAGGAATTTTATTAAAATACGGCTCATCTTTTAAACAGTTAATATTGTAAAGTTTCCTTTTGGATTTGTAAACTTTGGTTCGCGCCAGAACATAATTTAAGAAGACTGAAAAAATGTGAAACTGATATTCAGCCAACAAAGCCACATTTTAAAATAATATTTCACATATTTTCTCAAACTTTCTAAATGTATTACACTTTTTTTTACAACAACCTATTCAATTATTTACGGATAATTTATTGTTTTGATCTGTTTCACTTATTATGTAGGCCTTGTCCGAATTCGTGTTAAGTATATGCTTACGTAATTGTCCTTGGAGGTGATATTACAAGGGCTGTCGGAACTGGAAGTGTAGTATGCAGGTAAAACGTATCTGGAACTTCTCGTGTACTTCAAGTTAAAGATATGTCACCATCTTGAATAAAGTTTTGCAGGTTATATTTGGTAATAACAAAACAAGTAATTTTATAACACCTGTAAAACCATTTTCAACTAACACATTATTGGTATTAATAAATAGAATAAAAATAAGTAAATATGTTTGTAAGGAAGTTGTAACAAGTACATGCACATGCATGCCGATCGTAACTACGAAAGTAAGGTATGATCATAACTTAAATTGCCGTAAATTTGTGTGGCAATAAATAAATTATTAAGTGTTAAAAATTTGTTAAAAAAAATTGATTGTCTGTAGAGTCGGTTTACGGACGATAGTTTAACGTGACGTCATAACAAAACATTGATGAAATGATTCCATACTTTTATGAATAAAATTGAATCATTTTTATTGAATTATCACTATTTTGTATGGATACAAAGGAGGAGTGAAATGAAATCTGCAATTTAATTCATAAATTTACTTTTATTTACACTCATTAAATCAAATATGTTTATTAATTTAACGAAGAGATTATTGACGTGACAACGTCTAATAAATCGATGAACGCCGGCTGCACGCACGAAAAAATTGTTTGTCTTGGAAGAGAGATAGATTTGGCGCAAGCGTACAATGAGCGTAACGGGACACAGCGTAACGGGACAATGTGCGTAACAGGACACTTTTTTCGTGCGTGCAGCCGGCGTTCATCGATTTATTAGACGTTGTCACGTCAAAAAATTGATGTGAACATGTTCTGAATTCGAGTGAAGAACGCAAGGTCTGAGGTACGGACATGACCTTACATGGCTGTCAGATAATGGTTAATGTGCGTAGTGGCACCGGTAGCACGACCGTGCTATTGCCTGTGCGGACCGGCACTGCGACGGCAGCGCGGTACGCTGTTGCCACACGTGCCTGTACCGGCCTGTACCCGCCTGTACCTGCTTGTCCGGGATCACCTGCGTGCGGCGCAGAGCGGTGGGTGGTGCTTGCTCCCACACGACCCGGGTGGCGGGTGTGGGATTTCATCCCGTCACCGATCACCGTCCTTCCCCCTTCCCCCTGGACCATAGATACACCGACCCTCGCGTCTCTCCATTCCCAACTCTTCTGCGCCGGCTTTCCATCCATTCAATTTCCACTGAGAATATTAATGAATGGGCTTAAGAGGGGCCCCGCCTCGTCAGGGGTGCGGGTCTGTGTTTGAGAGGCGGGTTGATAATTGCGACGTTCGCTGTGTGCTTCTGGCGCGGTGTCGCCTCTTGAGTTGGCGAGCAGTCTTGTTTTGATCTTGAGTTTCCTGCGGAAGTTTGTTCGCGATTATCGCCGATCTGTGATTGGTGGTTTTAATTCTGTTAATCGTATTTCACCGCCGGAAGCTTGCAAGTAAAGGTAAAGAAAAGCCACAGGCTCACGGTTTTTTTTAAAAAAGATTTCGAATATTAAAATAGACTGTCATGGGGACTGTCGACAGAAGTGAAAACTTAATACTTAGTTTTTAATTGTGTAATGACATTTCTACGTGAAATGTACGCAAAAAAATGATTTTGGTATTATATTGATATTGTAACGATTTCCCTGCGGGTTCGTAAAGGATAGCCCAATTAATAGATTTTATTTCACACACACAGTTTTATTTACTACCACTACTTGACACTTACAAATAATCTTCTAAATTAGCAAATAATTAATTACACTTAAAGAAATGTCAATTCCCCAGTCACTCGTTTCACACACCTCGCTGGGCCGCACTTCCGGCGCAACTCTCGTCGCAGCACCCCTCGTGGGTCTCCGCCGCGGGACTCCGTCGCCGCACTCCGCCGCCGCACTCCGCCGCCGCCGTCACACCCTTCGCCGAGATCCCACTCGACGACTCGCTCGCCACTTCACTCGGGACTCCGCCGCGCCCGCGACTCTATCGCCCGGAAACTCCCGACTCCACTGAACTCACTCACTCCCTGCCCTGGAACCTTCGTCCAAGGACTTCGCCACTCTGCCGCACCTGCGGCACTATCGCCCGGAAACTCCGCCGCGGGAGAACTCCCCACTCAGACTCTCTCTCTCACTGACTCGAAGGTCGGCCCAACCTCCTTAAATAGCCCTTGGGTTCCCATCCAGAACAATCGGGCATGTCTCCGAGATATCGCGCGACCTTCGCCGTCGAAATGCCCAGAAACGCATCGTGAGTCCTCGAAGGACGCGGTGGCTGCTCTAAGAACGCCGATAAAGGCGTCTGAGTCATTTTATTCCGCAGTGCGGCCTCTTTTAAGTAACCCGATCTGAGGCAGGTGCGCGCTGCGACGGTCAGGATGTAGCGAGATAGTATGACACGAGATACCAGGGAGAGGATGCGGGTGGAAGGGGGCGCAGACAGGCCGAACGAGTGCGGCGATGCCATGCACTGCAGCCAAGCGCGATCGTAACAATATTATGTCAGCATGATATCATTTATCTTTACATAATAGTTTAGTCACAACATATGTCAGTGGTTTGTCAGAATTACTTAAAAATGCATTACCTAGCTATGACTTACCAGTGATTTCAGACATAGGCCATGTGTTCACTGGGAAATGCACAATATGCACAAATTAAGCTTTGCACGTTGTCTATTTAACTTCACTTACTGCTACTACAGAAAGTCGGTGACGCGAACTCACAAGATTTTACCCATCCAAAAAGAGTCCAACGTGCACGTGATACAGTCGAGTATATACAATGTATTCGTGTATATATGCGTATACATGTACACAGGACGCTGTTCGTCGCCAGTCTGGCGCAACACATTACTTAATACTTTGCCTTAAGTCGTTACTGAGGAAGGCGGCCTTTGTCGTGTTAGCACACGGATGCGTCGTATTTCACTGCTGTGATAAGAATGTCCTTCATGAAAGGGCATCGATCAGGGACAATGGATAAAAAAGGACTGAGCCAATCACGTATTCTTTTACTTGTTAAACTTGACTTATTGTAAGTCATACATTTTGGTGAGCATGTTCATCAAAACAAAATTAATTTTCTCTAAGTGGCTACAGCGCAGAGATCAAGAGTGCATAGACCCCGGCTTGAATGTCAACGTTACTCGACAGATAATTTTTTTTTGTCTTCAAGTGAGCATGACTGTGAACCACCTGTTACTGGTTTTCGAATGCCGCGCGGACTGAGAGATGCGAATCTTGCTCGCGCAGCTATTAGCGAGATTCCCGTGTCCGGTGGGCGATGTGGCTGATGGAGGAGTTCGTGTTTCGCGTCGGTCCCGATGGCGGAACTGCCAGGCGGCCAATTACGCCGGCCATTAAGCGACCGCAGTGGTGAAAATATTACAACTGGTCGGAGGGGGGTTCAGCTCCCAAGACGGGATGGATCGCGGGGAGAATGAAGGGGGGGGGGGGGAAGTAAATGCAGCGAGACTTAACGGGTTACCGCGGACGTTATTTCTGGCTGGTGCCTGCGCGATTGCATCATTCTCATTCCGCCCGAGCATCGGGGGAGGGGTATGGGGGGGATGCACTCTCGCGCGATGGTCGCCTCCAGATAAAAGCCCAGCGTGTTTCTTTTGTGCCAACTTCTTTTTTTTTTCGGTGGGTTTTAATCGGATGGTTTATTGCATGCGTGTTGGCGACCCGGCACGGCGGCTGAGTGATGGAAGGTCATGCATGACCCGTAAGAGGGTTTGCCCCCTTGCATCGCTAATAAGCGCGCGGGGAGGAGGAGAGGAGCTGGTGCCGGTTCATGCATTATTTTTTTTTCGACCACGCAAAGCCCACATGAGCGGGTTCGCGATTACGTGCTCAGCATGCACACTCGCCTACTTGGCGAAGCCGCTGTAACCCCGCGACTCTGTTCTCTGCCCTCGCTCGTTATTGCGGTCTTCCCCCCCCCCCTCCCCTTCCGAGTTCCACCTCGGCCCTTGGGCGTTAATTGCGTGCGAATGACTTCCGTCGGCGTAGGGCGTCGAAGTTATTTCTTAATTGTTTCCCCCTGACGGCGTATGCAATGGGTTTGTGCGTTAATTTGACCGCAAGTTCGCAGGCTCACACATTATGGCAGAGGGACCAAGTACACTGCTAAAAATATTCACCTTAAATTTACGAAGAACGTTGGTTACAAATTATCCAGGGATATTCGTAAATTTACGGGTTCGAAGTGTGAATATTAATCTACTACAGTAATCTGTGTATAGAAGATTAACATTAAAAAAAATGGCCAGGACTGACGCAAAAAAAAACACACTTATTTCTTCCACATGTGCGTTTACCCTGTTTACCCTGAAAAAAAAAAACAGCATTTAGAAGTTACGGCGAAGTTTCTACGAATATACAGTTACCTGAAATTATGAAGCATTCTTCGTTGAAAAGTTCGTCAATTTACTGTAGTTTTCAACAACGTATATGGCTGCACGTTGATCTCGTACCATCAGGCCATTGATATTGTATAGGCGGAAACCTCACTAGGGACAAAACAACACTGGAATTAGTCTGGAAAGAGTATGGATAAAATCGTTATTTTGGAAAAAAAAACAAAACAATTGCCAGTGCAATCGAGGTGGAATCAAGTAGCCAACCGATCGGAAGCGAGGAATACGTGGTCACTAAAAAGATCCCGTCAGAATTTTTATACCGTCACGTGAAAGTTTCGTTCTATCCAATTGTCCGTTTATTCAAGTTTTAACGAAACTGCACATTCGAGTCGGTTGCACCGAGCTCAAGTTTAATTTTCTCTGCTTTCAGTTGACTGTGTGAAATTTTTGATGTTTGCAGGCTCTTAAAAATAAATATGACATCTCGCCGCTAGCTCTTGGCGTTTTATTTTGCCACCACTTCGCACCTACCTCCTAAGTTCCTCTGGCTAATGCACGTAGTTCCTGTGTTCGGCCTGTGTGTGTGTGTGGTCCTTCTCTGTGTGATCAAGTGGCCTGTGTACCTGTAATGTGTTTTTGAGACTTGTCCGGGTGGTCGCCGAGCGCTGACGGCCACTTTGCCGTGGGAGGCAATCATCCCAGTTCCTCCGTGCTAAACAACGCTGTTCTTTTGTTGCAGAGATGGCAGCGGCGGTGGTTCGTCCTGTACGACGACGGCGAGCTCAGCTACTCCGTGGACGAACACGTGAGTTCACTTAACATGCATTTTTTTTGTTTTGTTTAATCGGGGTGTTTGCAGGATACAAAAAAAAAGTCCCAAAATAAACAGCAATGACACAGCAAGTCTTAATACTTTAATCTTCAGCAACCTCATGCTAACTTACATTTTCATTTCAGTTTAACTTTGGTTATATATAATATATAAACCGTGTGATATCAAAGAAAATTTTATTTAAAGGTCTTGAAAACGTGCCGACATTGGTTCACGAGGTATCTGTAGACATCCTGTATTATGCTAATCCTCTTCACCCATTTTCACTTCTAAATTAGTGAAATAATTTGCACGTCTTTAGTAAGCAGGCGTCACAAAAACCGTGTGATGACATTTTACGATCTGCTAAATAGAAATTCGATGTGAACTGATATCAATAATGTAGTAAAAATCCATAAACACTCCCCTTCCTAATTTGTCTTGTTACCGCAGGTAATTTGGAGAAATGTTTTCGACATATAGCAAGCGTGTGTGATTCGTGTGACGGAGAGTTAAGGCAGGAAAGTGATCCCGCCATTTTGCGAGTAGAGTCCTCGGTTGGCGAGGATAACCGGGGAATGCCTGGAGGCCTCCTTCGGTGCACTCTCTTATTGAGCGTGCAGCTTATGACAAGTAACTCCTCGGCTGGGCAAAGTATCGTGCGAAACTTTATCTCAAGTTTTCTGTAAAAAGAACAAAATTCAATTATGTGCCTATACCCATTTTTACGTAATTTTGTTTACTAAATTATGTCATAATCTGTTATGGTTTTGTATTTTTTAATTATTTTCAAGATAACTAAACATCGTGCGCTAAGTTTAATGTTTAGTATTAATACTCTCTTACTAGATGCCAGCAAGTCTGGCGGCGTCAGGCGCAGGCGGGTCCCTACATCCGCGCCCCTCCTATCCCTGCAGCGTGGCAGGGACAGGGTTCAACTTGAGCCGCACGCCACAATTTTTTGTCCTAACCTAACTCAAAGAACAATGTTCACGAAAACGTTGCATTAAAATTCGACCTTGAAATTTTACTCCCATCGCGCCCAAGAATTACACTTCAAAAATAACCATCACGGTAATCTAAAATTAGTGATACGAATACTAGTTTTCACGTGAAAAAATAACACACATTTCACCATCATATCTACACATAAGTATATAATCCAAGTTACTTATGAGCTGTAAAAGGTCACATAGGTGATCATAATGATAAAAAAAACTTGCGTGATTTTTTTGCCACTATTAATTTTGTTTAAATATAATATGTTGATGATTTGAATTGAATTATAAAATGCAACGATAGGACTCGTGATGAATGAAGAGGGAAATGCGTCACCTAATGGCAATATCAAGGAAATAAAATAACCAGCTCGCAGGGCCGGCGCGTCCATATAGGCGAACTAGGCAACAACCTAGGGCGCCAAGTAGCTGGGGGCGGCGCAGCACGACACATAACATCTGATATAATATGTTTAACGATTATTGAAACTAGATGAAAATGGATTTTTGTAACAGTTTGGAATGTTTATATTGATATAAGTAATTTAATTTAAAGTCCACGGTGACCTGTTTATGATTTGTAATAAGTAAAAAAGTAAAAAAAAAAACACATGCCTGCTTACATTTGATTGTTGACAAAATATTAGGCTTACGTGATGTATTTTGAGGCAAGGAAATTTTTTTTTTGGGGTGTCCTTGGCGGGGAGGGGGGGAGGGGGGGCATTAAGGTTTTCGCCTAGGGCGCCAATTTACCTTGCACCGGCCCTGCCAGCTCGGTGTGTGAAACCGAGCCTTTCCCGCGCCGTAAGAATTGCGTCGCCGCGCCCCGCGCGTGGTCAAGGTTGCGATTGCGTCGGGCGGGAACTAGTTCCTGGGCCGGCGCGGCGGTCGGAGCGTGGGTGCGTGGGTGGTCGCGCCGGGCTCTTCACACCTGCGGCGCGCTGCGACCTGCGAGCTGCGACTTTCTCGTCCTCACGCTGCAGTCTGCATGTGCCTGTGCCACCAGCGCTCTATCATCTGACATATGCCAGCAGGACACAATGTCGTAACGCAACGAACAATTTTTCAAAATGTACCTGTTTGTTTACAAGGAAAATTTGGAACGAGAATTTAGGAAATACATTTTCTTGATGTATTTCATAAGAGCATCGTGTGATAAGTTTAAATTGGAATGGGAAGACGCCCTTTTGATTCCAACTGTTTTTTTTAACGTTTTTTATATTATTTGATAGCGATTTTTTTTTGCTGTTTTCAACATATCCCAAAATTTTGTGTAAAGTCTGCTTCTGCAAATAGTTTCTCCTGTGAAATAGTAATTGGTATTTAGCATTGAATTATTTTCTTTTCTTTTGGGATGACTACGACGGTAACAATTCTATTAATAGAAAAAATAAAAAGAGTAAAATTTAAAAAAAAATATTGAAGCTTATTATTGATAACGTTAGTTCACAAAACAATATTTGTAATGTTAACAAGCCGGGAAGCATCAATCTGGCATCAGTGTTCGCCATCTACTCTCCACGGCAATCCAATAGTGATGCAGACTATACCACGCCCTGCGCGCCCCGCCAACATGGCTGAAACACAGTTCGCCAATCGCTGCCCGTGGGGTGGCCGATTTGCTGCAAGGCCGTTTCGACTTAGCGCTGCTTCCAGCTCCGGGCTCTACACCGCTTAAATAAATTCTAGCCAACAATCATGTCTAGTAAACTCGCCTTTTTCTCCCCCATAATGATAATCTTAAGTTCTGTTAATTGTCAACAGAAGTAATGGGCGGCATTCCGTCGCTTGGAGCTCTTAAAACGAGCCCGTGGTTCGATCCACGTTAACGCCGAGATGACGTTTCAGTTTGCTGTACACTCTGCTGTGTCATGTTTGTATTATCATCTGGCCTGAGCTACCGTCAAGCGCAAGTGTGCGACCAGTTGAATAGCTTCCCAATAAGAAGATCGGAACCTCCATTGGCTTAAACGTCGGAACATATGTTTCATCGACACAATTGGCTTTGTAAGTGTAAACGTTTGTGCAGTATAAGGTTTTCCTTCGACCTGAAAAAAAAAATATTTTTTGGGGGGTGTTGTTCGACTAACGACCTAGGACGCCTACATATTCTGCGACCCGCGATGCCCTGCCACGTTGTGTAATCACGCGGCAATGCGACATTTCCCACGCGCCCTCGCGATCGGCCCGCTCCGTGCGACGAACACGCATGTTCCTCGTCGGCATGGCGGCGGCGGCGGCGGCGGGAATGGCTTGCGTGCTGCGCGCGTTCATTGCCGTCACCGCAGGCTTTCGCAAGCCCCGCAGGCGCGAGTTTCCGCGTGTTGCGTCGCGTCTCCCCGCTGGGGCGCTGGGGCGGCGTGTCGCGTTTGTTTCCTCAGCCGCTCGCTTTCACCGGGGCTCATCTCTGCGCCGCGCACCTGCCGCTTTCCCCCGGCCCTCGCCCCCCGCCCCCCGTTACTTCATCCACAGCTCTTCAAACTGAACAGTAAACATGCCGCGATCTGCGCGTGTGGAGCTTCCTGTCAATTATATTAGCACTAATGGCACCCCGCAAGGGTGGGGCTGGGTGGACCTCTGGGACCTGTTTATTTTTAAACGTTTAACTAGTATAATTTTTTTACAAACTAGACAAAACATTTTGAATATTTTATAAATAAAGCTTAGTTTGGACTTACAAAATTATACCGTGTATTTTCAGGTTAAATAACATTCTAAAAAGAGTATAGGTAAGAAATTACCATGCAATTATAATGTATTACGTGACTGTAAAATTGGGGGGGGGGGGGGGGGTGGTCTCAGATCCTGGGTCCAGGGCCCGTAATCGAATGTGGGGGCCATGTTAGCACTAGGCTTGTAATTTATGTCGTATCAGCAGGGCCATGTGTTATTCGCGGAAAGATTCCCAGACAAGTCGTGTGTTGAAATTTAGTAGAATTTTCTTGGTTTTTCGTGGTCGGTTGGGATTTTTAAGGCACGTGTATGCTGTCAGTCAGCACACCAATCATAGCCATCCAGTGCGGGGGCAAACGCGTCCTGAATGGCTTCTTATTTTGCATACGACCGCCAAAGTACAAGGGAACAATCGCGAGCGCAGGCACAAATTATTGCAGTCTAATGAGCGATCAGAGTTTTTTTTCCCGAGAAAAAACACATGCTCCTGCATATCAGGGTAAACTCAAGCTTTCAAAAAAGAAACACGTAACTCAACCGGGTCCAGGGGATTTTGCTCCACCTCTTTGCCCCTCTATCTCCACTAATTACATTAGTTGGATTACCTGGTGTTGCCAAGGCTTTAGGTACATTGAAGAGGGGGGGGGGGGAGAGTTCTTTTTGAAACCTCAGACAGCGATGTGCCTCTTTATTTTTTTTTTCCAAGGTCAATTGTACAAAATTTAACTTAGCACCAATTAAACTGTAGATTATTTAGATAGAAAAAACAAAACGACTAAACAAACATTATTTTATAAACAGCTATAATACAACAGTTTATTTTGAAAGTCGATCACCTAACCTAACCAATCTTTAATTTTAGTTACTGTCACGTGTATGAGCGAAACCCACTCTCTTGGGAAAAATAAAATAAAAAATGGATTCTTGCGTTAATTTTGTATGCGTAACAGACGTAAATCAACATAAATATACCTTACTTTCACAGCAGAAAAGAATAAAGATGCACGAACGTGGTTTTTTTTTTGGGTGTCTGAATGTGGGTTAGTGAATAACAGTAAGTTTCTCATAATACACCTCAGTGCTCAAGCGACTGATTGTTTCTTGTATTATCGTCGGGCGCTAGCGGCTTGCACACGTGCTGCTGAATTCCCTGTTCGTGTAGATCTCTGCAGCACGCATATGGACATGTTGCTGAGGAGAACCGCGGTTCAGAGCAGGTTGCCTGACACGTGGTTTTCCCCCTTTCCACACGCTCACCTCAGTTCTGGGAAAAGTACAATAGTTACTTATCAGGTACTCGCTTGACGTGATAATTTTCCGTATGCCATTTTATGTCCGAGAATCAGCTTACGCAGACGATCAATTTTTATCGCAACAGTGCATTGATAAAGTCTCGTTTACTCTGAACTAGTTTACGAAGCTACTCGCCCGCAAATCCATTCGTTGCTAGCATTGTAATCACTTTTTTTTACAGCGAGTACAGTTGACAGTCCTATTTTTCTAGTTACTCGCTTGCCGGTTTTGATTGGAGGTAAAGATTCTTTAAACAGTTGAAGTACTGTAACATAAAGAAATACGAAAACAATGTTGCTAATGTTGGAATTATTTTATTATAAAAATAAACGACGTTATTCAGAAATAAAAAAAAACTCATTCTTTTGAGCGGGTATGTGTGATTATCTTGCTTTTTGTAATCGACACTTGCGAGTTAATTTTCCTAACCTAAGTTAAACTAGTTTATTGGGGAAGACTCTAAAGTGTGTATCAAGTCAAGCATATTATGATGCAGGAAAGGTAGCATACATCGTGTGCTTTATTGGAGATTGGCTAGCCATGGCAACGATTGATGCCATGACTAACTCCCCTATTAGAACCCTAGATCGTGTTCAAGTAAAACCTGCATAGACACAGTGAAAACAGTTGGCTCTCTCATGCGGGGTGAGTAGGCAGGTTAAGAACATGACTGTAGGATGTTCAAGGAGAAGAGTTGATGTGGGATGAAAAGTTGATGCCATGCAGGGGTCGGGAACTTGAACCTAGTGGCGGGCGTGGAAACCTGTGGCGCATGCGCTGAGCTGGAATGCTGAGGAAGCGACAAACTCGTGCGGTGCAGCGGTAATGGAGCCGACTCCTCCGGGAGCAGTGTTGACGGAACAGCGGCCGGCGTGGGCGCGTGGGGCGCGCGGGGCCAAGCCCTTGTGGGCTGAGCTCGGGAGCGCTGAAGCCTCTCAAGAGAGTGGACCTGGTCGCCTTCAGGTGCTTCAAGCCGCCGACACCCACCCTTCAGTCTTAGCCAGCGCTACCTGGTTTTCTGTTGTTTGTGACTCAGCTTTCTCTTTCTTGCGGTCGAGTCCAACAACAAAAAATAACTTAAGGGTATATGCAAAAAAAAAAAGCGAAAATAATCACCGCTGTGGTTATTTGGGTCATTTTATTATTATTTTTTTGCTTACGTGTTCATTTATTGAGATTTGTACATACATCAAAACGGCTGTCACCTACATGTTTAAAGTTCTGCAATCGAAATGTTTTTTTCCGTAAAATAATGGATGAAATTTTTAAGTCGTGTTAAATTAACACAGCTTATTAGAGTAATTATCAGTTTAATGGATTTTATGCAGTATTAATGCAGAAGTCGAAATTGAAACTGTGCCACCGAAGCCTTCGTTCGTTCCTCGTTATCCCACCACGTCAAACACGTTACGTGCACAGCCTTGACGAAAACCAGTGATCGTGGGTTGATCTAAGTGCGAAATACGTTGGTAACATAAATGTGACTGTGTTGATAATACGTGGTGACTAAGCTACACGGATGGGGCGGAGACTATGTATTGTGATGTGAGGTGATGCGCGGTACTTACTGTCTAAGCTATCAAAGCCAAATTTATCAATGCACGACGCTAAATTTAAACGGTAACTGCTGGAGAATTTTGTTTGCACGTGATTTTGAATCCTAAAGGTCCAGACTCTCACGTTGAGTTGGTTATTTCATTTTCTCTTCATTACTATTAATTGAGGGATTTTTCTGTAAATTTATCCCCACATTGCATTTTTGTTAGGTTTACGTTTTCTCACCAGACATTTACTAAAATTTATTTTCAAGTTGTAAAATTGTCACTGAGTGATCATAATTGTTAAAACTTGCGTGATTTCGTTTTAGCAGTCCTTAAAAAACAGTAATGACAAGAAAACAAAATAACTAACATGGTGTGTGTTTTGAGGAGACATGTCGGCACGGAATTTTTTTACGATTGCATATTAAAATGATTCCCAGTTAATGAAACGTTGAAAATATTCTTAATAGTTGTCGGAAGTACAAATATTAATAACGCGTTCATTATTTGAATGAAACAAATACGTCCATACTAAATCAGGTAGTAAAATACAATGGTGGTGGTTGAGTGGTCGGATCAGTGGCATCCTACCAAGGCTATCTGGATTCAATCCCCAGCGCAGTAACGCCAGGTTGTTTTTTTTTTTCGCAAGTGATGAACGTGGCGGACGTTGCCCTGAGTAGTTTTTCTTTTCTCTCGGGGTAGTCCACACCAACCTCATCCAGCCTCACGAATTCTCCAGTCTGGCCGGAACGACAGGTCTGTCCTTCTGTCAGGAAGGCCGCTTCGAGTACCTGCCCCTTCCCATCCACGCAGACCCTGCCGTAGGCGAAACTTCAAGTCGATTTTTCACAGTATCTTAAGCGCTTTAAATGCTTTTATTATTGGTGACGAGGAGTACACCCTAGTTAATCTGAACCTTTTGGGATCGGCTTTTTTTTGACAGCCATTCCTGCAGACTCTAAAACTTGTTAGCGAGTAGTTTTGATACTTGACGCCATCCTGACTGAAAGAAAACACTGAGCGAGAACCCGACAAGGTTGAGAATGGCTGTGTTGCACAACTACGTCACGACCCCAGCCGGGACTTGGGGAGTGAGCGCAGCTGAGCCGTGGAGGAACGGAGCTCGTGCGGGGTGTCTCTACACGTGTCGCCCCGCTCGTGCCAGTTGTTCCGGCGCACGCGGACAGGGAACGTGTATTCCCGGTAGCAACCCCCCCCCTCCCCCTCTTCTTAATGCTCCGTCCTCACTCCTACACGGTTCTGCTCCCGTGCGCGCGCGTCGACTCGACCGCGCTGTCAACAGTTTTCACTTTAAATTTTTCGAGGATCTCTTCACTGTTCTACAAAATATTCAAGGATCTTCGTGGATTCACGGATTATCTCCGTAAACGTACTTCTATTGCTGACCAATCCACTCATCAATGCACACGATGCATGCGATCCTCTGCCCGCAAGGCTAATCCCCAGCATGCCTATGCGTGTAGGCTTCGGCCTGAATCGCTCCTAGGTTCCTCAACATCCCGGATCTCTCTTCCAAAATGGACTAAAGATTAAGTTAGTTTAGGAAAAATAAATAAATACAAGCTCACAAGAATAAACTCGGGGTCTATAAAACAATCCTTTAAAATTTCGTTCAATCCTCAACAAAACACACATATTTTTTCCGCGTGCATGTTTACTCTGTTTAAAATGAAACACAAGAGTTACGCGGAAGTCGTAAACCAGTGTAGCTTTACGATCATCCACTTATGTGGAACTAAGAACTGAATTCTTCGTCGAGAATTCAATAAATTTCCCGTAATTTCTAACAGCCAAACAGTGGCCTGCCGCACCCTGAGTACTGTGTACTGGATCATCATCATCACAATCATCACCATCATCATCATCATCATCATCATCATCATCATCTACTACTACTACTACTACTACTACTACTACTACTACTACTACTACTACTACTACTACTACTACTACTACTACTACTACTACTACTACTACTACTACTACTTCCAGCCCCTCACCGGCCTGCTCTGGCTCAAAAACCTGACCTTGTCACGTCATGGCAGAATATTTCACTAGCTTAATCTTAAGTCAGCAATAGCATCATGCGTGCACTGCATTTTTTTTTGTAGATTGAGAATAAATATTAATGTAAAATTACAGATATTTGTAAATTTGTGCATTTTCATGAAAATAACTCTATCGCTACAAAATATTGTTCGCAATAATACGGTCATCACAGTAAAATACACATATATTCCTATGGCCCTCCACCATTCCTATCTTCTTTAACTATCTGCTCTGCCCACCTCCTCTTCTGTCATTCCTAGGGGTTTTCTTCCTGTGTACTTCAACTCTTTATAATTTTTCTTTACGCAGCCTCTCTTTTCCCATTCTGTGAACATGGCCAATGTCATCTCATTCTTACTTTTTCCAGGGTCTCATTCCAAGTCCTGTACTCCTGCTCTTGTTAGCACCATCTCATTCCTGATCAGGTCTCGCCTCGTAACTGCCAACATACTCCTCGTAAACTTCATTCCCATTGCTCTGATCTTCCCAGCACCTCCCTCAAGCGCAGCACAAGTAAGTCTCTGGGTCCAAACACAGACTGCCGGTGCTCTCGACGCCGGGCACTCTCTCGGCGGGCGTTAAGTGCTCCTTGTGACGTCTGGAGTTGTGGAATCTCCGGAGGAAGAAAGACGCCCCGTGTGCCGAGCAGACGCGCGGGCTCCTTGTTCGTCGTCGTCGAGGCATAGGAAAGGAGTTTGTTCACGGCCCTCAGAGGCACGGCGTCGTCGCGAAACGCAGCCCCGCAGGCATTGCAATGGCAACTGCTGCCCAAAATCCCACGGGTCCGATTAAGTGGAAATAACTGCCGAGCTGGAAATATGGCCGGTTATTGTTTTTTTAACCGCCACATGCAATCCAAAAATGTCGTTGTAAAATTAACGCAGTAAAAATAATAACCGGCATTGCACTGAAGATTATAATGCCGGTACGAGGAACCTCAGAGAGTTTGTTGTGCCAATGGCTAGATGCGTCTCATTGCTAGTTTAGCAATTTTTTTAACACTAAGCCAATCGGGACTTAAATGAGCAAACGTATTTGGAGTCTTGAGGGAAGAAAAGTTTGGTTAGGTCGTGTAAGTTGGCCAACATTAAATTGGAAAGAGGCTAGGTATTTTTGGCTCTTGTATACAAGAGGGCAGGAAGGATCTTTCCGCAAGGATAGTCGTGGACAATGTTCCTCGCGCTGACCGTGACGTATATTTTCCTGAGGCGTAGCGGCGTTTATTTTTTAAGTGAAATGAGGGCAGTGGAGTGTTTTCTTTCGCTTGATGGCCTTGGACTGCTTGCGATGTTGGTAGTTTTTGTTAAACGCGCGAATGTTGTCTTTTAGCCTAGCTCGTTAATATTAAATCGTAAATTGTCAGAAATATTCTAGATCAATATGTACTAACGTAACCTTCGTAACCGATAAAATTTGTTTGTACATGCTATAAGTATAGCTGCTTTACATAATATTGCTGTAGTATACTATATTTTTATCAATTAATCACTTATGGGGAAAATATGGCCCATTCTGTTTTCTTTTGTGTACCACCTTTGCACACTTAGGCCTCTGTAGGTTCAAGCCCCTCCCCACACGATGCCCATTTTTTTGCTATATACCTTCTGTTATGCCCATGAATATAAAAGTGGACAAAAGGTAGAATAAACATGTTGCTGTCAATTTAAGCAAATACTGAAAAAAATATAATAGCAGCTGTTGTATGTGAAAAATTATATAACCTGGTGAATAATTTTTTGATTTTTTATCTTCTACATTGAGTTGGAGACTAACTTAATTAATACTGAAATGCATTTTCATTACGTATTTTAAAACTTGCGATTACTAATTTATACGGTTAAATTAGTTTTAACAAAGTGGCGAAGTTAATACGTACCGCCTTGTCTTACTATGATAAAATTTCATTTGGCATACCATTAAGTTTACTTCCCTTATGTTTACAAAAATTACTATATTAGCGTTTATATTATTACTACACGTGAGTCCGCCCTTTTGATGACTCCCGCTCGTGGGTATAGCAGAAAAATAGAACACGTTCTAGTACGGTTTTGGCTAAGACTTCGGGTATGGAAACTTTTATACCCAGATCCAGACCACTCGAAAGGGTGCTGAAATATTACTTACACGAGATCAGGCGCGTTAACAGAAAATAGGTATGAAAACTGCTAAGGAAATGGATATCGTGTATGACTAAAGTTTCTTTGTTTTCATTATTATTTTAACAATGTATTTCACCATAAGAAACTCATTGATTGCTCTGACCTAGAATATTTTTATTTGGCAAATATGATTTTGGTGTAAAACTTTTATGTCCAGTATAATAAGTATGACATATTTAAACAATAAATTAAGAGTATTTCGATGTAATTTTTTTTTATATGTGATATGTTATAGCCATCCTCTTTTGTATCAAACCACCTGTTGAGTAAGGATCAAGAGATTTCGGAAAACATGACGTCACGATTCACGTCAGTGTGGATGTACCAAACTGGGTCTGTGAATACTGCCTTACTATTATTATGATACATTCCAAACGCTGCTTGCGGCGGTCTTAGTTGAGGCCATGGTCTATATCATAAGAAACCAACCGAGCATCTGCTTGGGTTGATTTCGGGAAACCAAGATCGCGGGCAGGACCCATGGAGGTAAGAAGTCAGGGAGTGAGTGTATGTCATCTTTGCCATGTTAATAATTGAAGTTAATACTGACCATATTTTGGCCTACGTGCATGCAAAAAGCAGAAAACAGAAAGATTTCCATAAGGCAAACCGTTTCACAGTCACGGTTTTGCAAGTGCAGGCAGAACCCTGAATGAGGGGCTTCTTACTTCCAGCCCCCCTCCCTTCCCCCGGAATTTACCTGCATGCCTCTACCCCCTTCTCCTTTTCCAATTTGGATAGCAAAACCTTTTTTATAATGAAGTTAAACGCTTATTCCTTGCCGATGTGTTAACATTTTTGTTTAATATTCACTTCATGATGGTATTTTCACGATTTCTCCCTAGCGAGTTCCTTTCAAGAGCCTTTACACAGCTACGGTTTGTTTTGCTGACCAGTTGCTAACCATAGTGAGTGACTTAGACTTGTAAACAGTCTCCCACTCCATATATTTTACATACATGTTCGATCACGTGTCGTGACGTATGTGAGTCCCAAGGTTTTCACCGTGGCCAGTCGGGGTAGTAGCTTTGAATATATATACTGTATAGAAGTCGCCAGCCCAGGTTAAAATTTCTAATACGGTTTTGAGGTAGTTGGTTAATTCACCGCCGCAATCGCCACCATCTCTAGGGCATCGACTTGTGGTGGTCCCTAGCGGACAAGTGTCGAACTCTTCAAACACCCCTTCCCCCTCCCGTTGAACGAACTTGAGCTGCAGTGAATGATAGATGGGGGGTGCGGGGAATGACAGCGGGCGACAGGGCTGCGCTCTAACGTGTAAATAACAACCTAAGACGATACAGGGCGTTACGGCAGCGCACTGCAGCGGTGAAGTTCCCAAGCTGCTCATCATACACTTCTGAAAAACGTAGAGTAAATCCTATCCACTCGCGACTTCTATACAGTATATATATTCAAAGGTAGTAGTAAGGTGGTCGGACGGAACACTGCCGCAGAGACCGTGTCGTGTCGTGGGAGAGAGGCCGTCCCTCCCAGTTGCTCGCCGCCGGAGACCGCGGTGTTGCTGATGGTGCGGTATCTCGGGGCCCCGCCTCTTCCGCGCGGGTGTACGTGGTTCCATTGTCGGTATCTCCCGGCGTCTTCCGGTCCGCCGGCCATCCGGGCCAACGGAGCACCGGCGTCCTTATCAGGCAGCCTTTCACTGCGGCTCCTTGCTACCGCTGGGAACTTGTCCACCACGCTGTACCCCAGATCTCGTGTGAGCTGTCACAACACCCGCAAGTAGTGCCGCAACTGTCCAAACCCCTTGTTGTTTGCGTACATTTTTTGAATACAGGAATTCTGTTGTTTTGTTTTCAAATTCCCTCCCGAAATAAATTTCTGTATCCGCTACTGCTTACAACAAATGAATATTTTTTTAAGCACTGTTGAAATAAATAACAACAGGGGTTGAAAGATACGTAGATGTAGAACGATACGTAGATGAAATTTGAGACAATATACTCAATAGACATCACTCGCGTTCGAGTGTGACTCGTTAGATCGCCGGTGGCTTGGCCCTTTCGAGTGTTTTGAATAGTCGTTGGGGAGTCTTGAAGGACGTTTTCAAATACAACGTTGCAATAAAATTACAATGCGTCGATGTTATTGGGTTAATTTGTAATGTGAATGGTCAAGAAATAATCGGAGAGTGAAGGTGATTGAAGAATGGGGACGTAGCGTGTGATCAGTACCAGTAGTCAACTCGCTCAGCTGGTAACGCGACTGCCCGGCTCGACCGGCGGGGCCTACCATCCGCGCTCCGCACGTCGGCGACCCAGTTGCGGCTGGTCGCAGGTCAGCGCGCGCCTCCCTCGCTCCCTGTCATTACCCGTCGCCACTCGTTTCGCGATCGGCCGGCTTTCCCCCACCTCCTCCCCCGCACGCCGCGTTTCCCTGCCCGGGAAGAACAAAAAGACACCGATCCGCGGGTGCCATCGCCCACCTCGATCCGGTCAACCTGTTTTCTAGGTTTCCATTCGCAGGTGCATCCTCGCAGTCCTCTGGTGTCGGAAGAGACCGAGCCAGATGGACTCGCTTCCGATCCGGTCATAACCTATCCTACATGATTAATAGAGTTTTACTGTAAATAAATATTCGTGAAATAACATAAACAGAAGTTTGGTAATTTTATACTTTTGTAGTTTTATTTAAAAAAAAAATAGTACAGTTGGCGTGATTTAAATTTTAACCAAATGTTTATAGAAAACCAATTTTTACTGGTGTCAGTAAAAATACACGAATGCTCATCTTACATTACAATGTAAGACACATGTGGATGCATAGATGAAATCACACATGCATCAACTTTTAAATTTATCAGTTACCTGTTTTTGTCAGCACTCTGTACGTAGGTACACACATATGTAATTGTAAAAGAAATAAAATGAAGTGTATCATAGTAAATTTACAACTACCAAGGAACTGCTAAAAACATATATATTTGCAATCCATCCCAATTATTTTACTTGAGGTTACGAAGATTAAGTGGTTAAGACGGTAGGCTAACAACCTAAATGTCGTGGGATCGTTACTACTCTCATTCTCTCAAATTGTTGGAAGTGTTTACTTAAACATTTAAAGGTGCTAAAATTAAAAATTGCTTGTAATTACAGATTGCTCAATAACAGTTATAAGCTACAAAAATATTTTTTGTTGGAAGTAGTACATAATTAACATTCATATTGTTAATGTAAATTTACTCAACGATGCAGTAAAATTAACTGACAGCTGATGTAAAAAAATACACACGCATGCATACGCAAATTTATTTGTAACAGAGTAGTAAAAATACACTTACAACATTGACATATTTACCAGACCAAAGTGTTTGAACTTTAACATTTTTGCTAGTTCATTTACTTGGAACACAAGAATAAATACCTGAACACACCACGACAGCACAGACGAATACAGTATAGGCTTTTCTAAGACGAAACATTTGAAATCATGTCGTTAGTGTATGGAGGTCGGCAGCGTGAGCGCGACTACGGAGGAGACAGCGGAGAAAGGCCCTGGTATGAACTGTTCGTGAAGCCGTGGATGATGCGCAGGCCGCTTCCTGATCGCGGCCACGAGTGCGAGGCGAGGCACGGCGTCGCTGGAAGTTCAGGTCGTGAACGGAAGATCTGACCCGCAATTTGCCGCGACATTTGTATTACGCGGAGAGAGAGAGAGCGTCGTTATTTGCTTTTACGCCACGCTCCAGGTAGAATCGGTGAAAGCTTCCATGAGGATCCGACGAAAATTGCTTTCGTAAAATCATCGGCGAACTGCCAGAGGATTACGTCACCGACCTCGCGCCGATGATCTGTGCTGTCTTCGGAGAATCACACTCATTCCAAGGAACTGAAAGGATGCCGCGTTTCACTGACACACGTTCATGGGTTGCGGGAAATAGATGAGTCGAATAGTCGGCGGAATACCTCCGGTCCAAAAAATTTTTATTCATTGAACTCAAATTTGCGTGGAAGATTTTCAATTATGTACCAGCTATTCCTGATAATAGAATATTATATTGTATAATTAATATAATATATAATCCCTAGTAATATTATAAATGCTAAAGTCTGTCTGTCTCCTTTCACGCAGCGACGGAGTAACGGATTGACATAATTTTTTACATATAGATATTTTATGGGCCGGAGAGAGACATGAGACTACATATAATTCACACGGTCGTATAGTAAGGTATGGCAACTTTATCATCTTTGGCGGAACCCATCTGCACAGTGAAGCTCGCGGCTGCTAGGAACTAAAGGCACTAATAACAGTTTAGTTTAAAACTTCGTCAATAAATGGCGTTGCCTTGAATTAGTAACGCGCTATCGTTTGTTGCGTCCGTCACGTCTTGCCTAGGGGTTATCTGCCTTCCCACAAAATGAAGCTGAAGTTTGACATCCCGGTTTTGCTGATGTATAGCCTTCATGCACCGAGATAGGTTTTTATATAAAATAAAAATTTCCCGTTTTTCAAGTTCATGTCCTTATGATGTGTTTATATCCCGGACAACATTGGTTACTTCAGCTAGTAATAAATAATTATTTTGCATAATCATTTGGTTGCACGCTAGACTGAAAATTTTTCATACGTGTGATTGAACTGTTTATGTGGTGTTGCCAACTTTTTTTTTATTGGCAGTTTTTTTTTAAAGCTTAAGAAAATGTAAATGTTTTCGTTTCGACTGTTGAGTACAGGCAGAGAGCATTCCTGACTTTCCCGCTATAGGCAGAATTCGGGGTTATTGGTAGGCAATTCAGTGTAACATTTCTATTTAATAAGGGGTGAATAATAACAGTTTGGTGTAAAGATGATGTTGGGTTCGCCTCGGATGCGACGGCGCAGGCCGCTTCCCACGCTTTCTCCCTCGGGCGGGCGCCGGGACGCCATCTTGCACGGCGCGGAGCACGTCTCGCCCGCCAGCGCCTCATGTCCCCTCCTCCAACCCCTCCACTGCCGCGGCAACCTCACCGTACCGCCTAGCCAGGGGGTATGAGCGCGGTCTTCTCGTCGTGCACAGGGAAACTATGAAATTTGAGTGGTAAACGGGGGGGGGGGGGGGTATTTTGCCCCCCCCCCTCTGAAACCTTGAAGTGGGGGCAAAAGGGGGCAAAGAAAGTGCTGTGTAATTAATTTTTAGATAATAAAACTGCTTAAATAGCACCATTTTCCACCTTGAAATACAAAGACCCCCTCTTCAAAAGGGGGGGATCGATGATTCTTTATAAAAAGGTATATTGCCCCCCCTTTGGAAATTTAGTTGTTACGCCCCTGGTGGTAACCATAGTTAACATTAGATGGCGGAGAAAAAAAAATGTGTAATGTAAGGCTCTGGGGTGCTTTCTAGTATCTCTACCTGGCGTTTCATATATAAAAATTATTCTGAAACCACGCTTTTCATACAGTTTGAAAACTAAAGACGGAAACAGAACTACCCATCTGCCCTCAGCGCATTCTCGAATGGTTTTCGTAAACAGACCCCACTCGGATATCTCGAGCAGTTTTCAAATAGCGTGATTTCTTCTGATGCTCGTCAGGCTTGAAACAATTTTGTCATGTCTTATTATTCCGTAGAATAACCAATAAATACAGTATTTGGCATTTGATGAACTTACGAAGGAAATATCTCTTGAAAGTGATAGGGCTATTTACAAAAACAAAAAATATGGAATTACGAAGATTTACCATTAAACTGGATATAGATTACAAAAATAAGAATTTATATTTATAATCATTTCTGTAAAGATAATGTGCTGGAGTGTACGCAAAAATATTATTTAGTGGTGGTTGTGGTGGTCGGGGTTTGTGAAGAACCACTTTACCGCTGTTTGCTTTCAAATTAATTCGTTTTGTTGTTGGGAATGATATATTTTTATAGATAGGGATTCTCCTCCTCTGCGTACGGCCTTGATAATATTGCTCCTGATAAAAGTTCACTGGCAACTTAGTCTTCACATATCTAACAAATAACATTTAATACACGATATTATTTCTTTGTTGAAATACTATTTAGACGGGCCATAAGAAGGGCACTGTTCTACGACACTAGATGATGAATCCATAGTTTGATAGTTGACTGACAAACCGCCGGCACCCAACACACTTTGAACTTTCCTTGCCGCCATCTTGGTTTCTATTTATTTGTTGCCTAGGCCCACCCTATATGCGAGAGTCTCATGATTTGTCATCTCTTCTGTTAACGCCGTAAACGGCGAGCGTGTCTTAAGGTGGGTTTACGATTGAAAATTAAGAATTAAGACTTAAGACTTAGTCGTGTACTTACCATATGACTCTATGTAAACTAGTGGAATGGTTTATGATTGTCGTGTGTGAATTTTGACGGGTCGTGTGCGAACCATATGATGACTTAAGACTTAACAGAAATGGTTATATTTTATATTTTTCGTTAAGACTTAAGGGAAGCGACCAATCACAACAAACCGGAACCTTTCAACCGGAAGTTTATGTCTTATTATTGGACCGAGCGAGGCAGTATTTTGGGTTAGAATTCGTAAATTTGTCATTTGTAATCATCATCCATTTCGAAAAATAGATATCCCATTTGTTAATAACTTATTTCAAACCTGCTTCTCCGTTTCGAACAATGGCCGACCATGTGTTTTGTGCTGTGATTGGTTAGAATTAACGACTTCTATGTCAATCATAAACTGGAAAATGTAGTTTTGACTTAATCGTGTGCTCGATGTTAAATTATAATTCTTAAGGAAATCAATCGTAAACCCAGCTTTACTCGCGTCCGTCTCGCGCTGGATTTTGTCTCCTCTCAAAGTAGTTTTTCGTCTCCACTTCAGGCGAAGGCTTCTGATGGCTGGTAGTTCGCGTCAAACTGTGGGCCAGTACCTAAAACACAAATTTATTTTGATGGCCTAAGCATTATTCCATAACAACACGACTAAAAAAAATTTAAAAAAAACATTTTGAAGTTATACTTCTTTAGGCGCGCGTTTTTTTTGTTTGTAAAATTAGTGAATTTTTACGATGCGCGCGCACCATGCAACGAAATTTTTACAGGAAGATGGCGGACCCACGTGTATGAACATAAACCCATATATAGTCACTTTCATAAAGGTTAGAGGATATACCAAATGTATTGGTGTGCCAAAAAAAAAACATATATGATAGTGAAACTACCCTGCAATATAGCCTATTTGTTGAACTAGTCATAGTGAAGAGTAATTTAAAGTTTTTAAAACCAAGTATTACTGATATTATAATACATATTCTCCTTTCAATCTCTGTCAAGCTTCGTAGCGCAGTGGTTATAGTGTGCAATTAATAAGCTTAACAACATGGTTCAAAACCCTGCAGCGGAAAATTTAAATTACAGCTTACTGGATTTTACGATTTGTGCTTTAAGCAAATATATATATACATTTTATTTGTTTATAGTATTGCTGTAATGTTATTAAATACATGGTCAGTCCATTGGATTTATTATTTCATACTAGGTAGCCCTATATATTATTTATTTTTACTTAAAGCAATATTAAATAATTATTTTTGTTTGGAATGAATGTCCATGAATTCGCATGTGTAATAAAAAAATATTTTTTAATACAATTATCCTTTAATACTTTATAATTTATAGTCATCTAACTTGTGCGGAAACTATATAGTGTAATTATTACATTATTTGATAAATAATTAAAATTAATAAATTAAAATAAAAATTCCGCATATTTATTGATTTTCGTTTAGAATTAAACGTAATCTTTTTTTTATTAAATGAAATTATTAGTTTTATACATATGTTTATATTTATATTGAATACTGAGCATATTTTAAACAATTTGTGCTATAGTAAAATTAAAAATAGTTCACTGGCTTAAATCAAAAAGAAGTATAACTTAATACGCTTACATAAGTACATACACCACTGTAAATGAGCGTTTAAAAAATACTTTTAAAAAATGTAGATGAACGCTGTGTTCATGGCCGTCTATGCTGTGTGATTGCGATTCATAATCAAATCCCCCTAATGTCTGCCGGCCTGTGCACGTATCACTCTTGTCCAGCCATACAGTCAAAAGCTAAGTTATTGTCAGTTGGGGTTTTCGTGTTTTATTTAAAATTGTTTATGTTTTATGTTGATGGTTATTAACTGAATAAATTAAGTATAATTTATTCCTTGTAGGCCTTACTTGAGTGAGACGTGTTTTAATTGATCGTCAGTGTAGTTTTATGAATATTAGATCTTAAGACAAGCACTAGGATATTGTTATACCCAAAGTTAAACCCTCTTCCATTCGAGTCGGAAGCTTTGTGGCGAAGGTTATGCTGCTGTGACGTCATGGCGAGCCCGCCTCGATATAGACGCACTGCCGTCTCCGATTGTGCGTTGATAGTGTTATTGATGAATGGTTCGGAATGACTGCTCAGCATTGAGCGATCATCGGTTCTCTGTGGCTCTCGAGCAAGCATCGCTTGTTTCGGCGGCGGCGTGTGGGCGGGTTGATCTCTGATCGTCGCTTTGCCCGCGTGTGTCAAGTCACGTCATTAATACGTGGCGGGAGAACTTGTTCGGCGGGAGCCGCATCTGTGAAGGTTCCCTGACCGTAGCGGCTCTAGATACAGGCCTCGTTTGGGACGACATTGTTTGTGCTGGAAATTTAAATATCTGATACAAATAACCCGAGTCTTTCAGTAGGCTACTAGCCATGGATGTGTAACATCTAATACATAACTCAGACACGAAAAAATTAACGTAGAATTCTTTACGCAAATTGTGTTCTGAACTACATTTTTTGACGCCAATCACTCGTAGTTTTCACACCCGCCGCTAGAATTCGTCAATAGCTGCCGCAATTTAAATTGATAGTCTATATAAAATTTACGTCTCCAGTTTTGCAAGTTTTTCCATGTCATGAACTTATATGTAGATATGAGGCATTATTAAGCATTAATGAATTAAATTCAAAGTATAGTAAGTTTGGAATAGTTTTTAATGCAAATTTCTTTGGGCGGCTTACGTTTTGGATGAAAACATACTCCATCGTCCACGTAAGATATTTATTTAACTTATTGTAAATTCATGAGTGCAGTTGATTTTCAAGTTTTTTTTTTCAAAGACTCCAGAGTTTGATGGACCTTTAGTCGGACGTTGTGAAACTTTGTACTTTATTCTTAGTCAAAACTGGATTTTCACTCGTATCTTGTCCATTGTCCATAAGAGAGTAATACTAACTATATGTTTAGAAAGCACTGCAAGGCTTATGTCCGTGTGCAGTAGTTGCCCCCGAATCCTCGCGGCGAACTGCGCCAACTCAGCCCCAATCAGGTCCGCAAACATTGACGCTGGCCCCTCCTGTCCCAGCCTCTGAGCCGTCGTGTTTGCCTAACTGAACCCGCCTGCAACGTCGCAGGCTCGCCAACTGCTGCACCGTGAGACATTGCACAGTTCCCACACGATGCCGGAGGGAAGTAGGTTGAGCCCCGCCATCAACCAACAACTTGCAGTGCATATTTTGTTTCACCTGCACGGGATATCACCTTGCCTTGGACAGCTATTGAACTCGGCGTTCTTGCTATAGTGCACTACTTTAACATTTATAGCCGCCTCCACGATGTAATCAATTGGGTATTTCCTTGATTTCTGTTTCAATTAGGATCATATTTCTTTTGTGGCGCGAGGTTGAAACAAGTCATTCAGTTTTACGCAGATAAAAGTCTCGTACATAAATAACGTCATATTTTTAATGAGCTGTGCGTGTGTACCAATAGTAGAGTTCGTATTAAACGCCAGTGGCAGTGCTCATTAAATGTGGCCATTGAAGAAGCTCGAAAGTTGTTACGTAAATTATTCCGTTCGCAGAATTGGTCATGCAACGGCCGCGATCTTTTATTTTTTCTGTGTTTGGGAATGAATGTTTACGTAGCGCCTGTAAGAACAGTTATTTCAAATAACCAATTTATTTTAAAATACACCTGCGTATAGCATATTTTTACTAACTACATAAAATATTAATGTTAACTGAAAAATGTTTATTAAATTAACCGTAGCTCTTTGCCTGCGTCCGTTTTTTTGTTACAAAACCGTTGCGTTGGTAAGAATTTTTTTTTAATAATTTCAACAAATCTCTTTACCCAATTTGTTCATTTTAAGCGAGTTTAATTAACAGTATTGGAAATAGACTTGTGAAGGACTGTGGTCATTATTTGAAAACTGAATTTTCACTGTACAAAGGATTTCGTAGTTTCTGGCTTGTGGCGAAATTAACCCTGTGATTTGAAACTCGATGAGATGTTGTCAGTTTGAAACTGCACGCGTTGTTTGTAGCACGCGTGTGAGGTTGCAAATGTGTGTGTTGTAGAGTTAGAAGACCTTGGGTATCCCGTGCCGCCTATGAAGTCGGAAACGGTTTGCGATTTTTTTTGTATACCGAATTGTATTTTTACGCGCTTTGTGGGAAGTAATTATTTGGCTTGTAGCGAAAGTAAAACACGAAAAAAAAAAAAAAAAAAAAACCAACCCTCTTAGATGATTGCGTGAGTTCAGTGGCTGTCCATAGTATATCGAAGTGGTATAAGCGGGTGTACAAAGCGGATAACTGTAGAAAGAGGTGGGGACAGTTTTGCGCGACGTGTATGCGCTTGAAATGTACTTAAATATAATTTGAATAGTCATTTTATCTCTAAAGTCCTATCATGTTAGTGGCGTCCATTAATTAAGATTCGACAATTAATTTCTTCAGTTTTGGAATGTATGTATTATTTTCCTTGTTAAGTCCTATCTTTCACGTTGATGAATTTATGCAGCTAACAAAATATACATATGGGATAGGTTTAGTGGGGGTGTGGAAAAGCCAGAAAACTACAGCTAATGCTAGCATCAAATAATGTAAGTTATACTGACCCGTATTCCTGCGATGTCAGAATTTTTTTTATTTAAGAAAATTATTGTTGCAGGCTGCTCGGGATTGTTTTAGCTAATATTTTAAAATGCTTCTGATCACCTTCCTTTAAACATTTTGACATCAATGATTACGATACGTCTTAAAAAAAAATCTGATGTCGTCGTGCAGAATTCAAATTCACACCGTACTGCAGTGTTTGCTGAGGGGAATTTTAGTTTTAAAATTCGCGATGGTGGGGCACTCCAACGCTCCGTACGTTTCACTGGACTGGTAGCTTTCCTACAACGGCTGTGCTTTCCTACAACGACTCTCGAGATAAGGTTTCAACAGTTGGACATCCGTCATGTGGCAGTGTTATGCGGTTTTGTAAGTAGCGTACAGGGGCATGTGGGTGTATGTAAAAGCTCTAGAAGTTTCCTTGCTGAATATGTAGGTACTGCTCGACGGTTGTGTTGGCCGCACGGCACGACTGTCACGTGACGAACGGCTGGCCGTTTGAAAGTGACGTTACAGCTGCTGCTGTGCCCGCGGCGGCTAGCTGCTCGAGGAAAACTGTCGGTCTGGCCTTGTTGGGGTGGGATGAACTACCAACGGCGAGTGCTACCAGCACTGTTTTCAGAACCTTATCTTTGACTCTTCACATTTACGACTTCATATGTGCCCTTTATAACTGTTGACGGCGCACCGCTGCTGGGTGCATATGAACCAAACAGTTACGAGCAGTGATATATTTTCACGCTAACATACATTTGAGACTTTAAAAAACCCTTCACTGACAAGAAATATCGAACCTTCCTGCTAGCTGTCCTTAAATTAAAATTTAACTTTTTGACTAAAGTTCATACTCAATTACAATATTAAATATAAAGGTATTATTAAAACTAGCAACTAGCAACAAACAGCAATCCTCTTAAGCGTTCTTTATGTCAATTTTGTAAATTACTTGCCGATTTAATATCAATTTGTTTTTGTAGTCGTTATGATGTCGGTTTTTTTTATGTGATTGGAAGTTGTCGAATGAAATTGTAACTCCTTTGAATCCATAGAAGTCTTGTCTCTCAAAATTTCGTGGTATAACACGTACCCGCCCCCTTAAGCTTCATCGTTTTGTATGTTCTTGAATGATCCTTCGGAGAAAGATTGTTTTAAATTTTTTTTTTGTAAAAATACGCCATTGCTGGTTTAAACTGGCTGTCGTAGAAAAGGACGAATTCGCAAGCACACAGAAAGCAAGCCAAAATCAGCTGATGTTAAATGCACAGACAGCACAGAGAATTGCGTGTCTTTGGAAAACCTACCGTGCTTGTCCGTGCTGCTATATTCACTGTGTTGTCAAGAATATGTGTTTAGTTTCATAGCTTGTTTCTCTTGTCTGTGTTGTCGTTGTGTTGTCCAAGGTGGTTGTTTATCTATATTTATTGTTCTTGTTGCAACTGTCTCGCCTTTTGTCAGCCTGCTATGTTCGTCTGTGCTGTGATATTTTTCTGAATAATTCCGTCCACGTAAATATATTTGCTGTCTATGTGTTTAACATTTGGCATCATAGGATTTTGGAAATTTTTTTCTGTGTGTTTGTTTATTCGCCCTTTTCTATGACATACAATGGCATGTAACCACAAGGGGGGAAAAAATAAATTCACCGGTTGAGTTACGAGTATATATATTTGTGCTTTGGACAAGTTGGGGGAGGGGGGGGGGTTCCCCCTCCGTCCTGCCCGAGCTCCCGGTCAGGTGCATGCGGCGTTCACCAGCGCTCCACGCGGCTCGGCCGAGAACGAGCCACTCACCTGCCTCTGCTGAAGCCCCATTGGACGTTGAACGCGCATGGCCTCGCGAGTCACGACCCGCGCGGAATCGCCGGCCCTTTTTTTCCGCGTTCGTAACGTTGCCACTTCGTGCACTCGGATCACGACCGGGGGGGGGGGGGGGTGGCTTGGGCTCGTCTTTAAGTTACTTAATGGCGAACCTGTTACACTCAGGGGCATCACGCGCCTCTTTCTAGCATCGATATGTTAACACAATATTCTGCAGTCTGTCTGTTAAGACTAAGGTGTCAGTGACTACCTGTGTGTAGAGCTTCTAACGGGTAGCTTCTTTTAAGATTCACTATAAAAACTTATCCAAATTAATATCAAGGTTCAACTGTCGATATAATGACAAAGAAAATTCTAAAATGACTGCGTTAAGATTAGAAAATTATGTCACTTTCTGTGTGTGTATATATATATATATATATATATATATATATATATATACACTTAATTCGTATGTGTTACATAAGTAGCATATTTCGAACGTACGCGTGCAACACGTCACATATAGCATGTTAGTGCCGGCGCGACATTTATATTTTGTTATAATTGTAACAGCTTAGTCATGTCAACATGAGCCTAAGAAGTAGTACATTTTTTTTTTCTGGTTTTAGTTACAAGTTTTGCAATGTCTTATGAAAATGTAATTATGTATATAAAACCTGGAACAATGCAGTTCTTAACATTGAAATAATTTTTGAACTAGGTCTTATAGTTTTCAAATTTACTTCTTACAAATAAAGTAACTCAGCAGTATCTCTTTATACCCTCGTACTAGTATAGATAGAACAATTATCATAAGCTGTCTTCAACACGCAGTCCATTTATATCGCTGGAGGAAAAAAAAATGGTCTCGACAAATTATTAGCAAGGGTATTTGGTGGCCAAAGTACAAAGAAGTATATTCGTTGAGTGAAACATGTATGGCGTATTTCAAATTTGGTTGATAACAGTATAAGCGTTTCGTTAATTTAAATGCATGCACTGTTAATAATTTATTACTTATAGCTACGTTCGAGTTACACATTCAAACATATAGTTGTTGGATTGAAAATACGTGCAGTCGCCGGGCCACAGTTGTCGGCGTGTGTATTCGCGCCTCTCGGACTCGGGGCAGGGTCATGTGCTGTACCGCTTTGCTGGTGTCGCCGCGTGGGTCTGTCCGGAATGCGACCCTGTTCCCGGCGCTGTCGGCCACACAGGGCGCTGTGCATTGGCGTAGCTGTGTTCATAAAGTTGGGGGGGACAAATAATGACTTTGATGTCATGTAAACCTATTCCCCTCTTACTATGACGGGGGGTCCGGGGGTCCTCCACCGGAAAATTTGATTTTAAAAGTGCAAAATAGCGCTTTCTAAGCAGTTTTTGTATCTAACCATTGGATACATCGATGTTAAAAAATTATTATTGTTTCCTTAAGATAAAATTTGATGAGTGAAGAAATTACAAATAAAGTTGGGCAGAATAATATTATAAATTAAAAATATCACGGTCTAGAAAGTTGGGGGGGGGGACAATCCCCCCCACCCAAAAAGTTCAGGGGGACACGTCCCCCTTGTACCCCCCGGTTCCTACGCCCCTGGCGCTGTGCTCGCTGTGTTCGGGCCAGCTGCATCCCGGGTGTCGCTGGCCACGCCATTCTTCGCTATGCTCGCTATGTTGGCGATCCTGACCACGTCGCCGGGTTTTCTGGTTCTCGGCCATTCCCCCCCCCCCCCCCCCCTCCCTGAAACTTCGCTGACTTCGCGCATTCGCAGAATTAAAAAAAAAAATAAAAAAAAACCTGTTTTCAAGCGGAATTGCGCAGTACTTTTGCGTTTGCCTTTTATGAAGTTTAATTTCTCTCAAGTGCTGTGCTTTAAATTGTCAAGTCGACCGAAAAAGTTAATTGGAAGATTATGAAAATAACAGTGTTTATGGGATAAATCGATGGAAGAATATAGAAGGCAGAATATGCGGGACAATGCCTGGGATTTTGATTCCAAGGGAATGCCATCAAACCGAGTTGAATTTGTCCTGAAATAATCCATTAAATTTGGGTTCGACCTCACAAGCAACTGCTTCATCGAATGATGAAATTCTTCGAATTATTTTGTTTTACATTAAATTGACGAAACAATTTATTTTTACGATTACACACTGTGAGATCCAGCAGAGTATTATCATCATCGTCGGAGCCATCACTCGAATCCCACGGCATGCGTATCTCCGACATCGCGAACTAGACTATCCTGTGTGTCCACCTTGCGCAGCGAACGTAGTGTTTTTTAATCTTAACTTCCACGAAACGTGTTTCGGAATGGTTATATTTGATAAAAATTCTCTGATAATGAATGACACGCATTCACGCGTATTCAACCACGGGAAGCCTACAACTCACGTAGTTTCGGTTCCCTACCACGTTCGTGCAACTTCGGATTTCTCTCAAAAATTGAAATTAAAAAAAATCGAAGGGTTTGGTTAGGTTAGTCACAACATGCTTGTTTTCATTGGAAACGTCTGATTTAGCGGCTGAAAACTTCGGAAATCTTCGGAAATTCTTGCAGGGAACCTAAACTACGGAGTTGTAGGCTTCCCATTCAACCACACAGTGCTGTCATGCGTTATGAACGTACC
Source organism: Bacillus rossius redtenbacheri (assembly GCF_032445375.1). Taxonomy (NCBI): domain Eukaryota; kingdom Metazoa; phylum Arthropoda; class Insecta; order Phasmatodea; family Bacillidae; genus Bacillus; species Bacillus rossius. The sequence goes on from NC_086334.1 coordinate 29,443,170, forward strand.
GCGTGTCTTGCATGCGTGTGTGCGAGTCCCCTCGGTCGAACGGTACCGGCGCGCCGGGTCACGGGGCTCCGCGCCGAGGGGTTGGCACACATGCTCGGCGACGCGGCCGCGTGGGCGAGTGATAGCCGCGATCCACTGCTGCAGAACCGCCCGTTACGTCTCGCCTGCTGGCAGCTAGGCCAGCGGTAGGTAATTTGTGCCGGAATCACGATAGCGTGACGCGACGACGATCAAATATCCCGACCAATCACGTTCCACACACACACACACAACTGCGACGTCAGCGCGACTAAATTCGCGGACGTGCTGGACTTTCCGATTCAGTTTTTTCTGTTTACATCTTGTCGCGGGCACGATATTACAGAAAATAATTTTGTTTCCGAATGTTGGTTAAACTGCCGCATCAGAAGTACACGTATACTGCGTGTATTTAAGGTCTTGCTTAGTCAGTTGTCTTGTAATCTTTGAAATACGTTCACGAATAACGATATTTCCGAATGAATATCATAATTTTTTTCAAACAATCCTCTCTCTCTTCCCCCCCCCCCCTCCCCAAAAACAGATAAATTTAAACGAACTTGTAAACTATGATTATCGTATATGTTGTGCGAACGTAATGGCAAGAAACATTTATGTCTAGTTGTTTGTTTCTGTTTGTTGCGCGTTTTAAGCCAGTGAGATGCTTCGGATCATTAGCTTGCTGAAAGTAGTGACGCTATCAATGCTTAGCTTCTGTACGCTAGGTTTCAGTTTATGCTTTAATACATTCAGATACAAGATCTTATTAATAGCTGCAGGTATTACGTGATATTACTTGTCTCAGATGCGAAATACATCGTCATACCATTATGCTTCCGTCGCCATACTCTACTCTAGACTGCAGGTTGTTAAGACACTAGAGCTCTTCGTTCTTATTTCTGTACACACGTCGATTGTCCGATGAATCAAATGAACAGTATTTGCATTACACATTAAATAACACTTGCCTCCAAAACTCCAGTGGCTTGCTAATGTACTGTTATTCAGAAGCAAGTTTATTTTTCTTGTTTTCTTCGCTTATAAAGGGATTCTTCCGGCTTATGCGTCCCACTAGTCTAGCTGTGTGTAACACCCGTCTTACCTTGTCTATGCTTGTGTTCTTCCCCTAGCATCATATCGAAGCGCAGGACCATGAACATGATTTTGCTGCATCGATCGCACAATGCTGCTCTCTTCTCGTCGTGTAATATTCCCTCGTCGCCCACTTCTTTTATTAATCACAGACGAACTAGTTTTATATCTCTGTTTATGCGTCAATTATTTTTAGCTAAAGTGATCCGAAGCATACCACTGGGGTCGAATTTTCAGCTATCATTCGTTGTAACTTTCTGACCGTATGTAGTTGGATAGTGCGTTTTCACGTGGTTCCTAGCTCGTGGACGAATGCTTTTACGATTAACTGTATATTCCACATCGACTTAGCTCTAGGTGTTGTCATATGTTGTCTCCTTGCGTGGCGATGCGGATCATAGGGCTTGGGTTGTTCGCGTCTTTGGTTTTGACGGCCGACTCGTGTTAGGAATGGGTGTCTGTTTGCTCACAGAAAAGGCCTGCAAAGCAGGTTGGTCGTTGAAGTTCACCCCTGACAGACGGTGAGGTGAAGATGCAGTAGGCGCAACCTCCCGGCTGCGGAGTTGCTGGTCTTCTGGCCGGTCTTCTCGCTGTAAAGATGGCGGGGGCCTGGTGGAAGGTCACAGGCCCGAAAACCTGCAGTGTGTCGACGCTCTCCCCACATTCCATCACGTGCTGTGACCTTCCTCCCCTCCCTTCATCATTCCTCCCCTCCCCTGTACCATCCTTCCGTCCTAGGTAATCGCCTCGCGCGCTTATTATTCACGTTTCGGGAGCGGGCAGCAGGGATGCCCGATGCCGGCCGTATTGTAATCATGGTACGCGGAGCGTCCTCTACCCTGTGAAATAAGTATGGTACGGTTGCGTACCGTAGCCGACGAAAAATTCATTGTTGTATAAGCTATTTGGTACTTTATAAAAGTTTTTGATAAATATTATTTTGATTTATTTAAGTGGTCATAAAGGTTTAGTCGCACACGCGATGTTGGTTATTTCAATTTTTTTTGTTACTATTATTTGCAATAGCTCTCTTGCATTTTTGTGTTTGATCACGAATTTTAACACACGATACTTACGAAATGTTATTTGCGAGCTGTAAAATGTCACGCAAACAATCATAATTAATAATTTTTTCGTGAATTTTTACCGTCCATACATAACACTTGGTAAATGTCTGGTAACATAGTTTGTGATGAAAAATAAAAGGCAAGAGAGCTGTCGTGATACATTTTACGTGAATATAGACCTTAACAAATAGCTATGACAAATCAATTTATGAACCAACGTTGCGTGTGAGACTCAGCCCTAACGCTCTTGTCTTGTGCTGAAAGGTGTAGCGGGAGTATGGTGAACAAACTAAAACACACATACCCGACGAGGGACTGGAACTCACTGTATCACCTAGGCCGGGCATTGCTGCTATTACACAAATTTTAGATGTTAGTGTTCCGTGGATACTAAAGGTGAGACAACGAGGCAGGCCAATCAGCCCTGCCAGCTTAGCCCAGGGTGAATGAATGTGAAAGAACGTATTTTTTTGCCACGATAACGGCAGTATGACAACCCTGGAAAGGTCCTCGCCCGCAAATGAAAAATAGGTGTAATCGAGTGACCGTACCGTAATTTCTTCACTGTGTCATAAATACGGCATGTTTTTTCTTAGCGGCCTATAGTTTTTTTTTCTAGTGGCTCGATGGATACCCCGGAGTCCGGGTTCGATATGTTAGGTTTAAAGAATAAGATAAAAAATAAAATAAAAATAAAACTAAATAAAAAAATGCGAAAAATTCTCAGTCATTAACGCGTTCGTTGGATAGGATGTGGGTTTTGTACTGCTGGGTCTTGGACGAAAGTCATCGACGAAATTATTGTGATGGAATTCACAAGTATCCCTTGTGAGACCAGTATACCACAATAGTTTAGGCCTTGAAGGAAGTTACTGCAGTTTCGGATATAGCTGTCAGTTAAGTGTGCAGCAATTGTTATTTAAAAAAAAAATCATATTTTGAGTTTCTGAAGCATTTGCGAAGCGAAATGAAATGTATTGTTTGCAGATGATTCGTTGGTTCAAGTTGGCGTAAATAATTTTCTCTCTCTCTCTCTCTCTCTCTCTCTCTCTCTCTCTCTCTCTCCCCCCCCCCCCCCCGATACCTACAGTATTAAACCCAAACATAACTTATCAAAAGCCACGCGCTCGCGCTGAAATATGACATGGTGTTATTTTCTTTCACATTTCTCAACGTTTTTCCTAATGCAGTCTCTGCAATCATGTCCTAATCTTCAGACGGATTGTGATCGTGATAGCTGTATCTATTTACTGCCTCTTGCGTTATCTATCTTGTCAAGACCACGGAGTCGGGAGTCAGTTTCAAGATGCGTCCTGGCGATTGTGTCCGATGCTCGTGGACTTTTGTTCGTCTCCAGCAGCGACGGTCGCCCCTTCCTGTCCGGTTCGTGCGTAAAACAGTTTTTTTTTACGTCCTGGCACTGTCCGTCCAGCTGACGTGTGCTTCTCCCGTTCGGAGCCCAGCCCGCAGAGGGCCGCAGGGGTCCGACCATGGCGATGGGTTTCCTCAGGGTTTTCCGCTCTCCCCCGCTCATTCATTCCATCTCTGCTAGAGGTGTAAAAGTAACGGAAAAAAGCGTACCCGTATGTATTCGTTACTATAACAATTAGTACTCGTTACTATCGTATCGTTACTGTACTCGTTACTTCTGATACCGCATAACATGCTATGTTATGTTATAGCAACGAATCGAGTCGTATTGCGTACGCGTACAGTATGACGTCGCGTAAATAATAATAAATCGAATATGAACAATTAACAATATTTGATAATTAACAGTTTTTTTAACCACGAAACAATTAAATCTCATTAGAGCGGCTTTATTATATTATCTCTTTTAAGATAAGATAAAAAAAAACGTGAAAATACGCGATAGTAAAAAACAAACGTATTTCTAATTTGTAAAAAATACTTTATTACGTTATTTCTGTTCCAATCTCAAACTTGTCTACACACACAATACCTTTAATAAACAGTAAAAAACTTGGACGACGAATTTCCAAATTATACTTTACTTAATAAACAAACATCGTTCTTTGTAACGTACGATTTTTAATTCATCGAATAAGCGTGCGCATGCGTAAAACATACGAAAAATGCGAGTAATGAAATGCATTCGTGTGTAACGTTTCGTTACTCGGTACTAGATGGCGCACCCGTTACTCAATACCGAATACATACGGTTTTGCTACAGCTCTAGTCTCTGCTCCATCCTCATCACATTACCCCTGAACGTCTAGTATGATCCCGACTGGGGCCTCTCCCCTCTGGTGAAACTTCTGAAGTACAGACTACGAGATGAAACACCCGATAATCTGCGCGGTGGTGATGGGACAAATAGTATGATTTGAATATTCGGTTATTAAATTCGTTTACGAGAAATCGTTTGAATCACTTAAAACCTTAGGACTATTTTGTTTTGTTTTAATATCCCGCGGCCCATGTTTTTTTATGTACACGGAATGTTTTTTTAAATTTCATTTTATTCTACAGCATCGTTTTTTTTTCATACCAGTTTATTATATCGTCTGTTATCAATAATCAGTTAATTTATATTTTGTGAGAACAGTAAAAATAATACGTTTCCAGGACAAGTAAAACTTGTTGCTTGAAGACGAAGGTGAAAATAGATTTTCCTTTAAATAATCGATTTACTCTTAAATCGATTATGACAATCGCTAATACGCGGCTCATCTGAATGGATCAATTCCTTTATTTTGCTTTGGTTTCGGAACTAGGAATAATCAGTGTAGAAATAAGGAGCGCTCGCACCGATAGGAACCATGTGCAGATTAAATGGAATGAACAAATGTGGTAAAATTTTAATTTTGTTTAGCCTGTCGCAGGTATGAGATAACGTATCGTAGTGAGTACAGCTCTTAGTGGACTCCCAGGACGGGTAGCGCCTAAAGCGGATTACTCATGATAACGCTCCTGCCAAAATGTTTTCGATGCAAAAAAAAAAAACTTAGGTTCAGTTAAGTTTCATTACTGTAACAGTGCGCTCTCGGGTCGGCTGCAATGTTGCCAAATCCCAAATTGAAAATCCGCTGACAAATCTCCAAAAATTATGTTTAGACGCGTACAAACTATATAAATTGCGTTGCTAAATTTGAAATGAAGCTTTTAAAGGTTATACTAATAATTGAGTTAATTCTTAAATTTTTTTTAATAAATAAACAGAGGTTAAACGATTATAAATTTTCCAGTTAAGTATTTATCTACTTTATACAAATTTTCTTGAAAAAAAAAATCGCCGATTTCCAAAAGTATTCGTTAATAATTTGACCGCGTGCTAAAATATAAAATAAACAAAACTGTCCGTTAACTTTTGAATCCCGTAAAACTGTTTGAAGAACCGCCGATCTGGCAACGCTGGTTGACCGCGCGGACGGCTGTAGCAACTGTGGGACCGCGGCGGCGATTAGGGCGGGCCTGCGGTCTTTCTGCCGTTTCCGGTCAGTGGAGCCGCGCCGCGCATGCGCAGGTCGCCAGCCGCCAGCCGCCTCGACTGCGCACCCACCGGTCACAGCCGAAGTTGGACGACAGTTGCGCATCGCTAACACGTGGCTGAACATGTTCAAACTAGCCCCGGAAACGGGAAGCCTACAACTAACATAGTTTCGGTTCCCTACCACGTTCGTGCAACTTCGGATTTCTCTCAAAAATTGAAATTAAAAAAATCGAAGGGTTAGGTTAGGTTAGGTCAGTCACAACATGCTTGTTTTCTTTGGAAACTTCTGATTTAGCTGCTGAAGTGGCGTTAATACCAAAACGCAAAACTTCGGAAATCTTCGGAAATTCTTGCAGGGAACCGAAACTACGTGAGTTGTAGGCTTCCCTCCGGGAACAGCTGCAGAATTGTTGAACGGAAACGATTCTGTGGTTCTACCCTTATCAAACCTTGTATACACCACAGTAACGCATTTTAACGATGTATTAAAACAATTTTATTTGGGTCTTGGAATTAATAAAGATCGATGCAAAATTACAAAGGCAGTACCGGGTTCGTAGATCTCCTTAATGTTAATAGTTTTACTTATGGTAAACTATGAGTAATAAAGAAATCTATTGATATCCACTTGTATCTGAAGACATTTAAATCCTGATCACACGTACGTGTGCAGGGCATCAGAAGAAACCACGCGATTTGAAATAAATGCTGAAGTTATCCTAGTGGTGGTTGTTTACGAAAAGTATGTAAGAATGTGCTGAGGCGGTTGAGTAGTTCTTTTTCCTTCGTTTTTAAACTGTTTTTAAACTCGTTTTGAATAATATTTTCGTGTTTGAATAATGTTTCGACACTAAACACCCGTTAAAGATTCTTGAAAACACTTAAGGTCCTTGCATTACACCTTTTATCTTCATTTCTCCACCATCTAATGGTACACAGTTACGGTTAAAATTTCGCAGTTGCCCAATGCACGACGAGAAGACCGCGCGCCAGTTCAGAACCTTGCGCTTAGAGGATACATCAGCTAGCGCCGTACTTACCGTCCCTGACTGGGGCTCCTTAACAATACTTTTTAATTTTTATTAATGTAAAAAGCTACTAACTATGAGCACTTTATGATGATAAAATAAGACTCAAGCCTAGTTCTAAACTAATCCATTCACGAACTGCATTAAATGTGAATGTGTTCAATCCGTAGACACTGTGCCGCTATAATTTTTCACAAAGATTGTTTTTTCCACTCCATATTCGTGGGCCAATATTTTGCCAAAATTAGATTGTTTGTGAATTTTTTTACCTCTATATTTTTTATTTATTTATTTTGATTTTCGGAATTTTACCATGACAAACAGTGCAAAACTGCAATGACGCGCATGTCCAAAAAAAAAAAAAACCGCATTAGATCAAAATTCCCCGTTGAATGAATCTTTTAAAGAACGCAACACATTTACAGTAGTTTTACTTTCCGGTAATACGTGCCAAGGTTGATAACAATAACTTCGTATGATCAGCAAAAGGACTTGGCTTCAGAGGTTTTGAACATAGGAGAATAATAAATTGCGAGTAAATCAGTTAATTAAAACGGAAAACCTTCACCCGACAGCTGCAGCCGCAACCGTTGAAGGAGGAAGTTTACAATACATGAGAAGCACGAACTCAAGCTTCAGATACTCTGTGGTCGTGAAAAAGGCACTTATGAACTAATCTCGGTTTTTTAAACCGTCTGATTACTCGTCACCTCTTTACATGGTAGATATTCGCCGTGGAGTGCAGAGGCGGTGTTTTTTTCTCGGTCAGTTAAGAGGCCGTGTCAGTAAATGTTTATTTCCAATATTCTGCTCTAGAAGTTCTCTCTTTTAACAGTGAGATTTAGTGGCTTTTTCAACCGAAGGAACTGTAGCCGCAGCGCGTGATAAAGCTACTATACCCTTATCACAGGATTAGTGGGAAGGTTGACAGCTCGAGTTTACTCGACGAAAAATGTATCTGGTTCCTCGACAATCTGAGAGGAACACAATCTGACCGGCGGCTCACTAGGAAATTGCGGATGCAGGGATTCAGAATCAAGAAACCTCACTTATACAACTATGGCATGAGTCGAATCTAAAAATTTTAATACTTTAAACGTATCGGAATACAATTAATCTTCAAACATGTGGTAATTATTCTTTATCTGGATGTAATAGTCCGTGATAAATAATGTTAGTTGACATTAAAAAGTATACGAAATTCATCATGTAACGTTTTAAAAGGATAATAACATAAATGCATATGCTTAGATATTGCATGTGCATCACACACAATCTAAATACAATCTCACTTAAGTCAGACTACCTAATTTTTTACAATGCACCATCATACAGTTTAACAGAGGTAGGTGAACCTATTATCGACGTTGTTTCAAAGAATTTAAATTTACAAATATTATACTATTTATCTTAATACGATATGTAGCCTACCTTTATGAATACGAACTTACAAAAAAATTATTGAATTTATCACATTACACTTTAACATTACACAAGACTAAAACACTAACAAAACTTAATTTTATACATTGCTGTAGCATATTAGAAGACGAAATAACTCACAAGACTAACATTAAGAGGGCTGCATTACAAATTTACTTTACAGAGAAGAAAATATCCTTTCAAGATATTTCATTACCTCATTCATTACATAATACTGCCGTTGATGTGATCGTAGATATAAAGTATTTAAAAAATATATTCCATTATGTTTATGTAAATATTTTGAAAACGTTATTGCTTAAAGATGCTCATTATTTAAATAATAACGAATCTTTTACTTTTATGTACTGAACAAACAAAATACTTATAAGTTAATAAGAATAAGCTTAGTTGAGTAACATCTTCAATTTGTATTGAATTCAATGTACATATCGAAAATCATGTACAATGAATGCAACAGATTGAATTCAATAAATATTTGATCTTGTGAAACGGCCATAATATTGATGTAGATTAGGGACCGGAAAAATTCGCGGTTTCGACGGCCTTCAGGATAGACTGCACATTCCCCTGTACACTCGGGCAAATAACGGCAGCAGTGGCGTAGCGTGGGTGGGGCGGAGGGGGCGGCCCGCCCCAGGCGGCAGCCCGCGGGGGCGGGTCGCCGGTGAAGCGGGTTGAGATCTGATCTATGATTCATTCATTACATGTGTCAGACACACTATAATGTTCCATTTTTATCTAGAATTTTGCGCACCAACTATTTTTTAATATTTATTTAAAAGAAAAACTGCGAAATCACTGACAGAGCTCTTTATAACGTTTGTTTGTTTACATACGAACGGCAACATCGCATCACGCCGCGCCGCCCGGCGCGCGCGAGCCGAGTTGAGCGGCACAACTTATTGTGTTAATTACTCATACAAAATCTTTTGTTTCACGCGTCGGCCCGTGTCGATGCCTCTCTTTCGCACTCATTGAATTTAGTACTACGCATTGTACTGTAAAGTTTGACCTTAACCCAGGGCAAACCAAACAACTTCCGCAAACCGGGACACAGTAAAACTCATATATTGCCCCGTACCGCGAGCGCAGGTAAACCCAAAAAAAATATTAAAACCCAAACTAATAGCAGGCTTAAAAAATACTAATAAGGTTGCGAACAGTGAGAGGAGGCAGCAAGTTAAAAAGACACAAAATTTATATGACAACATTTTATATATATATATATATATATATATATATATATATATATCATAAAATCGTTTCATCACAAATCGGTGCATCCATCATAAAATACATACCCTATTACTACTTATAAAAATAGCTATATAATAATACTAAAAAAATACTTTAACAATTCCCCCGAAAAATTATAATTTGATCATATACTTCGGAGCTCCGAAAATTAAATATAATTACCAAAAAGGCGTTAAAAATATATAAGAACATAACTCCGATAGACTATCAAACTTGACTATATTGTCGATTGAACAACAAGAATTGGCTGCTAATATTGATTTTGACAAAGTTATTTCTGACTTCGCTGCTCATAAGGCCCGTAGAATCCGCTTGTAAAACCGCTCATCCTATTTTAACTTCAATAAAAGGTACCTCATTACATGTGAAATTTAATTTTAATTAAGCACCTATAGAATGGGGGCGGCAAAATGGGTTTCCCGCCCCAGGCGCCGAGATGGCACGCTACGCCACTGAACGGCAGTTCATTTGCTGCTGACTTGTTAGTCGTCTCAGCTTGTTTGTCTGTGATTCGATCCTTCTTTGGTTGGTGTTTTATAATTGGTTGAGATTCGTCCAGATGAACAGTAAGCCAATAGCAAAATCATCTAAAAGGTATATGTATTTGACTTCTAGCCTATCGCCGAATGAATCCGCGAATTTTTCCGGTCTCTATTAATTATAGATGCTCACATGCATCGTGAGAGTCCGTATAAAGCCTATTACAATTCTATAAGTATACATTAAAATGCTTTTAAAATATACATGTGTAATATAATTAAAACTTGTTTAAGTAAGATCATCACAAAAAAAATGAAAATCCTTCAACAGTAAGTGATGTTTTATAAGATTTTAACAAAACACACTTACAATAAGAGAATACTAATCATACCACATAATTCAACACAAAATATACATTCCAGTAGGCGCTACGTAAAAACAACTTCTATTTTTATGCTGATAACTCTGCATTGTTTTATATATATCATTATTTTTAACTTTTAATATTCTCTACACATTAACTGAAATTACTTATTTACAGAGTCTTAGCTAATGTTGGTCTGTACCACATACAGTACGTACGATATCTCTACGCAAAACACATACAGTTCATTATTAGTAATATCAATTATATTTCATGAACATAATGAAATTAGTATAGGCCCTAGGTTGTTCACTGTTAATTGAGTACTTCTGAAGTATTTTCATTGTGAGTTAACATACATACCAAATGCCATTCTTCCAGTAAAGTTACAAAGAAGACAAGAAGATAATATAAATATGTATGTAGTACCATATTTTAAACCCCTATTAAATGAATAATAACTCAATCTCTATTCTGGACTATTAAGTAATAATTTTTATTAATGTTATTTATAACTTAAATAAAATGACAACTAACAAATTAGTAAAAAAATATAATTACGTGCGATATAGTGTGACATTTGTACTTGGACGGCAAACGAATATAATAAAATGTCTATGACAATGTTAACTTTACTCATTATTATGGAAAGAAACAAAATGGGCAGATAAGCATATTCTACGCTGACATTTAAAAATGCTCAATTTAAAATGAACATTCCAAGAAAATTTATTTTGTATCACCACAAAAAATCAAACTGCGGCGTCATTTTCCCGATGACAAACAAAAAAGTTGTATGGTCGCGAATAATACATTCGTATGGCGTCACATCAGCGGAATATTCCCTTGGCATAAATGTGTGAATTCTGTGGCACTAATGGAGAAGTAAACCTTCGCTCGAACACAAAAACAAATGAACGAACAGCTTTTTTTTTTTTTTTGATAAGATGTTGTAACCCTTCTTCCTCCTTAATTGGAAGAGGGGTTGCGTCCCCGACTCACTCTGGGCGCGAAGGGAAAAAATAAATATTAAAACCAGGCATAAAAAGCTAAACAATATAAATCCCCCACACCACTGCCCAGGGGTCAGGCCAAAAAATTTAAAGGATATAATAGTAGAGTAACCATTAAACAAACAAGAGGCAAGACTTTGGACGTATGTTATTAAAAAATAGAAATTTGCAAAAATAATTTTTACTATACATAACCATACAAGCTTAGTTACAAAAGCTGACGTTAATAATGGCAGCATCTTATCCCCATTTGCGATACTAACAATAACCTTTAAAAAATCGTAAAAATATAAATACTGATAACAACAAGTATAAAAATATATAAGGGCGTGAGGCGTGGCCACTATAAAATATCAAAATTTACTGACTGCCCTAATACCAAAAATCAAACAAGACAATCAATACAAATATATAAAAAATCTACAAAAATAATACTGAAGTACAAACAAATTATTTAAATAAAGTTCTTAAACTCTCAATCAACGGTTTAGTCTTTCTTCAGATGTTCGTTGCTAAAGACTTGCCAAAAAAACAAAGTTAATATCCTAGGCGTGCGCTGGCTTCCTGACCTTCCTCACCAACTCCAGAGTCTAATGCCACGCCGGGCCATAGGTACGAATTCACAAAGGCGTGAACGATGACCAAAAAAAAATTATCTTATTTTTTTTTTTTAAGGGAAATGTAGCAAAAACTCTTCACGTAACATAACTATGTTACCACCGAAGTTTTTATCATATACTTCAAACAAAGTCTTACTTCTTTATTAACTTGCCAATGATTTCATAAAAACGTAGAATGGCCGCACCAACCAACATCAGGCTGCGCATGTAGTCCAATACCGATCACATACTTTTAATAATACTGCACAAGCTGATATATTAGCTAAATGCAACTTTAAGTATGCCAATTCCGAAGACAAACTCTCAAAAACAAATTGCAAAATGTTCGTTTCTTCCAAACTTATACTTTTATTACAACTACAGGCAAACGGGCGACCTTATTAAAAAATCCCACACTGGAACAACGTGTGAAACAAATGGGCCTCTTCACCAAACAGGCTAATAAAAGTTCCGTCCAAATAAAATTTAGTATGGGAAAATACACAGTTCACTAGGTTTGCCAAAAACCAGTGCAGCACCACGAGGGTAAAAATCAAAATCGCGGCCTCTCTTTACCTTGATTTCTTCTGTACCACAGGGCAATCCATTTGCCCTGTCACCCATCGTGGAGCCTCCAACCCAATACTCTTCGTCGCCCGTTGCCGTCCGGCACACCAGTCCGCGCCGTCACATGGCTCTGTCCTCGACGGTCGCTCGGCACGCACCCCCCGGCCCAGCTGATTTTTTCTTCCCGGCAAGCCGAATGTCTGACGTCATCAGCCAACCGCCGGGCGCTCACCAAGTGGTATTTACGTGAAACACAATCGATATTCTTAAACTCATAATCGATAGCTACCAAACGGCGTATAACTAATTAACAGAAACAAATATAATTAAAAAAATTTACAGATAAATTAACATTAATTAAAAAAGGCGTAAAAATACGTGAAATAAAAAACCAGATAAAACTAGAGACCAGCAACAAAAATAAATTACAAGTAAAAATGTGGCCCTGCCGGCCACAATGTGTAATCGGAGACCCCTGGGGTGGTTGAAGAGTGTCAGGTCGGTCGCCAGACCAGATAGTAAAAGCTCAGGGGCTGAGGATAGAAAAGGCATATCTCCAAATTATTAAGTATAAATGTTGTCATGTAATAGTTAAAGACTTGATTACACCCAGGTTTATAAACCCATCATGATCATGAAGACACTGATCGGAAGGTAATGTGCAATACATTTCAATGGCGTTTTCAGTTTTTGCTAAATAATTATAAATATAAGCAAAATTTCAATGTATCTGGACAAATCAAAATATTGATAATATTATTTTCATCACAGAAATAATATATGATATGATAAATAAATTTGAAAAAAGCGGTTATGTTAAATGTATTGTATACTTTCAGTAGGCAAAATTTCCGGCCCCTACCTCTTATAGACTTTGAGAAAAACTGCCTTTTAAAATAACATTGATATAGATAGGAGCGCAAATTTGTGACACGGCCTCTTAAACTTCCGGAAGTCGTGCTAAGTTTGTGATTATATATCACCATGTATCCTTCTGCCTCTAATGAAAGTTGAAATATTTGTTCTCACATCGGTCACACGAAATATAGGAATTAGATCGTTCCTTTCCAAAACGACCAAAGCCCAAAAGCAACAAATTGGAAGAAAAAAGTTGAAAAACGGTCCAGTTTTTTTTGTTGTTGTAAAAATGGCGTGGTTCCGGCTATAGACCCATTTTGCTACAAATACGGATTTTTGCTCTTTAAGAAATGAATGATGGAATTGTATAAATTATTTAATTTTTACATGCAAAGTAATGCACATAGAAAAAGAAACGCATTTTAGTGACCACTGCACTCTAAGGGACTCCTAGGCCGGCTTGCACAGTCGTGACTTGAGACGAAGTGGAGTATTCTTCCATTTGATTAACCTGCCAAGTTTTTTCTCGGACTTGACTCACCTGACTCTGCAAGCGGCCCTTAAAGTTATAACGGTTTAGTGCCTTTTGAGGCCTTGTGAGCAAGGTACACCGGCACACATCAAGCACGCCAGCGCCCTCCCATACGGGGAAACCATGCCAGCACAAGCACGCAATTTTCTAGAGGGAAAGTATTCTTGAGAAAATTTTCCGCTTAGGCCTCGCCACCTTGCAACTACAGATTTTTGATACCACTTGCAGTATAGCTTCCTTGTTAAATTTTTTTGATTTGATATGACATAGAACCTAGCTTTTGCTACTTTCTGAATTCAATACTTGTGAACTGGTGCGATTATCACGATAGTTGTTTCGCCCGCGTTAAATAAGTTATTTGCGTGCGACGCTTACAGACTCGAGCCTGTTAGTAAATATGTGGTTCCAGCAAGGTATCGAAGGTCTGGGAGATACGATTTATGACTTTACATGCCAAAAATTAGGATAAATAGTTAGAAATTTGATTTTTTTCCATCTTTGTGGTACAATTATGAGATGGCGGGGCCTAATTCCCCTGAAAATATCACAGGAACACAATTTTATAAACTTATTTATGCAAACTGAAACAAATATCACATACATTTGGGGATCCACCCGGATAAATAAGTGGTTATTCTTTTGCAGAAAATTTCCCACTCGCATAACTAGGTTAGTGCAACGTGGCGTTACCTGACTACTTTTCGAAGCCACGTTCATGCCTGACGCTTCTTTCAGTTTCCCCCGTGCTGCATTTGAAGAACACTCTGCTATTTGAGGTTATGTCATAAGGCTCGGTCTCACTCGCAATGTTAATTTTTTAAATATTCTTGTCATTACTGTGATTTAAGGGCAGTTTCGGAAATTTTCAACACGATATCACCCTCGCATTTGTTTTTTTTACCCATATATTAAACAGATATTCACTAAGTGTAAAAATTCGCGGAAATTATAATGATTACGAAAACTTGCGTGACTTCTTACGCCGTGCGTAGTGACAGAATAACAAATTCAAGGGAGGTTATGTGTTAAAATTTCGGAAATATGACCCAAATAATTGTAATGACGGAAAAGAAAGAAAAAAAAAACCATTGGAACAAGACTGTGCTTTGGATGTTGAAGTTGATCAGATATCGTTTAGAAAACGAAGAAAATTGTGGTTAATTGCTTCATATACCCGGATGAAAACCTGCTTGTCGTGAACTGCCGGGTAAGGTGGGGAGGTGTGCAAGTTTGCAAGTGCCCATGCTCGCGACTCGCCTCGTCGAGTGACTCACCCACTCGCGGCCAGGCGTTGACCTGGCAACCAATCGGCGGCGCGTGAGACGGCACCCCCCCCCCCTCCCCAAGGTTCGCCCACACAGGGCAGCGTACGGCCTTCGGGTCTGCTTCCACGACCAGTCAGCGGTGACCAAGTGCTTCAGCCTCGATCGTCACGATTGTTTTCTCTCCTTCGCAACTAAGGCCCCATTGTTGTTTAAATACACTCTTGCATGTTGTTACATTACTAAGAACTTTAAATAGCGAATGTCGGATAACGTTATTATTTGTATCCGAGTTTACACAAATCTATTTGAAAAACATTAAAGCAACAATTGAGTAAGCTAATATCTACACTGCTATTTACTCTTTTTCGAGTAGTACAGTATTTTAATAATGTTGACTAATTGTTCGAAAGTAATCGATTATACATCCCAAGTGTAGTGTGTTAAAAATATAAACAGTTCTTGCCCTCTAAGATTTTTTTTAAATTCAAAAGTGTGATACACACATGTAAAAACAAATGCTTCATGAGGGAGAGATAAGTGAAAGTAAGAGAGAGCTCATATCACCCTCTATTTACTGTCTAAAACAATATATTGCAGATAAACGTATTTCAAATTTGTTTACAGAACACTATTTTTGGGACACTTATATTTAATGTTTAAAAATGTTTGCTTCTAAACTCTATAGACCTCTTAGAAATGTAAATGGTTCGTGTGTTGTATTACTTACTTGCCAACTGTCTTAAATTACCAGAACGTTTTCTGTGCAGTCTTTACACCTAAATTGTGTAGTGCAGCATAGAATCACCCCCTTGTGAAAACCAGCGTTCCACGACCAGGCAACATCAAGTGACGTAAACTGTCACGGCAGAGACGAGATCGCTTGTTTGTCCTTCACTGCCATCTGGGGGCCAATCACGGTACACGCAATACAACCCAGACTCTTCGCTCCACGTTACATGGTCGTGGGACTCCGCCAGCCAGCGGTATAATTTGCAATGTTTTCTCCAGATGACGCTGCAATTTGCGGTGCGCATGTAATCGCGAAATATACTTCTACCATATGCTTCTACGCTTAAGTTCCAATTGCTGTCTAATGTAGGATATCAGTGTAAATTTGCACAAGACTTGCTTGGGAGTTATTTTGAAATGTTACGAAATTAGGCGTTCAGCACCATACTCTGTATAATAAAGCGTGAAACCATTAGCACATTACATGAACAATTTTGACGTCTGTAGAGGTTGCTGCTTCATTATAAGTATGCTTTTTGGACTAGACTATTAGACTAATTAATTAATACGCAACGCGTTTTGAGTGGAATAAATCTATGGAATTTTATGCATCAGATAATTTTTGTTAATAATGTTACAATATTTCTCAGAGATAAAGTTCGGAAGCCTGTTAATAACAGTCGTCAATTTTGATCTGGCTATGCCAAACTATCGCAGTCGTCTGTGCTCATGTCTGTAATACGCAATGATTGGAGCTGTTTGTGTCATATGGCGCTCTCCTGGAGAGTGTAGTGCTCAGTAATGCAGGGTGGTTCAGTTAAATACATTTTTTATTGGGGTTGTACATTTAAAGAATTCAGTTTTTGTATCATCCAGGCTAACTTGAGAAATAATAGATTAGTACCGCCATTTAGGATTTTTTTTTAATTTTTAGTTTTATGTTATAATTTCAAATTTGAGTTATTTATTCCAAGTTTAGGCATTGCAAGGCATAAATAATATTTCCCCTAGTGTTTGAGGTAAGTCTACATGTGTTTGAATTTCCCGCTCTCTAGACTGCAATGGCCCCCACCTTGGATGTTCAGTTGAGAACATGGCTGTCCCGTGGTTGTTTCAGTTCACCAACGAACCTCATCGGTATCGTTTTACAGGTTCCGCACGCACGTATCGTGTTCATCTGTTACGACCCTGCCGGTCTGCTTCCAACCATTTTAGAAACATCTTTATGGTGATTTTACCTCCTCTTACCCCTTTTGTCTGACATCGAAATTGCTTCTTACTTCCTGTTTCTTGTTTATGGTTTGCGATGCGAGGGATGGTATTGTGTCTCAGATGCTTCTGAAATTCGAGAAACAAAAAAACAACTCCCTACAAACACATGGACATCATACAACTGCGGTGTTTTGAAAGTGGAGGATTGTATAGTGCAAATAATCGCAACAACAAAGCCATCAAAGCGGTATGCTACTCGAGTGGCAGAGCTTCGAAAAAAAATGTTTGTGTTTCTTGACCATCACAAAACAGGCTTTGTGACCGTGATCGATTTGGCTTCACATTCACGTGGCAAGTGTGGTTTTTTTCCCCAACCCATGAGATGACTCTGTGAGCACCAAGTCGGTACTGAAGAGAAATGAACGAAATTTATAAGTTCTTTTTTTCTTTCCATAAATAAATAGCAGTTCGTGGACTGCCTGAAGTTTAGTGATCATTGAAATTAACATTTTTCTTTGTGAAACCATTGGAGTTAATAATGATAATATTTATTTAGGCGCGGCACTAAGCTAAGTAAAGCTAAGTAAAATCGCTTTACTAAGCTTGCTATATTATAAGTTACAAACTACTGTAATGTTATAGGTTATGTATATAGTGAGACAGAAAGATAAGAATATAAATGCAAAAAGGAACGGCAGTTAGTAACTACATCGCTGTAAAGAGGAGCGAGGGACCACTCCTGACGACGTCACACGCTTAGAGCAGACCTTGAGTGTCCAGAGGGTGTTGGTTAGGGCCGTGGATGAGAGGGGGCAAAATCCTCGGGGGCCCTGCCACCAAGGAGAGGGCTCGGTTGAGTTTCGAGATTTGTTTTAATCTAGGGTTTGCCCTTATAGGACGAGTATTTACAAGTCTATTGTTAAAATAATTCACAGGAAACCATAACAGTAATGCAGTATGCTCAGATCATGTTTATAGTTATGAATACAGTAACGTTTACAGTATGAATTTATTTTTGTAATCGTGTTTAATGGGCATTTACCTACCGGGGTTGGCTGATTTAAACCACAATGTTTTAAAACGCTGTTTAAACCATGGTTTAAACAAAGAGTTTTTTTTATAAAAACAATTTTAATTGATTTATTTCTAAATAGATTGTTAAATTTTTTTTTAAAATGAAAGGTCTAATTATGCTCTAATAACAATTTGGTAATGTTGATTTTATTTGCAGAAAAAAACAATATACTAATAATTAAGATCTTATTATTTAAATTATATGAATAAGTTGTAAATCTTACTCAGCTTAATACTCTTCTAAAATTAAAACTATTAAAATAGTTAATTCCTATAATGTGAGAAATCCCTGACTACTGTGAATACCCAATCTATGAGAAACACCCATTCTATGGAGAATCCTCCTCCTGCGAGGAAAAATCTTTTCTGTGGTCAAGTCCCAGTCAGATGTGCGTATTTTCTGGACTTCAGTTCTTTGATGTTATAACTTTGCTGGTTCAATATGAGTGGCAGAAAGCGGGATGTTGTATGGCTTCCATTTGAACATGCCGAGAACCAAAATAACTAACGCAGTAAAAAATTCTGGTTAAAAAAAACAGGTTGTTTGGTAAAAAAAAACTGTTTTTTTTTTGTGTGTGTTAACCCTGGCATTTACTCTCCAATGCCCTATATATGCTATTTGCGCTGTCTCATGTTTCGGTGAGCTCTGTTGCCAGATACACACAGAGAGTACAAACTTTCATTCACAGACATGTAGTGATATGTATTTTTAAATATACATAAAAAATTAATTTAGCTCATGGACATTTTAAATGAGAATTTCGTAAACACATTTTCTTGTTTTTTTTTTTTTTTATCAAGAGCATCATAGTATTCCAATTTTCTAAGGAAACGTAACTGGAAGACGCCATCTTGGTTACAAACGTTTATATTATACAATGCTTTTATATAATTTAATATATATATATTTTTGGCTCTGTTTGACCATATCACATAATTAATGGGATGCATTATTAGACCGACTGCCCCAAGTAGTTTCTCAAGTGAAATAATGTGTGTTTAGAATGGATATTTTTTTCTTTTAGAATGTATGAGAGACTATTTGGTGGGGAAGCCTACAACTCACGTAGTTTCGGTTCCCTACCACGTTCGTGCAACTTCGGATTTCTCTCAAAAATTGAAATTAAAAAAATCGAAGGGTTGGGTTGGGTTAGGTTAGGTTAGGTTAGGCTAGGCTAGGCTAGGTTAGGTTAGGTCAGGTCAGTCACAACATGCTTGTTTTCATTGGAAACTTCTGATTTAGCGGCTGAAGTGGCGTTAATACCAAAACGCAAAACTTCGGAAATCTTCGGAAATTCTTGTAGGGAACCGAAACTACTTTGAGTTGTAGGCTTTCCCCTATTTGGTGGTCTTAAAAACAATTGACAAATAGTAATAGTTTGTTTATAGATGTTGATGGTGCGAGATCAGGGGCGCAACAACTAAATTTCCAAAAAAAGGGGGGGGGGGGGCCATATACCTTTTTATAAAGAATCATCTATCCTCCCTATTGAAGCGGGGGGGGGGGGGGGTCCGGGGGTCCTCCCCCGGGAAAAGTTGTATTTCAAGGTGGAAAATGGTGCTAATTAAGCAGTTTTATTATATAAAAATTGATTACACAGCATTTTCTTTGCCCCCCATTTGCCCCCACTTCAAGGTTTCGGAGATTGGGGGGCAAAATACCCTTGCCCCCCCCCCCCCCCCCCGTTGTCGCGCCCCTGTGTGAGATAACAGCGACGGTGAAGGTGAAGGAGCGCGCCGCCCGCTTGTTGCAGCCCGACACGGTGCCGCAGGCCAGCATCGACATGAACAAGGTGCTGGAGGTGACGGACGCCGAGGAGGTGACGGGCAACGCCTTCAGCCTGGCCGTCACGGCGCCCGACCGCGTGCACTTCGTGAAGGGCACGTGCCGCGAGGAGTGCCGCTGGTGGGCCGACGTGCTGTCCGTCTTCCCCAGGAGCAAGGCGAGCGCGCACCCACTCACCCGCACACCTACACCGCCGCTCCCTCGTCCGGTTCACAGTTACCTCTCAGTTCAGATCCGTTTATTTCATCACGATTGCTTTCTTGCGATTCACTTCCAGTTCACTCCAAAATCACTTCATTTCATTTATTATAATGTCGTTCCTCGTTGGTTTCAAATTTGTTTCAATTAAAATCGGTTTATTTCATTACGATTGGTTTCTTTCGATTTATTTACAGTTCACTTCAAAATCACTTCATTTCATTTATTATGATAATATTGCCCCTGCCACACAGCTTAAAGTAAACACTACTTTTTGAATACAATTATTATAATAATTTAATCATATTGCTCCTGTCACACGTAAACACTACTGTTTAAATACAATCCAACGGCAAATTATGACACGAAAGTAAAAAATAATTGAAATGCTTCAACTAAAATTATACATTACGAACTTGAAGTTTGATGGTCAACTGATACGTTTGTTGGAACATTATCTACGCGCATGGAGGCGGCTTTAGGTATCTAAAACGGCTTTTTTTTTTTTTAGAATCACGTAGTATTCTGTTTGCTAGACTTTCACACTTTAACGTTATTTTCTTTTAGTACCTAGCCGTTATCAGCGTGTCCATCAAAGATGGGAAACCTGGAATTTTTGACAGAGTTTTGAATCTCTGGTAATAAAAAAAAGAATCGGGGAATCGTCAGTGAACTATATGTTAACTTCAAACAATTTAAACGACAAAGGCTAATCTTGAATAGCTAATCCATTGACTGTCCTATGCATATTGTATTTCGGAGTCAACATTTTTGTTGCAATGCTGGTATGCGAAGTATTTTTTGAGCAGAGTTGTGAATTTTGGCACGCGAGGTTGAACTAAGTCTGTGATGCTGAACTTAAAGAGTTAGATGTAATTAACACCACTTTATGAATATGCAGTTTCCAGCATATTTTTTTTTGTTCTTGTGAGAACTTTTGTTCATAACATGTTTTATTTGGAAATAGTACATTATTTTTGGCAGTTAATTTTTTTTAAAAAGATCTGTATGAGTCTGGGAATTTTGTTTGTGGGTTTTTGCACATTTGTAATTGGGAATGTCATTTTAGTGATATAGTACACGTGGCAGTGGCGTCTGGAAAGCTGTTGCAAACCCTAGTTGCTATTCATTGTAGACTTGCTTCCTGGCTGACGCAACAGCCACTGGAAAGTAGTTCTGCAGTTTACTCCACGCCACGTGCTTGCTTGAACGGTCATTACGAGTTCAGTACCTCCGACTCTGTGCGGCGGTAACTGGTTCGTGGTTACGTGCCGCGGGAGCGAAGCCCAACACTCGTCTGCAACACGCGGCTTCACCAGCAGCAAGCGGTACACGTTACACAACACGCCGTACGTGTGGGCAGTAGCGTATTGTGCTGATACAGGGACCTAGAGTATTTCCTTGTAGATACACACGTCAACAACCAAAGTTCAACCTTTCTGCTTCATATACATATCCTGCATATGTACTCAAAGTTTTGCGTGTATTTTAGGTGCATTTTGTGTGTGTGTGTATATAATTATGTGATAAGTTGATCGCTAAACCACCGAGACAAGTAGCGTTTCGTTATAATAATAATAATAATAATATCTGCATGTGAGATTAACGATCGCTTTAATTTTTTTAAACTCTAAAATACATTCCAGCTGTGAACTACAACTGTTAATTTCGAGAGTTTTGCAGGACTAGCACGGAAAATAATTAAATATACTGCTGTCGGTTGGATGGCTTTGAAACGATTAGTTTAAATTAGCTTGTCTTCTGGGTTGTAGCAGCGTCCTTGGCGAATAATTCACCGACGTTTCGGTCGACATTGCAGTCGCCATCTTCAGGGAGCAGTTACCTGCGTAGGTAACTGCTCCCTGAAGATGGCGACTGCAATGTCGACCGAAACGTTGGTGAATTATTCGCCAAGGACGCTGCTACAACTCAGAAGCCAAGCTACTTCAGACAATGGCCGTGAAAGCCTGCGAAAATTATTAATTAGTTTAATGTTGTAACGCATTCTTGATTAAAAATTTTTTAGCTAATAATTTGAAAGTGTTCAGGTGGGTCGCTGACGAGCAGTTCGGTCGGGAAGCGGGCGGCCCACGCGAGAACGCGCGTGCCTAATGGACGTGGGCCGCGCCTGCGCGCAGTTTGCGAGCGCGCGGACCTCGCCGTCGGCGTAACGCGAGTGGCAATTGAGGCCGCGCGCCGCTGCGCATGCGCGGGGGCAGATTCATCTCGTCCAATTGCCCGCTTCCCGCCTCTACCCCCCTCTCCCCCCCTCGGCGATCCCGCTCCCAGGAAATTCGCTTCCGCGGAATTTGGCGAGGCCGGGCCCTGACGCTCCGACGGTCTGCTCGACGCTGCGTCCAGCGCAGGACGGCCGCTCCCGGGAGCCTGGTTGTAGCGGTCAACACGTGCTCGCCACAGGAGCGCAAGTATGTGGGATGCTCGCGGGGTTCACCGACACAAGTCATCTCTCTGGATAGGCCGTTTATACGTTGCAAAAATAGCTCGAGTTTCAAACACGTTTCAATACCAGGCGGGTCCCGGGGTCTCGCTCTGCCCTCTAGGGATGTACGCCCCTGGAGATTAATATTACACAGGATTATCCATAAAGGGGTCATAAATACTCGCAAGGCCTCTCAAATCATTCTGAGCAATATACGTCATAAATATTTTTTTCTATTTCTAATATCTGCAAAATGGAAATGCCTTACAACGAACAACTTAATGCGTTTGGGGATGGATGAAGGAAACCTTTTTTCCAAATGACTGCACACACCACACACTTGGGGAACTACCAGTAGCGGATCCAGAGGGGGGGGGGGGGCTAAGGGGCTCAAGCCCCCTCCAAAAGCATCTGGGTCCACTATTGTTTTAGTGTTTGCCTTGATAAAGCCTAGCCTCAGCTGGGTCAAGCCCCTCCCAAACCAAAATCCTGGATCCGCCACTGGGAACTACTTGCACGTATCACGCATGACTAGACGGTAAGACAGTCGTGTGCAATCAGGTGTATTATTTTTGAGCTGAGGCCCGTCTTTTCGGCCGTCGCGACTTGCGGCCAAGCTGCGTGTAGCCTTCGTCGGCCACTCGTAGTCCGCGCGCACACGTCCCTTCTTCGTGCCTCGCGCGAAACTAATTTAAAAAAGTAGGTCGTATTCGCAGTGGCGTTCTGGGATAGCTTGCGACTGTTTACTTTAGCGTCGCCTTTCAGGAACCAGTTACCACCGGTGCGGTGTCGTGTGGGGCCGGTGAACTTCGGCACCTCCTTACGAGCCGACTCGGTGCTTCCGTAGTTCAAAGTATTTCCGCTATTTATTTTTTGAATTGTAATTTAGTATGTATCTTTAGAACAATAAACGTTAATTACGAATTGAGTACGGACGAATATTTAGGCGTCGGCGAAATACATGACTTCCCCCCTAGGAGTGGTATAGATAGTTGATAGCCACATTAGGCTTTTGTATTATTAACCTTGTTGCTTGGTATTTTGTGAAACTTATTAAAAAAATAGATTGCTAATTAATAGGTATTAAGGGCCCCGCCTACCTGGGCACACATACGGTGCGCAGAGCTTCAGGAAAAACAACGCGATTAGAAAACTACTCATATCCGAGCGGTATCTGTTAACGAAAAAAACATTTAAGAATTTTGCTGAGGCCCGAAAAGTACTTTTGATTTCGGTTTAAGATTTTAAACTGTATTTCTGGAAGAGTTAAAATGGCTAAAAGTCGCGTTTTAAGAGTAATGTTTAGGCGTAAAAAACCGGTACAGATTCTTAAAAGCACTTAAGGGACTTGCATTACACCTTTACCTTCATTTCTCCTCCATATAATGAAATGAAACAGTCACCGCTCAAATTTCGCAGTTGTCCTGTGGACGACGAGAAGACTGCGCGCCAGTTCAGAGCCCAGCGCTTAGAGGCGAAACCGCGTTAGAAATACCAGCGAGCGTCGCGCTTATCATCCCCGCCTCACCAACACACATACACCCTCCTCTAGACGGGGGCCCTTGATGTGAGACGTTGTTTTAGTTGTAAAATCTTTTTTGCAGCGTGTGTGTGGGTGCTAGACAGCTGCGGCGACCAGACTGCAGTAATTACCTTCGAGGGAGGGTCGGATTGTTTGGGTTGGGAAGGGGGAAGGGGGCGGGGAGTGGCGGCGCGGGACAGAAGTCCCCCACGCGGCGCATCATCCCACGGACCGGCAGCGCGCCGTGCGGTGACGCGCGCAATGTGCTTGCTTGCAGGGCCGCCACAAGCGCAACGCTACGTTCCCTGGCGGCCAGACCACGAGCATCCTGCAGCAGTCGCCCGCCATTAGAGGTACGTGCACTTTCAAAAACCCCGCGCCCGACACGTAATGATAAAAGCCTACGATTAAAAAAATATTTTAAAAATAAATAATGTTTATATCGCGTGATTTTACAGTCTATACCCAGTCTGTATATTATGTGTCCGATTGGCGAATATGGTTCATGGCGTCAGAGCAGCCCTTCGCCAGCTCTAGATGAGACAGATCCGCTCCACGCGACTGTACCATCAACATCTGACGTCATAGGTCACGTGAATCAATAAAGTGCTTAATTATCATTTGCACCGTGATACATCAGTCTTTCAGACTACACCAGCTTCATTTGGTGTCATGGCGAATTCATGAAAATATTTAACTTTGCATTTTTTAAACATGCCCGCTGTGGGCAGACATGTAGACCGACCTTTTATAATTTATTTCACATATATTGTCGGTGGTTAGGACTTCTAGCTTGTAAGCCAAGGATCCCGGTAGGGCCTGGGATTTTTTCGCCTGTGAAAAATTCCCTTCCTGGTTGTTTTGTGCTCCCTTCTCCTCCATACTGCGAAAGGCAACGGGTTTATCATAGTGGTATCATGTTGCCTAGCATGCCCCAACCGCACCGTGCTGTTATCTTAGTTAAACTATGAATTGTTTGGCCTTCTTTCTGGGGTTTTATTCAGTATCATGTCTAACTTAGATTATTTTATACTAATACCATACTACCTAAAAAAAAAATTCTTCTACTGTATTAATGATAATGGTTAAAATAAAAGTTTATCTTTACCTTAAATAATGAAAGTGATATTAAAATTGGGGTTTGTTTAGACGCCATTACAACTCCATTTATTTTCCTTACCTCTTCAGCTTCATCTTCTCTTATAGGTGTCAGTGAAGCTGGCCCCAGTGCACATTCGGTGTGTGCAATTCATGCGTTGCTCCACGGAGACCCTGTGAAACAGCTTTTTATCCTGTTGATGGTCCGCGCTGTGTTTGCGAGACATTAAAGATTGCGAGAAGTGTACTGTTTTCATTGTGGAAACAGTTTTAAAGGACCGTATTTTATGGATGCGACTGTTTTACGTAAACTCTAACATGCTTTTTAACTATCAGGCGTAGTCAGCACCGTTTCAGCATGTTTTGAATGTGGGAGTATGGCGAGGGCGAGCAGGGCTGTTGAGAACGGCCAGGGGAGTTGTGGCAAATCTCCAATCTCCAATCCCCGGGGCACAGGCACTAGCGGGAAAAAGGAGGGGGGGGGGGGTATAACTTTAGAAATATTTTGGAAGTTATACTTGTTTTATGGAACGTTGTTGGGAGTGTAATTTATCTTTCAGCTGCTAGCGTGGATGCACGAATGGAACTCCTTGCGAACGAATTATAATTCTTTAGGAGCAGAAATCTCGAAAAGATGGCGGATCGGCGTGATTCATCCGTATATATTGATTTCCTGAACGTCACAGGACATACACAGCCTTTATGCATTAAAAAGTTAATCTTTATAATTAGTAATATTGACCTGTAATACGTTTTATCATTTATACTGAAAAAAAATGGTAACTTAAGAATTACGTTAGAATGCGGGCATTAAAATAAAGATAATCCAAAAACAAGAAATAGGACAGCTTTCATCAGTCTTAAGGGACTCAATAAATTAATTATTAGATGCATTTGTTCGACGCCATGTTAAAAGAAAGAACATTGAATCAGCTCGATAAGGTTGTTTGTTTGTAGGAAGTATTTACATTCTCTTTTAACTCGCAAAATTAAATACACAAACATAAGTGTCGAAGTAGCCTATGTGTTTTAAAATGTATAAGGTTGATTTTAAAAAAAATTAATTCTGTAGCAGTATAACTTCTAAAACATGGAAATACGTAACCACACCCTTTTGTTTTAATGCATGTGTTTACCGTGATAAAACAAAAATTTATTACAAGTCTGTTACAAATAAAATCCATTGAAAAACTTATAAGTTATGCGATACCCGCGTATCACTTTTACATTTATGGCCGTGGTAAAATGAAGTAGGTATTTAAATTTATTTTGAATTTTGGGGTTTGAAAAAGTAAGTAATGGGGGTGTGTCTGGCCTTTGAATATATATACTGTATAGAACTCGCGAGTGGATAGGATTTACTCTACGTTTTTCAGGAGCGTATGATGAGCAGCTTGGGAACTTCACCGCTGCAGTGCGCTGCCGTAACGCCCTGTATCGTCTTAGTTGTTATTTACACGTTAGAGCGCAGCACTGTCGCCCGCTGTCATTCCCCGCACCCCCCATCCTTCATTCACTGCAGTTCAAGGTCGTTCAGCGGGAGCGCGAAGGGGTGTTTGAAGAGTTCGACACTTCTCCGGTAGGGACCACCACAAGTCGATGCCCTGGAGATGGTGGCGATTGCGGCGGTGAATTAACCAACTACCTCCTACCGTATTAGAAATTTTAACCTGGGCTGGCGATTTCTATACAGTATATATATTCAAAGGTATGGCCCTGATGGCGAGGTGGAAAGTGACTAAGCGAAGTGGACTCTGGTCGCAGCGTGCACGCCCAGCGACTCCCGCCCGAGGTTCAACAGCTGCCACACGGACCCCGCGGCGCTCCGCCAGCCGCCCACCCAGCCCTGGCTGCCCGTCGAGGCGGACGCCTTCCCCACCCGGGACGTGCCGCCCTCCCCCCCGCAGGAGGCCAGGCCCGAGCCGGCGGCCCCCGCCGTCGACACCTCCGCAGGTACCGCGCCGTCTTCCTGCCATACATCTGTGACGAGCAAGCTCATGTGTTCTCATCTTGTAAATACTCTTGTAACAAACCCAGGGCCCCCACATGGCCGGTGCTACCGTTGCTATGGCAACGGGGCCCATGGGTCTAGGGGGGCCCCGCGAAGGAAAGAAAAAAAACTTAAAACAAAAAAGTAGACAATTTAAAATAAATCATAGAAAACAATTAAACAGCAAGGCCTAAATTTAGTTACCGATGAAATATTACACCAGAGTAATATTATTCAGAATATGCTGTGCATACAGAAGGTGTCTGAATCTACAACTGTGAGTAACAAAACCACCACCAATTGACGTGACACCATGTTGACACTCATTTATTTGCCATTATTCAAAATCAATTTATGTTGACAATCAAAACACTGACTTAAAACTAGTTTTAATGTGTTTTAAAAATAATTGTGAGAAGGTTAAAAAAAAATGTAACTAAAACAATATGCATAAAGGAAAAAAAACCTTTTTTTTTATCTCTGTTAGAAAAAAAAGGGGGGGAGGGGGGCATCATGACTTCTAGAAAACGGGGCCCACAGAATGACGTGGGGGGTATGAATAAACGCAGACACGAAATTTAGTGTAGAATTCTTTAAAATAATGCCAAGCGTGATAAATATATACTCAAATTGTGTTTTGAAATACATTTTTTGATGAATCACACGTTGTTTCTGCACCCGTCGCTAGAATTCGTTGTCGGAGCAGCCACGCCGACTATTGAATCATTTTATTAGCAGACGAAAACGGCTCCGATAACGGCTCTGATAACAGCATAAAAAAAAGACCTGAAAAAGTACTTAACCCAGGCTTTGTACCTGATTTTCGACAAAGGATTTTATTTAAATGCTGCCTATCTTGTTAAAATTAAACAGGCAATACTATAAAGTTTCCTTTTGGCTTTGTAAACTTTGGTTTTTGCACCATACACCACAGATGGCAGCATTGTAGTTGCACATTTCCGTTCCATGCAACTTCAATTCCATTCATGAAATTACTTCTCCCAAATGCTGTGTAACAAGAGCTAAGATGTTACACATAAAAAAAAAAAAAAACTATTTCACAACATTTAATGTGCACTCTCATGCAAAGGAAAAATATAAAACAAGTGTCGACAAAATACTAGTGGAGCGCACACATTAAAAATACCAAAGATGACATTAAATAAATAATAACCAAACAAAAGTCTATTTTCTTATTCACAACATATTTAAGAATTATTTCTAAAATTCCATCTCAATACCTGCCTTACATTTGTTGTTCTGCCACAAATGTTTTCAAAAGATATTCTCTTAGTGAACTTTCTAATTGAGTGTAAAAGGTCGTACATGTGATGATAATTATGAAGACTTGCATGCATTTTAAACCCATGATAGTTGAATATCTGTTGAAAATATCTGTCGCAGTATATACCTAATAATTTATATTTGTTTAATAATTCTTCACACGGACTGTAGGAAATTAAATACGTGACTCACATTACCTCTAGGCAATTTTGGGTACGTGTGTGTATTTAAGCAATTTTGCGAAATTGCAAATAAGAATGCTGTAGTGGTAAGTCACTGTGGGGACTGCAGTGTACCGCGACCAGCCGGCATCGTCTGCATCCCCGCCCACTCGAGACAAAGTCCAGACGGAAGAGAAGATCCGCACGAGGCGGGTGCTGAACAGGGAGAAGAGGGGCGTGAAGTCGGCACGCAGCTACTCCGAGGACTTCTCTGGCATGCTGCCCACCTGGAAGGACACCAGCACGGCTACTGAAACACAAGGTCTGTCCACTTACCAAAGCATTTTCATGTTTTATAGTTTTACAGCTTTGTTTGCTAAGGCAATATAAATTAATGCTAGAATCTGCTTACAGCAAAGCTAGGCAAACCTTTTTTGGTTTGTGATTTAGATTTAAAATATACATATTAAGGAAAAACCAATTATTATATAAAAATATTAACATTTTTCTAAACTTTCATTATGTTAAATAACTTTAGTGAATGTCTTGTTAGCCAAATGGGAGGCGGTAATGTATTGTTAGGGTTTGATGTTAAGACTTTTATACTAAGCTGCTTAAGTTGAGGGTGTCTTCAAGATTATAGTAGGTTTAGAACTGTTTGGGTATGGACTTTGTTTCATAAATTTGAGTATTGGGATGAACGAAGAGTCCTTGTGTTAGGTGTTGCAATAAAAAAAAATTATAACAACTCTCTTGTATGAATTAAAGCCTCCTGCAATTATAATTTAAAGGATTAAAGTTATTTTAATAAATTAAATTCTAAAGTGGTAGTTAATACTTGACTGCTTCATTCTTGTTTCAGATAAGAACGATGTATCGAGAAGGATTTTGTTTGATGACTATGAAAATGAGAGCAAGCGCGATGAGAAGCTGAAAGACATTGCAGACTCGATAACACGCCCGCGTTACCGCCGCAACAACCAGTCGCACATCACGGTGTACCACTCGAGTGTTTCCGACAGGGTGAAGCCCACGAGGGATGGAGAGTACAGCGAAGAGGAACAGAAGAAAGTGTACACTCGGTCGGGTAGCCCAGTCATCAGGGAGGTGGATCACACTGATGGGTGTACCGACAAGCTGGTGAGTGGGTTGCGTTCTTCCGGTGTTAAACGTGTGTTTAGAGAACTCTCTTTCAGTTCAAAATCCTAATCTTTATCAGTTTAAACATTTTCTGTGGCAACATGATTTGTTTGAATTTTAAAGGCACAGATTAAAGTATAAGACCGTAAGTAACGCCACATTTTGTTAATTTTTTTGTCCTGGTTTTATTTTAGCAGATTCATATAATTCATTAAGAAAACATTTATTTTTAGAACACTAGTCTGATGAATACAGGAAAGTAAAGAACAGGCTTTTAAATTTAAATCATTAAACACTGTGCATAGTATTATTTTATTGTGTTGTGTTTACTTTAGTTGTTATGTAGGATGTTGAATTTTTTGTATGTGTTTAGGACATTAATAAATTTTTTTTCTTCAAAGGTACGGGGAGATCCAGATGGTTGTGGTTTGGACATATCTAGTCATCGGTACTCCCCCAACTCTGAGCTCAGGGTGGATCTACCAGCTGAGGACCTGCTCAACATTAAGAAAGGGTGGTTAATGAAGCAAGGGGTTGACAAGGTAACCAAGTTGCTTATATTTAGAACTTCAGGTCACTGTGTTTGTAGTAACTACTTCCGACATTGAAGATGTAGTGTTCTCTTTGAATGATTGCACTTTCATGTGAAATTAGTTTGTAACTAAGCAAGTACTATTTCTTTTCACTTTTTAATTCTAATAAAAAAATTTTGTGTGTGTGTACAAAAATATTTTCACTAAATTTCAGGAATGGAACAAACACTGGTTTGTGTTGCGAGGATCTGCACTCATGTACTATCGAGATCCGACGGCAGAAGATAAAGGAATCATGGATGGAGTTATTGACCTCAGTGGGGTGAAAAGTGTCGTTGAAGTCCAGGTTGCCCGGAACTATGGTTTTCAAGCTGTGGTAAATCACCCTGCATTAATATTGTAACAGAGTGCTTCATCAAATGTACCATACCTTCAAATTAAAATTGCATGGGGATTGTTTAGAATCAAACTATAAAACCACAACCTGTTACATAAGAGCAGATGGTTAATTTCTTTGGAATAAAATGTCGTAACTCATAAACAAAAGAATTAAATTATTAAGATAGCTGCGATAGGATTTACAACATTACTACTATTATTTCTGAGGAAACCTCATAGTTTCCTCCCTGTTCGGGGAGTTCTAGAGGTATGACTATTTACAACTCGTAAAGGTTTTAAAAAAAAATTTATCCAAATAATTTAAAAAAGTAATTTTATAAAATTAAACACATATCATAATACAGATAATGCTTCATAAAACAAACAGTCTTATACATTCTAGTTTCAGATGTCAACATCTATTACTTTATCAATAACGGGACCAGTTGTGATTAAGGGAGTACCAGAACGTTTGTAAATTAGACATGGCTAAACTATTTGCGTAGAGACTAATACTTAATTATGAAGTTACTATCGACTGAGTCTTGGATATCATGGATAAAAATTTTAACTTACATGAACTGGAACTCCTCATATGTTCTGGTATGTCCAGCCCCTGTTCTCATAGTAGATTAGATTGGCCATTTCACATCTCAACACTTATCACAGTGAACTTAAACGAAATAGATACCTGGGTGGCCAATACCCGCCGAATCAGTGTAAAACTTTACATTATGAAACTTGAACTCATTTCCGCCCCTAGTAGTGAGCCTAACAGTTACATCCCTGACTTGTTAGCACAAAGACTTGTTACCAGGATGGACAGGAGCCCCAAGCTAACTCCTCCTTAAAAACCCTCTGCCACCCCTCCTACTTTCCAGAAGGTGTTGGTCCAGCTGACCCCAAATTTCGCTATTAGGATACAAGCTAGCTGAGTGGACACCACGTCGCTCATGCCGTGAGGGACATTGCCCTAAGTTTCGCTACAGAGCGACCCAGAAACGTCAGCACGAGGCAGCGCCAGGTGCGAGACCGGGCTCACGCCACACATCGGTATATGCAACGCCAGCACAACCACTACCCGGGCCTGCCATATGCTCCAGTTACTGAGCTGTGCCACTTTGCAACTGTGGCAACCAACACAGAGCCTGTGCCGAGAAAGACAGAAATTTAATGATGCTATGCCGAAAAATTCAGGAACGTGAAAATATTTTATTAAAACCATTCAGGTTTTTTTTCTCTTATAAATATCTTGCATTAAATGGTTGGAGTGAATAGATGGTTAGCTTTATTTTTGTTGAGAATTGAAAACAAATATTATTGAGCATTAACTAAAGCTCTAAGGATTTATGTAAACATTTTGATAGTTTAAAATGAGAGTAAAATAAACCTAACCTAGTTTTTGATTTTTTAAAATTAATTTATTTAGCTTTCAGTTACCATTTTAAATACAAAGTGAAAAATTTATATTTGTGTAACTTGTAAGAGATCTCAGGTTAGTATACATACTTGCCCATACTGTGTTGACCCAGGGCAAGCAAAGTAAAAGAATGCTATGTAAATATAAGTGTAATATAAGAAATACTTACATAATCTCTTTGAGAGAAGAGGAATTAATGTTTAGTGCAGACAAGAAGTCTTGTAAGCTGGGCCCAATAGTAATGAACACTAGTTGCTTAAAATAAGACTGCTGTAACCAAATGGTTGTTGAAACAATATACGGCAGATTTGGATGGTTCGTTTACAAATTAACTGTTCTAAAAACATTTACCACCACATTGATGGTGCTGCATATACCTGTAAAAAAAAATATGGTATTCTTAATTTTTTAGTGCATTATTTTCAGTAAGTTCCCACTAATCCTGGCATGCATCTACCCTCTGTTATCATAATTTTTGTCACATTTTCATAATGTTTTTCATTGTAGTTCTTCATGCTTGCTCCATGTAAATATTTGGTCTCAAATCCAGTGTTGCTTATTTCATTGGAACTCATTGTTTTAAACCAGCAAATACACTAGTACTGTCTTAAACTCATTTTTACAATTTGAATTTATGAAAGAATGCATCAGCTTCTTTTGTGCACATTTACACAATTAATTTTAAGAGTGTCACTATTGCCAATTTTTAAATTCTAATGGCCTGATGAGTACTAGGCATAGAGGTACTAGATCCAAAATAAGTCAAATTAATTTTCTTCATAAGTTTCTACTAGGCATTTATGTT
Source organism: Bacillus rossius redtenbacheri (assembly GCF_032445375.1). Classification (NCBI taxonomy): domain Eukaryota; kingdom Metazoa; phylum Arthropoda; class Insecta; order Phasmatodea; family Bacillidae; genus Bacillus; species Bacillus rossius. The sequence continues at coordinate 29,475,980 of NC_086334.1, forward strand.
AATCATCTGAAAGAAAGCTATTTTTGGAATAATTTTTTACTTTACTAACATGTTTAGTTCACTTCATTAAATTATTTATTCTACATCTTTGCTGATTACACTCCATTATTTACTGTGAATATTTTTTTTTTTATATGTTTGCACTCTGTTCCATTGCCATAATGCACCAACGATCGACATCTTTTGAAACGGTACAGTACAAGAACGGAGAGTGGCGCTCCCCACTGATACACATTTCTTTTCCCTACTTCCCATATCATCTCGCTTACATGCTCTTCACCCCTGCGCTGACAGCTCACAAAACTTCTGGTCTGAACTTTACTTTATCGCTAACCACCAGTCCAATATTATGTACTAAGCGTATTCAAACCTTTATTTTTCAGTTCAAACTTAATGGGATGTGTTCATTCCAGACGTGGGATGACAAACGACATGTGCTGTCGGCTGTGACCTCTGGGATCAGAGGCAACTGGATGTTGGCTCTTCGACGGGCGGCAGGCCTGCAGAACCCATCTCCGACCGACTCTTCCCTTACTGTCGGGGAGAAACTGGAGAGGGAATTGGATAATATATCAATGCAGTGAGTCATCCATATGGTTTTTAATGTCGAACTTTATTCCATTCATGTACCGTGTTTGTCATTATTTAATTTCTGAAATGAAATTATATGGAAAAAGTCATGAAAGTAAAAAGATAAATAAGGATAAAATAAATTATCGAACCAATGAAAAATAGTTTTTTTTTTGTCTTGGATAGGCCGCCTATTGACATACATTTTTGTTAGCAAAATCGTAAAATTATAATTTTTTCAATATTTTCGAAAGATGGCATTGAGTAGAGTTTATCCATTTATTTCTTATATGTTAGACAAATCTTGTATGTATGTAGAAAGTGGGGCATCAATATTTATTTACACATTTTATAAGAGAAAATCGTAGTTTTGTTGCATAAAAAAATCAGCATTTTCCTACAAACCATTGCCAATCCTTAAACTTAACTTCAGTTTTAAAACTGGTTTCTTTGTTGCAGTTCTGTTAAATTCTGTAATGTTCAACATGATTAATTAAGTAATTATGAAATTAAAAAAAATTATTTTACTGCATAAATTTTATGTGTTAAATCTTCCCAGCATTTGCTTGAAGTGATAATGGGAATCCATGGAAAGACAAAATCAGGCCGGCAGGATTGGAATTTGAACCCTTGTCATCTAGAATGCAAGACCAATATTTCATCATGTCAACCTCCCTCCATTCCAGTGTTAAGTGAAGCAAGGGCTTTTTAAACTGCTTGATGTCTGTTGCGAAGTGTGACTTGTGCCTTGTGACTTGTTGCTGGGATGAGATGCCAGTTGTGGGAATGCGTTGTCGTGGTGGTGGCAGGTCTGTGTGCGTGGAGAGGGAGCCCTCGATAGTTCCCAGCACCCCCGTCACCACCCCTCGCTCCATCCTGTTCTCATCTGACGAGGAGTACCGCACGGCCTCGGAGGGCGGTCGCCGGGAGAGCGAGGACTGGGGGGAGTCGCTCGCTCCTCTCCCCCCATCGCCACCCCTCAATCGGACACCCATTTCCAGGGTGAAGGAGAAGGCCAGGTAAACGTGGCTCTCCGTGCCCCAGTTTCCATTACGCGCACACGTGTGGTCAATTTTTTTGCTCCTCCCACCTTCTTTAAGGGGCCCGCCTCGTCAGGGGTGTATGTGTGTTAGTGAGGCGGGATGAAAAGTGCGACGCTTGCCGGTGCTTCTAGCACTGTGTCGCCTCTAAGCGCAAGGCTCTGAACTGACGCGTAGTCTTCTCGTCGTCACAGGATAACTGTGAAATTTTAGCGGTGACCGCAACATTATATGGCCGATAAATGAAGATCAAGGTGTAATGCAAGTCCCTTAAGTGCTTTCAAAAATCTGTACCGGTTGTTTTACGCCTAAAAATTACTCTGAAAACATGCGTTTTAGCCATTTTAACTCTTTTAGAAATACAGTTTAAAAACATGATCCAAAATTAAAAGTACTTTTCGGGCCTCAGCGAACTCTTAAATGCTTTTCGTAAACATAACCCACTTGGATATCTTGAGTAGTTTTGAAATCGCGTTGTTTTTCCTGAAGCTCTGCGCACCGTCTGTGTGACCGGTAGGCGGAGCCTTTAACTAATAACTGTTAATATTATGTAAATTGCTGTACTTACTCTTCAGCTTTATCAACAGTTTCATACCTATTTTAATTACATCGTCACAGCTGTTAGCATCATCATTAACATATACAACCATACTCATCTAGATTACTGCTAGATATTTGCATTTGAAGCTACATCAAGCATCCTTGGTAAGCGTCTGTCAGTTTTCCAAATATTGGCGAGTCTTCTTGAAATTTGCTTCAATTTGTTCTCACTTTTCACGCACATCGACTCAAAATTTGTAATCAATACTCTACAATGTCGAACATTTGTACGTTATCTCACTTCAGCCAGATATACACATCTCAATGACCTGGATCTTAATGAATGATAAGCTGTTTCTGATTTAGACTAGCTCTAGAGCAAGTATTAGGTAATAAATACAGTTATTTATCTTTGACTGACTCTATTGGAACTTTATGAAATAGACCAAGGTAATGTAATTTGGTTAGCTATTTGTATTCAACAAACTTTTAACCCATAGATAAATAGTTATAATCAGTATATTTATCAACACTAATACAAGAACATTCATATAACATTTGATCAATAACACTCAAAACATACACAATACACTATTAAATAACTTAATGACTGATAAATACCCAATTGGTTCAGAAAGTAAATGCACATTACAATAATATCTACGAAAGTTCATGGGTGTCGTACTAGCGTTCTTAATCAAAATTTGTATTAAAACTTGGTGTTCAGGAAATTTTATTCCACAGTATATCGATAGTTATTATGTGTTCCTGGCTATCTCTCACTCTGTCTTACAAGATAACTACACTCAGGTCTGCTGAGCTTAGTAGAATATAACAAATTTAAATATTTAATTCTATTTTGTACTAATTATCACAGACAGTCTAATCAAATAGCATGTAAAACCAAATTTAAATTTGTGGGTCAAATAGTTTAAAAATACTATCAATTTGCAGATTGAGTTTTCACGAAAACGAGTTATAGCTGACGGAGTCAAAATAACTTCATAACAGTTATTTATCTTAAGTTCTGTGTGTTTCCTGTTCACTACAGAGAGTATAATTGCAGAAATAATTCACAGAAGTGTGAACCAAGTGTTGCCTAATAAGATTGGGTATAGCTGCTCTTTGTGTGTGTGGCATCACAATGTTTTGACTTAGTCAAATGGCATATATAAACTTTAATATTGTGTAATAGTACATTTACACACTAAAATTATACAATCATCAACCTTAAAAATTTATGCAACTACTTGAGCTCGACTCAGTTTTTAAGGACTCGCCTGTTCCTGAACAAAATATAATCAAGTCTGGACTGAGCTTGAAACTATAAATAATAAACTCTTATTTGCTTGACTCGACAAGATTGAACCCCAAAAATTTGCAGTCTCATCTTATCACTTATAGATCTTGATTATTAGTTTTAAGTCTATTGCATTAATGATAGTGTTTTACACTTTTTTTTTAGCAACTAACTACTTTGAAAACTTTTCACTATTTGATCCATGCCTAGTGAGTAGTGCAGCTGGTGCGGTACAAGTGACTAAATGGATGCAGGTCTCGGTCTACCTCAAGGTCCAGAGTGTACAAGAGATCAAGGTCATCTCCGCCATCTTCGAGGCGGTCCACCTTGGATTCTGTGCGCACAGAGGACCTGATACTGGGATGCTGCGGCGAGCTGCCAGAGTCTGATGCCGAAGGGAGTGTTGGGGTGCGTGCTTAGCATTTTCCTACAATGTTTGGTTTTGTGTGCGACTTAAGTACATACAATGAAGTGTGAAGTCTTTAATCCGACACATTTGGAACCACTGCAATGCTGGATCAGTGATTTGGCCGGATTATCATAATGGAAATACAAAATACAAAATAAAAATAAAAATAAAAATAATATATAGTTCAATAGTATGTAAAAGATAGATAAAGAAAATACAGATGAGCATTTCTGTTAAAAAGAAGTCTGTGATCTCTTGCTGCGTCTGTGATTAAAATCTCTTCTTAAAAAAATTGTTATAGAAATGTAACCCGCTGGAATACAGGAAACACTTTACTGAAATTAAAACATTTAGTAACGATAAACTTTGAGCAAACAGGCAGTGCAGTAATGCTACCTAGCTGCCAAATTCAACAGCTGAACCCCAGCAATTCGGTTGTTTTCGGATTGCAGATTGTGCTAAATCATAAAATGTGGCTTAAATAATTTAATTTTATTTATGAACTTTTAAGTGTTTATTAAATCCTATAGTATTAAACGAGCAATTCATATACATGTATATGTGTTTGTATATTGGTAAATGGTAGTTGTTTTCTTTTGTCTTTCCACAGACCAAATGTTCATTTTGTGATGGAAAATACAGTGTATGCTTTCTGTAGTTCTGATGAGCGCAATGCTTGGGTGCAGATGGACTCGGTGCAGAGTTCTCTATACACCGCTGTCGGGAGTCAGTCTTCAGAGGTGGATGACCTTAAAACACAGCTCAGCATGGCTCTGTGTGAGGTCAGCAATGCTGAGGAAGAGTTGCTGCGGTTACGACATCACAAGACTGAAATCATTGCACTTGAGAAGCAGGTAAGGGCTTCGTTGCGGAATCTTTATATACTTTTAATTATTTCTCGTAAAAATGTGAGACTGATGATGGTTTGAGAAGTACTGTATAATGATTTTACTCTAGTTAATAAACAAGCAAATAAGTTTTGTTGTTTATTTCCTTTTGAAGCTAGTGTTGGGGCTTTACCCAAAACATTAATGTCCTTAGTAGCTCAGAATCTGTGGACATATGTTAAAACACTGCAGGTATTGCTATAAAAACTTAACTCTACTCATTATTTTATAAATGCTATAGTTATAGTTATATTTGAGTTTGAAAAAAAAAAAAGGAAAGTGAAGATGACAAAAAAAAATCTTTTCATGACTGTCTCTTAAACACAATTTCTATTAACAGTTAATTACCTTCAAGACTTGACTTATAATTATTTGGACAAAAGCCCTCGAATGAAACTTGGTAATGAATCCTATCAATTTTATAGGTATGTTTTATAATTCATGGAAGATTGTTTTATTTTAATTGTATGTACATAAAATCAAACATGTAAAATCATAGTGTTGTTTTTGTTGCAGGTTAAAGACTTGCTTACTACACTGGACAGGACAGAAGAGCAGCTGAAACAAAGAACCAAAGAAGCCAGTGAAGCTGAACTGCTCAGGAAAAGGTAAGCCTGCGCAACATGACAGAAAATCAAGTATTTAGGACAGGGATGGCCATCCTTTTTAATAGTAAGGGTAATTAAAAAAATTAAAAAAAAAATTGGCAGACTAGTGTGCATCTTGTGTGGTCTTTTCAGCATCAACCAGAAACACCTCTGTCCACTTGAATTTGAAGAAATATTTAATATGTATTACTAAGAATAATTGTTTTTTGTTATGTTGCTATTTTGCTTTGGATTAATTCATTAAAACCATTCTGTTTCTCCATCTTCTTAGCTTCTGCTTCTGAACCACCAATACACTTTTTTTTTTTTGGTGTTGGCTGTGCTGTTCTTCTGGAAGGTTGAATTCTTTAATGAACATGAATACAATTCTGAACTGTTTGAAGATGTGGTTACAGGACAAGAGTAGAATCTTAATCTGGTTGTTGGTGAAGATTAGTATGTGTGGAGCGTATTTCACGACAGGCACTAATTGGTGGGTGCATTGCCACAGATTCAACGAGCTGGCGAGGGAACACGAGGAGTTGCTGGCTGACTGGCGGAAGAAAGCGATGGACAAGGACTGGAGAGCTCTGTACCAACAACTGGAGGAGAGGTGAGTGTCATGGCTGTGTGGGCCGGATGTCTGTCTGTAGTACTGCAAGTTGCTAGCCATCTCGTACTTCTCTGTGTTCGTTTATTTGTTTTGGAAAATCTAAATCGATAATAAGTTTCCCGCCTGAGGCAGGGTCGGATTTAATGGGGCTGACACTCGTAGGAGCCGGTTGAAGCCTGAAAAATGCGTTAAGTGAGATAAGATGAGGTATGGGTCAGCGAATGGAATGAACTGGTGGGAGAAATGGGAGTACCCTGAGAAAACACACAGGTCACGGCAACGTCCACCACATTTCTCACTTGCGGTTAATGACTTGCAGAGAATCAAACCCGGATCGTCTGGGTGGGAGGTGAGTTATTTACCACTCGACCACCGCACCTCCACTATATTTATTTTATTTATGGGAAAACTTTGCTGTGCTTTTAGCCAAGTTTAACACTGAATGGCTGAAGGTTTTTGTTTTGATAGTTAGTAGGAATTCTGCATGATGGGGGAGGATGACTACAAGGTGGAGCTACTCTTTGACTAAATGCATTTTGACCACCTCTGGCTAGCACGTGTAGATCTTTTAGGCCTGTACAGTAATTTTCTAAACCAATATTATGATGAGTATATTTTAAGAACTCATTTTTGTCTGAAATATCAAGGAATTTATAAATTAGTAAATTACAAAATATCTGACCTAAAATTGCAAAAGGCACAAAGGCAGAGAATATTATGCACATTTAGGTTCAGAAGGGTTTGTTAGATGAACAGATAATGTGCTAAAGTTAATTTTGTTATTGTTAATATTTATTAGCTATTAAGCTCTAGTTTCAGCCTAGCCTTGAAAGCAGCAAAAGCATTTTGCAGCTACAACTTTGTAATATTGTTGTACCACAAGTGCTTTGTTCAGGTATCGAGAGGACAGCGAGAAGTGGAAGGACGAGCTGAAGGACCAGGAGTGTGCGTGCGAGGAGGCCAAGGACCGGTGCCGGGTCCTGTCGCTGGAGCTGGCGTCGAGCCAGGAAGCCATCGAGCACCTGCGGGGCGAGGTGATCGGCCTGGGCGAGCGGCTGGCCCGTGGCATCGAGGAGAACGAGTCCCTGTACAGGCGGCTCCGCGAGCTGGAGGGTCGCGGCGGAGCAGGCGTGCTGTCCTCCTCCTCCAGGGAGAGGGGCCGCAGCGTCGACTCCCTCAGCGACCTCACCAACATCGATCTGGATCTCGACCTCACGGAGATGGACAAGGAGCGGTAAGACTTCTTCGCGTTTCATTCCATCGACTTTATGATTTAACCACATACACTCTTCAAGATACAGTGAGACCTTTTTTGATAGTGCTGAAAGTAAGTGACAGTTTAATATTGTGATGGAATAAACAAAACAAACACACATTTATGTGGCACCAGAGGACCTGATCATGTCTCAATAATTGTTTTATTCAATTGGAAAGAATACATATTCAGCATTCAAAGTCTAAATGCAGCACCTGTCAAAAAAGTGTTTCTTGACAACAATTTCGAGAGTGTTGAACCATAGTATTAATGGGAATATTTGTTTCGTTATTTAATTTAATTTTTATGTTTTAGTAGAAAAGTTAGAATAGCAGTTATGTCTTGCAATTTAAGATAACAGCAAAACCTCATTAATACAAACCTTGAAGGGACAGAAATTTATTAATTTTGTAATAACAAGGTTTGTAATAACTATACTTCCCCACGTTGCACATACATAATTTGTACATAATGTTAAAGCAGTTTTGCATTCATGCACAAACCTTGCCAGACATTCACCTTGGAATTTTCTTTTGTGATATTTTTGTATATTTATATTTATATTTTTTAAGTTGTGACTCGACCTGTCTGTTTAAATATTGAATAATATTATTTTAAAATCACATGAAATTATGCTTAGTTTAAAGTAATAATAATTTGTTTAAAAAGTTGTTTTGATCTAATCAATAAGGCACTTCATGTAAACTACAGATTCACATTTTCTGCATAAAGATTTAGGTGTTTGTGAAGCTCTAAGAAAAGTACTTGACAGATTACCTACATGCAGCTTCCAGATAAGCACAAATTTTAGCACCTTTATAATTGCTTTACTGGATATAATGACTCTAGTTGAGTTTTCATGTTATAATGTTTTAAGTTTATAATTTAATTTCAAAAGAAAATTAAGAATAAAATGTGTTGGTAGTAGAAAGTTTACTTCATGTCCTAATGCAGTCAAATATTTTTAAGACCGTCTTAGCTATTTTTGGCATTTGCAGTGTTTGTCGTACTACTGTGTTAGTAATAGTACTAGTTAGGTGAAAAATGAAAATTTTTCAAATACCTAGTAGTGTTATTATGTGTACATTTTTATTTTAAATTCAAGGATCATGGAAGAGTATGATGATTTGAGGGGGAGATTTGAGAAGGCGGTCCAGGAGATTCGAGCGATGAAACGAGAACTACGGGAGTCACATGCTCTGTATGATGAATTGGAGCTGTCGTGCATCAAACTGCGGCAAGATGCGAAGCTCCGCGAGGATGACCACTCTGCTCAGTTCTCTCTCATGGTGCGGAGGGTTGATGACCTCACGTTGAAACTGAGTGCAGCAGAAAAGCAGGTACGGAACAAACCTCACATGGTTGATTACAAAAGAATTGAGAATTTGAATCAAAAAATCTGTGACTGCAACAAAAGAATAAGAATTGTGTGAAAAATAGTGTGGTAATTAATTTTCATTACTCATCAATCACTCATCAGTAATGTTTTATTTAAAAAAAAATTAGTTTTAGAGGAGGAGATTGGGGCAAGTTTTTAAACTTTTTGTGTAATTTGATATAACATATTATTTTAGTACTGCTAATGGAACTATCAAACTAGAAAGTCAAAGAAAACAATTCTTTTTGTTAGTAACTTGAGTTTAATAAGTTGTGATAGCTGTGCAGTGTTACACAGACACAGATCATTTTGTCTTGAATTTAATAAGCTGTAACACTACTATCTTGTCCGAGCCAAACATCGTGGTAAATTGTCCCACAAGTTAGCCACAAATTGTTTTTCATATCATCGTGGATTATCACAGCTGGAATTTGTGATTACTCGGCTGTATCTAAAGTATTCCAAAATATTGACTTAAGTCTCCTCTAGATTTTTCTGCAGTGATACATACACTGCACTTAAAAATTTGATTCTTAAGATGTTAAGATGGGACAGTAGCTGTGCAATGTATAGTGTTAATATGCTGAAAGCTAACTTTTCTCTTGCAGGTGCGAAGTTTGAAACAGAAGTTGGCCAAAGCCGATTCAAGAGACAAGCGTCGATCCCTCTCGCTGAAGGGAAGGGAATCATTCCAAATATGTAAAGAACTGGAAGAGAAACTTGGAGAGTTGGAAAGCAAGATAAGTGCATTAGAGTCTGGTAAACCCATCACAGCTGTCTCAATTAGGACAAGCAAACACGCAAGGAGCGAGTCCCCACAAGGAAGTAAGAAAGACGACAGTGGAGACAAGCTGAAGGCATCGTCTTCCCGCTTGAGGAGAAAATCCCTGGATAGTGCAACAAGCTCTGAGCCAATGAAGGTTTTGATACGTCTCACTTCACTGGAAGCGAAGGTCACGAAAGCTGCTGAGCAGATGTCCAAGTGTAAGAGCGAAGATGCAGGAGCCAAGGAAGTGGAAGTAAGCTTGGATGACGGTCCGGAGCCGATGGACTTTGAAGATGGAAATTCAGATCTCATGTTACGTTTACACATTCTTGAGCAAGCTGTGTTGAAATCAAAGGCAAAACTCACGGAATGCGTCTGTCTTCTCCAATCACTGAAATCGGCTTCCCCAGCAAGGCACTCTCTTCTTAGTCAGACCCCACAACTTACATTCTTGGAGAATAATCTCTTGGAAGTGAAACAGATTCTACAGAATTGTGATAGTCGCTGTTCATCGAGTGAAATGAATTCTCTTGTTGCATCAGCAGAGGAAGAGGCAGTGAAGAGTTCTGTTCAGAGTGTTGTGAGCAGATTTGAAGAGCTTCTTCGTGAAAAACTGAGTGAATTGTTTAAGAAGAGAATGAATCTCAAGCAGTCAGGTCAGCTTGATAAGACTGCCCGCACTAAACTGTTAGCTGAGAAATTGGCATACGAATCTGTCTTAATATCAAGGATAGCACAAGCAGTTGCATGTAGTGGTGAGGGTAGTCAACATTTCAAAATTTCTTTGCTAGGTGCTGAAGTTCTAGAGTGTAACAGGCTGTTTTCTGTTCTTAAATCAAAATTGAATGGCTCGACACCACCAGAAACTTGCGAGACTTCAGTCAACTACCTGACGAGAGTTCTGTCGCATAAACTACTTCTTCAAGGTCAGTTGAAGCATGACAGTCATTCTTCTCCACCTGTTAATAAGGCAGCGAACAGTTCAAATTCTGATGCACTGCGACTTATGCTGGATCAGCAGAGAGACTGTGAGGCATGTATAGATAAATATAGAAATGAGAAGCTAAATCACCTTGCCAAAACGTTGGCCATTGAAACTCTTAGTGTCACTGATAAGCATGAACCGGTGGATGAAGTGCAAAACTGGAAGTCAGAGAAGAGACAAAGTCCAAAACCTTCTGCTTTAACTTTGGAGGACCAGAGAATACGTGAAGCATGGATGATGGCTCAAGAGGCAGTGAACCAGGAGTTGATACAGGCAGAGATATCCCATGTGACGATGCGCTGTGGCCAAGCGTACGAGGCAGCACTGTCGTCGGAGCAGGAAACTCGCTTCACCTTGCTTGCGGCACAGCGTGTGGTGATGGAACAGTGGTACGACACTGCCGAAGAGATTCTCAGGCAAGAAATGGAAGCAGGAATCGAAGAGTTGAACGCCAGGTACGAAGAATGCTTGTCTCGCTTGAAAAACGAAAAAGCGTTCATACCAAAAAGTCATCACGAAGAAGAAAGCATGGAGTCGAGACACCTTCTGTTCGAGTTTGCTGACATAATGGCCCACAAAGCTTTGATCGATGCTCGCATAGCCGTGATCAGCAGAGAGGCCCAACATGCTAATTTGTCTAATAGTAGAGCCAAAGAAAATGTGAGGTCTGTTGTGCAAAGCGTCCTGGAGAACGAAATGATGTCTTCTAGGTTTTCGGACTATGAAACGAGCATCTGCAATGTGGACTGTGAACTGGGAAGTGAGTTTGAATTTTTGTTCCAGCAGTATTTGGACCAGTGTTGCCTGCAAGTGGCAAGTGTAGGATGTGATAAGTTGAGGACAGATCACGAGCAGGCGGGGCAGGTGATGGGCTTGCTGTCCGAACTAGAGGAGGAGCTCAATTTGCTGCAGGACGATGCCAGGTCGGAGAAGATGCCGTCGTGCCATGGAGACTCCAAAGAGTTGACATGGAGCGACGTGTGTGATAAGTGTAAAACTTTGAGACAGATTATTGCTAACCTGTCAGCTCGCCTTAAGGACATCAGGATCTGCAAACGTTGCCAGCAGCTGCAGGAGAGCATTAAAAGGTACGTTTGCCCTTTAATTTATCAATGACTGTGTTTGTTATTTGTTTAATACTAAACATAACTGTTAGCAGTAGTAAATCAAGTACTAAGCATATTTATAGAAAGTGCTTTAGCCGTAAAACCTGTTTTACACTGTTTAAAGCATCGAGAAAAAGCACAGCAAGTTGTTGGTAAATGGGTAATATAAAAATTATTTATGTACGAGATCTTCTGTTTCTTATGGCGAAACATTGGATACAAATTGTACATTTGAAAAGCAAAAAAAAAGTACCTTATTGTAGCTATTTGAAAAATCCTTCATATGGGAACTATTTTGCATTTTGTGTTCCTCCAACTTTACACTACCTTATTGTATAAAAACACTAATAATTTCAGAAATACTTAAGCCACCTTTATCCAAATAATCTATTTGAATGACCATTAGATTTCCATTAGAAAATATTGTTTATAGTTTGAGTCACCTTCAGTTCTACAATATATTAAACATTTGAAAATTTTAATAATTTAAATTGTAAAACATATTTAAATTTATTGGTTTTAAAAAAAAACTTACAACTCATCAATTTTCACAACAATTTTTTCATATTACAAACTTTGCATTGGTCTATCTAGATATAAAAATAATGTTGCACTAAGGTTAGAAAATGATGATTGAATGTTAGAAAATGTAGTTATAATTAAATATTAAATATTTAATGGAGGGAAGTGGATTGATTACAACTGGTTTGAAACTTAAACAAGGATCTCTTTTATTTTACAGAAACTAAATTGAAAAAGGTTTAAATAAATAAAATGGTTCTTCTTGAGTTTTTTAAAATCAATATTAGAGACTGGAAAATTTTGCGGATTCATTTTGTGATATGCTAAAATCCAAATTGTCATTATGTTTAGTTCAGCTCCTGCTGTTGGCAACATTTTCATAAATATTAGAACCATGGGGTCTAAACCTCAAGGTCATTGACCCTGAAAATTTCTCAAATCCTGAATAATAATACTGAATAATTAATAAAATAAAACTAGGACATGTTTTTATTTCACTAAACCAAATTGTAAAGTTTTAAATTAAAATATAACAATAAATAAAAAAAAACATGGTTATATTGATTTTTTTCTGTTTTTAGAAGAATTGCTCATTCAATTATGATTTTATAACACTATTGCAACTTTTTTTCATATCTTTATATACCAATGTAAAATCTATTAGATAAAGGTTTTGTGAAAAATGACTAGTTTTGTTTCAAAACTTCATTAACTGTGCAAGTTTTTTCACAGTTTCAATTGCAGAATTTTTTGTTGGACTGATGTAGGCCAACGTGACTGAAACTTAAACAGGATTTCTTGGTGGGATATCTAACCCACTAAAATGGTGTCATTTGATTTGTTGTAACTTAAGTTTTTAATAGTATATATTGGAGGCTCCTGAGACAGGTTCCAGGTTGTGGTGTCCATCATAGGCGTGCGCAGGACTTCAGTAGTGGTGGTGCCAGATTACACAATAGCCCTATCATTCACGGACCCGAGCCTAAAGCGGCCTCCCCCGAAAAAATTTGGATTTGAAAGCTCAAAATGGTGCTATTTAAGGTGTTTCCGAACAAAAACATTAAATACACAGATGTAAATATTTTAACATTTTTTATGACAAATTATGGCTTTGAACGTTTTAATCAACAGGAAAACTACTAAACTATTTACAGTTTTAAGCTTTGTTGAGCCATAAAGTAAATTGCACAAATTGTTTGCACTGAATTCATGCTGGTGGATTTGAAAAACCGTACTTACATGTTTTCTGAAGACGCCAAATAAATGCTAGAAAAAACATTCTCAAAAGTTAAGTTTTAAAATCAAAAAATCAAGGGAGTTTTTGTAACATACCTCAAATATGTAAAATATTAAAATAATAAAAATACACAAATAAGAGTGGGCAAAAGTTTTAACTTTTGGAATACAATAAAAATGTTTTGTCGGTGACTGCATATAAGTCATCGAGTAATCCTCTTCGGGATCCGGCTTTTTAATTTTAATCACCCATTTATACATCATACAGACAGATATATACAGCAATTAACGAACCATAACAACTGTCAACTAGTGAAAATAAAATGATAATTAATTAATGAGTGATCCACGCAACAAACACAGGCTGTACTCGTGTAATCATTAGAACAGTAAACTGATGAGTAAACAGTAAGAGTAAACATTACACAGTAGTGCTACCTGGCGGACGGCCGAGTGGAGTGAACAGTGGACACCGAGCGCGCATTCTATGTAATTCGAGGAGAACTAGAAGTATTTACATTTCAGAAGTTTCGTAGCCGCGGCCCGCATGTACAACACAAGTAATTGCACCTGGCTTGTTTCCGTGTGTATAGTTGGTTCGATTGATAATTGATATACTGATAGTGTTATGAGCACATATCTGTAACTCGACACGAGTGGAAAACATATTTTTTTGGAAATAATACAGTTTTTTGTAAGTTTGTATTATTTCTGCGTGTAAAAAATAAAATAACATTAACCCTAATGGTGGTGCCAAGGCACCTGTGGCACCTACCGTGCGCACGCCTATGGTGTCCATGCCATCTTGGATTGTGACATCACTGCAGCCATTTTTGGCATCAAATTTCCTCAAAATTCCTCAAAAAGACTGTTTAACCTTGATCTTTGACCTTGAACTAGAACTCTGACCTAGACCTTGAACCATGACCTCAGATGCCATCTTGAATTTAATCTTGAATTTAACCATCTTGGAACCAAGCACTCCAATCCCCGAATGTTGCAATTTTCATTACGCCCTCCATATTGAAAATAAGAAAATATTAGCCAACTTTAAAGAATTTTTTTTTAAAATTCATAAAAAAATTAATACATTTTTATGGTAAAATTTACAAAAAAGTTCCTGATTCAAACACGGTGAGGGTAATCAATAAATAATGGTGACAGATACTTCCTCCATGGAAGCCACTGCCAGACTAACCTTACCATCACTGATACCAAGGTAGATAAATTGCCATCCAGTATGTCATGGCATTCATCTTGTTTTCATCTGCTGGAGACCGCCATCTTGGATCTGACATCTTGTTTTCTTCTGCTAGATGGCGCTGTCGCCAAGTTTAATTCGATTTTTACCCACTAGAGTGTAGTAATTATTTATTGCCAGGGCATTCGCCAGTTTGAAATTTGGCCGCTATATTGTAAATCTGTAATTATCAAGCTAGAATTTGGGAAAAATTCCAAAATTCATAAAAAAAAAAATAGCTTGTAAAAATGTAAATTGTTTCCTGAACAATAGATTTTTTGAAAAGTTACCAAAATTAATTTTTTTTCTGCTTTTGAACTTTAGGCCTACAATTGATTTTCAGAGTTAGCTTTAAGGAAGTGAGACAATCTGTATAAAGGAAATTTATACTGTATTGTATATCGGTGTACACATTTGCATGATGATACTTCAGAAAAAATGTGTAAAATGCAGGAAATTTGTAAATATTTTTTTAGCCTCTTTTTTTATATAGTAATTTCTTCACTTGATGTGTATGTATTTATTCCTTTTTTATGCTGAGTTTAGACTCTACAGTAGTTTGATTTAGTCAGCTAATAATGTGTTATGAAACATATTGGCCCTTCTAAAATACAACCTGACTTGGAGCATTAATAAAAATACTTTTCAAAAAAAATAAATTTTGAGAATGTTTGTAAAAAATATTCATAGATGTTTGAATTTAGGTAAACTGTCTTTACTGAAGAAAAAGATTAGTAAAACATTAATGTATATTGCAACAACACCATTGAATTTTCGCTGCTCTAAAAATGGTTGGTTAATTTTGATGGTACCAAATCATTCTCGCATACCAGTCACATCTCACAAATAAGTCCTGTGTTAGCTTGGCGCAGATGGTACAACCAAGGACAAACGTGTCCTTGGGATGGTGGCTAAAAATCTCTAAAGCCCCTTCGTGGGCTGATAACAGATGACTGTAGTCGCAAAAATTATAGTTAAATTTTACAAAAAGATTTATAACCGGTGCAGCCCGGACCACAGTCTTTAAATTGTCACTTAAAATATAATCTTATTTGTTTTGAGCCACTGCCTAACGAGATGTACTTAGTCCACTTAAGCGAGAACTAAAGATTAAAGAAGTGACGTAACTACATCACACAACAGTTTCTCCGTAAAAGGACACAGAACCACACAAATTATGTTACCCTCACATATATAGGGTTTCTGTATAAAACAAACACAATATTACAAAGATTTTTTCTGATTGGTCGCAACAAGAACCTGTTAATTTTACCATCTCCTGTGTAAGCTAACACCTGTCATTTTGCCATAGCTCTGCCTATCTGTCCTTACTTTACCAAAACACTACCTAATGTTCTAGAAACATAATGAAAGCTTTTAAATGAACACAAACGTAGCTATTAACAATATTGAAAGTAAATTATCTACTAAAAAAATGCATTTTTCACAAATACCTATCAAGTCATGTGAAAACCAGTTACAATGTAGTTAAATGTTTTTTCTAGATAAAAAATTATGAAAAATTAGGTTGCCTTAACATTAAACTTATCAAACCAGCTGATCCATCTGAATGACTAAAACCAGAATATTTATTCCTCTTAATAATCCTTACAAAAGCTGGGGAGGTCAGGGTTCTACAATGCCACAAGTGATTAAAGTTAATGTGGTGTTACCAAATACGTAATGTGTTAAATGATTATGCATGTTATTTTTAAACCATTTGTTAAGTTCTATAAGGCCTGCTCACCACATGCACACAAATTCACATGTCCATACTTTAGATTCACATTTATACATACCGATATTTATTTATTTTTGGAAATTGTTGATAAAGAGTGAATTTACATTTACAAATTTTGCTTAGTAATAGCACAAAAAAATATTCCGTAGTGTTTCAATTCAGTGAAGGAAAAAAATGCTCTAAAAATAGAACTTCACATAAGACCTTTAAACCTTTTTAAGTGGTGTATATATTTTCTCTCTTTCTCTTTATTTCTTTCACACTTTTCGTACATACACGTACACCTTTTTTTTTTTTGGTGATGTTCAATGACTACGGAAATTGAAAAATTTCGTTCGAAAATTGTGGAAACGTAGCAGTGCTCGGCGCTGTTGTGTCTGGACGGCCGTCTTTAAGTTCAAACTGGCCTTATGTTGGATACACAAAAGCCGGGAGAAAGTTTTCGTCCACGTGCAAACTACGGCAAGAGGGTGTCGCCACTGATGGGGGCGGGGGCTGTGTTGTGCACCAGGCTGAGCTCCGACCACGAGGAGGAAGTGAGGATGCTGCGACGCTGCCAGGAAGACGACATGCTGCGGCTGCGTGGGGAGCTGGAGCAGCAGAGGCACTCCCTGGTGAGCACGCAGCTCCGCACCGGCTCGCTTGCACCAGCTCGCTCGCCCCGGGTCTTCAGACCCTCGACCGTCTCGCGCAGTCCTCGCGTGTTGTAGCGTGCAGCACAGTCGCCTGTCATCTTCCCTGTTTACCTGCCCCATGAACAAGTCTCAATAGAATGAACGTGCAACTCCGGTTAGAAACGAATTTCGCGATTTTCTTTTCAGTCCGTACAACTCAAAAGTATTGCATGCTTAGTATTTTATGTTGTTGTATGATAGCAAAACTATCCTGGAATACATTTTGAACACTTCAATGGTCATAAAAACAAATAATTACAATTTTAAAAGTACTTGAGAAAAAATTAAAAATTACACAATTTAATTAACGCGATAGTGCTGCAATCTGAAAATTATTTGGCGGAGCAAATGTATTTATGGTTACAAAACGTCTGCTAGAATGCATTGAAATCAGTTTCTAGCCTTGTGCAGGGCACAGTTTATTAAAACGGTTGCTTTTTCGTTACCTAACAGGGATTGGGTTTGAACACATTCTGGAATACGGTCTGTGAGTTAGATTACGGTTGTATGCCAACAAGGTAGTGCTTATTCGCTACCTTACCCAAATGTCTTGGAATACCGGTTTTAGATTCGTGTCCTTAGTATAGTGTCATTGTATATATGTTTTGTTTTTGTCTTAACCAACTGTTTTCACAATTTAATGCTAGTTATACCTAATCCAACCAAGTGTTGAAATGTTACTACTGGTAAACAAAGCCCTCCTAATAAGAGGGACTTGAAAACCTGTTAGGTAGTAGCAAAAATAAATTGATTTGGAATTTTTGAACTAAAAGGTTCTCCTTCAGAATTCGTTCTGACTGTAGAGTTTTTTTTTTTAGAAACCATCAAATTAAAAAAAAAAACACTTTGCAGAATAATCTAGCAACATTAGTACATACACAAAAATAGACTTCAGAATTTTTTTCATATTTTCCCCTAAAAAACAACTATCGTCTTAAAGAACATTTTTTAACGCCATTAAATGATTTTGCCAAAAATAATGTGTATAAACTATAACCTCATCAAAACAAAAAAAAATTTAAACAAAATGAAATAGAACTCTGTATTAGTTTTCTTTTCTTCTGCCATTTCGTCGTTGGAAACAAATGTCCTGACTTCAAAAACGGCAATACTTAGACATTTGTAAGACACCACTGCAATAATTTCTTGGGGAAATAAAAGCATTAAACTACATGTAAAAGAAATATGAACTTAAGTTGTTGACAAAAATAAAGCCGTTCACCATTTTAACTAGATAATCAAAGATACGAAGAAACACTGTGAAACACTTTCGTGTTTATGCCAAACAGTGATACTATCAATTGCCCTTGTAGTAAGAAAAAATGGAAATTCCAGACAGTGTTTTCTTTTGCCGTTTGTGTGCTGTGTTACTTATCTGTGACGTACAGCAGGCCATTCCAAATTGCATCTTTTGCAGTGTTCTGAAATGTAAATAGTAGAAATGTTTTTGTTTATCGGGCAGTGTAATTATGTAAAATAACAATTCTTTAAGAACAGTGCGATAATGTAACTACGAGATTATGCTGTGAAGTATTAGCAAAATAATAATGCGTGATTTTATGCTTATTGCACATGTTGAATATGTATTGAGTTATATAGTTGATTCTTATTCTGTCTAGTACAATGAACTTGACTTTTGAGTTGTCAAACTTTAGCTACTCGCTCGACTCGGCTTGAGTTTTTGAGTTTTGTTCCATCTCCAATTAAAATTATGACATCTGCAAAAAAATCCATAAAGCTATTTTTTTACAAAGTACCAGTCATTTATTTAAATATAAATTTGAATGAGTTTGACACATGCAGCCAGTTGTAATATTTGAGTAAGAGCAAGGTGTGGAGTGCTTGTCAATTATTGGCATTATTGCAGGTCAGGTTGGTTACGTAAGATTGCTTCTGATGCTGTTGCAGGTCTCTCAACACGAACAGGAGCAAGCACATTTGAAAGAGAGAGCACGTCTGCTGGAGCGACGCCTGGGTACGCTCGACAGCGAGTACTCGCAGCAGGTGGAGAACTTGCGCTCTGCCTACCAAAAAACTCTGACTGCTGGTCTGGAGAGGGACATAGAGGGAGAAGAGAACATTCGACAGCGATACCAAGCAGAGATCGAACAACTTAGGGTGACCCAACTAATTTAACTTTTTTGTGTGATATGGTTTCTTAAGTTACTGTTACTGTAATTTTCATTGGCTTTTGAAATCAAATATATTTTGTGAAGTCAAGAAAGTTACATCGGAAATCACTAATTAAACTTGTGAAAAGATGTAGATAATCCCAGCATGCTGCCATTGTTAAATTCTGTTGGCAGTTTTATGTTTTGCATTCTTCACTGCAGAAATGACTAAAATATACATTTATTTCGTGAAGGAAGTAGTATATGTACCAGGTGATATATTTTTTAAGTGGAGCAAAAAAGTGTTGTAAATGATGAAAGTATCATTGTTGTAGGCACTCTGTGAGAAAGGACTGGTTGCGATGGAGAACTCGCACAGGCGCATCATAGCGGAGCTGGACGAGAAGCACAGACAAGAGCTGGAGCAGTTGAGGCTGGAGAAGGAACAAGCTCTGGCAGAGGAGACTCAGGCTACCCTCGCTGGTAAGTACTGCGTGCAGGGGCGTCCCTCTCTTCTTGCTGGCGAGGTAATGACGCTGTTGCACAGGTTCATTGAACGGTTTTGTGGAGGGGACCTATCATAACTAGCCCTTCTAACTTAAATTCATAAATTACTCCAACTGTCCTATTAATAAGTCTCCTGTTTAAATTATCCGTTACTCTACATTTGCATTGCTCTGTGTGTAATACACTTGAAATACTTGCTATCATTACTTTTTGGAGTTTAAAATATTAATATCCTTTATAAAAATTTGTTGCCATTGTCTTGTTTCATTGGAGGTATTAATTTTTTTTGGGTTATTTATACTTTCACAAGTTGTCTCTTTATTTCATTTCAGCCTTGGATGCTATGAGAAAAGCACATGAGACTGAGGTACAGAGAGAAATTGTCAAATTCAAAAACGAATTCATTAAGAAAATGCAGTCCACTCACGACATAGGTGCACTTCATAAAGAACATGAGTGAGTATCAGTTGACAAGTTGTTATAAAATTCTTTAGTAATATAATAATTAGTAATCTAATATTAACAAATAAAACCAAAAAACAAAATTGCAATTTTTTTTTAAAAATCTTTTTAAACTGGGTAGGAAAAATTTAGTGCCTTTTAACTTAAATTGAAATATGGATATCTCAATTTATAAGTCCTTCAGGTCGGTTGCCTAAAGATGGCACAGCTAACATTGTCATTGAAGATGATGTAAGGGTGTGTACTGTGATTCCTTCTTGTTCAAAACTGGTGCACTTTACCCTTTTTGTTCACTTATAACTTTTCAGTTCTCTGTCATGTATAATCAGTGTATAAAATGAATAGAAACAATTTCCAAACTGTCCAGACATTCTCACAGACACAAAGCAGCATACTTGTTACCCGACATGCAAGTTGCCATGTTTACATGTATTTGACAACAGTGTGGTTGTCGAAGTGGTGATGCACTTCCGTTGCACTGAGTTGACGTGCTCTTCCTTCAGAGCGGAAATGGAGGAGATAAAGAAGGAAATACTGTCGCTGTCTGAGCGATACTCCGTGAAGTGCGTGGAGTCTGCAGCGCTGGAGGAGCAACTGGCCGTGGTCACGAAGCAGCTGACTCAAGCCCAGCAGCATGTACAGCAGTTGGATGCGAGGTGGGCTGCATGCTTGTCACAGGTGTCATTTCTGCTGCAGTATCCAGCCTGTGCTTGCCTTGTGATTATAGTTTGGAAATAATGATTTTAATTAGTTTCCTGATGTAGTAAATCTGTGTAGTGACAATGTGTATGAAAGTAGATCAGAATTTTCAAACTTTTAATAGCCAATTGGTTTTATTGTGTTTCTCAAAAGTAAAAAAAAAAAAAAAAAAAATTAAAAATAAGTGTAGTGTGTGTATGAAAGAAGATAAGAATTTTCAAACTTTTAATTGCCAATTATTTAACTTGTGTTTCTCAAAAGTTAAAATAAAAAAAATTAAAGAAAACAGGGAAAAATAAGTGAATTATATATGGAAATTAGTAGGCCTGTGTTGATATTAATTTTTTTTAAAACAAATACAAATAGCTTAATCATTCGTGTTAGATTCAACTAACACTTGGAAATAACTAATATTTAATTGCTGATAAATAATAAGATGAAGCATACCTCATAGGTTGGTTGTATACCAATACCAAGTTTACGTCCTTTGTACAACGTAAATAAATACCAAGTTTATATGGTTTAATGAAACTGCATAATCAAAAATATGAACAAGTTTTGTCATTTTAAACATTCAACAAGTATTTAAAGTTTGTATTTCACTTCTGTCTCAGAAATTGGCAATGGAAAACATTACATGGACAATTCAAAACACGTAATATTTGAGACATTTGAAACTTTAAAACATACAACTATTTGTAACCATTTCATCACACATACCAATAGTGGAAAAAAAAAAAAAGTCAACAACCATGGACTACATACAACATACAATAAGGACACTCCTTTGCAATGGCAGATAAATGAAGTAAACTCAATAGTTGCAATGGCACATAAATGAACCAATCTACCACCATGGACACAGTAGAAGCTTACTTGCTGTATGTATCTATGACAAAACAGATGTTTCGATTCGAAAACATAATAAACGTAAATGATGGTTCCAGATTTCAGAGGAAAATAACATGAAAATGTATTTGTAGGTAATATTGCAACACTAAAATATAAATTACTCGTTTCCCTTTAACAACAAAAGACAAAAAATAAATAAATAAAAAATAACTTTTTTAGTGGGTATACTATCAAATCTGTTATAATTTATTGTAAAAATTTTAAGCATTCACTAAATTCTTTGACTGCAACAATTTTTGATGTAATGAACTATTACCATAAAAACAGGGGTTTAAATTAAAACAAAAAAAAAAAAAACATCCTTACTATCAAATAAATTGGAATATATTTTAAACGATCTTAATACTATCTTAAACTTTGGTCGAAAACAATCTTTATGCGACTACGTATTAGTGCACTGGATTAAAAATAGTGTTTGAAAGTAAAAAAAAAATTCATGACATACCTTTGTACGCATAATATGAAATTTATTCTAAGCTATTCAATGCTGGATACATTGAGTTAAAAAGGGATTTTTTAGAGATGGGTCGAGTCTTGGTTTATCGAGTCGAGCCGAGCCGAGTTGGGTCAGATTGACTCAACTCGAAAACCGAGTCACATATTTTATCAAGTTCGAGACTCGAAACACGTTTCGAGTTAAGTACCAGCATCGTAACATTATAGCACTTTATTATAGGTTGTCTTAACGTTTTCGCCAAGTCATTAATACAGCAAGAAATGATAATGACCTTTAAACAAAACAAATCCCGTGCTAACCCAACCTTGCCCGCTACCGTGCTACGGCGCTAAAATAGGTACAAGTGCAACCAAACCTAGGCCTACCTTCATTTATGAACGTGACGTCGTAACGTGATTTTGTCGATAGTGGCGACAGTTTATAGGACAAAATTATGTCACATGACCATTTTATATAAAAAAAAATGCTTGGAAAACAGCGTGCACTGTTTTCATTTTGTTTTTCATCCTTTGTTTACTTCAAATACGGTACCGCATTTGTTTACAAAATACGTCAAAGGATTTTCACTGAAGAAAAATTTGTTGCAAAACGCACATATATTAATAATCATCACGTTTATCGTGCCCCGTTTATAATAACTCGTATAAACAAGAGATTTCCGTAACCTAAAAATATAAACACAAAATAATTATATTATAATATTTAGTAAATAACACCAAGCTGTGAAACGTGAAAATGGCTGCGTGTTAGGCCAGCCAGCCTTTCATTATGGAACTAAATTTAGCTGTGCTCCGCTACGCAGTGCTGAGTGTCAATAACGTTTAGGATAAAATTACTTTCTTTTTGTTTGTTACTGATCGCCAAATCAAATGCATGAAATATTTATTTAAAAACATATTGATATTCTTGTAGTTGTAACAAGTTCCGGGCGAATAATCTTGCCGCGGAAAGTGTATTTACATTGAGAATGTGACATTGTGACAAGGCCTATATCCCTTGAGCTGTTTGTTCATGTGGGGATCTGCCGGTGGATCGGAAAAAAAAAGTTACGTAACTCGGGAAGCCTTCTTTTCACAGACGAAAGAGCCAAACTCCCGATCGTACATCTTCGTTTTTTTTTGTTCATTGTAAATAAATATGGCGGTGTTGATAAAAGCAAATACCATAAACAAGGCAACAGTATTTATTTGTACGCCGCCATATTTTTCGTTTGCAGTGTGTCTGTGAATGTTTATTTTGGACAACTCATGATAACTATGGTCAATTAGGTTAGGTTAGCTACATTATAAATACTTTAAAACATTGTGGACGGTTCATATGGTTAGGATAGCTACATTAAAGATACTGTGAAATCATGTTGAAATAAATCTTAGTTTTTTATATTTAAATAACATAATGATTTGAATTAATCATTTAAAATATTTAAATAATGCAGATGCATCTTGGATACACAATTTTTATATCAATGGGTGTAGTAATATTTTATTTATCATATTCGACGCAAAAAATTATAAAATTATGAAACTCAAACTGACTCGACCTCTTCAAAAATTTTGTGACTCGAACTCGACTCGACTCGAAATATGAATTGCAAAACTCGGCTCGGCTCGACTCGAAGCCAAAAAACCTCAACTCGTCCATCTCTAGGATATTTTGTTTTGTTTGGATTCCTATTCGTTATTTCTATTTGAATTCAATATACATATTGGAGAATACTTCGGTGTTTGTGTTGTTATTCTGTGTGTGAACTGAAAAGCAGTTGTTCGCACGGGCCCAGTGTGTTTGTACGCGAGACGAGCGGCTTGTGCGCGGGCTCGCAGGAACAAGCAGCTGCGGGCCCACCTGGTGTCGGAGGTGAGCGAGCTGGAGACGGGAGACACGGCCCAGCTGCTGCGTCAGCGGGACCAGGAGCTGGTGAAGAAGCAAGAGGAACTGGGGCAGCTCCAGAGGGAGCTGAGCACAGCTCGGGCGGTGAGTGCCTGTTGCCCGCACGGTGCAGTGGCGACACAGACGTTCAGTAGCTCTTCGTCTTCGTCCTTTGTATGCACCGGAACCCGAGATCACCTTGATTCAGGAAGACCCGGAGGTTTTGCACATTCAGATTAAGATCTTGTGTATTAAAACTTATGAATTGTACAGTCAGAGTAAGATATTGTACAAAATAAGATCATCTACATTCAAAATCAGATCATTTACATTCATAGTTAGATCTTCTATATACTACATTTATTCAAAGTAAGGACCTGCTCATTCAAGTTAAGGTTTCTCAAATTTAAAATAAGGTCTTGCAGATTTTTTTATTTTACCTCGTATTGGTTTTTTATCCCTGGTTACTGATAAAAAAAATGTTCAGGAAATAAGATTTTGATAATGTCATATCCTTTACATATCTAGCTGTTTATTGTTCTTATATGGATATGTGTGTATAAATGTGTATGCATATGTATATACACACATATATTAAAGTAATGGTTAAGGTTTTTTTTTAATATCTTTTATTCTTTTCTCAAGAGACATTCATGTACTTCTTCATTTACTTGCAGTTCTCTCACTTCTTAAATATACTTTTAATTGTGTCAACACCGTGTAAAAATTTAGTAGTAAACAAATTCAATTTGTGAGGAAAAAAACGACACTTTTTTAAGTCATGGATTCAGGTATGTATGTAAATGTTTTTCAGTAGATAGAGTGCACAATTATTTTTGGGTTGAATTGGAAATGGGTCTAATCAGTTTATAATTTTTTTGGTCATCAAAACATTATGCATTAAGAAATTTTTAAAAGTTTTGTTTAAATGTTTGTATGTAAAACAGTAAACTGAATTGTGCTTGCTTTAAAACTTGCTGTCATTCCAATTTAAGTAAATTAAATTTTTACAGTAATAAAGTATATGTGGCCAATATTATGTCCAATTATTCTTCATTTTATTAATAATTTTTAATACTAATAAGCAAGATCTAACACATTCTGCTTAGCATTGATTAATAGCATGTTTTACTAAAATGCTGCATAGCAACAATATTAAACACACTAACTTGATTATAAAGATATACAGGTACATAATGATTTTAATTTGTACTTTCTTGGTTGGGGGGGGGGGGGGGGGGGTACTAAAATGTTAATTTTCAAGATTTGTTTATTAATCCATATGAGACATGTAGTATCTGTCATTGCATTTATTTATTTCTGAAGATTACATATTATGCCACTTAAAAAATTTAAAAAGTAGAATCTGTTGCAAAGTAATGTAGGGATTATTTCTGGCATTTTAATTGGTTTACATAGCTGGTCTGGCCACAGATTGTTAAAAACATTCCGTAAATCATATGGTTCATGTTCATTCAGAAAAATATTTTGGTGTGAATTTATAACATTTGCCTCTCATAGACAATGTAATAATTGGAAAATACATAGTCACTAAATTTGGGTTAAATTAACAAGGTGAAAGAAAGGTTTTTCTTAAAAGATTGTGTATTTTAAATTTAATATTAAGCAAGGCAGCAGTTAAACCTTTAGCTAGACTCGTGTTGCAGCCAATCATTTGGGTTGAAGGTAGGATCTCTTTTTAAACAAGTAAAACCTGAAATTTGAACTGTAAAAGTCTGAATTTCTTTTTGTTTATTCAAATTAAGTAGGTAATGCTAATGTTCCCTCTCTGTACTTTGTAAGCATGGAGTAGTTGGTCTGCAAATATTTTAATTTCACTTTTTTTCCCCCTGCATATTTTGTAGCAAATTTGTGTTTGAAGTAATGTTACGAATGTTTTTATTTTATTACTTGTGTTTGGTTTGGTATTTGCACCAACGCTGTGAGGTTTGCAGTAATGTTGGCTTGCTGTGAGGCGTCAGTGACCAGTTCTTGTGTTGCTTGTTGTTCACTAACAGCATGGGGAGGAACTCATTACACTTTGCTCTCAGTTGAGTAACGAGCACTCTAGCCAACGCGACAGGGCCGCAGTGTGGGCCCGCCTGCAGAAGCTGGCTGCCACTTGCCCGTCACTGAGGAAAGGTACGACCCAAACTCGCATCAAGGGCCATCTCTTTGTTTTGCATTTACTTCTGTTCAGTGGTCACGGTCTTGTCTGTAGGGCATATGTCATTAGCATAACAGATGCTTGGGTGCTTGTAATAACTACCCTGTGGCTAGGAGTGGCTCAACATTCAATTAATTATCAGTATCTATCTTCTGTTTTTAAATGTGCTGAAAATAAAAACATAGAATTGTCTAAATGTAAGAAAATTACTACACGGTATATATTGCGGTTGGTCTGATGAGCAGTGGAAACCCTTCCAAAATGTGTGCTATTCACATGTAGTATTTTATGTACAAACTTGTGATGATTTTAAGAATTTGGAAATGCCAAATTTTATAAACTAATGAACTACGTCTAATGAATGTAGTAATGAAATGTGTTTTAGTGGTTAAGTACATGAAGTAGGTGCTGCAACAAGGATTTGCATTTACATAATTATTTACATTTCAAAAATAGTGCACATTAATATTTAAATGTTTGTTTCAAAATGTCAAAATCTCAGGCTTTTCACTTAAATTTATTAGTATGACATTTCGGAAACATCATATTATTTAATATACACATTATCTTTAATAGTTATAACTTCCAAATGGATTAAACACATTTAATTCTTTTAGTGTGGCAAGAGTGTCTTTAACTCTATGGACATGAACCTTAACCAGTGATAAAGATTCAATTTTGTGGTGATGGCTTTAAAATGAGGTTGCATTCATACTGGAGACTCAATTATGGTGGTGGCAGCTAAAATGCTTGATTTAACATGAGCTACTTAAAGAACCTGTGTGACTCAACTTTAAGATCATAGCATCTTGTCCATGGCTTTGCTAATACAAAACTTACATTCCCTTAGTAAGAAATTATTTTATTTGAATTGAGGAATAGTAAGTCAAATAACACTGACATTACGTTAGTGATGGGTCAGTTACGATTTTTCTTGAATCCAAATATTGAATTTGAATCACTAAGACTACCTTAAATCCACAACTGAAATCTTATGGATGAAAAAAATAAATCTATATAATAGAGAATAAATAAAAATATTGTGTTGAAACATACATTTGAAACTTGGAATGTTCATTTATGAATAAAGTTTTGAGAATAAATACATAATGTAATTTTATATACCAGTAAATGGTTACATATTAAAATACGGTACAGTAATTGGATAGGTTCTTTGGATGATTCTTACAATGAGAAAGACAGATTTAAATCATTATGTATTTTAGACACGCCATTGCTATTTTGCACTGTATGTCCTGGAGAAAACCTGAAGAATGGAGAAAAAAAGATAGATACTCACACAGGAAACAAGCCAAAATCAGCCGATGTCAAATGTTAATTGTAGATAGCAAAGAGAATTCTGTGGGAGGATTTAGTCAGAACATTGTAACAGCACAGACGAAAATAGGAGGCTTCCCAAGTCAAAACAGCTGCAAAGTTTCTGGAACTGAGATTTGTTCCCATCAGGCAGACTGATAGCGGACAATGGGAAACTGTGGCATGGCCAATGGCAAATGTTGCAATGTATTGTCTTGTAAAGTATGCTGTGTTCGTATCTGCTGTCTTCATTGTGTTGTCTCCAGATTATATTTTTAGTATCATTGTTGGGTTAATCTGTCTCTGTTGTCTAAGGTTGTTTGCCTGTATTTACATAATGGTTTTGTTGCAACTGTCTAGTCTTTGTCAGCCCACTGTGTTCATCTGTGCTGTGATATTGTTTTGACTAATTCCTTCCACAGATTTCTCTGTGCTTTCTATACAATTAACATTTGACATTGGCTTGTTTTCTATGTGTTTGTGTATTAATTTTTCTTTGTCTGTTTTCTGGTTTTCTCTATGACATAAAGTGCAAAATAGCAATGGTGTATGTCCAAAATAATAATTTAATTCAATATTATAGGTACTAATAAAATACTAATAAAAACACAAATTGGCCTAGTAAGCTCTGAACTGTTGGTCTTTAATTTTTGAATTTATTTATTCAATCCAATATTTTTCTTCAGATCTTTTTCTTTGATTCTGAAATTTTCAATATATTAGAGATTCAATGGAAGTCAAAAGTTCGAGGGTTCAATTGGTCCGTCCATGTATTTTATATATGTAAGAATAATATTTGAGCAGTTTTAAGACTGCTTATTCCAACATGAGTGTAACACATTCCTACTGTCATCACATGGATTGTGGCATCTTGTCTTGATGCTGACACGTAGGTGTGTTGTGTGGATGCTGGATACAAAATAGGTATGAGTTGCTTTCCAGCTTGTCTGTCTACCAGACCCTTCGTTGGCCTATGGCCTGGTGTCAAATACTCCTGGAGGTGATGGTGAAGAGGTCTCTCGCTAGGAATTTTGGTGGATGAAGGGGCATTAATATGCTGGTAGCTGCACAGTTCCCTCTTGTTTGTCATCGTTGGCCAGCAAGGGCGCCCATACCCGGGGGCAGGGGGGGGCCGTGGGCCCCCCCTAGCTTTCAGGGAAGGAAAAAAATATAGTGTAGTCAGGTGTTTTACTTTAAAGAAAATTATTTAAATTCGGTATTATGTAGAAGTGGTTCAACACGAAGATATTATTGTATATTGTTTTTTACATGTCTACTTCATTTTTTATGTTAGTTCAAGCATTAGTTTCTGCTGCTGCGATATAAAGTGTTGTGAACAGGGAGAAAATGCTGTTCAAGTGCAACGCCCGTGGCGAGTCATTCCCCTTCGTATTCCTACCCAAGCTCGCGCGATAACACAACACAACAGATTTAGACCAGTCAGTGTTAGACGACGCGACAGTTGACATGTACTTGTAGACGGCGAAATGTTTTGCTACTTTTTCGTCATAATAATGTGTATGTTCACAAATAACAACTCAAAACAGAGATTTTTCAATAGTATTTAGGTCTACAGTTTTATGCATTTGGTCTAGATTTAGTTTAGTGTATTCAGTCAGTATAAATAACTTAAGTGTAAATAAATCAGTGAAAAGTGTAAAGATAAAAACCATTGTTATTATGTAGTGTTTCTTAGTTTTCCTCATTCGTCACATCCGCTCAGAATATTCACAATTTTTAAGGTAAGCTAACACCTTTAAAGTTACTCAAATAAGAATTATTGTCCAGAAAAGTCTACAACGTAAAATTTATGTTGGAATTTTGAATTTAGAGGAAAACCACTTTTTCCCTTCAAAAGTGTTTAAAGGGATAAGGATTCCGCTACCTTCAGTAGACTCGGAAGCAATTTACACTGGAATCTCGATTTTACGTACGCTCACGGTCGCTTGGATTGCAATCGTAAAATCGTTATCTTCATAAAATTTTAAACACCCCACCCCGTGAAGATACATGTTATAATTTATTGACCGGAATATATATAATATTAATAATATTAAATAGTAAAAACAATGACTGCCCTCTGTCCTCCCCTGCGTTCCCCTTATTTTTTTAACATTCCATAACTTGCCTCATTGCACGAGTGATATAAAAGTGACATCAAAGCGACTAAACACAGTTGCACCACGCTTTGCATCATGTTAACTTTTGTGTGGTGACAGTAGGTTGTCCGACATGCCTTTCTTGGAGATCTTTCCTTTTCGTAAGACGCTTGCTACTAAAATAAATTTATATTTGAGTTTGCAAACTTGTCCACTCCTTGCCAGAGATGACTGAACACAGACGAGACTATCCAGGGTAGGGTTGATGAGCTGGAAGAATTCCCTGCCTTGCATTTTTATGGACGTCACCTTATCATATTTATCAGTTAATCTTTAACAGATCGGCTTGAAAAATATTAATGAACGCACTTTTAATAACATAATCGAGGAGAACAAGCACACAGTTCAGTGTTCACCTGTACTGTTTCATAAAAGTGATCATAGGTAGGGATTGGAAAAATTCGCGGTTTCAATGACCACTAGGATAGACTCCACGATTCTCTATGTACTCGGGCAAATATCACCTGGCTATTGGCTACCGACTCGGGACACCTGTTTATTGCGATTCTTATGATTCGATACTTCTTTTGTTGAGTGTTTGCCATTGGCTCAGAGTCCTTCAGGTAAATTGCGGTCCAATCACTGACGCAGCATTAAGATAAACGAGTTTGGATTCCAGCCTGTCTCGAAAGGAATCCGCGAATTTTTACGGTCTCTAATCATAGGCTTATTTGGTGAAGAAAAACGCTGCTCTGTAACGACAGACATTCATTAAAAACACAGTACATTTTAGTGCGAGAAGCCCTTGAATTTGTGATAGCCATAGGGAATTATTTGTTTGTATAGTAAGTTAAAAAAAGCTTAGTTAAAAATCCGCTCGTCACGTGTACTTGCTGCGTCACTTATACCATTTTTGAGCGTTTTTTTTACTGGGAAACCGATGCTGCGAAGGTAATGAATGCGATACAGGTCAAGATAATGCCTAATGGCATGGGTTGCTGGATATTAGCGGAAAGAAGAGGAAGTAGCTACTCAATATCGTTTCTTTCTCTCACACTTACAAGGTTTCAAGCTCAGTTGCTCTGCTCACGAGCTGGAAATGTTGGAATGGGTAAGGAATGTTGAGTATAGTTCATTTGCGGTAAAATAAATATGTTTACGGCCTTGACATAATTTTTCAATCAAAGGAATTTCGAACTTTGTGACAAATAGTGTACCTAGTCCATTTTTTCTTTTCGATTTTGAGTTTGATGCTGCAATAACTTATACAATATTCACAAACGGTAAATGGCTGTTGTATTAGCTTAAAAATATGAATACGCTGTGCATTAAAATTAATATTTTTATATGTTTTCATAGTGTTTTTAAATTTTTTATTAAATATATTTTGGTGTCAAATTTTCCGAATTTTAGATGGTTCCTGAAAAATGTATTCGTAAAATCGCGGCTTCGTTGAGTCCGGGCTCCGTAAAATCGAGGTTGTAATGTACTCTTAATTCTGAAGTTAAGTACTGAACATGTTATTTAAGGGTTTATCAGGGCCGTATTTACGCGCAGGCTATCTAGGCTGTAGCCTATGGGCCCGCACCACAAATGGGGGCCCGCACCACACGACACGAAAAAAAAATTACATATACTGCGACGTGGATCTTCTTATATTCTTAAAATACGCGTCGACATAGTGTCCAGTTGTTTTGTGTGGATTAATTGCGCCGAACTAAACACTTCTGTGGAAAGCTGATATATGAGTTATGTCAGCATTTAGAAATTTTCGATTATTTTCATTGGTTTTGGTGTCACTTAATTCCTTAACCTCTAAATACTGTTTGGTTAAATTGTCTAGTTAAATAATAAACTAATTTTTTCTGCGCTTTACTATCACTAAATAAACTTATAGTCCTCGACTACTGAATCCATCTGTGCTAATTCTAAATGATAAGCAATTATGATTCATATCGAAACATAGTAATATTCATTTAATTGTGAAACAATTTTTGACTATAATTATAAGCGTAGTTCAGGTGTTACATTTAAAAACAACTGTTTTCTGACTGTGATAACATATTTAAATCGTTTCTCTCCCAAAGTTGAATCTTTTGACCAACACGTTTTAAACTTTATAATTATTTTAATTTAATTTGTACGCGACATTTATTTATGGGTAAAGAGAACAATTAGTTGAAGGACTGTATTCTTGATATCCGTGTACACGAGACGCTGCAAAAGTACAAGGACTGTATTCCTGCATTTTTGTTGCTGAAAATTCGTTTGTTTCAATAAAATAGTTAATAATTAATTAATAAAGTAGCCAATATAGATTTTTTTATGGCGAATGAGTACTGTGGACTGTGGACTAGTATTTTAGTAACCGGACAAAAATATTTAATAGGGTCAGAACTGTAACTATTTTATGGCTAGTAACAAGCCGCAGTTAAGTCTTCCAAAATATTAAAAATACTTCATACCTCTAAGTCTGGCCCCCCCCTACAAATTATCATATGGGCGCCCTTGTTGGCCAGAACACAATCTCTGGAAACATCTGCGGTGGGATAAGTGGAAATGCAGTGGGTCTTTTGATGATGGGAATGGTAGGTATAGTGAGGATGCTTGACCATTCTTGATGATGACTTGCCGTAATTGGTGGAATATTACAGCGAGTAACAACCACCCCGTAGAGACTGGTTCCAGCTAGACCTATTACTGCTTAGCTAAATCATATTACATACCTAGTAGTAGTGTGAGGGATTTGCAAAACTTCAGTAAGGGGTGCCATCAGCTTCTCATTTCAACATGGTATGTTTGTATGTATAATAATTAGCTAACATGGTTGTAACAGAGTACGTATGTTACTGAATTGCTCAAACTGTGAAATAGCTCTAGTAGGTACCTCATTATTTAATAGACATACTAATATTCAATTATGCCTCCTTGTTACATGAAACGATGCCTTATTATAGGTCTCAAACACTGCAATAGTAAATCTGACATCCAAAACTTAGGATGTAATGGCTGTGTAATGCTTATGCATCTATCTTCCCTGCTCAGAAGTAATCAAATACAGTCCCCGAATATCTTGGAGGCTTTAAAAACTTTTTTTAATTAGTGTACAGATGTAGTTAATAGTGGTTGGTTAATAATGCCTGGAAGTAGCTTTAGATTTGCCTGGAAATATCCATTGTACATAATATGTAATGTTGTAGTGTTATTGTTATTTAAATTATTATTTTTTATTTACAAATTTGTTTTAACATCTCTGCATGTGAACTTCAGATATTGAATTTCTTTGCTATATTTAATGCATTATAAGATGACATGATATTGAAAAATTATTTGTCTTTATGTATGTGCAATGTTTTAATTTAATTATTTTATATTTTTATAGTATAAATACAGTTGAGCCTACATTTTCTGTGAATGTGTATATGAACATACTTAATTATGTGTTAGTTTGTTTCTATCAGTATGCAGACAGATCTTACACTTATGCTAGGTAAGGTTATGGTTTTTTTACTTACTATGTGAATCTCATTTTGTTTTTTATATTGTGTGTGTGTGTGTATATGTTCGCATGCAGTGCACTATTAACTAGTGCCAACCTTTTGAAAAAAGTCAACAGTGAGGTTGGTACTTTTAACTCATTAATTTCTAAATTAACGTGCTTTCCAAATACATACTTTAGTCATACAAGGTTATTGGATTTTGCAAATAACCAGGAGTACTGTATGTCAGTGGTGGCTAAATTAAGACTAAGACTGGCTTGCATAGTTGTGACTGAGACAAAGTAAAGAATTTCTTCATTTGATATACCTGTAAAGTCTTTGCTTAAATGTTACCTACCTGGTTCTGCAAGTGGCTGTTTGCCTAAGTAATTTCATTTGACATCGTAGGATAAGCTGTCCAAATCTGTTACAGCATTTACTAGTAGATTTAAAGTGTGAACCACCCAGTGTTCCTTAAATTTTCTAACTCTATTTTGTGTCATTGCTAATGCCACTAAGCAGATGAAATAGCAAATTTCATGATTATCAAAGAACAGAAAAAATACAAAATTATTTAAGTCTCCTGAGACACTTGCACAATAGCACTCCCAAGTTCATGTTATGGATTTAAAAAAATGTATTTAATCAGTCTTAGTAACTAGTCATTGCAATAAATTGGATATTACATTCTCTACGTTAACATCACTTGGTTATAGTGGCCTTAAAACACGTTGTAACTTGCCTCCTTTCATTTCAGTAACCGTGATCCCTCGTAATTTGGCAGCGGTGTACTTGTCCAGCTCCCTTCGCAGTTCAAGACCCCTCCAGCGAGTCCATGGCAGTATTCAGACGTCCCAGGCTTCCACCTCCCACTTCACGTATGACGGCTAAGTCCGCGAACACAAGTCCAAAACAACCAGTCTCTACACAGACGGACAATTTTTACCGCTCACTTTAATATGTGTGCACCCATAAGGTATTGACCAGCAGTAGCTATTGGCTTCCATTCGTTTTTGTTGGACAACTTCGCATACCGATGTAACCGAACGTAAACCGAGTTGTGTGAACTCGCAAATCACAAAACAGCTATCATTTTCATAAACCCAGTATGTGCTGACTGAATAAGCAGTCATTTTCACAATACGCAAGCGTAACTGCATGTAACATAACTTACGTAACTCTGCATAACCCACTCTGGGGTTTATATTACTTGCATAAAATCGTGTCCAGGTATACCCTCACCAAGTTCTCCTAACCTCCGACAAACTCTAATGACAGTTATGCCCTGTATGCCCTTAAGTATAACCGTTCGCGTTAAGTCTTCATGTCGTATACTCTGTGGTGACAGAATGTCCAAGTCCTGCTCGGACTTATAATTTCTCCAGTACCTGCTGCAGTGATTTACCTCTATAGTTTTATTTTTCAGCCTCATCACACTGAAAATAATTCTATCACTAAAGTTAACGTAGAGACTCAGCGTCTTACCAATACTGGGTGTTCCAATGGTGATCGGGCAGTATAACGAAATGCGGCGAGTCGGAGTGTCGGGGAGGCATAACGACTTTCTTCTTCGGTGGGCGACTGCTCTCCAGCAGGGTGTTTACATACGGCCATTAAAGCAACGTAGAAGGTTCTTTCAAAATCTTCTATAGTCTCGCTATAATAGCCGTCTTCGGCTGACGTCGCCGTTGGTGTGGACACTGGAGCCTATTTTTCTCAGCTGCTTCATGGGTTGCCTACCTACAGGCTTAAGATAAGAGCCAGTAACATGGTAAGACACATCCAGGCAAAAAAAGGAGGGGGGGGGGGGGGGAGGGTCACCTAAAGGCCTAACACAAGAATGCAACATGCAATGATCGCAAAAAAACTACTTAATACAACGGGCTAGTCACCATCAACCCTACAACTTGAAACAGTTGAATTGTTGAAAAAAATGTTCATCATTATTCTTTTCAGTAATGTTTTTCCACAAAAACTTGTTAAAATTGTTATAGTTCGATTTAAAAACTTTGTTTGCTTATGCTCACACTTTTCAAAAAGGTTAAAAAAGTTTTTAAAAAAATTTGCTTTTTCAACCATTACCTTTTCGGAAACTAAGTGGCATTCATACTACCTACCCACTTCCTTCATGTGTTTTATGATTTAGTGTTGGTCATTGTTTTAAGCTATGGACAACAAATGAAAATTTTAATTTTTTGTTTTTTTTACTTTTCAGGACTCAAGGCCATTGAGTCCAGTCGACCCAAATCAGATTGTGGTGTTGCGAAACAAGTCACAAGTTCCAGGTTTAAACAGCAAAAGGAACCGCCAACTCTCACCAGTGCAGGTATTGCACAAAATGTTGACATGTTAGAAATACAGTTATGGTTTACCATTAAATTGATTTGAAGCATGTCATGTTTTATATACAGCAAAACCCCTTATTTGCACTTTTCGTGGGGACAAAGTAAAAAAGTGTAAAAAGAGGGAAAGTGTAAATAAATGGAAAAGTAAGAAATACGTTAAAGTTAATTAAAATACAGTCGCATCCTGCAGCGTTCATAACAAATACGGGCTACATTACACATACGCATTGCACCACAGTAAAAAAGTTAAAAAAAAAAGGGCCGCAAATTGGAAATTTACCGTCAATAGCGCGCCGTGCGTGGAGATAGGTCATTGTACTCAATCAGCTGTTGTTACGGCGCGGGGTAGCCGCCTGCTGGCTCTCTCTGTTCTCTGAGCTGCGCATGCGCAGTATAACTCACTCAACGCTCCGCCCAGACTCGTGACCTTCCATAGCATCCAGCCAATAGATGCGAGCTTAGCATAAAAAAATATAAGCTCCACCTCCCGTGTACCAGTTTTGTCCAGTTATAATACCATTTTATTGGTATACGCACCAGTTTTCTCGCTGCCGTGACATGTTAAAGTTTACGTTCATCTTGATGTCTTGATACCAATAATTAATTATATACGATCCCCAGAAATAAATGGTTAGTTTAAAAAATATGTGTCAACTGTACAATATTTCCGAAATTATAAAATATGTATAAAACAGTTACCAAGACTCCGCTCATTTTATCGTGTGAAGTTTATGTCTCGTACCAGTATTTCGGCTAAGTTGTGACATAAATATAGTATCACAACTTACAAGCAGCCTTGTAAAGTCGTAATATTCCCGACATTCCCGGTACGTTTATACATTCGTGAGTTTACATTTTTCCCTAGTACATTTTAGATAGTCTCCTGCTATAATTACTCGGACTTTTACACGCCTAGGCTTAAATTACGTATTATATGTTTAGAAATAAAAGCAACTTTTCATTTTATAAAATATATATATATTTGCGATTTAAAATGTTCATTGCCGACTATAAACGTTACGTTTTTCACAATGTTTTTAGGCCTACTATGGTTGTTACGTGACGTAAATAGCGGGATGGATTCAATTTTTGAGACGTAATTCGCGTGACAGTATTGTATTGGACTGAATGGGAACCAAACGGGACCTGAAGAATATAGTGTAAATAACGGGAAAACGTAAATAACGGTAACGTAAATAAGGGGTTTCGCTGTAACTATGATGAATAATATTTTACTTAACTCTTAATGTGCAAGCCTCGAATTTCCAATGCATTTATGCAATTAGAGTAGAAAGTAAATTTTAACAGTTTTCGGCAGTCTTAAAAGGCACAGCATGATGGCTGTGATCCTATGGTTCTTATGCAACATGTATGAAGGGGGTAGTAGAATGGCATGTCTGGATTTAATTGTTCTATCTGTGCATTCACGTGTTCTTGTTCCAGAATTGATCCGGTCTCCAGAGCAAAACATTTCCCGAAGCGAGCGAATTTTTTTATCGCTGGCCCCCCTCCGCTCCCCCTCTCCCTGTCCTCTCAGCGGGATGGTGGCAGAGAGAAAAAAGATGTTCGAACACTAGGTAGGTTCTCGGCATCGGAGGAGGGGAGGGGTTGCGGCAAAGAAGTGACGGCTGCGGTGTGTTTCAGGAGAGTAGTGATTGCTAGAACAAAAATAGTCAGCATGAAGAAGGAAACCAAATGCTGATGGATGCTTACAGGCTGCAGTTGTGGTTGTCGTAAATTTGCATTGCAATGTGAAGCCAAAGTACACATATATAGTTGTAATATTATGAATATGATGCTTCTTTCATTTATCACTGAAAAATTATGCACATTTTGCAGATTGTTGTCTAATAACTAAATATGTAAACAAATGTGAATCTTCCATTACATTCTTTTTCACATTCTCAATACCTAACCAAAGTATTCTTAACTGATGTTATGTCTGTAGTTTCAAACTGTCACTCATCACAATACAAATAATTCTAGCAAACAAAAGGTCCTTGGGGCATTATTTAGCTTTCGTTTTTGACTATTCAGTCAAGATGACAGAGATCCAAAAGGCATACTCACATTTCCCACCAGAGTAGTAATATATGTCATTAAAGACATCACTCTTAGCTTTGGTTAAATATTTATGTACATATGTAAGTAAATTCATCTTCAGCATTTGCTAAAAGTATAATTAGCACCATAAGCAGCTTAATTATTTCTTTCAATTGAACTACACTGTTGTGTACAGTGTGTGCACTGATGTTGGAAACATATGTAGAATTATTTTGGTAATGTTGATTTTATAAATATGATTTATAATGTTAAAAAGTGGAAATAATGTACATTATATTGTATTAAAAAGCAATTAATTCTTTATGTAGTTTGTAAACTTATTTTCACATTAACAAGTTGTTTGACGAGTGCACTAATCAAACAGCTTCCTTCTGCTATGCTGAAAACAGTATTGTTGTATCTTTGATGTGAATGGTTTAGAACTGTTGTGTAACAATTTCCCTATATAGAAGATAAGACATACTTGATATTAGTTACCTACCATTCGTGGGAATATGCTTGTTTAAAATTTATATTAAGATATTCTTTGTTCTGTATTGTTTTGTTCGTAACTTACGAGATTTCTTATCCCATAATGAGGTTGCCTGTGGACCTGTTTTTTTAAAGCAGTAATACAATATAAGTGTGATAATTGTATTTTAGCCCCATTAAATTTTATTTTATTATTTGATACATCACAAGCACTCCAGTCTAGAAATGCTAGAATGATATTATCATAAAGTACAATTTTTGTTTTACAAAAACAATATTTTTATTTAGTTTGAAAAATGTAATTAAATTTTTAATTAGGGTAATGTAGAGAAAAAAATTTTTGTTAGCCTGCATTGTGTGCTTGAGAGTGAAGTTTGTTGTTTTAAGAGTATTTTTGTGTACTTTATTGTTGCAAATAAAATATTTGTACCATTTACAAAATGAATGTTCCAATAAAATGCCTGTTTTAACATAAGGTTGCATTAAAGTTAATAATAATGAAAGTTAAATATGAATTCCCAGACCTTGTAATTTTACACACATTGATCTTGAATTTGGAGAGGGACTTATGAGCAACAAAGATGATCTTAAATTGCATCAAAAATTGTTTGGCCACTAAAAGCGTGACCAATCACATCAAGTCAGTCGCCTTCATCGGATGTGTTTCTGTGTTCACTAATCATTTGTCGTCCTATTACAGGCTAGTTTCTTGCCAAAACTGTGGTCATCTTGGCTGGATCAACCCGCGTAGCATCAAACCATCAGGAAAGATACTGCATTGGCTGGAGTTTAACTGTTCTTAGCTTATGTTTGCAACAATTGTTTGAGAGATTAACACTAAATATAAAATGTTGAATCAAAATTGGCTTTCCCCTTAAAAAAAAAAAAACATTCTCACCAATGATTAAATATGTATTTTTAGCTAAGCTGCATATGAGGGATTTGTGAGATTGAGTAAAATAGAAGATTTTAACTCAAATTCTTTGTATTTTTTTAAAATTTTTTTAGCTGCAGTGAAGCGAGTTAATTTTTAAAGATTAATTTTGTCAGATATTTAATAGAAATCAAGTAATGTTTGATAGTCAAATGAAGATGACAATTATTCACATAAAATGGTCATATTTTCACCAACAAATTTTTTTTTTTTTTACGAATACAGTAGAACCCTGTTATAATGTTCCTGCATATAATGTGTTCCTGCTTATGTCATATTTTTAAAGTCCCAATATTTCCCCCATAAGGACAATGTATTTATTTCCTGCATATAACGTTCATAAATACAGGGTGTCTACCAGATATAGTAAATTAAATTCCCTGATTTTTCCACGGTTTCCAGGTCTAAAACTGAATTTTTCCAGGTTTTCTTTAACACAATTACGACATTCCAAGATACTGAAAAAAATTGCATAATATTACATTGACGGGTTTCAAAGTATTTCAACTTACTTAAATTAGTAAAAAAATTACCTTCTTCCAAACGTGGCCAAAGTGACTCAATTGATGGCAAATAAAAGATGCTGCTACAAATATTTCACACACTTCCTTTTGCAAAAAAAAATTAGTAAAAGGAAGCTCCCATCAATTTCGCAGTGACTCAACTTTTGCGTCTATTGCACTTACTTCAGAACGAGCCAAATCCAACATTCGAGCCTTCTTCAACTGCAATGCCTTGATCTCCTCTTCAACTCTTCTTTTTTCTGCCTTCTTCTTGTCTGTAGCTTCCTTTTCTTTTTGTTTTGTTTGCAGGGCTTCCTTACGCCTACAACTAGCATTTCTTACATACTGCTCTACACCTTCAGAACGTTGAACAAAGTCATACATCTGTCTTTGTGCGATCAGTATTTCTTCCTGCAAGTTTTCAGTCAGCTGATTAGAATTCACTGAAAATCCTCTTTCCAATGATGCATTTCCATGGGAAAGTACCAACACCATCCTCACAAACTTTAGAAGGCCTGTTTTGTAAGCTACTGTATATGCCTTAAGAATGAGCATCCACAAGTGATCAAGGCACCCGTCTTCTCGAGAAAAAGACGAGAACAGTGCTGCAGAATCTTGCAAGGAACATACCAACTGATATGATCACTCAATGTTATCAGCTTCTTGTCCTGATAGCCACCTGTTTTGAAGACAACATTCTAAACTGTACTTCACACGCTGTTTCCTCACACCCGAATTTAAAGCCACAGACGGACATAAGCAGGAAATTCCCTTGGTAAGATTGTACTTCAAGGGACTTTTGTCTTGAAGTTTATTTTACCATAACCTTTAGACAAGTCCTATCATTTTTCTGTAACAGGACAGACTTTTCTGGTACTTTCTCTTTCTTGATGGCATGGCGTACTGCATAACCCAGCTTGATATTGTTAGCAGTCAATAGATTTTCCTGGTTATCTACATCCAATGGAGATACAGTGCGTTTCTCCCTAAAGCTCTTCAGTACTTCTGGTTTCAAAATTTTCCTGCCAAAGCTAATAAAACCAGTGAATCATAGAGAAAAGGTGCCATGGGTGCTTCACTTTGGAACATTGTGAGAAACAATTCCAGCTCTGATGCCAAAAAAAGGAAGAATGTCAATTTTACTTTTAGAAGATTATCTTCAAGAGCACATTTCACTACACTGAAAGAGAGAGATGAAATAGAAACTTCACTAACCAATTTCTTTAGGTGGGGTAACGTTTTCATGGCACGCTCAGCAACTGCAGTATTCCATATGATTGCACAAAATTTCTTGGGAAAAAGCTCTGATCCAGTTATTCTAATGTAATCTGCCCTCCTTGCAGATATGTGCTTAAACAAATAGTAATTGTGCCTCAAAAAACTAAAAACGTCCCATTGTGTAACAGAAATTCCAGTTTTGAAAGCACCATGGACCGTATAAAGCCCACAGCTACCAATTTCTAGCAAAGATGGTGAATCTTCACCAAAAGTGTCTGTGATATGTATTTTCAACGCTAACAAAAATGTCCAGTTTACATTGAGGGCATCCATAGATACTTAAAATTAAATGCACCTGTCGGTATAATCTGAACGTGGGAAGCACATATTGCAGCACGTCACGTCAGCAGGATAACAGACCATCTTGAATTAGTTTGTATCACGTGATTTGATGCCACTTCCGAATCCGATGGTAAATAAAAGAATTTGGACGTGGGAACTGTTCGTTATTTGCCATTCAAAAATAAAAATGGGAGGGGATACACATGATGCCACGCCAATGCAAGCTGATCAATAAACAAAAAACGTATTGCCAACTACAACCTACCAAACAAAAATTCCCTGGTTTTTAAAAAAATTCCCTGATTTTTCCCTGATTACAAAATTCCCTGATATTTCCAGGTTTTCCAGGGTCAGTAGACACCCTGTAAATAGTGTAATTTCCTGCTTATAATGTTTGCTTTCTAACATTCAATACATAAATGGGGAAAAAATGTTTTAAAACCAAATTATTCCAACACTTACGATAAAAAGTTTCCTTTATGTAGGTTTACAATCACTGCCATACAATACATGAAGTTTGTTAAAATACAATTTTATGCAATATACTGAAGGTACACAATGTTCATAGTTACGTGTCAGTTGGCACCCTTAGTCAACTTCTCTTCCTTGCCATTCCAGTGGGTATTCAGATGCACGTACATAGTCCTACAATATTTAAGTTGCCAACCATTGAGTGCATAACTAAAAGTGTTTTCTATTGCTTACAAATAATTTTTTTTTCTTCATTCATACGTAGGAATCCCAAAATTAAACATTTTCAGGTGGCGAAGGAGTAGACGTTCTCACTCTGAATGTTGTCATGAATCGTGAGACAATTTTACAAAAAATGTGGCAGTGTATCTTTAAAGACAAACAAAATTTAACCAGGGAACAAGACGAAGTTGAAAAATTGTTGGCTTGTTTCAGTAAATTCATGTACCTATCAAGTATACTTTCTTTGGTTTTAACATTAAAGTTGTTTACATACCTTTGTGAGTCCATTGGTACAAAGCTCGAACATTGTTAAGTGCTAAATTGAGATTTCCTGCTTATAATGTTTTTTTCTTGTGCTCCCTTGAAAAACATTATAACAGGGTTCTACTGCATGTGATGTGTACATGATACATTTTTGCAGTTTCTGTCAAAGTAACAGACACAACCAACCAATTATTGAATATGTATCACCAATTTTTTTAAATTTCTAAATGGTTGTAGCAAATTTGTACATTCTAATGGTAGACACAAAAAAAATGGTTTAATGCCTTAACCACAGCGACAATGAACACCTATTAACAATTTTCTGATTAGTTGGGACAATATCTGGCCCCATTAACATTAATCAATGAAAATTCAGATGCCATTAGCCAACTACTGTTCATAAGAGTTTTGACTTGAGACCAAAACACATCATTATAAGAATTAGTAATTCAAATTAGAGGCTCAAAAATGTTTTTAATCTTGGTGTCGCCAACAAAATCTGTTAATTTTGTGCAATGCATTTGGGAGTTAATTAATTTTATATGAAGCCTGAAGTGTTTGCTTTTAAATGTGAAATAAATCTTACTGTGATTTCAATCTGTTGACTGACTTCCCAATTATATTAAACTCTATATAAAAATCAATAAAGAATAACCAATTTTTTAGCTAAACATTTAATCAAATACC
Organism: Bacillus rossius redtenbacheri; assembly: GCF_032445375.1. Lineage (NCBI taxonomy): Eukaryota > Metazoa > Arthropoda > Insecta > Phasmatodea > Bacillidae > Bacillus > Bacillus rossius. Next base: position 29,518,426 of record NC_086334.1, read on the forward strand.
AAAAATATGATATTTGAACAGTCCCAAATATTAAGCTTATACGTACAAGTATGGCCAAGAAGGTACAAGAATGAGTTTTAAGTACTAATGGTTGAAATCATAATCCACTGTACATAATAGGGACAAAAATATGCTAGGCAGTTTCAACTACCCAGTGTCTGGTTCACATATGTTCTCAGAAAGATATATTTTTACATTTTTAGTAAGCAACTATCAAAGATGATCCTATCACTCACCTACTACATGAGTCTCTTGTCAGGTGGTAAGATTTGTTATCAATGCTAAAATTAGCAAGAAGTGGACAAGTCAATATAAATTTCACTGTAGTTCTGTGCTGTATTTCTAATATACTCTCTATCCAAAAAATTCTGGCCATTTTGAAACTTACAGCTTTAACTAAATTTTGAACGTTGGGAGTTTGTAATTTCATGTTCTGCCCATTTTTAGTAAACCAGGGATCTAAAATTTGCAACTTTATCCCAAACTTAAGAATTTGCATCTCCACACACTTTACCATGACAGCAGGAAAGTTCATGATTTGGTGTATGCAATTTTTGTTATGTTAAAAATTGAAGTAAAAATGATAACTACCCTTCCCTCCTTGTAGATATCAAAACTATAATAGGCTACAACAAAGTTTAATGCTAACTGCTTGCTGATGTGTTAACATCTTTGTTTAACAACACAAACTTCATCTTTTATTTCTCTTCTTGATTTCCTTACAAGCTACAGAACAAATGTTTAGCTTTTATATGGCTACAGTTTGTTTTGATAACAAGAGTATCTTCAACTTCGGAACAGATACCTAGCTTTCCACCGAGGTTTAAATTAATCTTTTTCAGCTAATGCAATAGTAGTTTGAAAAAGTAACTTTCAAGTCAAGTACTAAGGTTTTGAATACAATACTAGAACATGTGACAAAGTACCATATCTCACAGCATACCAACCATATGTATAAATTAATAAAAATGAAATATTTTATATGCCATTACATATTAAAGATATATTTAAAATGTTACTTCTGCAAAACATTTACAGCTAAAAAATAACTTACCACATAAAAGCACATCTTAATGCATCAACTAATTATTATTCTGGCCAATTTATGGTCATATATGGCCAATGCTGAGCCAATGTAAACGGGAATTTTTAAAAAACGTGTCTTAACAGCTAAAACAGTTTACTTTGGCACAACACTTAAGTCATTCACTTTCTGCAACATTTTCGTCTTCTCGAGTTTCCGTATCAGCCTCAGAATCTTGAGGGCAATCCAGCAATTCCTGAAAAACAGCAATATTTAAGTACCATGTCAATTTTCATTTCACTCACATTCTGGTAGAATTCTCTATTGAGGGTGAGCTAATAAATTACAACCATGCTGAGGTAAGATTACAAAATAAAAAAAATACCATGTAGCAGTTACACTAATATGCAAGTTAAATAAACGCCTAACATTAAAATAAATGATTATATATAATAAAAAATTGCAAATTTAAACATAAGAAACTAATTTACTAAATTAAGGGTATGAGTCACAAAAACAAATTTGATTAAAAACTAACAAATATGTATGTTTTTAGCAGGGAACATTTATCTCTTCTAGATTGTGTACTAGAAAATTGAAAATACTTTCATCTCTTGGTTTTTGCAAACACAATGGGAAAACTCATTAATTATAAGTAAATGAGAGTAAAAACAATCAGTGTCAGCCTTATTATACCCAGACACGGTGAAACTACATTAAGAAGCAGGATTTATAGTGATTCATATTTATAAAAATTCTGACAATATAACGGTGATAGAAGGGAAATTTCTAAATATCTGGGAGCCACATCAGCAACAACTTGGTTTTTGCAAACACAATGGGAAAACTCATTAATTATAAGTAAATGAGAGTAAAAACAATCAGTGTCAGCCTTATTATACCCAGACACGGTGAAACTACATTAAGAAGCAGGATTTATAGTGATTCATATTTATAAAAATTCTGACAATATAACGGTGATAGAAGGGAAATTTCTAAATATCTGGGAGCCACATCAGCAACAAGAAGTGATATAAAACTTGATATGCAATAAATTAAATGCATGTGAATGTTATTAGAGGTAACAAAATGACGAACCTTCCACAATACAATGGCTAGCATAAAACTATTTCACAATAACAAAAGATGATGGCAAGCTTCTGCAGGCATTAATTTTATCATGGCAATCATGGGTCTTAGGTTTCAAATAAAAATGACCCGCTTGTCCAGACATCTGATTAATCCGGACAAGACTGAAAGAAATTAATTTTAATCACAAAGCTGTGTTGTTAATCTTACATCAGTTCATAGGTTTAAAAAAAAGGTCTATATATTAAGAAGTATTATAACTAAAACTAAGCTTGAGGAAAAGTAGTATCTATGGTAAAAAACAATAATTTTTAAAAATAGTTTTACCCATCTAAAAACTTTTATTATGTACATTTGAAGGCAAATTCAGTTTAATCCAGACTTTCGGTGCTCTGGACATGGTTCAGTCCCATCTAGTCTGGATTAGTGGGACTCTGTACTAATTTAAAATCTTCATTTATTTTAGCTACACGTCTCTTCGACAAGGTCACTTGCTTGCACTATACAAGTCAAGAACTTGGGGAAATCAGCCATAGCCTTTTGTAAAGAACCTCAATGCATACACCTGTATTGATTTTGGAAAACCACGGAAGACCGAAGTAAAGACTGATAAATCAGGATTCAAACTCGGAACCTCCAGAATGCAAGTCCAACATCATACTACCTCGCTCTGTACCAAATGTTAGTGAGCCTAAAAAAAAATGGTTGACCACTGAATTTTAAGAAGTTTGGTCATAGAACTTGCAGTCAGAATAACTAGAACAGTTGCATTAATTACATGCAGATGATTTTTATAGTTTGGCTGTAAGTGTGCATATTAGTATTAACATACTCTAGCTAGGGCCTTCCGCATATCAATGCCCTAAACAGCACCAGTTCAAATTTAGTTACTGAGTGCAAAACTCTACTAGGAATTTATTTCATACTCATCTTCTCAAATACTTTTGGGATGTTTCTGAGCAGAACATGTCGTAAGACTGCGAGATAATTTATTCCAACTAGTGCACAGAGCAAATTATATACGCACCTTCAATGTACTGACCAAATCTTCTGATTCTGATAGCATTATCTTATAATTCTTGACCTCCTCTTCTAAAAGAAAAATCTTTTCTTTTAATTTGCTGTTCTCTACCAAAACTTTCTCCAGAGAAGCTTGTTTTGTATTGGCCAAAGACTTCCAGTATTTTATGCTTGGGGTTCCTGTAAACAAATAGACACCATAACATATTACTGTAGGTGAAAAGGCTTAAGCCTATAGGAAAAAATTTCAAAGGCTATTTTCATTACTAAAAGTTTCCAATACTTTGTCACTGAATACATATTTGCAACAAGGATTTCCAGAGTAGTTTAATTCACTTAGCTAAATTTACCCATGAAATTTAACAATTCGTATTATTTAAAATCCAAACTAGTATCATAAATGTATTAGTATAAATAATAATGTAAAAATAGGGGGGAAAGAAACAAACTTTTTTTCCTATTTTTATATTATTTGCTCTGACATTACGAGTACAGAGTATTTTATTTACATAGGACTAAAGACTTTCTATAGAAAGTCATGTAAAAATTGCTTAGAATTGTTTAAGCTCCTGTGACTAACAAGACAAAATCTCAAATTATGTTAATGATCAACAGGATCTTGCAAAAAACTGACGACAATCCATTTTATAATGTTTCTACTGATTACTTATACAGATATCTCATACAAGCTCTTATCACTAACAAAGTAATTACAGACAGAGGCATACTTCAAAGTCAGGAAAATCTAGGAAGGAGTTGACTATAGCCAACAACCAACCATTAGCAACTGAAACTACATTTGCTGAACTGAGACAAAGTGGTTTCTTACCAGGACTGCTGCAAATAATCGAAAAACCAATGTTCACACGGCACCACCTTGTCTAGTCAATCATTCTTTGAATCCACCTAATCTAAACACTTGTTGCTATTTACATTATCAGGGAACCTTGTGAATTGCATTTTGTCTTATTCTATTCACCCCACAATAATAATAAATTAATATCTTAATATCTTATTTCATGACATCGAAAGTTTCCTCTTACAAATACATAACTCATCAAATTTGCGACGTAAATTGCTGTTGGCAATGCACAACGGACCACTAAGTATCACATAGTGGAGTGTCTTCGAAAGCTGCATGACTACTTACACTAGTGTATGTATCCGAAAAACTGGGATTAAATGCTTAACAAAAAATATAAAAATTCGTTAGAGTAAAATTCCCCTTTACATTGGAAAGCTGACCCTATATTCTAGTTAAAATATAGTGTTACAACTCTGATGATAACACAAAACCTTTTTTATTCTACAAGTATAAATGCAAAGATGTAAAATTAATTTAATTTCCTAGCAATCTGCGACATTTGATGATGCCCAAACTAACCTTTGGTAGTAAGATCCTCAGCACTTATCACCAACTTTTCTTCTTCTGTTTGGACATATTTATTAATGAGTTTCTTCTTTCTGTATTCACCACTCTTTGAACTATTTGGTTGCTCATCCAATAAACTCCTTTTTTCAAAGGTTCCGCTGGAAAAATACACTCATGACAACACAGCTGGCAGATAATCTCACAGCAGATAGTAAAGTCCACAGAACGAGACAGTGCACAGTGGTTCCTTAATGATCCACGAGACATGTGTACACGACACACAGGCAGTGCTGCCACCATCCAGTTGGGTTGGAAGGGAACCGACACCCTTGGGAACACGCTGATAGAGATTCGTCCTTGGATGTTAGGAACGGGCATCCTCTTTGGATGAATGTGGACCTGCTTTGTGTAAAACCCCAGAAGTTCCCAAACAATTGGTAATATGATCCCGACACATTATTGCTAGAGACCTGAAAAATTTGCGGGTTCATTTCGTGTTATGCTAAAATTCAAATAATTATACTTTAGTGCTGCTTCTGCCATTGGTCCACTGTTAATCTGGAGGACTGAGGGCCAATTAGAGACCCTCACTCATAGAAGTGTCGAATCACAGGCCACCCAGTCGAGACGACTCACAAGTCAACAGCCAATGAACAGTTGGCATTTGCCCGAGTGTGTATAGGATATTGGAGTCTATCCTGGAGGTCATTGAACCCGCAAATTTTTCCGGTCTCTAATTATTTCAAATTAACTAACAGGATGGTCCTGGAAAAACAACAGGAGTGACCCCAACAAAAGTTTTGAAATATACACAACAGTAGGCTACTTTTTGAAGAAACTCATGTCCAATTTAACTGGTTTCAAAGTTGAACCATTTGGGGGTGGATTCTGTGATGCCATCACACACTTTACATCTCTCAGTACTGACGAATGAAGGATCTCTGTTCAAGTTGAAGAAAATACTGAAATTAATACAATTACTTGTTACTCTCATAAATAATAAACCATTAATGTACATTCCTTCGTCCTGTATACTTCACATTTTACACCGATTACTCTGGACCTTAAAATAGGTAGTCTCAATAGAAACAGTGACAGAATTCTAATTTATACCATCAAAAACTTGCTTGTGACATTTCTCCCCTATACAGCTAATTTTGCATGTGTACAAGCTGGGCAACTGATGGGAATCAGATAACGGCTTAGTTCACAGTGCAGTGATTATTTTGCCACTATAGAAAAAGTTACAAGTACCACAATAAAGTTTCCCATAACAGAGATGATTGTGATTTCAGTTACACTTTAAATTTTTAATATAAGTATTATATTTGCTTCTTAATTTAACCCACATTAAGTCCGTAAAAATTGTGGACATATCTGCTAGTACAGCGTCGATTCGAAATCATTGTTACAGTCAGGACTGTCACTTCATGTGGATGTTCTGTATGATCTTCATTCAGCGCTCAAAATGCAACAGAAAATATTTAATAAGGTTGAACCATGATCAAACCAGTTTTAAGACCCAAGATAATGCTTGAACTCAAGGTAATGTTGAAACTGATCATAATTCAAAATTTTTTAGGTTAGACCAGCAACATTAAAAATATTTTTAAATCATTAAAATGCCAGAATTCTCACAAAATTACGTTTTTAATGACTGAATTTCCGATAACATGGCAGTTGTGAAAGGCCTTGAAGTTGAGGAAAATTGCATGGTTTAGAGAATTAATAAATGTTTAATATTGACAGAGAATTGAATCAGTTATTTAAAAAAGGCTATTAGATGAAAACCAGAGAAAACCTGATTATTTCTAAGAATTAATTATTAGGTCATAACTCATCACCTATGGTAGTAAGGACACTTGTCCCACCTCCAAGTATCATGAAGCCATGTATACTGAAACAGAGATGCAACTATCAGTATTGAAAAGGCTCTTGAGTATGGACATGTTTATTCTTAAATGACCTACGTTGCGAGAGGAATAATGTTATGTATACTTGATACGGCCTCTCTTTTTGGACGCCGACATACGAGTTGCGATTTCCATTCCCTAGCAAATTGTCAAACGGAAGGGTTGAAATGTACACACATATAACACAACCTCTAGGTTTCTACATCTATGCTTCCTGACATTGTAAACAGTGAAGGCATTTTGCAATAAAAGGAAGTGTGCAGTAATCACGGAGTTAGGAATTTTAGGGAGACGACATGCTGTGATGTGGTTGAAGTCACTTTTTAACCTTGCCATTGCCATATTGTATACGCCCAAAGCATTGCGGAAATGGTGCTTGATCACGGCTGACGATGGTTAGTAAGTATGAATTAAAATCTCCATTGTTAAAACCACTTTCTTAAAAAAAAAAAAAAGGTAGTTTAAAACTGTTTCCACACTGAAAACACTACCCTTCAGCCAATTTTTTGGGTGTTTAACCTATATGGCACAACAATTAGCTGAAGGAAAAAAAAGAAGCTTCACACAGTTAGCATGTAATCATGCAAACATGACCACCCCCTAGCAGTAATAACGGCAACAATTGACTGTTCCAGTAATAAATAAATATATACATATATAAAAAAAGCAATATGATTGAAAAGGCTAAAGTTAAAGGACTGGAAGACTAGAACAAAAAGGAAAACTGTTGCAGCAAGTTTAATGCATCATCCTTGTGGGTAGGTTAACATTCATCACTTTGTATTACATATGTTAATATACATTCATAAGTATTTTTGACTACTGATAGGGACACTACAAATACTGTTCCAGTAAGATAAAGAAGCCTAACTAGACCTTTGTAAACACATTAATTTTTTTTAATGTTACATTTTTTGTAAACATGCAAATGTGATTGCTCAGTAAGATTTCTGAGGAGCAACAAATTAAAATCTTCCAATGTTTGTATGGTATGGGTACGAAGAATGAGCAAGACATTTTCATATCCAGACTTATTGAACATCAAGAAACTGAAGGCAACCACGTAAAGAATCATCTGTAAGTAAACCCAAGTGTGCGTACAAAAAACTTCATTTTTGTTAACATGCAGCAATCTGACATCTGCAAGAAAGCTCTTGTGAGTCTTTTTGAGTTACAAGTGTGAAGAGAGTGCGACATCCCCCAAGTTATAATTGGCATGAAAAACTCAAAAAGATACGAGAGGTATTGGTAACACAAATAAAGCTCTTCATAATACAGGTGCGCTGCTATTGAATGAACACAAATTCTCAGCTTTTGTAACAAACTATTTGTCATGACAATACAGGTTCCTTCCATCAGATTTAAATTTCCAGAAACTGAAAACGTTTAGAACTAAATATCCCAACTCACCAACAACTTGAAAGTATTATGTGAATTATTTTTAGTTTGGCCCTCCTCAAATTGAAATTAGTTTTAAGAGTGAGGAATTGATGGTGAAACAGAAGAGCCCATCTCTTAATGTAGTTGCGGGTCATTCCATGTCAAATCAACACACCCATTTTACATGATCACTTTGGAATCTCCTCAAATTTTGTATAGTGGTAGTAGGTACTAAACATAAGAAAAATATTTAATTTTAATTTTTTATCTCAAACGGTTTCCAAAATACAGCTATGTAAAGTTTTCAAAAAAGCGCCCAAAAACGCTGGACGAGCGTTTTTCAAATTGCTCTAGAACCTGTTCTAATTAAGCTAGAAAGGTGGGAGTGGTGTCATTTTACTCCATTTTTTATGGGCTTTCTTTTGACATATAACACACCATAGGTTGTAATAAATTTTTTTTTTCTAAACTCAAAATCAAAATTTTGATTTTGAATATATCAAAAAGTGCATCCCAAAAAATTTTGAAAAAATTCCTACAAGTAGGCTATATTAATGGTAAGCATAAGTTAAAATTTCAAAATGGGCAGATTATGGCTTCATGGTTAAATATTATCTGCAAAAAGGTGAGATTTTGGGAATTTTAATTTGGTAAAGATATTTTACTATGTTCTATTTTACCAACATCAGTAATGCTAATAATTTTACTATCTATAATAAATCTACACAAACATAGGTGTTGGTAGTTATGGCTATGGTTATGGTTATAATAAAATGTTTCAGAAGTTTTCTTTCACTTCGCACAGTTTGCAGAGTCTCTTCTTGAAAAATAACTACATGAAAACTGTAAACTGGAAACTAGAATTAGTTTAAAAATTAATAAACTTTGTTTACGCGGCAATGTAGCGATAATCGAGGGTCGCCATGATGGTATGGTCCAGTATGGTCGTATTTATCCCGACAACAACATCGTGTACCTTCGGGAAAGTTCGTATTGATATTAATTTATTATTGAGGTGACTGTTTATTAGTTAATGTCTTTATATAAGTGGATTTTAAAATATGTAGGTATCATTCAAGTAATTTTTAAAAAACAGTAAAGAATAAGCTATAAAGTTTTAAGACTAACATTCAGACTGTAATCAATCTGCTCCAGCAGGCAGGAAGGAGAGGGCCTGAGGGGGGAGGGGGCAAGCTTTGCTGACAAGTTGAGACCTGCACCTCACAAGAATAGCTCACATAGCAGTTCGTCTGAGTCTGGTGCTCTTGTCAGTAGAATCAGTAGTTATGCTGAGAACAGTGATGTGATAAAGTATTAGTGAGTGTAACTACTAGTAATGTGTGACAGTAGTGAGTACTAATGATAATACAGTTATGTAATGTACATTATACATGTCAATATTTTTATTCAATTAATTATTATTTAAAGACAATTTTTTGTTGAAACTTGTAAATTGCAAAACGGTTTTAATCAATTTTAAATTTTAGACTTTAAAAAACTGGAGAAAAAAAGTTGTGTTTATTAGATTACAATGTTTTAATCCCTTAAAAAAAGAAAATCATACAGTCAGGGATAAAAAGACATTAAGAAATGTCACATCATGGATGTGCAGTTTATATCCTGAAATTCCAAAGGAAGCTAAAATTTGCAATAAATGTAGGAAAGAAATTACAGCTTTGAAGACAAACTTAAATGCCAATCAACCTGGCCCTTCAGCTAAGCCTTGCTTAGTGGCATTGAATGATGAAATGTCCAGTTCGGATTCAGACAGGGACCCTAACTTTTCTATTTCGAAAATAATAGTAGATCAAATGAATACTTCTCTTTTGGAGCTAAAAGAGTCTCCTATTGACAAAAGGAAAATCCAATCCAAGCAGTATGCAACAACCAAAGCAAGAAAAATTCACTCTGCAATGAAACGAAAACTTTTTGTAGCAGCAGATCCATCATCGTTCAGTCAAGAGGACGATCTTGACCAATCAGTTTTACAAAACCTCAAAGATCAATTTTCCGTTTCAAACAATTGTGTTAAGAAATTAATGATACTTACTTGCCTCCCAGAGGGTTGGGGGATAAGGAAGATTATGAGGGAATTTAATGCGCCAAACTATATAGTAAGACAAGCAAAAAAAATTTTAAAAGAGAAAGGTATATTAGAGACTCCCAATCCCAAGCCTGGTAAGACGCTCTCAGAAGATGTTGTAAATACTATTCATTCCTTTTATCTAAATGATGAAATCAGCAGACATGGTGGCCACTCACAGTCACCAAAAATATTCCCTGATTTTTCCATGATTTCCCTGATTAAAAAATTCAAAATTTCCCTGATATTTACAATTACAAAAAAAAAACATACTTTTGATGAAATAATATAATATTGTGGAAAGAGATTACTCACATTTTAGCACCCTGCTGTATTTTCTTCATTATATACATACAGAAGTTCGTTAAATAACATAATACGGTAAATATGTATTGTACGGATTAGCGCCAAAAAAAATCTTACAAATATGAAATAACTTTCATTATATGCTATCTTACGTCCTCTTTTCAGAACCGCGTGCGGAGATAAAAAATTCCAAATACTTTTGGAGATATGGCCGTTCTTATTTTGCTATACCAGACGTGTGTAATAATTTGACCGTCGCCATTTTATATTTTGCCGTGTGCGCGTGAATGTCTAAATAACATAAATTTTCCATTAGGTAAGGTTAGTTACATTATAAATACTTCAAAATAAACCGAAATTAAAAATAATATCAATTTATTTTACATGTTGTATAGTTTTAAGTATTTATAATGTAACTGACCTGACCTAACAAAATGGGACAAAGGTAGATTAGGTCAGGTCAGCTACATTATAAATACTTTGAAACTGAACAGACATTAAAAATAATAAAATTAATTTTATTGGTTGTTTAGTTTTAAAGTATTTATAATGTAGCTGACCTGACCTAACAAACCGGGAAAAAGGATGAACAGAATAAACTCACGTAAGTTTCTTTTTACATGATGTATTCGTTTACGTGAGAGTCCTTAAGATCCACATAAAGTTCTGCCATTCCCGATTACACCCGAATATTCACCTTCGGCCAACCTCAGGATTTATTTATTTTTGCGCAGGAAAAATGAATTGAAATATTAAAAGTGGTCGGATAGGTTAGCTACATTAAAATAAACAGAGAAATATTAATAAATAAACCCGAGGTTGGCCGAAGGTGAATTGTTCGGGTGTAATCGGGAATGGCAGAACTCTATGTGCATCTTAGGTTTCTCCGTTCGGGAACATCGCAAAAAAAAAAAAATGATACTTGTAAACAAGCAACCGTTATCGCCGCACGAGTGCACAGGATGAAAATTAAAAAATTCGATATCTCCAAAAGTATTTGGAATTTCTTATCTCAGCCGGGTTTAATGAAAAGAGGAAGTTTAAGAGCACAGAATAAAGGTATTTTCGGATTTATAAATTTTTAAAAAAAAAAAATCGCCAAAAAATGAAGATTAAAAAATTCGATATCTCCTAAAGTAATTGGAATTTTTTATCTCCGCAGGCGGTTCTGAAGAGAGTACGTAAGATAGCATATAATGAAAGTTATTTCATATTTGTACGATTTTTTTTGGCGCTAATCCGTTTAATACATATTTACCCATAATACATTTTAAATATGTCACTTTACATTATAGCATCCCTTTCAATGACCCGCAGTCTGTGTTTTGTTTTATGTCTAGAGACCGGAAAAATTCGCGAATTCATTTCGCGATAGGCTAAAATACAAATAGTTATACCTCAGTGCTGCCTTTGCTATTGGCTCACAACTCACCTGGATGACTCTGGGCCAATGAGAAATACCCGACCAAAGCTTTATCGAATATCAGGCTGCTACGTTGGGACGTCTCACAAGACAGCAGCCAATGAGTGGGTGGCATTTGACCGAGAGTACGCAGAACTATGGAGTTCATCCTACAGGTCATTGAACTCGCGAATTTTTCCTGTCCCTAGTAATGGGGTATTTCAGTGGCGAGCGCTCAAACATTTTTTCACACAACTTTTGATAACTGTTCTTACATTCATTTTTGAAGTGTAACATTTCTAGTTGTGAAATATTCTTATTCTTAGTACTTTCAAAAAGGGATAACAGTAGAGTGAAAATTTTACCTTGTGTTTGATTTAAAAATGAAACAACTAATGGATAAATCTTCACTGCATATCAATCAGTACACCCATCTGTAGCTAAAGCAAATGGTCCACTTACTAAAGATTCAACAGTTTCAATTTAAGTTTCACCAGCCATATACTCCACTAAGGCAGATGTTTTTGTTCTCACACAGCTGTATTTCTGTACAATTTTAAAGTCCGGAAACATAGATCTATACAAATTACCCGAATGATCGGCTACTGCTAAAGGTAAATTGTGTTCTACCAAAAAAAACTTGTAAACAATAACTCTGCGTTTGTTACTTTCGTTTCTTCAGATGTAGCGAAAAACGACGATATAGATTTATTGCTCGTCACGGATTTCAAATATTCTGCATGTTTCTTTGATTCAATATGCCGTCTAGTCATCCCTTCCACCATGGGCAATCGAAAAGTCACACGTGCATACATTACAAAACGTGTGTCGTTCCAAAAAATTTGAAGATGACAAGCATGGCCATTCTTTGGAATAGTTTGGTCGAATGTTCTGAGGAATAACGTTCTTTTTTTTTTTGCCCCAGATAAACATTGTTCTGTCACACGCTTCATTTCTACAACCGGCACTGAAGAAAACAACACTATCGAACAACATAAAAAGGTTTCACGTCTGTAGACACGGCAAAAACACTTTGATGAAAAAAATGGCTTTCAAGAAAGTAATTAACACAACACAGGTTAGCCAAAGTACCGTACAAAAATTATCGTGATGTACGTAGCAAACAAACGAAAAGTCCGAGAATATGTACTAGTTGTATCGTACAACGGACGTAATACCGTACCATTTCTATTACAAAACACAAGAATTAATCTACTTATTGCGACAGTACATGCGCACATTTATTAGTTCCGTTATCTGCGCAACCACGTGATGTATTTGAACTGCGTTCACGAAACACGCACACCAGAAACGGAATTTTTTTCCGTTACCGTGCAGCACAAAGCCTCGTTTCCGTAATAAACCAGCGATGTTCCGTAATTCTGTGTTAAATCCGTAATAATTACGGAAAATCCGTAATGGTTGGCAGCTCTGCGAAAATATACATGACACAAAATATTCCCGGTTATTAAAAAAATTCCCTGACATTTCCCTGATAATTCCCGATCAACGTGATTTCCCTGATAAATCCCGGTTTTCCCGGTGAGTGGCCACCCTGGCAGAGCAATGCCCGGCATAAAAGATTGTGTATCAGTTGTTGAGGCAAATGGAAATAAAACCAAAATATCAAAATGTCTTATCTTGTGTAATCTGAAGGAAGCTTATACTCTGTTCAAGGAGAAATCCCCCCACATTAAAGTAGGATTCTCTAAATTTGCTGAACTAAGACCAAAACAATGTATTTTAGCAGGCAAAAGTGGCACGCATGCAGTGTGCGTATGTACTATCCACCAAAATGTGAAGTTGATTATAGAAAATGCCCGATTAGGAACTCTAACTAATGGTGAATTGAAGTCGTACAAGCAGTGTATGGTCATAATGCAATGCAATCCACCAGCAATAACATGTGTCATGGGTGAATGTGCCGATTGTCCTGGGGTTACACCTATACAAACAATTCTTGAAGATGCCTTTGAAGAAAATTTGATAGAAAATGTCACCTTTCGTCAATGGGTGTCTGTAGATCGTTGCACTCTTGAGACTTTAAACAAATCTTCAGAAGACTTTATCACTTTCTTTTTGGAAAAACTTTCACCTCTAATAAAACATGATTTTATTGCTAAAATGCAGTCTGCTTTCATCAATGATAAAAAAGAAAATTTAAATGAATCAGAGTTTGTGATAAACCTAGACTTTTCCGAAAACTACACAATTGTGGTACAAGACGAGGCTCAGAGCTACCACTGGGCTAATGAACATGTAACTCTTCACCCTTTTGTAATTTATTACAAAAGTGAAGACAAACTCAAACATGTCAGTTTTGTTGTGGTATCAGATTGCTTGGAGCACAATACCGTGTCTGTTTATACGTTTCAAAAGAAACTTATTGAATTCTTGACAAAACATTTCCAGGCATTACCAAAGAAGATTTTCTATTACTCTGACGGGTGTGCTGGGCAATATAAAAATAAAAAAAACTTCATAAACTTGTGCTACCATAAAGAGGATTTTGATGTTGAAGCTGAATGGCATTTCTCAGCTACGGCTCATGGAAAGGGCCCTTGTGATGGGATTGGTGGCACGGTCAAGAGACTAGCCGCTAAAGCTAGTCTACAGCGGCCATATGACAGTCAAATCCTGACAGCCATTCAACTTTATGAATGGGCAAAACAAAATATCAATGGAATACATTTTACCTTTTCAACCCAAGAAGATCATTTGAATCTGAAAAGTTTCTCGAGGAGCGTTTCAACCAGGCTATTAATATTAAGGGTACTCAAAAATTCCACTGTTTTATACCTGAACCATTGAGTCTCTCAAAACTAAGAGTTAAAGTTTTTTCGGAAAGTCAAACTGAAGACACTGTAGCTGTTCAAAAATCACCAGATAAATTGCAAATAAGTGATGTAAATGGCTACATAACGGCAGTGTATGATGAAAAGTGGTGGGTTGCTTATGTTTTGGAGAAGAAGGAAGAAGAAGATGAATTAAAAGTAACATTTTTACACCCTCCTGGACCGGCAGCTTTATTTTCATATCCAAGGAAGCCTGATGTGTTGTGGATATCAGTAACGGACGTCCTCTGCAAAGTTTATCCTACAACTCCTACTGGAAGGATTTATACACTTACAGCTGAAGAGACACTAAAAATAACTCAGGCAATGTCAAGTAACAAGTGAATTTGTACTCAGTAAGTAAATGGAATGTCTATTTGTTCATGTACAAACAATTAATACTACCATACACTACATAAACCGTACTGATTTTAGAAATCAACTCTCATTTCAATTATTTTTTACCTATTGAACCCATTGCATGCCCATTTTGAAATTTTGACACATGCTTCCCATAAGTACAACCTACTTTTAAGAATTTTTTCAAAATTTTTTGGGACGCACTTTTTGTTTTATTCAAAATCAAAATTTTGATTTTAAGTTTAGAAATTTTTTTTTATGACAACCTATGGTGTGTTATATTTCATAAGAAAGCCCATTAAAAATGGAGTAAAATGACACCACTCCCACCTTTCTAGCTTAATTAGAACAGCTTCTAGAGCAATTTCAAAAACGCTCGTCCAGCGTTTTTGAGCGCTTTTTTAAAAACTTTACATAGCTGTATTTTGGAAACAGTTAGAGATAAAAAATTAAAATTTAATATTTTTCTTATTCTTAGTACATATTACCACTATACAAAATTTGAAGAAGTTCTAAAATGGTGAGGTAAAATTTTAATTCAAAGTGTGTTGATCTGACATGGAATGTCCCTTGCCAAAAGAGTAGCATAAGCTGAACTCCAGATTCACAAACTTTGCCAACTATCCCTCCTAGGTTAGGTTTTGCCAGGAAGGAACAGTTTGACATTGAAAGCTCCATGAACCTTAGGGTGCATGGCACTCCAGATTTAAAGTGCAAAAGGAAGTATCAGTGAAAAGGTAAACTGCGCCAATTGGCTTGTCACGTTGCCCATACAATAGGTACACAAGAACATTTAATACAATTTGGAAAATACTTAAAAAGAAACTTTAGGTTAAAAAAACTGAAAGCAAATTTACACAAAACAAATTTGGAGATCAACCTTTCGTTTATTTCATAGAGGATATCACGCATAGAAAATTCATGGTTTTAGTATTATTCATTACAATATAATTTTAACACAATTACTTTACTTTTTGAGGGCCCCACAAAGACCAATTAGAATAGATAGGTAATTAAATAAAGAAAAAAAAAAACATACATTGCTGTGGAAGTTACACAGTAGTTTAATAATAGTTACTTCTGAGAAAATGTAATTCTTAAATTTAGTTGATTCATGTTTAGTAAAACTTCCTTATGATTTTTATTATTTTGATTAGAAAGGAAGAAACCAAACAATCCCTCCCCCCAAGTTGGCAGTACGGAGAAACAAATTACCATATAAATCATGTGGATTTAAAGGCCTAAGTTAAAAATATATGTTCACATTACGGCTGACCACAAGAGAAGGAAGTGTAAGTCACCCCACAATAAGCAAGAGATGCATTATTTTTCGTGTATTTCATTTTGGTATATATGATAGGTTTTGGGTATCATAAATTCTACCCGGTCTCAGTTTGGTTTATTAAAGCTGCATTTCATTTTTTTGAAAATGAGACGTTTCACGTAAATGTTTTCATGGTATCGTCTAGACTATTTTGTGATACCGGTATATACCTCATAACTTACATTTCTTGCAACTTTAATTTTTCAGCATCATGAAGTTTTGTAATAAATTCAGCACACTATTATATTTCATACCACCATAAGTTGTAATGCCTACAGATATAATTTCTTTGACAGTTAAATATCGGTATTGCAAAATAGACTAGCTAGAATGGGGGGATTAAGGCCCATCTACAATAGCAATGTCCTAAACTGTGTCCGAAGGACACTCGTCGCTGATTGGTCCACGTGATCCTCTGACGTCATGCGTCAAGTGGGCGAAGGTCCGAACCTACCTGGTCCGAAGACATTCGTCAATTTGAACTTTTTGTCCCAACCTGTGTACTTCGGACACAGAAAAAGAACAGAACAATCACAATATTTGAATTTCCGGTTCCCGTTTGAAAACGTGGTGTTTGTTTTTGTTATTGAAGGAAATGGAAGGTGTTGTAATTCAAGAAGAGCAAGACGACATTTAAATTAGTGCTGTTCGATTGCTGTGATATGAGTTCATTTTTTAGCATTTACATTTGCCACTTTGCCTTACTGAATAAATCTATAAAATTGAACTCCCACAACTTTCAAAAGTTCAATCTCAAACTACAAAGCATCAAAACAATAAACAAATACATTTTGTTTGGCACATTTACTGCGCTCTGGTAGCAACTTTAGAAATCAATACATTCGCACATCGAACATCGCAATTGTGGACAGGGTAGTTTTCGGTGAGACAATGTGACGCCACTCACATTCGGATGACACGGACCACATACAGGTTCGGACTATTGTAGACGGGCCTTTATAGTCTAGTTTATGGTACCAAAGTAAGCTTAATATTGGAATACGAGAATAATGGTGTCTTTATTGTCCCACTCCTTTTCAAAAACCCACAAATTCCCCCACTTGTCCCTTAAGAATGTAAGGGTGGTAATGACCTAAACGACACTTTGTGACATCAGTATTGTTAGGGAATCGTGATCTAGAATACTCCTAAATATTTATTAAGGATGACTAGGGTCAGAAAAAACTGTCAAAAAAACATAAAAACATTATTGAAACAAAGAAAAATAATTGTATAGTAACTTACGAAATTGTCTTCATGTGATCTTTGATAGGAGTAGGCATCATTCCCCCACCAACTAGGTTCTCTTTATCTGTTGCCGTTGGTTGCAAATTCCTTAGCGATCTTCTGGTGATAACATTTTTCTAAACAAAGAAAAATCCAACATATGTAAATAACAAATCCAACTCGTTTTCCAATGCCCAATACATATTGTTTTTAAAAAATGCAGTACTTCAGATTTAGCAGGCGACTGAGATTTTGGCTTTCCGACTACCACGTTTTCAACATCTGTAAGCATTTTTTCTGTTAGAATTAAATCTGTTACCATAACTAACAAGACGTTGAACAAGACATACAACTTTACTACTCAAACACATTTGGATAAATCTCTAACCGATTTTACGTCCCGCCTAAATTCCGGAAGCACTAACATAGCAACTCAAAAATTCCGACATGACAAACCTCTCAGTAGAAATTGTTTTCACCCTATCAGAATATTCTGACATTTTTATTTCAGTAAGAAAGAGAAAGTTATTACTCCATTAAATATATTTGACAAAAGGGTACTTTTATTGAATTACATTTAGTAAAGTTAACATAAGTTCATTTTGAAAATTACTTTGGCTAAATAATGTCAGCTATGCACAAAAAGTAGTAGTGTGTGATTTATGTGATCTTTACAGTTAACCTTAGTACAGATAATACACCACAAAATTTTTTATTTCATTTGTAACTTTTTTTGAAAATGCAATAGAATCTACTTAAAATAATTAGAAATGTAATATTGTAAAGCCTTCTGATTCATACCTGCAAGATCTTCCAAAATGCACCGCATAAATATTAAATAAAGAATGGCATAAACCATTTGAAAAATTAACACTTATTTTTGACTATCAAGCTTTAGTAATAGTTAATTTTTGTCTTATTATTTGTTATTGTTATATTTGTCTTATTATATGAAGTTACAGAAGATATTACGTACTCGATTGGAGCGCTGCTTTCGTTGCCAGAAATACAGGAATATACTTGTATCTAAAACCTTTCAAGCTTAATTATCTGTGGTTTGGTCTATTTTTGTTTTGGTCACGAATTTCTACGAACTTTCTTTCTAATTTGTAATTTCAATAATATCAATACTATTACGTATTTTGTGAGAGAGTGGAAGCGTTCCTATTGAGATGGTTGTGTGGAGCTCGCTGTGTAAACTAACTCCAAGAATTGCGTTTCACGGAACCAGGAATAATGGTAATTGTTTTAAATATTCCAAATAGTGCTGAAGTTCAATATGTCATTGAACTTATCGTGGTATTACTTGACATCTTTGAAAATATTTAAAATGTAAATCTTTACTAGCTGCTCGTTTTACTTGCTGCCGCATCGACGAAAGGGTTGGGGAACAAAATTCCATTGGGCCAAGGAACCAGGGGTGGAAAGCCCGGTAGAGTTTTGAGGAAATCTTTATTGTTTGACTTTATCCTGAAAATATGAAAATTACAGGGCTATATTAATTGGAGATAACACTGGGATATAGAGGCTTTTTAGAATGGAAAGAAAAGGAATCGGAAATCATGGTTTTCATACACTACACACGTCCCTAAATTTACCCCGAAGGGACGGTTTCTTAATTCCTACTTTCGTGAAAAATAACAGTATAAAGCTTACCTGTGTTTTCACAAAGCCACCGCCATTCATTGTTTACTCTCTGTCGTGCATCTCATTTCGCTAAACTATAGCCAACTATGAAGAATTAAAAATACCCTCTTTTTTCCGTTTCATATATTGAAGTTTATTCTTGGATCTTTAAGGCTTGATCCTGATGGCATGTCCTGATGGCTTGATTACGTGGTACATGATGCTTGCTGTTTTAGTTCAGTATGTTGGAATTACGATACCATTCTTTCTGAGTAAATTTAGGAACGTGTGTAGTGTGTGAAAACCATTATTTCTGATTTTTTCTTTCCGTTCTAAAAAGCCGTGATATCCAAGTATTAACTAATAAGATTTATAGGAAACATTACAAGTAATTGTGCCTAATTAGAGTGGGAAACAGTCGTAGTCCTGGCCGTGATCTACGGACGGTAATATTCTTACGAGGGACTTTTACGTAAAGTAATAATAAAAAGCTGACAATACCTTCTTCAAACACTGGAGATGGTAAAATTCTCACGTTGCGGCTTTCCCGTGAATAAAAACTAAAATTCGGAAATAAGTTTTTTGAACACTAGATATGTTCCTCTATTTACCCTGTAAACAGCTTTTCTTAATTCCTACTGGTTTCGTAGAAATTACAGTTTGTAGGTTACAATAGATAGTCCATGCAGGGAAGCGGCCGTCACCATGTTGTGCTTTGATTGCATTGTCGATACTGTGGTTTCCATATGTAAGAATGTGTATATTCTGCATTTGGAGAATGTGATGCAATAGAATGTAAATAATAATTTAAAAAAAAATTATGTGATTCCCTACAGTGCATCCAAACCCAATAGGCAACCCTTGACATGGATTTTTTTTTAGCAGTGAGGAGGCGTGAAGTGCTGATTTGTTACGTGTGATAGCATGTAACCTGATGTACAAAGGGAATTGTCATTTTGTGTATGGTATCGCTAATGTTTACCACTCATGTAGCGAGATTTTGATTATGAAAATGTAGCATTACTCAAATTTGTGAGTGCAGAGTCGGTACCCAAGTGGTTTTGACCCACTATATTTTGTAGGGATCTGCGAGTATTCAAAAAGTATTCAATTTTCATGAATAATTGAATATTTGGTTCAATATTTTAAATATATATATATATTTTTTAAATTATTTGTTACCAACAGATACACTAAGAGGGACTCATTCACTGAACAAATAATTAATTAAAAAAAGTAGCATGTATTAAGCTAACAAATAATATGTGATTTTTTAAAGAGATATTAAGAATAAAACCAATAGTTTAATGTATTTAATTAGTTTAATCAACAAAACAATTTTGAAAATTTTAGTGGATTGAAAAAATGCATTGTCTTTTTTTTTTTTTTAAATACTTTCTATCATTAAACATCTTTCTACTATAGTTCCATATATATTTCTATCCTTTTCATTTTACTGTATTTTGGATTATTTTTTTCTTGGACTCCTATGAATTATGAAAATAAAATTTCACAGCAAATTAAAAAGTGATGAGAAAAATATTCAATATTTGTGAATAGTTTGATGTTCAATTCGAAATTCTATTAAAATAAAAAAAAAGGAATTGCAGAAACCTAATATTTTGGATGTCCCGACTTCTTAAGCCTTTGAGGATAACTGTGTAAAATGTAAAACATTATCAAACCAGCAATGACTTAATATTTTTTCCCCCCAGTGTTGCAGCGTTACATGAGCAACGAGTTTCGCATTCAGCCTTCGAGATGGCAGTGGCACAAGTTCAAAGACTACCTTCATTTCTACGTGATGGTGGGGTTGATCCCCATTGGACTGATACTGGGGTACAGCAACATCTTTGTTGGGCCAGCCACGCTTGCAGAGATCCCAGAAGGATATGTACCTAAGTATTGGGAATACTATCAAGTACGTCTACTTAAACTCTTAGCTGCTTACATATACTCTAGTTTATTCTAATTTCACAGTAATTACAACTAAGGGCTACTTGCTTATTCGGTTCAAAATTCAATGCTCATTTCAGTATTAAAGTCTCATCAGTCTTGCACAGAAAGTTGATAGTTTTATTTTTATAGAATTATTTTGCTTTAAGGCTATTTTGGTACAATTTATCGTATAGCTCTCATGCAGGCATTAAGTAGTTGTTTGTTGGCAAGTTTTTTCACTAGGTATTTGCTAAACATTATTTGCGATCTGTAAAACGCTGCACAATTCATAGCTGGACAATCCATCATATTACTCTCAGTAAATATCAGTTGAAAATGTTTGTACAGAACAACATAGGTATGCACTAGAGCTATGGTATCATGTTAAATTCACAGAAATTATCCTTAAACAAAATAAATGACAAACAAAAAAAAAGGTGCATGGCCGCCATTGGTGTACTTCACAGATAAGAGAGATAGGATATATTTAGGCTACTCTAATATTTAAAACATGTGTAATTGTGTGTAAAAAATAGATGTTTATTTATTTATTAATGTTTGTCCATGTCTTCAGTGGAACCTTAATAAATTGACGTCGTCCGGGCCTGCGGCCCCTTTGAGCCCGATATGACACCGCCCAACCACAATCTCTATTCAAACCTCCCGCTCGTGCGTGCGTGTGTGTGTGTGTGTCTAGCCCGGCAAGAGGGCGCTTAGAAGCAGTGCGGCGACCCCTAATTTGCTAAGTTTAATGTTAATTGTAAACCTTTTGTTTTCATTTATTTTTTGCCCCAGTGTTTGTGCAGTTACTAATGTATTCTTTAATTTAAATATCCTGTTACTTGAAAGAACCACAGACGTTGCCCGGGCAGACCCGAATAGGCACGGACTTAGACGAGAGTAGGAATGTTTTTATATAAATTATCATTAACTAAGTAAATATTAACGAACTTTAAATTGCCAGTAATTTTTATATATTTTTTAATGTTAATCTGTAATTTACTTAACTTTCGCCGGGGCACGGAATCACAGAATGTAATAACGGTAATTGTGTTGGCGCGGAGGCGCCATGTTGGTCGAGACGAGCAGAGCTCTCGCCCCAGTTCATCTTCATCACTGACCGAGAGCAGACGCGCCAGCACCCCGGGGACCTCAACCGTTGTGAACCACTGATCGAGTAATTCTGTATCTTTAATTATTTCTTAAATCTTTTTCGTTCGTTATTCCTCGGGGCAGCTCTCGGTCAGCGGGCTGCATTAATAATTAATTGTCTCAGTCGAGTTTTTTAACCATCGTGTAATAAGCATACTTCATAGCATGGCCACGTGTGTGGACCATGCCTTCACTTAAGTCGATTCGTGCCTCAGGCTTTTTAACCGTGTAGAGTGTAACGTGCGTGGAGGGAAGCGTGTTAGTGAAATTAAATCTGAGTATAAATATAAACTGAGTATTTTATTTAACCACGTGGTGAGTGAGCTTACTTAGCCTAGGAGTGTGGCGTGCCCGACGCCTAGAGCGGGCCAGGTCTGGATAGGTAGGGTAGAAAGGGCTGGTAACTCGTCCCCACTTGGGCTACGTCACGCCCTGAGAGAGAGACTCCGCCGGGTCCACGTGCCCTTACACGTGGTGGCGCCCATGCTTAACATCATAAAATCACCGGGAACGTGCGCGCAGCCCTCAAAATAATTATTGGGTTTATGAACTAAAATATGATGCATAACCCTATTGGCAATGTCTATACAAATTTTCACAATTCTAATGCTAACACTGGATCAAACCTCAGAGTTGAGAGTTTAGAGTTGTGAAATTATGCAAAAGTTTGCAAAAGTACACAGTAGCATCAAAAAGTATGCAAAAAATATGTAAATGTTAACAAAAGTATTGAAAAGTATAGGAAATCTTGCACTGCTACTGTTGCCATCTGTAACCGGCTGCAACAATTTTTCACTTTAAAAAACTCACATGATGTGTGACTTAGTGTTAACCTTACTTTGTGTAGTCTGGTCAAAATTAAGCTCTGTTTTTACTAGAATTTTACATGGAAAAATGTAATTTGTATCCACCTAGTCCCCTCATTTTAAACTGTGCTTGGTAATGTTCAGCTTGCAGATTTAGGTACCTTTCTTTAATGCAGTCATGTGAATCAGTTAACATTTCATTTTCTATGTAAGTTCATAATAAATCAATTCAAATTTTAATGCTTTCTCTGTGCTATTTTTGGATAATCTATAATAATAAAAGTTAGTCTGTTTGTTTGTCTGTATATTGAGCAGTGCAAGTGTGTTATGCCTGTAAACTTACTTAGCAAAGAGAAAATTGAATGGGCCGTAAGGTCGTGATGGTTTATAATTTTAATTAAACTTAGACTTAGTTCACGTTTACATGAAGGTAACAGCATTTTAGTTAATGCAGTTTATGGAGCAAGTCAGCACAGTGGTTAGACACTGAACTCACATTCAAAATGATCTGGTTCCGAATCCCAGGCGTTCCATCGTGATCTAGGTTTTCCTGGGCATTCCTAACTCACCCTCACTAGTTAAGCCATGGCTGGCTCTTTCTCCAGTTTCCTCAATCCGTGTAGTTGAGGTTATCCGTCTCTAATGACTAGGGGCATGTATTTTTCGTGAAAAAATGATTGGCAGTCATTCAGGATGCTTCGCTTCCGCATTGGCTTGCTAAGATTGGTGTGCTGACAGTAGACCCCTACCTTACATAAACACAGCCAACCACGAAACACAGACAATGCTATCAAGTTTCAACTCATAGCTGTCTGGAAATCTTTTCACGAAAAATGAATGGCCCCACTTACCTCTCTATCGGCGAGAAGTCAAAAGTCCATGTAAAAATTACCTCTATCGACGAGAAGTCAAGTCTGGCCTATTTTAAAAACTAAAATAAAATTGTAAACATGGTGATTTGGCTGCTGAATGACTTTTTTTTATAGTATTGCAAAAGTACATTTTTAAATGTTTCATACGTGTGGCTTTATTGGTGACTTCTTCAGTTTTCCTTTTTTATTTTATTTTTGTCCTTGTACCATGCATGTGTTTTGACACAATTGTAGAGGATACATCACATATTCATAATTTTTTACAACAGTGCTTTACACATGGTACACATATATGCAGAGATAGAAATAAAACAGCAAAGCAAATATGATGCAAGTTAGTAATGTACAAGAAAGAAATTTTTTTCCCAACAAATGTAACTTTGCTTCATTTAATTTTTCTCGTCAGGCATTTAATAAAATAAAACTGAACAAACTTAGAACACCCCAGTGCACAAACTGCCCAGGAGCGCTATTGAAGAACTGGTATGTACTACATAGTTCTGGTATGTACTATCTAGCAGTGGACATGGTGCATACTCATACAATATGCAACTTGGTTAGTGTAGAATGGTTAGTGAGATTAAGAATATACTGACACTTCAAAACAAAACAGACTTATTTTTGTTGACTTTTTCGTCCTCTGCAACATGCTATGTATCAAAAAAGAAGTTTTGGTGGTTGTGGAGTTTAGGGACTACATGTTCTAAAAATTGAAATAAAATTCAATGAATGTGGATTTTAGTGCTGATAACGCAGTGTAGATATGTTAAAAAGATGTCGACATTCATAATGTCTGAATGCATTTAAGCTGATTGTTATTTTCTCTATAAAATGTTCCGCCTGAACATATTGAGTTTTAAATAGTCTTGTCATAGTCGTCGTTATACAGGATGTCTATAGGTTACGAAAGTCAGGAAAAGTTCCTAAATAAGCAGCCGTGGTGCTGGATGTCACGAAACTTTAATTTTCACCAGCATTTTGTTAAATTTCAAGTTGTTTTTTTGAAGCCTCACCTCATTTTATAGTTATGTGTTGAAATTGTCTACAAAATGTTTTAGCTTTTTAACTTTAAAATCTGTATGCTACTGGAGATTAAAGAAAAATTCATATTGCCTTTGCTCATGCATAATTTTGGCTATGTATGTAGATTTAAAAAGCATCCTTTGATAAAAGAAACTCCTAACTAAGGTTTTGTTAAACGGTTCTGAAAAAGTCCTGAAATTATTTTACCTGGTATTTGTAGACACCATGTTATGATTATGTAAGTGTGAGTGAGCAGTCTTCATTGTTTATTTTGTGACTCTTTATTTGCATGTTTTCTGTTACAGCATCCATTTACAAGGTTTCTAGCCCGTTACTGTTTTCCCATTCCTCAACAAGAGTATGAAAAATTTCTTCATCACATATATGAGGAAGAAGAAAAGAGGCAGTTAAGGTTTGTAAAGAAAAGAATTTTACAGTAGTTACTTAAATGATACTGCTATACTTTCAGGGACTAGTTATTATGTATAATACATACATCCCTATATTTTGCATATTCAAAATAGTCTTGTTAACAAAAATGACAATTTTACTACATTATAATACTTGTTTTTAGTCTTTCTTTCTGTGGTAATTCAGTCTGACCTAATCTTTTGAAATATTGTTTATAAAGTGTGTTCATTTCCTGTTAATTACTTTTACTTAATATTTTTGTGAAACTCATATCAGTTAGACAGTTTGAGTGGGTTACCACCCTTTAAAGAAAAATATCTAATGTAGAGAAGTTATTAGACTTAGATATCAAAAGAATTAAAATAATTCAGACATTCAAAGCAAGTCAAACAAATGTGTCTGAAAGAAATTCCAATGATAAAAAAACCAGTAGTATTAAATTAATAGATAAAAAAATTCCAGTTCCATAATCTATTTAATTCTATTTATTTTTTCATCCTAAAAACATAAAAAATCTGTTTCACTTCAGCCTACAGGCTCAGGTAGATTTCCAAGTTAGTATTTCTGTTCATTGAAACAAAAAAAGGGGCAAAGTTCTTAACCACATATCAGGAAAATTAATTTCAGTTTGAAGATTTTTACCAATCGTACCTAACAGCTTTGTGCATAGTCATTTTTCAAAAGTTTTACCTTTCAATTTAGTCATGAATTTTGACAACATTCTAGTGTTGAACTTAAGTTTTCTGAAGTTTTAATTGAATTGATTGTAAAATGAAATTAAATGTAACTGAAGTTCTGCATACTACTTGCTGATAAATGTTGTAATTTGAAGAAGTTTTTTTAGTCCTTATTTTTAATGTATTTGGTACAGTGTTTTATCATTTTTAATTTTTCAGGGAAATTATGTAGGTTAGGTATTTAATTTCTCTCCATAGGGTTCTGAAAGATTCTGAGTACTTTTTCTAATGGCCCATTGCCATTTGAGTTTTAGTATTGGTGGCTTTGTATGAACTAAGGTTTGTGGTAGTACATTTTTGGAGTCAATTATGTAGGTAGTATTAATTTTTTATGGTATTTTTATAATCATCCTTATCCGTTTTACTTTATTTTATTCATTACTTCATTGCTATCTCCTGTATTCATTATTACACCCGTGACAATAACTTAAAAACTAATTGTGCAGATAGGGGTGTATTTGGCACCCTATGCATGTTTTTAGAACATGAAACTTTGGCCAGAAATGGATAGATTATTGTTTGTAAGTGTTTTTCTTTTAATCAGCTGTTTATGTACGTATTAAACTTAATGTAAATGACGTTACTGGCTCTAATGTTACAATAAGTTCATTAAAATGCAAAATACTTCTCTTCCAGGTTACTGCAGAAGAAGATACTTCAGAAAATGGGTGAACGTGGAGATTATCAAGGGTATTACTACAGACCATACACGGAAGTAATTAAAGGACGCCGTGTTAATAAGGAGCTCGAGGACGAGCGTAGTAAGAAAGCTGGGAATTCTGATTTTGTTGAGTTCTAAAAGCTCTACATTTTTGTAGATATTTTATTCTTAGCTGAATTTATGAACTTAAAACTGTTTAGTCAGGTATTTGTAGATACAAGCTGCTTAATAAAATTTGTTTTGTGTTTATTGAAGTTTTATTTGTAGTAGTTGCTTATCGTAAATAGCCCCCCTAGACAGGGGTGTATTTGTGTTAGGTGGAACGATAAGGTTGATGCTCACTGGTGCTTATAGTGCAGTTTTGCCTCTAAGCGCAAGGATTTAACTGGCATGCAGTCTTCTCGTTATGCATAGGGCAACTATGATATGATATCTGAGTGGTAACTGTAACATAGGTATGGTGGAGGAATTAAGATAAAGGTATAATGAAGTCCTCTTGAGTGTTTTCAAGAATTTGTACCAGGTGTTTCATGCTTAAAAATTAGTCTCGAAAACATTCTTTAGTCATATTCATATTTATAGAAATACAGTTTGAAAACAAAATACAGAAACAGAACTACTCATACGCCCTCAGCGTATTCTTAAATGCTTTTCATAAACAGAAACTACTAGTATATCTTGAGCAGTTTCAAAATTGCGTGGCTTCTTTGGAAGCTCTGCACACCGTGTGTGTGCCCAGGTATAGTCTATCTCACGGTTAGATTGCAGTACAGAGTAAGTGGCAACCACTATTACCAGATTGTAACTGTCTGGCTTGTTTACATTAAAAATCATACTATGAATACCATCTTTGACTATAATAAGTTTTAATATTTTTTTAAATTTTGCTATTTATTGATTTTTAAGACCATAAATTAGTGTCTATTGACAGTGTTCTCACAGTTATATAGTTATTCTGACAAAAAATAATTAATTGATAAACACCAATTATTATTTCACAGAAGAAAGTTTTTGTAGCAGTAGGTCACTGTTAATAGTAAATTATTCCATAAAATTATGTGCTATGCTCAAAATTGCAAAACTCTTATATATTATAATTATAACAAATTACTGACAAAAACAATTTAAACAAATATAGCATCTTTTAATTGTGACTCCTTAGAAACAGTAAGCTAATATTAGATTATGCTCTTAATGAAATAACAGGAATATTTATTTTCAAATTCTCAATAAAAATTTTACTTTACAAAATACAATATTTCTTATACATTTTAACAATTTTTTTTTTTGTTTCAACATTATCTCTTAAATATTTTCTCTCTCTCTAATGTATATGTGGCAACGGAGCACACTGAAACGGCAGCATTAATGGCAGAAATCTTGAATTGAGTAGAGAAAGCAATTGTCCATTTAAATGCTCACTGTAATCTAAGGTTGAGACATGCTGGGCACTTAAGGACCTGAATTTTGAAGATGTGCTAAGTTTTAAAATGGTTTTATAGTATCATCTGTTTTATTCTGCCTGTTGGCAGTTCTTCTCATGGTCATAACCAACCATCTTTCCCATTCATCAATTTCTCGTATCTACCTATAGTTGTGGTATTGTCTTATCAGAATCCTTCCTGTCTACCACTCTTTCCACCTATCAGTCCTTCCATTGTTCATGTCAGCAAAATTTTTTTTATCATTTTTAACATCACCTTCTTTTGCAATGTATTTTTCCAGCACACTTCAGCCATTTTTTTTTCTTTTCAAAATCTGCATCGGGAATTAGCTAGTGATTGTTGTAGGTTTTTGTTCATGTTAAAAGTTTCTGTCACAACATCAATCTTTATTTTTTACTTAATTTGAGCAAAGCATTTTTCTGTATAACTTGTAAAAAAATTTAATTCTTCCACTTGTTCAAAATCCTGATTGTCACGTTCCTTAAAAAATTAAAATAGATATAGAGCTTCCCACCTGAGGCAGGGTTTACATGGTTGGAATGAGACTGGCACTCATAGGAGCCGGCTGCCCTACCTGAGGGACAGACCTGTCGGGCCAGCCTGAAGAATGTGAGATGAGATGATATGGGGTATGGACCAGTGTTGGATTGAACTGGTGGGGGAAATGGGAGCACCCCAATAAAACCTACATGCCGCTGCAATGTCTGCCACATTTCCTACTTGCGAAAATTGAGGATATGACCTCTGTTGGATATGAACACTGTATTGCTGAATGTTTTTGTATTGGACACAACTTTGGATTAAGGAGTTAAATTTTTTCTGTTTTAGTAATATATCAGCCACTCAAGATGGTGTCTATGTTTGTTAAAAGTGTGCTCATTGTAACAATAGTAGAGGTGGGTCGAAAAGTATCAACCTAATACTTTGTCACTGATACGCTCCTGTATCAGGAACGGCAAACGAGTACACTTGAAAAGTATCAGAGACTTTAGTATCAGTTCAGAATTCACCTGGAACAACACCACGGTCAATGAGCGCAGTACCCGATCGCAGATGACGGTCACTTGGGCGGAGCTTGTGAAAGGGGAGGGAGCAGGAACGACGAATAAGGGATAAAGAAGGGAAAGAATGTAGGGGAGGAAGCGCAGGGGAAGGCGTTGAAGCCTTGAAGGAGAGGCGCAAAGCGTAATTGTTACAAGCAGGGCTGCCACTCATGGGTTTTTCCACCCAGATCTGGGTTTTTCCAATGGTGTTTGGGTTTCTGGGTTTTTAAATAATGAATTCCAACAATTCTAGGTTTTTTATAATTTTAATTATTTTTATACCTAAAACAATAATAAAGGTAGTAGCTACTGTATCTGTTGCAATATCTGTTTGATAAATGCAAACAAGTCTATGTGTTTCACACACAAAAATACATATAAACACAAAACTAGTTTTCAAGAAGCTAAGTCGAATATTAAATTAGACACATTCTTCAAAGAGGCTTGCAGAACACAAAACCAATGCAACAATTAACCTTCAAACCAATCTTGTAGAATCAGACTCTGAATAAAGACTAACGTACATGATGCAGTTTTATAAAAACAATTACCGGTTTAAAGAATGCAGTGATGGTGTTTATTTTGTCATTTATATATTTGTAGGTTTTTTTATGATATGTGCTGGTCCAAGAATTACTTATACAGCCATTTTGCTGCAGTGTAATTTTCTTCTATTGGTTGTATTTAACCGTTTTCAGTCTTGTAAGGTAATTAATTGTTTTATATTAAAACCAGTTATGTTTATATTTTTGAATTAGTACGCAAACATTTTCAACGATAGCATTTTAGACGCATCTGGGTTTTTTACCCATGTGTCTGGGTTTTTTTGTAGGTTATCTAGGTTTTTCATGAATATCAGAGTGGCAGCCCTGGTTACAAGTCGTTTTGTTTATTGTCCTACTTCAAAGTACGCTCAGTGCGCAGTGCGTGCACCGTCTCGTTCAATAATAAAACTAATGAAATATTAATATTAAAAAGTACATTAATACAAGATATAATATTTATATTTGTGCACCTAACAGCTATGAAAATGCAAATAAATTCTCAGTTGACACTAATAACAGATGTAATCAACATATGGACTTTCTTTTTTCGAAAACAATTAGTAACTAGTGTTTTTATACATTAAAAATTCACGATTTTATCAAAAATAAAAAATAAAAAAACATATAGGTACATTAGTGAGCATACTATATCAATGTTTTTTCAAATGTTTCTTCAGATTAGTCGATGATTTATAACTCAGTTTTTGTTTACACAAATTACAATTAGCAAACTCATTATTTTCCGTGAAAAAATTCCACACAAATGAAGTCTTTTTCGTGCACTTATCCATTCCTTATTTCACTATAAAGATACTAACTATAAAGCATGACAGCCCGCAACATGGTGATACACGGCCAGGACGAACTGCAGTGAATGTTGAACTGATTGATACTGGTTGTATCAGGCGGGCATGAGAGTATCAGAGGTAGAGAATTACCAGGCGTGATAAATAATGTATCAGATTCTCCTTCCGGTCGCACGGTCTGCGTACGCGGAGCTTTGTTGCCTCCTGGGACCGTCTGATACAGAAGTATCAGAGACTTGTAACATGGTACAATGCTGTATCAGTATCAGGTTGGAACAGATACCGAAAATTGCTGTAACAACCCACCTCTAAACAATAGTAAAGATGTGTAATGTAATCGCAAGTAAATGCAATGTAACGATCGGGATCGTAATGTTTTGTTTATTGTGCATGGTTAATTATGTGTTTTGCGGTTGTTATAGAGGGAGGACACATTGATGGGTAGTTAATGTGTGGACCCAACAACCTCACTGGAAATTGAACACGGAGGGAGGCGAGTATGCTGACTAATCAACCGTCATGCCTCAGTTTTACTTTGAAACCATTATTTAATGTTTTATTTTTGCTAGCTCCTTACTCTCATGTAGGGATATGTTTTGAGGGCGTACCGGTGTTAATGTTTGAATACTGGTGGAAAACAATGGGCGCCACCACGTGAGTGGGCACGTGGACCCGACTTGAAACTCTAAGTCAGGGCGTTACGTGGCCCATGTGCTGCGAGATATTAGCCCTCCTGATTTTTAACGCAACACCTGTCCCTAACCAAGCCCGCTCTCAGCGTCGGGCACGCTTCTAATTAACCGCAGTGGGCTCTTAGGGCGTCCCACACGCCGCTGACCAGGTTAAGGACCCACGTGGCCCCCCCGAACATCAAGACACGTGACTCAATTAAGTTGGTTTTTATTTACTCACGTTACACGCCCTTACACAGTCCTTCCTTGATACGGTTATAAAACGCCCGAGGCACGAATCGAATTAGGTGAGGAGGCGAACCACGCACGTGGTCGCCTCAAGCCGTTACTGAATATACAGATGACCAAAAACCCCGGAGAGTAAAGAATTATTAATTAAGCAGTCTCTCCGACCGAGAGAGGCCCCGAGGATAGAAAGAGAAAATGATTTGAATAAATTACTTAACAGAACTACTTCTCGGTGAAACAACGGTGATGTCCTCGGGGTGTCTGCAGAGACGTCCGCTCTCGGCCGGCTGAAGAAGGAGACTCGGCAGAGACAAGGGCTTGCGGAAGGCAACATGGCGCCCTTCGCGCCGAACACAATTACCGTTAACATCTTAGCTATTGCGTACCCTGGGTTATGATTGAAAATAACATGAACTCTTTATAAAAATTAGCACATCACACCCATGACCAGACCGTCTGTAATTATTACTTATGTGATAGAAAACAGTTTAAATCAAGTTACATGCTAGTTCCTCCGTCGCCCGCTAGGGAGCGTCCTTGTCCGTGCTTGCACGTATTTTATTACAAAAACGTCATTAATTAATGAAACAAAAGGCACTCACATACATAATCGTCGTGACACTATTTTGGGGCGAAGAGAAAAGGTTACAATGCGAAAAGCCACCGCAGAAAACACTGTATCTGCGCTACGTAATCAGGTCTTCAAGACGTCGGGAGTCCCGTCTGTAGTAGTTTTAGACAATGAACCCAGTTCACGGCTAGGATTTTCAAGAACATGTGCTTCTCACATGGCATCCTGCACGTCACAACCTCGCCTTATTATCCACAGCCCTCGCATGCTGAGAGATTCAACCGCAATCTCTGGTCTGCTCTAATAGCTTACCATGCGCAGGAGCAGGATAAATGGGATTCGAATTTGGTGTGGCTGCAAATGGCCTTTAATTATGCACATCATGAAGGACACAAAAGTACTCCTTTCGAACTCATGTTCACTTACCGACCTAATACCCCTCTTTCAAATCTTTGGTCTTTGAATGACCTATTGCCCGATGATCCGAGAGACATCAGGGAGATTTGGAGAAGAGCTCGTAAAAATCTTAATCTGGCTCATGAGAGCATAAAAAGGAAATACAACGAAAACTGATCTCCTAACTCTTACAGGTTAGGCGATTTTGTGCTTTGTAAGGCACACCCACTCAGAAAGGCAGTGGAAAATTTTCCGCCGAGCTGGCGTACCGCTGGAGAGGTCCCTTTCAATTACATCGATTTTTAACGCCAGTTACGGTTAGCCTAGCTGACCCCAGTTCGGGAGAATTCGTGACCAGAGCGCACATCTCCCATCTAAAGAAAACACAGGCTGACTTAAAGTAGATGTGTTTAATTTCTTTCCCCTAACATAGGGGACTCTCTAATATTAGGCATTCCAAAAACCTCGAGGTCTTACAAATCCATGGTACTAGAAATAAGAATGCTAGCATTAAGTTGAATTAGTTTTAAGTAGCCACTTAGTTAATAAGCATTTAGTAATAAGTTTGTTTAAGGTTTATCGATATGTTGTGCCTGAGAGGCGGACGCGTCTCAAAGGTGTTAGAATATAAGTAGTGGGATACAGGCGAACCTGGTACTAGTTTTACTGAGGAGTGTAAGTGTTGTTTTTTATTTTTCCCTCTATGCTCCGCATTCAAGCGGGGGAGTATGTGCCGGAAATTAGGCATTTCGACACCTTTTTAAAATTTTTATTATCATTTTTAAATTTAATTTTGGAAATTTTATTTTTTAAATTTATCTGGTTGTTAAGGGGGTGATTTACTCTTTGTTAGGCCGGTGTACGCCTCGTGTTTAAACTTAGTGCCAGTGGACGCAAGCCTCTTCTCAGGGGCCAATCTGAAATTTTGCTATATAATGTGGATGTGGGCAGCCCGGTTGAAATTTCTCTCGCCTGCAGTCACGTCCCGGGTTTGTAATTTTATTTCCCAGCATGACCAAAATTGCCTAGAGCAGCTTGTGGGCTGCAAGCTGCTACTTCTTAGAGGCCTGCTGAGAATAGCGGGTCTCGTCACGAACGGGTCTCCAGTGGACCTCCGTTCCCAGCGTAGTGGTATTTTCTGTCTACCCTCCTCTCTCTCCCCCCCACCTTAGTTCTGAGAAATTATGCTAGGAGCAGTGACCTGACGTGAACTTAGCCAAGACGATGGCCTGCTTCAAGGACATTCTCCCTGGTCCTAGAGAGACGTCCACGACATCTAGCGGCAGGAAAAGCAACTTCGGGCCTGGTCGCCAGCGTGTAAAGCACAAACTCGTGACACCTGGTGGAAAGTCAGCTCACCGCCTCAGTTAGTTCCCCTTAACGCCGCTAGAAAGCAGCGCCGCGGCCACATAAGGCCCTATGCTTCCTTCTCGCGGCCTGTAGAAGTCGATTCTTTGTAGCTTCCTGTTACCACCGGTGGAGAGCGCGCATGTCGTGTTGTTGTCACGCCCGCCTCAGACTCCTTCGGAAATTTTCGGCTTAGAACCGAACCTTCCCCCTCCTTCTCCCTAGGGCCTTAGCGCCCGTTTTAATTAGGAGCATAGTCCTCCATGAGGGCACTCTGACATTGGCTACGAACCACGCAGCAGTTCGGGCGAAAATTCTCTCCGTCTCTTGTTGCGGCTACGACGGAAACGACTTCTATTAAGAATGTAGTCAATGGTCTTGAGGGATGTAATCCCATTTGTACAGTAGCCAGTCAGGAGTAGCCATTAGAAAAAGTCATGTTTAGTTAGATTTTTAAATTTTTTTGTTTAACTAAAAATTTTGGTTTCTTCCGTGACATCCGCGGAATCTCGGCGCGCGCCATCCTGATGGCGCGAGACACCTCGGAAGCCCTGTTTCCACACCCTGTTTGGTGAGTAATCCGGCTTTTTTTCTCCTCCCCATATTCCCGTTTGTTGGCCTTTCGCGCCGACTGTGTATGACTGTCTGGAAGCAGGTCTAATTCGTTTTGAATTTGACTTGTGTTTCAGACAGGGTCGAAGTGCTGGGAGACACATTGTTCCCAGCTTGTGGTCCTGGACCTCGAACTCCGAGTCACGTTAGAAGAGACCTTTCCCGACCTGATGTCTTACCGTGAAGACCCGGGTGATGATATAAAATAAACATCTCCCCCCTTTCTATCTACGAACTACATTAAAATAATCAGTAGCCTACCAGCGAGCAGTGATTTAAGAACTTAACCCTCCAGAACATGTAGAATCAAGGAAACTAATTATTCAAATTTTTGTGTGATAATTCTAATTTTTAAATTTTTGTTTATGTAATCGTTCGTTGTTAAAGTTGAATATGTGTTATTTTAAATAATTTCGGGGTGCCCCCATTTTTTTGTTACATACTAAGATCTTGATTGTGATATCAGAATAATGCGAAAACAAAACTTGTTCATAATAAACCAGGCTAACCTAGAGACCAAACTATTTATGTAGTGTATTTATTTGTCATATACCTTCTATATAACGATCCATGAACTCCCAAGTTGCTTGTGTGCAGGGAGTGTGAAATTTGTCATGTTCACCGCCTCGTGCCCCTTCTGGTAAAATATCTTTAATTTTCTTAATATTTTGCCCAGCAGTTTCCAAGGTTTTCTTAATTAATTAAAAATAATATAACTTTGAGGCACGAGGGGCATTACAATTGGTAGCAGAGCGTGGTTTATTATTACAAATAGGGGTGCGGCACACTGCAGCTAAGCGCCCTCTTGCTGGGCTACCAACACACACACGCATGCACGCACAAGCGGGAGGTTTGAACAGAGATGGTGGTGTTTGGGCTGTGACATATTGGGCTAAAAGGGGACCGCAGGCCCGGACGACGTCAATTTTATGTTCAAATTTAAGATGCATGGTATTCTTTGTAATACTCTCCAATTCAAACCTTTTTATAATTGTCACTTATGCACTTTAACATTTTTGGGAAACAGTGCATCCTGGTGCAGGGTGTCTACCGATCATGGAAGTCACAAAAAAGTCA
This sequence comes from Bacillus rossius redtenbacheri, assembly GCF_032445375.1. NCBI lineage: Eukaryota > Metazoa > Arthropoda > Insecta > Phasmatodea > Bacillidae > Bacillus > Bacillus rossius. The sequence goes on from NC_086334.1 coordinate 29,553,748, forward strand.
CGATATTGAACTCATGATCACGGGTAAGTCACGAAAGTGCCCACATTGGTTAGGTACTTTTTTTTTCCATTACAGAGAGAGGTACAATTTTCTATCTACAACTGTGGGTGCTAATCAGCAACTCATAGGCTTTTTTTACACGCTTTATATTAACTTCACCTGTATGTTTGTTTGTATGTTTGTAACCGACTCCTTTGGGTGTGATTCTGACCCACTTTAAACAGCCAGATTTCATTCAAACTTTGTAGATTTATCGAGGACCGATGACAATACACAAATTTGATAGGATTATTCCATTATTCAATTTGCAAAATAAGATTTTTGTCAATTTATATAATTTCACAATATTTAGTAGGCTTTGTTTATATCGTTCCAAAGACAAACTGAAATAAAAGAGTTAGAACATTGTAAAGAAAACCATTTCGCTCATGTGCGAACTCTTTTCTTTTAGTTTGTCTTTGGCGCGATATAAACAAAGTCTACTAAATATTGTGACATTTAATAAAATTAAAAGTGAGAGTGGGTTATGATTATTGTGAACAATATACTTTCTTGAAGAGAATATTATCTATATTTGTAAAAATATGAACCCCCCCCCCCCTTTTTAATAAGGGCTTTCAATGTTGTTTCTTTCGTTAAATAGAGAAACACAATTACGTCTTTGTTTCATTTTACCAATTACCCAAGAGTGAAACATTATTATAAATTAACATTTTCTGCAAATATTTCACAAAACATGTAAAAATTGAGGTTTGATTTTGCTGTGAAACCAACAGCAGATGGGCAATCAAACACCATATGCATAACCTCAATAGCTTCACCTGATGGGCAGATTTTTGAAATTCCACTCGAACACCAACCTGCAAATCCACACGAAGCAGTTACAAATACTCCAAACTATGCCAAGGTCAGTAAATCATTAAATAAAAGACATCAAACACGGAAAATATGGATAAGTTTGACAGATGATATATAAAAAACATATTTGGATAGAGAGCAAAACTTACAGTATTTGTACCTGGAAGAAATTGAGGAAAAAAAAAAAGTGCTGAATCTATACCTAGTGTATCAAATAAAAAAATTGGAAAAACTGTTAGAAAAATTTCTTGAAGAAAAAAAAACTATCTGAAACTCAAAATTTAGGGAAAATTGCAAAAGATTTCATGATTGAGAAATTCACGGGCAGAAACTCAAATGCTTACCAGTGGATTAAAGATTTCAACAAAGAATGTGAACATTTCCTAATCAAAGAAGACAAAAAGAAAATAGAAATGTTAAAACATTTCTTAGAATACTCCAGTGTAGTTTGGTACAACTGCATGCAAATGAAACTTACAGTGGAATCGGAGTGGAACAAATGGGAGAAAATTTTTTGTGAGACATTTGCAAACAAAGGATGGTCACCCATCAGATATGCTGACTTAGAATAAACATCAATGCCTTCCCGAATATATTGATTTTCATAGCAGGATATTGAAATTATTGAGTACTGTAGTTCTTCAACACGCTATATTGGATATATATTTTAGAAGCAGCCAATATCTACTCAAATTCACTTTAATAGTAAAGTCATGTAATAAATAAAAAATTGAGCCACATCTAGAGACACTTCTGAGATAAAACAATATTTATTGATTTTATTTTAACTGCAGCCAATATATATTCAAAATCTACTTTAATAATAAATTGATGTAATAACTATATAAGTTTTTTTACATTGTTATAAAATTTCTTTCATACGTCGACAAAGAAGTATCACTTTAAATTATAAATAAACCAAACTAAAAAGTAGAAAATAAATAATAGTTAAAAAAACTAAAAAACACGCTTTATATAGAAAACCAAACTAAAAAATAGAAAATAAGTTTTAATGAATTTGAATTAAGAATAGTGTAAATTTTATTAATAAATATAAATTAATAATAGTGTATATAAGAAAAAAATGTATTTTATTTAAAAAAAAAAGCGTGGGGGGCTTTTTAAGATGATATCGAAATGATAATCCTTCTACTTACATATGTCAATAAAATATTTATAACTATTGACACCATGCACCCCACGCTTTTTTAAAAATAAAATACGTTTTTTTTCTTATATACACTATTATTAATTTATATTTATTAAAAATTTTTACACTATTCGTCTTAATTCAAATTTATTAAAATTTATTTTCTATTTTTTAGTTTGATTTTCTATATAAAGAGTGTTGCTTTAGTTTTATTAAACTATTATTTATTTATCATACGTTACAGCGTCATTTTATAATAAAATTTTCATATTTCAACTTCTCAGAGAAAAGTAACCTACTTGGATGTAAACAAATACCCTCTAATGTCCGACGCTCTTCAGTCCACAGTTCACCACACTTTGCAAGGTTTCAGTACTTCGGGATCTCCTGCAGTGCCTTTCATTGAAAGTAACTTCTCTTTTTTTTCTCTCTTCAGGTACCCAAGACTTAGGTCTTGGTGTAATTCTAGCTCTTAGGAGGAATTCCTTCTACAAAAATGACATACTTCTGTCACTGGCCATCAAAAACTGGAGACTGTTTATATAAGGTTTAGTTTCTATCATATTCACTTGATAATGTTACTACTTTTTGTGTCTCAGAAAACCATCCTCTTACACACGCACGCGCGCGCGCGCGCGCGCGCGCACACACACACACACACACACACACGCATCAACACACACCGACGAAATTGCAACCTGCTGCGCTCCGATCTTCATCCGTGCTGCTTTTTTACTGTCGAGTTCTATTGTTCTTTCCTTTATCTGCGACTAACGCATCAGGAGTGCGCGTGCGCTCAGAAGGCGCGCCTCTAGGGTAGCTCGTGGTTGTTGAACGAACTTCACTCGTTTCAAATAAATATTTGATCTGAAACGTCCGCCTCCGCGTCGGACGCGCGAAAGAAGAACGCAGGGCGGAACCATAAGGTTTAATAGTATGCATGGAGGTCGTGTAGCGTGACGCACCCTCGCTTGCCTTTCGCAGGCCGGTAGCGACTGAAGCGTCCTGCTCGCCGGAGCGTGGGTTTCCGCCTCGTATCTCGTATCTGGGACTGCGACATCAGCGGCAGCGCCAGGCCGGGGGGTTGTGGGGCTGAGTGACTGCTGTATTATTTTTACAAATGTAAATTTATACCGGTGTACCACTCTATACTTTCAACTCCGAAGTCCACGCTTTTCGCCATTCCAGTAGAAAAAAAATGTGAGTTTCTGTACAGTTAATATGTTTTAAATTAAATATTTTAGGTCGCAGGCTTGCGAATATGTACCTAAAATACAAACTCCTCGAGAATTATAGGCTACGTCACAAAATTTAATTAGCATCTGTAGTCTAAGAGTGAGGGTCTGCTGGATCGTGATCTACCCTTAATCTTAAAATCAGCACACTCACGTGTCTAATGACCGAATAAGTGGCGGGGTCTCAATCTTGTATTGACTTCCCACATTACGAATGAAGATACGGCGGCGGAGTGAGAGATGATAAGGCTGACAGCGAAAAGTGCATGAACTGTACAGTCACCTTTATGCTCATGACAAAGGTTTGTTCCAACCACCTATGAGAGATTCATGTTCTAAAACTTTAATTTTTCGTATATAATTGTTGCTTCAAAAAATTCGAGTTTGAATGATTTTAACATACTTCTAATTAGGCATGGATGTAAGCCATGCCAAAGGAAGTGAAATTAGACTCATATAACCTTTGTCATGTTTTTGCTAAGACCTGATAGCAACATTTTCAGCTGAATGAAACAGAAACACATGAAAATGTGGATGCAAGTACACATTTTCTTATAAATATTTTTTTATTAAGTGTGCTGCTAGAATTTCACTAGAATATTTTTGTCACTCCAGAATTTGTCATTCTGCCCCTGTTGAATATATTTTAATGTACTACTTAGCAGCTATTTTTAATGTTTTGAAAATACGTCAACTTCTTACATTTTACTTCTATGATGATGCCAAAAAATTTCGATTCCACACAGCGGAAACGTGTATTAAAGTAGTGGAGCCGAGAAACCAATAGCCTTACAATTTGAGTTATCTCTCGAATTTTTATAAGCCGTGTTTATTTTGACTGATTCGATGACGACTTCGCTGGAAGCTTTCAAGTGCAGACAGCCGAAGTGGCGTGTGCACACGACGGCTGTTTGCTTTGCAGAACGTGTTTGCCATTCTCAGGGGGAAACAATTTATTTTTCATTTCACACCTAGTTTTTGCCTCCATGCAGCTGGGACATTTCGGGGGAAGGAGGGAGGGGGGGGGGGAGGAGGAGGAAAAATCAACATTCAAACACACTCGGAGAAATGCTGTTCGTGGAAGTGGATTACGGAAACCTAATTCAGACGGGACCGGAAGCGGAGTGGAGGAGGTTATCTGCTCGCTCCTGTGCGTCCAGTGGTCGCGGATGTGTCGCACCATGTCCCGCGCAGCGCGGTACTTCCATACTCACCTATGAGACGTTGCAAGAACATCACGGCAGTTACACACACACCTCTGCGACGTTGCAAGAACATCATGACGGTAGTTCCAAACACACTTCTGCGACCTTGCAAGGACATCACGGTGTTTCAAAAAGGCAACAAAGCAGTTTCAGTACGGCGAGAGAGTAATTTTATTGGGGTCACGGTGGTTGACTCGTTTTCGATTATCGGCGGGGTCGTGCCAGTACTTTCAGCCAGCTGGAAACGTGGCGGACGTTGCCGTGAGCAGCTAGATTTGATTTATTCAGTACATTCCTAAGAGTTTTCTTTATGAAAGAAACCATAAGGCTACAGAACAAGTAAGTTTTAAATTGAACCGTTGTGGTATTTAAAAATTAAATAGAATAATTAGGCATGAAGAATCTAAGATAAGTAAACATTTGAAACTAAATCATTTTTATATTAAGAAATATAACTATGGTTCAGCACCGTCCTACGGGGTTTTCTCCCGTTTCCTACCCAATACAACCTGTCAATGTGCCTATCTCATGGGCTAGGTCAAGGGTGTATGTGTGTTACTGAGGCGGGATAAGTGCGATGCTTGCTGGTGCTTCTGGGAAGGCAGCTCCTCTGAGCGCAAGGCTGTGGACTCGTGCATAGGGTAACTGTGGCGGGGGGAAAATTACCATTCTGGAAAACTACCATAATAGTTACAATATTGAAAAACTGGCAAGTGGACCACCCATTTTAGTTTTCCATTAGTTGCAGCTTTATTTCATTTGAGGTACGTGGGCTTCTCTTTTGTCACAGAAGAATTGAAATAATATATAAAAACAGTATTATGTATATGAAAATAACTATTTAAAATCATTCAGTTGCAGGTACTGAGTAACTTAAATTAAATTTGTTTCCATAAAGGTTTTAAACATTTTTGTTCGACATTTAGACCTACACAGTAATATTCCTCTTTTATTTTAAAAGTCAGTTGTACAAAATTTCACCAAGAAGTATACCAAAATTCCGCTTTTTTTTTTTTTTTTTTTTTTGGCGGGAGGGAGGATAAAGGAGGTGGATTTTAGGAATATTATGTAGACAGTGAATATTATATTCCTACCAAGTGTAAAATAACAAATATAACGGACTGAGCTATGAATTTATCGTTATTTTAAACAATAACAAATAATCATGTGATTTTATTTAACTACCGTGTTATAATGTAATAAAGAGTCAAAAGACAATGTTAAAAAAAAAAAAAAAAGAAATGAATAGGTCGGGTATTGATCCAACGAACTATTAGTTTACAGCCACGCTTAATACCGCATTGTTTAATACACTATTGTAATTAAGGAAGTAAAATAAGTATTTATATCAATTGAATATTCCCAAAATTTTAAGTATTATTAAAGTTGCTACTTTTTCTTTGTGACTGTTTAAGTCAATAAAATGTATTCCAGATTATTTTTTTATCACAGATTTATTTGGTACACCAATACGCTTGATATGTCCTCCAGTGTCCATGTAAAATAATATAAAATATGTTAATGCCGCCACACGCAGACGACTTCGATACCAAAGCTGCTAAAGAAATTTAACTTCAAAAAATACTTTGAGCAGTTAGCGACATATTAATTGTTGAAACCAAACATTGCACGAACTTTTACAGACATACAAAATAATTACAACTGTATAAAACTGGGAAAAAACGTACACTAAAAATTGACAAAATACCCTTATCGTAAATAGGCTAACGTGGTAGGATCAGGCACTACCGCTAGAATGCGCTGCATAAAGCGTCTCCCGTTTTTTCGACGACTTTCCTATATTGTCCTACTAAAATATTTGTAATATCATTGCAATTGTATGTAATTCGCACATGACCCTTTCAGTAACTCTTTTTAAATTTTTAACATAAAATTATAGCACTTTGTATTTGATCAAAACTTTTTAATCCTTGCATAAAATTAATAGATAAATTAAATTACAATAACAGTGTTATATAAAATAATGTTTTAATGTATGAAAAAAATATAATTAAAATTTATGAACAAATACATAAAATATTATGTCTACTAAAATGTAAACATTACAGTGGACACATAGACTGGACGGGTTAACCATAATTTATGCGTCCAAAGTGATTTCTGTATTTCAATGTTGAATTGTATTGGCTCAAGACGGTCTATATACAAAAAAAACCCTGATATAAAGCTACAAATTAATTACACGCATACATACACTAATAGTATTCTAAATAAATTACTTAAAAACAAGTATCTTAAAATGTCTGGTTGTAAATACTATCTTGTCGGCATAGTGGAACTTATGAATCCAAGTGACAAATGTTTTACAGGAGAGGGGAGGCTGGCACTCAACCACTGCCTATGCGAAGTGCAGAGCGAGCAACCTGAATGCCCTGCGCAAAATGAACTACTGCCGCAGAGATGCCCGCGGGTTGCCCGTAGAAGCAGCTTGCCATCATTTCAGCTCGTAATCAGGTCGTTATCGCCTCCCGAAGGACATCACAATTAGTTTAATAACGTCGTTGGAAAGGAAGAGCTTCCTTTCTTGCCAGGGTCTCCACCCGATAATTGCTGTAATTTACCCGTTAATGAATGCACTTTTCATCGTGTGGCAAAAAAAAAAAAAAGACCAAAGAAAAAGTAAACGAACGCGGTGTTGGCACTATGAGCTCGGCACCTTGCGGAAGCCGTTACAGCCATTATTCGCCTCTTTTCTGAACAGGAACGTTGCCATAGGCGCCAGAGCGCTCTGATATACTCTCTGGTTGCCATACGCTGAGCAATACGCTGAGTGGGGTTGTTTCTCTCCTACCACATGCGAGCCTTCGCAAAGCATGGGTCGCCACGTCTGCATTATTTCATGGCAACCGGGTGAAAACGTTTTTTTCCCTTCAGCTAATTTTTGCACCATATTGACGCCCAAAACATTGGCTGAAGCGTAGTGTTTGCATTGTAGAAACGGTTAAAATTTATTTTAAAAATGAAAATGACTTGTTTAACGACCAAAATTATAAACTCATACTTGCTAACCATCATGAGACGTTATAAAGCACCATTTCCGCAATGTTTTGGGCGGAACAATATGTCGATTGCGAGGATATGCCACAGCATACCGTCTCATGACAATTCCTAACTCCATGGTCATAAGTCACTAACCGAGTGCCGTAAATTCAGTTACATATGACGACAAGCAAACAAAAAAAAATTAATCAGATAAATATTAAAAAAATATCCAACGTTTGAATAAATTATGTTATCTTAATGACTGTCAAAATGGTTCCAGTTTTTCGTTTGTATCTCACATTTAAGTGTGATTATTTAAAGGGGCATTATTTTATGATAATAACTGCCCAAGATTCTAAGGGCGATAAGCCAACAAACTCCCTCCATTTGACATACCTTGAATGTCCAAGCACTTCAACCCCACCTTGTCACCAGAACGAAGAACATTTCGTTGGATGTAGATACTACGGCTGAAGATGAGGTTAGACACACACGGACCACTGCGTGGCGCCATCAGCTGCCGTAGTTGCCGCGGAGAGCCGTCCACACGGCGACGGTGGCGCCTCAGAGTGGCGCGTAGCTGTACCAGGGCCACTTCCAGCCGCGCGTCAGGCGACTGCTGCTTCGGCGATCTCGGACAACTGTCATGCGCGGATTCCCTTGTTGTTATTGTTCCGTTTTGGAAAACATATAATCTTAAACGTATACGGACGAAAAAAGAAATCAAGGTTGCCATCATTTACTTTTGAAAAATTAACGACTTTTGAGCCGCTAGATTACTTGTAAATACAGCAAAGTTCGCTTTTTTTTTCTAAACAAAATAAGAGAGATAGTTATAGAATTGAGTTGCGAATCTTATCTTCCTTTCTTTGTGACCAAATCATTTTCCACGTGGCGCTACTCTGCAGCTTATTCATTCCTACGAGTGACACTCAGTGGCACCACTCGGTGGCTTGTTCATGCCACAGTGTGGCATCACTGAGTGTCGTCACTCGGTGGCCCGTGTGGAAGGGCCCTAAGGTACTGACAGTCGGTTTTCGTAGCAAAACATATAATTATTATACTTAAAAAAACAACAGTTCTGGTGCAATCACAAATTATTTTGTCAAGAAGAACCCAGAAAAATATTTCGCAGTCTCCATAAAGTAGCGTATTAGCGACAGCAAACGTTTTCTGTCACTTATAAATCATTTTGTTGAAGCTTGAAAATTATTATTTTCTTGTTGTCGCCAGAAAGTGGCCACATAAAATGTTTTTGAATTGAAACAGTTTTCGAGCGTTACGTAAATTCCGATCGCATGATGGGAATAGAGGTTCGGAAGGGGAGGGCATCGGTAGAGAAGAGTTCATCAGCGGCGACGCCACTCCAACGCATGCACTAGCGGTCGAATGGGGAGACTGCAGGGAGTAGGGGGGATAGGCACGTAACACTGCACTATTTATTTTATTTTATTTAAAGTATCTATAATTTTTTTTATTCGGTGGAAAAAAGTTACTGATTTGTGCAATGAACTTTGAAAGTATCATTAATTTTTATGTGAATAGTGTGATTGAAAATGTAAAAAAAAAGACGCTATTTTCGCAACTTTTCCCTCGAGCTAGTAGCCTCAAGTTACGGGCAGGAATGGTAGGCAACTGTTGGTTCAAAAGTGGACATAGTGCAAATGCACTGAGTAAAAATAAAAGTCAACACATATTCTTCTACTGTATGTTGTGACTAATCAAGTTGGGGCGAAATTCTAATTGCATTTATGTCTGGGGAAGGGGTTATATATTTGTGAATATTTTTCTTACAAAAGCTAACGAAGAGTTTACGTATACCTTCGCAAGATAATAACGCATGTTTAAAATTAATAATATGCAATTCACCCATGAATATAAAAAAATAAATAATTTTATTATACACAGTGGATATTATTACCATGAGCTCTAAAATGCCATCCATCATGTTGGGTAATAGCCAACCATTTTAATGCTCTGTGAAAACAGATCGGCTCTCGCATGTGATTTTGTTGCACGCAGCGCGGCCATTCATTAAGCAGGAGATGACACTTTTAGCTCGTAACTCACTTAAAAAGGGTTGCAAATTGCTCCGGTAACAAGTACTCACGTCTTCGAGCCAAATAATGGAGACGGCGATGCGTGTTACGGTCCCGGGCTGCTAACTAGGTTTCCTCCGCGGGGCGTGCGTACGGGGGCTAGACAGTGCTGGCCCTCCACTTAGGATCAGGTTTCAAGGGTCGTGCATTAGCCTAGCTTTCAAAAATAATCATGTTCCTTAAATCATGTCACGCTCTTGCCGTCAGTGTCGGACTTAACTTTTTTTTTTTTTTTTTTAGTAGAAGCAGTGTCGAAGTGTGCACAGAAAGTATACATTGCTTAGCGAAATGACTTTAAAGAACGTTATTTTGATTTGGTACGGAATATACTAGAATCAATGTCACATTACTTTAGTTACAACGCAGATACAGAAAAATTACATATTCATAAGACGGTTTCTAAAAACGTAAGAAAGGATTTATGTAGAATTATTATTTTTTTTAGTTACATCAATGCTCGACAAATACTCATCAAATATATCTTGTCTTTGGGCAAACTCATTATTTGTTGCTTTGGTGGCATGTCTTTAGCGTCTTGAAATAAAGTCATACACGCAAAATTTAAATACAGTTCTGTTAATATTTTATTTAAAATACAATAGTGAACCAGATGTATATCGAACCAACTTTAATCTTAAGATTTCTTTGCCACACACAAAAAGTAATATTTCCTTAAGATATATTCTGAATTAGGTATTCTGGTAATTCAGTAATTATTTCTTTTTAAGAGCCGGAAGTTGCTCCATCATTGTCTCAAATGAGAAAATAATTGTTTTAGGGATCACATACACACAAATTACTATGTAAAATAGCAAGTGTTTCAATTTAAGACGCTCTCTGCTGTACGGTGACCCCCTTTCGTTTTGAAAGTAGACAATTTTTATGCATTAATAATTATTAGTTTTAATATTTTTTCTGAAAAAAACAATCGTGTTATTAAACAATACCAAGTTAATCGAGTTGTTTTAACGTTTTATCAATAAAGGTTTTTTTTAAGAATTTGTTATTATTAAGTAATTTTCTGGAGTGTTTGAAAAATTAAAAACGCAAAATAATTTCAACTATGATAGAGCACAAGAAAAAAACATGCACTTTCTGGTATTTTATATACTAAAAAAATAAATAAAATTTGTTATGGAAAATTTCTAATCGACAGATTAAGAGCTGCCCACGTCTGGAACAGAGGCGAATGATTAATATTAAGGGGGTGTAGCCAGCTCTAAGGTCATTATTTTATATTTACGTTTCACACGGTTAAACTTGTAGACGTTTTGAGTGGCCGAACTTTGACAAAAAAAAAAATGCACTGTTCATCCATTTTGAAAATTAGCCGGCAAAGTTGAATTTTTAACATTTTTGAGCAGTATGGAATATATAACTAACTTTTTTCTTTTTTTGGGTTTAAAGGCTATGCAGGTGGCTACTGCGTGATAGGTTTTAATTCTTTCAGAAAAAATATTAAATTTTATTTAGTATCCTTTTGAAATAATAAAATACTGAGGATTTTAAAGGTTAGGTAAAATCAATTTTTTTCCTGAAAGAAATTAAACCATACCACACAGTAGCTAGTAAAATCGACTTCAAACATAAAAATTTTCAGTTCTATATTTCATTTCATTCTCCTTACCTGTACTGCACGGAAACGTTAAAACTGCAACTTTGCCAGATAATTATGCAAAAAGTATGCGACATAATTAATTTTTAATTTTGTGAAAATTCAGCCACCGTGTAGAACGTAAATGTATAATAATAACCCGGAACGGGCCATACGCCCGTAAGCCAACATCGATATATGAATTAATGATAATTTGGATGATTTCTGCTATATTGGTTCGGTGATGATTGCAAGGTGGTGAGGCGGGGGAGGGAGGGCTGGTAGCTGGTCGAGTGACCTCGCGCGCATCATCACCACATGAATCACCAGCCGCCACAGGCCTCGATCTTTCGTGCACGCGCGCCACGCGGTGACAGCTCTTGTTTTGAAACATGTTCTTGGTTCATGCTCTGCCTTTGTTTGACCGACACACGCGCCCTGGACGCAAGTTCCTGGCTCGGGGCGTGGGACATGCGCAGACACCCTTCAAGCGCAAGGCGCGCTCACCTTCATCGCGATGGAAACATTTTTTCAAGTGAAACTTCTTTCTTTTTGAACGTTACGAAAATTCCTATCGCGTGAGAGGAATAGTTAGGTACGTGGGGGGGTTACAGGAGAAGGCAGGGGAGATGTAGAAATGACGAAGCATACTTGCACACTTGCATGTTGACACTTTCATACTTGCATTATTGCATATTTGCATACTTGCACACTTGCATACTTGCACACTTTACACTTGCATACTTTCACACTTTAATACTTGCGCAATAGCATAATTTAGCGCTTGCATACTTGCATATTTTTATCTGCGACTTCAGCCAAAGGGAATTAGGTTTCCTATACGTAATAATATAATAAGTAAGAAGTTTCACTCCACGCTCCTTTTTTTTAAGTATAGAGATTATACAATCGATACTATTTTTTATTCATTGGATGCCATTTGATCACTCTACAAAACAACATAGAGCCACATTATAGTTTGTGTCTTGTCACTTTTTCAAATTTGACAGTTCCGAAAAGTAGTACCAACGACTACTTATCCTTCTGCTACTGTTTTTCTGTCAACCGTGCTTGTAAACAAAGCCATGAGGTTATCAGTGTTTGAAAACAAATGTCATGTGATGCTTTGCAAGTGACAGTTGAGAAATGGGCACCACTGATACCTAATATTTATGAGAAATGTAAAATTTTAGATGGCAGTCTCTCAATTATATGCACTCTATTAATTTATTTAACACGCTTTTATTTTAACTACTTTTGAAAATTTCTAAATAATTGTTAGAAAAATGTTTTAAAAACATCTAATTCACTTTATTTGAACCTTAAATTATCTATCGTGACGTTACTCGCTAATTTCTTATATTCTAAAATGGACATCGAGAGGGTAGATCAAGCTCAGTGTAATCTGATATCCAACCAGCGAAGGCAGTTCCGCAGTAATCTCAGATAGCACGGTGGTAAAAGCAGTGTCCTATTTAAATGCTTTTAAAGGCGATTTATACTTGATGCTTGGTGTCTTGGGGGTCTAATGTCATGGAGAGGCACCAAATGAAAGAGCTGGTAGCTTAGTCACGGAATTTTCAGAAAACAAAAATCTTGAAAAGCAATGGTTTGATTGCTGGTAATTGATTTAAGAATGGCCTACTGATATGATAGGCTTGTAATTTTTTTTTTACACAAAAGAAGCATTCAAAATAATTTTTATTAAGTATCAAACACAATTTAGATTTTATTTTATAGGGTTTAACGTCACATGGTGAATCACGTCATGTTTGCAATGTCTTTTTTCTGGTAACCAGTACTATTAAAATGCGATTCCTGTGAATTTATTAGTACGAGAGATATTTTGTCAAAACGTGTGTCACAAAGGGTCATTTAAGAGCTGCAAAAAGGCACACAACGTTTTTCCAGAATTATGAACACTTATGTAAAACATAAAGCTTACAATTAATGTTTCGTAAATATCTGGTGACAAAATCTATAACCAAACGACAAAAAATGAAAAAAAAAGCTAATCATGAATTTACAGAAAAATAAACCTTCATTGATATAAATGACAAAAAAAATGACGCGTGAGTTTGAGTCTGAACCTCCAAGATTATAACATAATAGGCCCCGAACCACGTGGATCCAACTCATTGCTAATTAATATGTTGGTGTTGGATCGAACCCAAAATTATCGTCATGAGATGACAACGCCTTAGCCATCTCGGCCTTTTGTTTTTAATGGGTGGCACACTGGCAAGTTTTGACAGGCACCAGTGTGCCAATCATCTTCCCCCTTAATGTTGTATTTTTATGTCACCCCGAGTCATTGTGAAATTGTAGTTGTGGTTGTTGGTGTATTAAGACAACACCAATTACATCCATGTGTTACCCGGGATTCGAACCCAGAGCCCGGTGTGTTGTAGACGTCGCCTCGAAGGTCTGCGACCACCCAGTTCCCTGCTGCCAATCGCAGAATAAATTTCAATGAAATAACTAGGAAAAACTGACCTAAAACTGTACCTACTTGTGCGTCACGTTTTAGGTCATTATTTTGTATTTAAGTGAAACGCTGGTAAACATGTAGACATTTTAATGGTTTGAATTTCATGAAATAAAAAAAAATACTTTTAATATTTTTTTTGCATAATTTGTTGCTAAAGTTAAATTTTTAACATTTTTGGGACGAACAAATAAAGAGAATCAACTGGAAAACCGTTTTAACAACAATTATACTGGCTACTTCAATAAAAGATTATAATTTATTTCAGAAAATTTTATATAATTTAAACTAGCCTTTCAAAAGCCTCAAATTTGTGAGAATTTTGACAGATAAGCCAAATAAAACAAGTTTTTGTAATATACATACAAAAACTATCATGAAATAGCCAGTATCATTTCATTGAAACCAAAAAAAGTTTTATTTCTGTTTTCCAGTTGATTCTCTTTATTTGTATGCCCAAAAGAACTAATTAAATTGTATATTTGGCAGCTAATTATGCAAAAAGTTTGCGATGTCTATTTTTAATTTTTTAAAGTTAAACAATTTAATAAAATATTTAAGTTATCTGTGTGAACGTAGATACAAAACCATGACCTGGAATGGGAGGTACCCCCTTAAGAAGCTAGATTTAGCTGCAATGAACACATATACAAATGCACGTCTATCATTATTTTACAAACTATATTTTTATTATGATTTGAGAGTACATATTTAGTATATTAAATTGTTGCGCTTGCAGTACAGCTTACAAATAATGGTTGTAAAAAGCATTCCTCATTTCTTCGGCCGTTACTTGAAATGCGTCCTGGTGTTTCGGTTTGCAACGTTGCCATCACTGGCATCGCGAGAATGTAAAGTACAGATGTTCCTAATTCGTTACTGCATCAGTGCAAATTGACTCTTTGTGAAGTCAAGTGCACGACTTTGAAATAATAAAAAAAAAAAATACTTCACACGCCACCACATTTTCTGAATGCAGTAGGGACCATTGATTGTCTCTATACTTGTTACAGTCCATATACGTGCCAACAGAAATAATAATAAAAAAAACTGAAAACTTTTTCGCAGTCTGTGCCGGGTGATTCATACCGCAGTGCGAATATTTGACGTGTATCGATATTTGGACTATATTTATTGCGGGTTGGCCAGTCGGCCTAACGTTTCTGCCCACTCGCCCCTTCCCCCGGGGGTTTTCCACTAAAGAACGAGGTATAAAACAAATCAGAGAGGCAGGCTGAAAATATTAAAAAAAAAGAAGGAAAAAAAAAGAGTTCGGTTCGGGAGAGCCAACCGTATCGGCGGACATGAGAACCAAAAAAAAAGGGTGCTTCTCTCGCACACGCGTAGTATCGGAACGGGCGATAATTTCCTTTGTGCGGGGATTCCGTTCGAGAGGGCAGGGCTGGGCTGGCCCGCGAGAGAGCAGGGTGCTTCAACTGGCTGAAGGGAGGTGAAGGCAGAACTGCGGAGCCAGGCCGCCACATCACGCACTCTCGCGCGAGCGGGTAGCAGAGGCTCCCGGAGATAGGACGAGCCGCCGTGCGGTCGCATCATGCGGGTTGTGTAACTCTCAGGGGCGGCGAGGGCGGCGCTACCTCACGCTCTCTCCCCTTTCCCACAAGCACAACCCCACACCTGGCTGAAAGCCGCTGCGGGTCGTTAACCAAGGGGGGGGGGGGGGGAGGGGAAACGTGCTGGCGCAAGCAAAGAGCGGAACCGAAATTGCGAGTCGGGTGACAGCCGGGCCCTAGCAGCTGGAGGGACCCGCATAATTAATTAACGCAACTAAACGGTAGTTAATCCCACGAGAGAGAGAGAAAAAAAATTGTTTGTTTTGTTTCTGGGATTTGTGTTGTACTTTGATACCTACGGGAACAAGAAAAGAATAAACACAAAAAAAATGTTATAACATTTAACCTATACAAGTTAAAAAAATAATAAAACTCTTATTTAATTTAGTATTGAAATTTTGCCTTCGTTAAGGTAGAGATCTCACATTAAATAGCACCCTTTGACGATATTATTACATTTGTAATAATTCCCAAAAAAAAGAGTTCAATATTAAACGATAATAACGTCACAGCCTGTCATATATAATTATGATCTATGCTTTGAAAAAGACCAATTTTGAGTATTAAACAATACGTTATTGCTATATGGTCTAAAAACGGTAGATTAAGAAAATATCATGTATTTAGTTTCCTGCCTATTCCATTCAAGACAGCTCGGGATATCTTATTTTCCGCCTGCCAAACCCTATGAGTCAAAGCTGGGATAATGATGTTGAATCCTTTGTCACTCAATTGAGACCCGTGGCAGGGTGATTGTGCGGTGGCCCGCCACTTCATTGTGTAGTCTAGAGGCCAACGGTCCTCGCACAACCACTTGTATACAACCCGGTAAGATAATTTAGCTTTTTTTTTCGGAGGTGTAAGTGCGTGACTCACCTGGGGATCGAACCCAGGACCTTGAGTGCACCGACCAGGAGTCCTGGTCGTGTTCTGTGTTCCGAGCGAGGCGGCGGCGGATCGGTGAAACGCTGGACTCGCATTCGGGAAGGCACCGGTTCCAATCTCTGGTCATACATCTTGATTTAGGTTTTTTCATGGTTCTCTGAAGTCACTCCAGTCATATGCTGGGATGGTTCCTTACTACACACCAATACCGATTCCTTCTACAACTTCCCTCGTCTCTAATACCCTCTATGATGCGTAATACCAAAGTAAATAAGGTTCAGGATGTCCATAAAAGAATTACCCAGTTTCAATGGTGTATCATAACAGTTTAATTTAGACTATCTACAACAACTCATACATCAAATTGAAGATAAACTAACCTGGTATTTCTTAAAAATGTTATATTGTGCACCTTTAGTTATACAGAACACATCCAACCTAAAATAAAATTGTTCTATCACTTTATTGAACAAGTCCGGAGTAATGAAAGCAATAGCCTCTTCAATTCTGTGTCTCAACTCTGGAAAATCATTATGTAGCAGCGGAACGTAGACACGATCTTTTACAAAGTCCCAAAGTAAAAAAATCGCATGGCGTTATGTAAGGTGAACGCGGAGGCCAGCGAAAAAAAGAGCTCTGTCGTCTCGTCCATTACGACCGATCCAACGGCCAGGGACTTCGACGTTTAACCACTCTCGTACAAAGAGATTACAATGCCTTGCACCGAAACTCTATAACGCTTGCAGTTGTTTCTATTACAATTTATAACTGGGACATTCTTTTATAGACATACTAAACATGAATAAACGTAGTTAGTGTACTACGACCAATAAGTGTCCAAGCATGCATTTCTACATGGATACTGCGAGAAGCAGCTTTTTATCCTGATGATGGTCCCCTCCGTGTTTTGGGGACCCCAGGACATTGTCTGAAGTGTGGTGATTGGAATATATAAACAGTTTTAAAGATTTTATTTTATGGACGTGACTGCTTAGCGAAGGAAATCCTAATTCAAACTTATTAAACATTACCAGGCGTGGTCAAGCATCATTACCTCATAGTTTTGGGTGTTGCATCATGACGATGGTGCGGTAGAATGTGACTTCAACTACGTCACAGCAGGGGTGCCCAGTCCCCCTTAAACCAACAATCGTTCCCTTCCCCCTCAAATAGAAACTTAACTAAGCCATTGAATTTGATAGTGTCCAACAAGGTTGTGCGGAATTCCTAACGGCCCTATAATTTTTTTTGTAATTTATATGTATATCTGAAGTCTTTAAAATTCTTAAAATGTTACTTTTAAAATTTTTTATTTATGTAAAAAGGTACAAACCATTGTGTAATACCTTTATTATTATGTATTTATAGCTGTATATACCTATGCATATATAACTGAAGAAAGTTGCTCTTAAATGGGCAATTTATTTTTAGTGGTAACAATTCCAAAGATTTGTGAGCATATTTAGTTCAATGACTGGAACTTCACATTTCAGTATTTCGAACAAACCATTCTCACTTCTCAGGTGAAATGATGATGCCTAGGATCATCAAGTCCATTTGGGTGATACAAAATCAATAATTAATAAAATTTAATTTGACTATGGAAGTCGTGAAAAATAACGTTAAATTATTTTTGAAATAATGTTATTACTTACACTGAAAATCTAACCTATATATTTAATATGTAACATAATTTGAGTTACACAATACGTATAAAAATAACAGATATTGTTTCCTACAGGTACCCAGACGGTATGTTAACACGAGGCACGTAAAGCTTGCGACCAGTGATTGGCAGTGATTGGCAGCCGTGTTAGCAATCACTCTACACTGTTTGTCTACCTGCTTCAAAACAGCACCACTTCTGGTGACTGCCTTCTTACCAGTTCGAGGTAGGACTAAATATCAGTTATTATTTTTTATTTACTATGATTTGAAGAATCCTCTCCTAAGTCTAAAATGTACGTTACATTACTAGACAGTAAATATATTCTCAAACCATTGTATTCCGTTCTCAGTTACTTTGAAGAGTTTGCAAAACGGCAAATGTAACAATTTACGATTTTTATGACTAAAATTATCAATACGAACTTACGAAATAATTTCTACCAGTTTTACGGTATTTGCAAAAGGAATGAAAGAAAACAAATAGTTTTCAGTACAAATAGCATTAAAAAAATAATTTTACAAGTACTTACCATGTAAATATGTTATTGTAGAAAAAGTATTGAAGAAAGTAGGATTTAGAATGTTACTTTATTAATGCAACCAGAAATTCACTTTTACAGACACAATTTCATACAAACCTTACACCTTGTAAGTGTACACGATAAGCATATGAGAAAACCATTAAAATTAAGTTACATGTCATGGTTAGGACACAATCATTCGGATGTTATGATATCACAGTCTCCTGCATTGTTTTAAAATCATATTTCTAGAACAATAGTCTCAAGATTGTTTGAGATTATGAATATTTATTTAAAGACCAAAAATTATATATATTGCTATGGCAGATGTAGAGATAAAAGATTTTATTGTTCAATTGATTTTTTTTTCAGTTTCGATAAATAAATTTTCTAAGCATCAAATAAATACCAAACTATAGATTTTTTTTTACTTGCAAAAGTCTCGAGTTTCCTATGTGTTAGTTCACTTCCATTGCACTGAACATTTTGGCTTTCGAAACCTTCAGAATCAAAAGCGCGATCGTTTTTGTTACGTCACCCAAGGGTTTCTGGGACTGAACGTACGAAGTAGCTGGTTGGTAAAAAAAGGGTCTTCCTGCTTTTATTAACAATACTCCATGGAAACTAGTTACCAAGTGGTTTCTTGCAACACTACAAGCTGATAGTGTGGGCTCGACAGCCTTCTGCTGATGTCTGAATGAAACGTATGCCTTAACTGGACTATATCCCCTGATCACGGTGAGGGGAGCGGGGTGGCGCAGTTGTAAGATACTGCACTCACGGTTATCCTGAAATCACCCGAGGCGAACGCTGGAATAGGATAGTTCCTTCCCGCAGGTCATGACTGGTTCTTTCCTCGTTTTCCCTGGCCAGTCTCACACGAGCGTTTCCGGCCGTGACAGACCTCGATGTCAAAGACATGCTACACCCGGACAATATACCAGATTTCGGCGTTAAAAATACTTATACAGTTTTAGTTTACCCAAGTCTTTTAGTTTGTAGGCGATGTCAATGATTTTTGAAGCGAATCTTCTTTGGGCGCGATGGGAGTAAAATTTCAAGGCCGAATTTTAATGCAACATTATTGTGACGCTAAAAGGATGCGGACGGTGCAGAGAACTCGTCGGGCCTTGTTGCCTTGGGCGGGCTCCACGTGGCGGCGTGCGGCTCAGGCGGAACCCTGCTATGCTGCATGAATAGGCGGGTCGCGGCGGTAGGGACCCGCCTGCGCCTGACGCCACCCCGACTTGCTGACATCTAGTAAGGGAGTATTTGGGCCGAGGGCTGGACTTTATGGTACATAGTTTAGCGATACCATAAGTGTGTTAAGATGTACCATAAATTTGAATTTTGTTGCCATTGTCGTGGAGGCGCGCGCTCACGTGCCGACTGCGGGTTGCGAGCGAGCCAGCGAGCGTGACGTGGACTTAGTGCGACAACACACGCCGAGATAACCACAGCCGGAGCGACTGCTGACGGCAACCAAGCATCGACATTGCCCTTCTACCTGCGAGAGCCTCAGACTTCCAAGTAATGTCTGATCATCGCTTACGATTGAGTCAACAAGAACATTTTGTTGCTCCCAATATTTAGCAAGATTTTTTATTTTTTTTTTTTGAACTCTCACATCATGATTTAACTTTTGAGCTCGAAGCGATCTTTGTGGCACGAACTTAGTGTTTGCTGATGACTTAATTTAAAATTTGCCATATTGCCTGCATACTGGCCCTGGAATTCAGTTTACTTATATGGACTCCCCCTTTGAAATAATATTTTCGGCCTGTCGGGCCAAGTCACACTGCCCACTGTAACCAAACCTTCTAATGTACGGAAATAGCGCTCACGACTTGCGCGAGCGCTGTTGACTGCACTGATTTAAGCTAGGGTAACTGCGTCGACCTGGGGTAGCTCGCGGAGTTGTGTGTGGACACCTGTTTCGACCGAGTAACAGGCTTGATAAACTGGACTGAGCTTTACATCTGGTGTCACGAACCAGATAACTCGTAGGAAACATACGTATTGAAACCTTGTATGGTAAAATTTCCTCCAGATTTAAAATTTTCCCAAAAAAATTACGGCATACACACCACGGATTCATGGTGAAATAAACTCGCGACGAGTATTTCGGAGGGCAGTGTTACATAGAAGTTACTCGGCGACTAGTTTCCAAAGGGCCGCTCGCGAGTCAGCGGCGCTCCGTCCTCTTGAGGATGCCTAGGTAGAGCGCCGCCTGGCGGCACTTGGCCAGCACCTCCTCCTGCACCAGGTTGAAGGACATGGCGATGAGCACCAGCCCCAGGATGAGGTAGGCGCAGCACGCCACCAGCTTGAGCTGGCCGTCGCGCGTGTCCGTGCGCTGGAAGGACTTGCCCGGCACCATGTCGCCGAAACCGATGGTGGACAGCGTGATGAAGCAGAAGTAGGCCCCGTCCAGGAAGCTCCACTCCTCCCAGGCGGCGAACACGGCGGCGCCCAGGCAGATGTACAGCACCAGCACCAGCAGCACGATGTACACTGGCACCCGCGCCTCGCGCCGCCGCCGCCGGGGGCAGGCCGGCCCCGCGGCGCCCGCCGCCGGCTCCGTCACGTCGGGCTTGGGGCGGCGCGGCGGCGGCGTCGGCGGCCGCTTCTGGACGTGCTGGTCGTCTGGCGGTCGCCAGATCAGCGGCACCCGGGACGGCGTGTCGTGCGTCGGGACGCTGCCGAACACAGAGCATACACATGCACGTGGCTTATCTCAGAACTGTGGCAATCATTGCCTGCGTACTGGGAATGAATGAGTATACCCCTTTTCTGGAATACGTATGTGCATGCCCTGCAAGGTTGCCAGAATATCCGGATAAGCATTTCGTATATTTAAGATACTAGGCAAAGTGCTGTATTTGGTTTAATAACATATAATATTGATTGATATATTTGTTCCTACACATTAAAAATAGGACTAGGCATGTAAGAAAATGTTATGCAGTATGTCCATAAAAGAATGTCCCAGTTATAAACTTTTAATAGTATCAACTGTAAGCGCAGTAGAGTATTGGTTCAAGGTCACAATTAAAGAGTACCTAACTCAAAACAGTTTTTTAGATAAGCGCACGCGCGAGCACTGCTTTGTTGTTTTCTCGCTTGCAGCGCCACTTACGCAAAATGGCGACTCCTGAGAGTAAAGCATTTTGTGTTCTGCAATTTTCTAACAGTGAATCTGTAATTTTAGTTACAAGTGAGTTTCGTTTAAAGTTTACCTGTGATCCCCCATGTGGCAAAACCATCCGCCTATGGCAAATTCAATTCTAAACGACCGCATATGTTTGTAAAGGGAAAAAAACACGGGATGACCAAAAGTGTATGTTCAGGATGTTGACTGTGTAAGAGCATCTTACCAGCGTAGTCCTAAGAAATCTGTTCGGAAAGCAAGTCATGAACTTCATTTGCCCATATCGACTATGTGGAAGGTTTTAACAACACGTTTAAACATTCGTCCAAACAGCTTACAGCTGCTACATGCTTTATAGCCTGTGACTATGGTGAATGTTGTAACTTTGCACATCAAGTGTTTGAGCGGGAATATGATTTTCTCGGTTGTGTGGTGTTTAGCGATGAGTAAACTTTTCATCTAAGGGGAAGGTAAATAAATATCCATTATGTTCTTATCTGGAGGTCAGAACATCCTCACGAACTTGTAGAACAGCATAGAGATTTACAAAATTAAACATTTTTTGCGCTGTGTTCCAACGTCGTGTACCGACCATTTTGTTTCGCTGAAGCTACCGTAACAGGGGTGGCTTATCTGGATATGATGAAAGAATGGCTCTTTCCAAAATTAATAGAGGGTGAACTTATAAATTTTATTTGGCAACAGGATGGAGTCTCTTCCCATTGGAATTGAACGTCGAAGTCCCAGACCATTAAATTGGTCGTAATGGTCGAGACGACAGAGCTCTTTTCCGCTGGCCTCCATGTTCACCAGACATAAGGCCATGCTTTATAAAATATTGTGACTAGGTTCCGCCGTTACATAATGATTTGCCAGAGCTGAGACACAGACTTGAAGAGGCCATTTCTTCCATTACTCTGGACTCGATAGCTAAAGTGTGGGAAGAATTAGACTTGAGGTTGGATGTGTGTCGTGTAACATAATATACACACATTGAATATTTGTAAGAAAAGCTAGGTTAGTTTACCTTCAACTTGATGTATGATTTATTGCAATGCTATTAAGTATGCAAAACATATATATAGCCTGATGCATATTTGGATGCTGTACACTACGCAAAAACGCTTAGTCCAACAAATACAATATATGAAGAGGTTGTGAGCAGGGGCGCAACAACTAAATTTCCAAAAGGGGGGGGGGGGGCAATATACCTTTTTATAAAGAATCATCGATCCCCCCTATTGAAGCGGGGGGGGGGGGGGGTTCCGGGGTCCTCCCCCGGGAAAATTTGTATTTCAAGGTGGAAAATGGTGCATTTAAGCAGTTTTATTATCTAAAAATTGATTACACAGCACTTTCTTTGCCCCCGTTTGCCCCCACTTCAAGGTTTCAGAGGGGGGGGGGCAAAATACCCTTGCCCCGCCCCTGTTGTTGCGCCCCTGGTTGCGAGCAAGGCCACGCACCTGGGCTCGACGTCGGCGTCCTCCGGCTCCGGCTCGCCCTCACCGCGGGCGCGCAGCTCGCGCAGCACCTCCTGGGCGCGCGAGTACTCGGCGCACTCGGCCAGCAGCGCGCGCACCTCGGGCCCCAGCGGCGGCCTGGGGCGGCCCCGCGCCCGCGGGTTGATGGTGCAGGTCAGCGGCGCCGGCGCCGGCACCGGCACCGGCACCGGCACGGCCCGCCGGCTCTCCGCCTGCCGGCTCTCCGCCTTCTGCTGCTGCTCGACCTGCTGCTGCTGCTGCTGTTCCTCCTGCTGCTGCTGCCGCTCGCACGCCTCGCAGCGCGCGTGCGAGTAGGCGAACTGGAAGGTGCCGGCCAGCAGCGAACCCAGGTTCGACAGGCACAGCAGCATCAGCGGCACGCCGACCAGCGCGTACAGCATCGTCACCACCTTGCCCTCGGACGTCTTCGGGGACAGGTTACCGTACCCTGCACATCACATCCAGCACACCGCGGCTCCTTCATGGGGGCGTAGGAGGGGGTGACACAAGAATACACAAGAATACATGCTTGATAGACCTGTTTCTGGGGGTCTAGCAGGGGTGGGAGTGGTATTATTATGCTTGAAAACGTATTTATAGGCTATCAAGGATCCTTAAATGCTTTTTCAAAACCTGTAACTCTTAAATAGAAGTGACATGTATAAAAGGTAGACTAACACTGCTTATGAGTGCGTCATATGTGTTTGAAGAGAAGGCCACTCTAAAATGTTGCATATTCATAGTAAATTCAAGCTGGTTGTTGTGTATATACTTAAAAACTGTGCCAGATCACTACCACAGCGCCATCTTGAAGTCCACTGCTCGACCAACGGACAGTGTTGCCAGATGACTACTTGCAGGAGTAGTATTCATCCGCCGAATCCCACGATAAGTACAACACGTGTATTATTTTACCGAACATTACCGCCCGCCGAGACCAGCTGAGGTCTCCACCATAATCATAACACAATTTACACTATATACAGTATGGTATGTCACTTGATGCACCATCACTATTGTTGTGGGAGACGATACAACTTATGTACCAGAAGCCGCAGTTCTCCTTTCGGTGTGTGTACGTCTACCACTCTTGTGATGCCATCATTCCCAGGGTGGAGTTTGACGACTCTTGCTAGACACCATGACAGGGGTGGGACACGCTCTTCTCCCACCAGGACTAGCTCTCCCACCTGAAGACCAGGCTGTGTCGTGTGCCATTTACCCCGAGGCTGCAGCTGATGTAAGTACTCTTGATACCACCGTGTCCAAAACTGGTTGGCAAGTGCACATACCATTTTCCATCTCCGAGATAAACAAAGATCGCTATCTCCATTCTTCCCATAAGGCTCGGGCAGCGAGACCAGAGGCCGACCAATCAGAAAATGATCAGGGGTAAGGGCAGCCATGTCATGCGGGTCAGAATAAACGGGAGTGAGAGGCCTAGAATTCAGAACAGCCTCGACTCGAGTAGTGAGCGTCATAAATTTCTTAAGAGTCAACACTTGGCTGCCAATGATTCGCCTTAGATGGTATTTTGCTGATTTGACCGCAGCTTCCCAGAGTCCTCCTTGGTGAGGAGAGGCAGGAGGCAAAAATGAAAGGTGATCTCATGCGACATAGCGAAGCTTTCCACTAAGGGGGATTTAAGAAACTGTTTAAAAACCTGGCCCAGCTGTCTCGAAGCACCGATAAAATTAGTGCCACAATCAGAGTACAAATGAGGGCATAGATCTCGTCTTGACACAAATCGAGTGAGAGCAGCAACAAAACTGTCTGAAGTCAGGTCGTTAACCACCTCTAAGTGCACAGCTTTTGTGACAAAATGTATGAAAATGCAAAGATAGGCCTTCTGGGCAGCACACTTCCGCAGCTTGTTGGTTCGGATATAGAGTGGACCAGCATAGTCCATACCAGCCCGCTCAAATGCGCCAGAATTTATTGAAAGGCCGACATCGAAAGTAGTATATAATAGCCGGAGCTGGCGCAGGGTCCAGGGTGTGGATTGAAGATTGTTTACATTGTGACGTCACGGCGGCCATCTTGGATGAGTGTAACGGGACACAGCGTAACGGGACATAACGTAACGGGACAAGTAGATCACGGCGGCCATTTTGGATCCGCCATCTTGGATCCGCCATTTTGGATGACGTAGTTGTGTGTTCTCGAAAATTCCGGCGTTGTGTGTTCCGCCATCATGGATTATGACGTCACCGTTGCAATTTCCGTTACGGCCGCCATCTTTAACTTTTTTATTTATTATCCGATTTTAATGAAATTTTTTTTAAAAATTAATAAAAAAATTAAATAATAAAATTTTAATAAAATAATTACAAAAAACAAACATGTACGACACGGAGTTTGGAGTCCTCGGTTCGAACCCGGTGAGGGCAAAAAAATAAAAATGGCGACCGATCCTTCCTCAATGGTGACTGCAGACAGACTGACTCCCACCACTTTTTTTAAAGCATATATATCGTCACCTAGTATGACGTCATGTACGCCATCTTGAAATTAAGACGCCATCTTGAAAATCCGTAATTATTTAGCTAGAAATTCGGGAAAAATTCCAAAATTCATCAAAAAATTAACGTATTTGAATTCTGTTTGATTATATCGATGTATGTCCTTGGTTCGATTCCCGGCGAGAGTAAACGGTCGATCCTTCCTCCATGAAAGCTACCTAGACTGATCTACCACCACCAGCACCAAGGTATATATCATCAACTGGTATGACATCATGTCCGCCATCTTGTCTTCATCCGCTGGAGACCACCATCTTGTTTTCGTCAGCTAGAGTGTGCCGATACCATGTAGTATAATTATCTGGTCACTAAACTTGTGTCCTCAACTGTTGACATTGAACATTGACCTTGAACTTTGACCTTGACCTTGAAATTTGACCTTGACCTTGAAATTTGACCTTGACCTTGAAATTTGACCTTGACCTTGAAATTGGACCTTGACCTTGAAATTTGACCTTGACCTTGAAATTTGACTTTGTCCCTGAAATTTCACTTTGTCCTTGTCGACCATCATGGATGCGACATTTTATGTTCAGTACATGCTACCAGAGGATACCACCTGCTGGAGTACGCCATCTTGTGTGTGTACTTGTATTATAGAGTACATTCCCATCTGGATAATTTTATTCTAACCCGCTACAGTGCAGTAATCATTTATTACCGAGGTGCCCCCGCCATCATAAAAATTCGACCGCCATCTTGAAATCATGTAATAATGTAGCTAGAAAAGCGGGAAAAAATCCAAAATTCATTAAATAAATCACTCATTAACTAACATATCGATTCGATCCGCTCCAGTCCTTGGTTCCATCCTCGATCGATGCAAAACATTTAATTTTATGGAAAAAAAAATAATAATTCCAATAAACCATGTTCAACATTCTTAAAGAGACTTTAAATCATCTACTACCATCATCCTATCAGACATCAAGACCACCATATTGGAAATTCGTAATTGTAATGCTAGAGATTCGGGAAAAAGTTCAAAACTCATTAAATAAATTTGTAATCTATATACTGATTGATTAGATCGACTAAGGTCCTTGACACGATCCTGGACGAAGCTAAAATAAATTTAATTAAAATACCAGAAAAGTGTAAGGTTCGAGGAATAAAACACCTAAAAGTCTTTTACAAACATAATATTTATTACACAATTTCTATCCTACTACAGAATCACTTGCGAAAGACAGCAATCTTATAAAAATTTAGCCCTGCATAGACGTACAACGACTACTTCTTAGCTCCAAATGGCTCCAAATGCTCCAAACGGCCTCCAAATGGCTCCAAAAGCTCCAACAGCTCCAACAGCCTCCAAATGCTTGACAGCTCCAAATGTTTCGAGCAGCTCCAAATGCTCCAAATGGCTACAACAGCCTCCAAATGCTTAACACAGCTCTAAATGGCTCCAAATGCTCCAAACGGCCTCCAAATGCTTGACAGCTCCAAATGTCTCCAGCAGCTCCAAATGCTCCAACAGCTCCAAAAAAAGGCTCCAAATGCTCCAACAGCCTCCAAATGCTTAACACAGCTCCAAATGGCTCCAAATGCTTGACAGCTCCAAATGCATAACACAGCTCCAAAT
This sequence comes from Bacillus rossius redtenbacheri, assembly GCF_032445375.1. Lineage (NCBI taxonomy): Eukaryota > Metazoa > Arthropoda > Insecta > Phasmatodea > Bacillidae > Bacillus > Bacillus rossius. Next base: position 29,580,764 of record NC_086334.1, read on the forward strand.
GGCTCCAAATGCTCCAAACGGCCTCCAAATGCTTGACAGCTCCAAATGTCTCCAGCAGCTCCAAATGCTCCAACAGCTCCAAAAAAAGGCTCCAAAAGCTCCAACAGCCTCCAAATGCTTAACACAGTTCCAAATGGCTCCAAATGCTCCAAACGGCCTCCAAATGCTTGACAGCTCCAAATGTTTCCAGCAGCTCCAAATGCTCCAAATGCTTGACAGCTCCAAATGCTTCAAAAGGCTCCAAATGCTCCAAATGCTCCAAACGGCCTACAAATGGCTCCAACAGCCTCCAAATGCTTGACAGCTCCAAATGTTTCCAGCAGCTCCAAATGCTCCAAATGGCTCCAACAGCCTCCAAATGCTTAACACAGCTCTAAATGGCTCCAACAGCTCCAAAAGACTCCAAATGCTTCAAAAGGCTCCAATTGCTCCAAGAGCTCCATCTTAAATTGGAGCCTTTTGAAGCATTTGGAGTCTTTTGGAGCTGTTGGAGCCATTTAGAGCTGTGTTAAGCATTTGGAGGCTGTTGGAGCCATTTGGAGCATTTGGAGCTGCTGGAAACATTTGGAGCTGTCAAGCATTTGGAGGCTGTTGGAGCCATTTGGAGGCCGTTTGGAGCATTTGGAGCATTTGGAGCCTTTTGAAGCATTTGGAGCTGTCAAGCATTTGGAGCATTTGGAGCTGCTGGAAACATTTGGAGCTGTCAAGCATTTGGAGGCCGTTTGGAGCATTTGGAGCCATTTGGAACTGTGTTAAGCATTTGGAGGCTGTTGGAGCTTTTGGAGCCTTTTTTTGGAGCTGTTGGAGCATTTGGAGCTGCTGGAGACATTTGGAGCTGTCAAGCATTTGGAGGCCGTTTGGAGCATTTGGAGCCATTTGGAGCTGTGTTATGCATTTGGAGCTGTCAAGCATTTGGAGCCATTTGGAGCTGTGTTAAGCATTTGGAGGCTGTTGGAGCATTTGGAGCCTTTTTTTGGAGCTGTTGGAGCATTTGGAGCTGCTGGAGACATTTGGAGCTGTCAAGCATTTGGAGGCCGTTTGGAGCATTTGGAGCCATTTAGAGCTGTGTTAAGCATTTGGAGGCTGTTGTAGCCATTTGGAGCATTTGGAGCTGCTCGAAACATTTGGAGCTGTCAAGCATTTGGAGGCTGTTGGAGCTGTTGGAGCTTTTGGAGCCATTTGGAGGCCGTTTGGAGCATTTGGAGCCATTTGGAGCTAAGAAGTAGTCGTTGTACGTCTATGCAGGGCTAAATTTTTATAAGATTGCTGTCTTTCGCAAGTGATTCTGTAGTAGGATAGAAATTGTGTAATAAATATTATGTTTGTAAAAGACTTTTAGGTGTTTTATTCCTCGAACCTTACACTTTTCTGGTATTTTAATTAAATTTATTTTAGCTTCGTCCAGGATCGTGTCAAGGACCTTAGTCGATCTAATCAATCAGTATATAGATTACAAATTTATTTAATGAGTTTTGAACTTTTTCCCGAATCTCTAGCATTACAATTACGAATTTCCAATATGGTGGTCTTGATGTCTGATAGGATGATGGTAGTAGATGATTTAAAGTCTCTTTAAGAATGTTGAACATGGTTTATTGGAATTATTATTTTTTTTCCATAAAATTAAATGTTTTGCATCGATCGAGGATGGAACCAAGGACTGGAGCGGATCGAATCGATATGTTAGTTAATGAGTGATTTATTTAATGAATTTTGGATTTTTTCCCGCTTTTCTAGCTACATTATTACATGATTTCAAGATGGCGGTCGAATTTTTATGATGGCGGGGGCACCTCGGTAATAAATGATTACTGCACTGTAGCGGGTTAGAATAAAATTATCCAGATGGGAATGTACTCTATAATACAAGTACACACACAAGATGGCGTACTCCAGCAGGTGGTATCCTCTGGTAGCATGTACTGAACATAAAATGTCGCATCCATGATGGTCGACAAGGACAAAGTGAAATTTCAGGGACAAAGTCAAATTTCAAGGTCAAGGTCAAATTTCAAGGTCAAGGTCCAATTTCAAGGTCAAGGTCAAATTTCAAGGTCAAGGTCAAATTTCAAGGTCAAGGTCAAATTTCAAGGTCAAGGTCAAAGTTCAAGGTCAATGTTCAATGTCAACAGTTGAGGACACAAGTTTAGTGACCAGATAATTATACTACATGGTATCGGCACACTCTAGCTGACGAAAACAAGATGGTGGTCTCCAGCGGATGAAGACAAGATGGCGGACATGATGTCATACCAGTTGATGATATATACCTTGGTGCTGGTGGTGGTAGATCAGTCTAGGTAGCTTTCATGGAGGAAGGATCGACCGTTTACTCTCGCCGGGAATCGAACCAAGGACATACATCGATATAATCAAACAGAATTCAAATACGTTAATTTTTTGATGAATTTTGGAATTTTTCCCGAATTTCTAGCTAAATAATTACGGATTTTCAAGATGGCGTCTTAATTTCAAGATGGCGTACATGACGTCATACTAGGTGACGATATATATGCTTTAAAAAAAGTGGTGGGAGTCAGTCTGTCTGCAGTCACCATTGAGGAAGGATCGGTCGCCATTTTTATTTTTTTGCCCTCACCGGGTTCGAACCGAGGACTCCAAACTCCGTGTCGTACATGTTTGTTTTTTGTAATTATTTTATTAAAATTTTATTATTTAATTTTTTTATTAATTTTTTAAAAAATTTTCATTAAAATCGGATAATAAATAAAAAAGTTAAAGATGGCGGCCGTAACGGAAATTGCAACGGTGACGTCATAATCCATGATGGCGGAACACACAACGCCGGAATTTTCGAGAACACACAACTACGTCATACAAAATGGCGGATCCAAGATGGCGGATCCAAAATGGCCGCCGTGATCTACTTGTCCCGTTACGTTATGTCCCGTTACGCTGTGTCCCGTTACACTCATCCAAGATGGCCGCCGTGACGTCACAATGTAAACAATCTTCAATCCACACCCTGGACCCTGCGCCAGCTCCGGCTATTATATACTACTATCGAAAACTGCGATTACATTTGAACACTCTGGATCGAATCAGAGACCAGGCTGACTAAACCCAGAATTGTTGCGATAACAGGGACCTGAAGGAGTTGCGGTGGGGCATGCAAATGCTTCAGATGGTAATGATCCACCATGGCTTCAACAGCAGGATGGTCCTTAGGCAAGATAATAGGGTGTTTAGCTGAAAATCCTATATCTGCATTAAACAACCATCTGCCCGCTCTGACAACACCCTGTTCATTCAAAAAGGGGGCCAGACGCTGTAGTCACATGGAACAATTTTCCTATCCCTGTAGCTGTCTCAACTCTTTATGAAAACATTCACGTTCAATACACTTACATATGTGAAGGGTTGCTAGTTTCAATTCTGCTGTAGATAAATTACCAGAGTTACGATGATGTTTGCGTCAGTTGTTGATAAACCGAAGTACATAGGTAATAACTCGAACCAGTTGGGGCCAAGATGACAGTTTTCGGAACATAGCAAATTCTTCAGGAGGTTCATTGGTGTTCACCAAAACAAATGATGATGTCTTTAGTTCTGGAACTTCATTGGCATCATGGGTCATAGCAGACACAGGCCACTGATCATGAGGGTCAACTAACCATTCAGGTCCATGCCACCACAGGTCATGAGCCATAAACTCTGAAGGCAATAACCCACGAGTAGCACAATCGGCTGGGTTTTCACAGGACGCCACATGTTTCCAACACTGAGGGGGGACATACTCCTGAATTTGAGCAACTCGATTGGCAACATAAGTCTTCAAAAGATAGGGTTGGGTCCTTATCCATGACAGAACAATGGTGGAATCAGTCCAAGCATAAATAGCAGCAATGTTTAAGTGTTGGAATAGGAATGCCTGACAATAGTGTAATGATTTGGCTAATAAATGGCCGCCACACAATTCGAGACGAGGAAAAGAGACTTGTTTTAGTGGGGCCACACGTGATTTAGCCAACAGAAGACGAACACATACCTCCCCTTAAGTATTGCTACTCCGCAGATAGACAGCTGCAGCGTATGCTCGTTCTGAAGCATCTGAAAAGCCATGCAACTCGACTGTATTCTCACAAGGACCTATGAACCGAGGTATAGTAAGGGTTCCCAATTTCGACAAACTATCATGGAATTTATCCCATTTCTCCTTATTCGGTGATGGTAGCACTTCATCCCAACCCAACCCTTGGGTCCACAGCTACTGCAACATGATTTTTGCCCACACTACGACAGGTGACAACCAGCCCATAGGGTTGTATATCCGAGCTATCTGTGATAAGACAAATTGTTTTGTTGCAACACCATTGCTAACAGAAAGGCTATAGGAGAAAACATTCTTTTCAGGATTCAACTGTAAACCAAGAATGTTGACAACTGGTTCAGATGACAAATCTAACAATTTTGGAGTTTCGCGATGCAGTTCAGGAACATCATCCAAAAGATGAGGCTGGTTATTACACTATTTTCTGAGTTCGAAACCTCCTAGACTTAAGAGTTCAATCAACTGAGCCTTTAACAAGCGGGCTACCTCCAGTGAAGGAGCACCTGTGACAATATCATCAACGAAAATGTGATTCAAGAGAGCATTTTGAGCTAGAGGAAACTTGGTACCCTCATCAGATGCCAGCTGGTGTAGGGTCCGAATGGCGAGGAACGGTGAAGGCCATAACCCATATGTTACAGTGTTCAGCTGAAAAACCGATAGTGAAAGAGAGGGATCAGTACACCAGAAGATCAGCTGATATGGCCTGTCCTCTTCGTGGATCAATATTTGCCGGTACATTTGTCTTATGTCACAGGAAAAGGCCACACTGTACAGCCTGAATCTTAAAATAACCTTACATATATCATTTTGTAACTTTGGTCCAGTAAGCAATACGTCATTCAATAACACTCCATTTGAAGTTTTAGCGCTCCCATCGAAAACAACCCATAATTTTGTAGTAGAGCTGGATATTTTTAACACTCCATGATGAGGGATGACACAACTGGGATGTCTTTGATCCTCCCGACCCTGGGTTGAATAGTGAGAAGGTTCCATATGCCCAGAAGCAATGTAATCGTCCATGAACTCTTGGTACATACTCTTCATAGCGGGTTGGGCTGCTAATTTTCTTTCTAAAGCATAGAATCTGTTTTCAGCATTAACACGAGAATTACCAAGAGGTTGTGCTTGAGGGTTTTAAGGAAGTTGGACCTTGTATCTACCAGACTCGTCTCGCGAGTGTGTGGTTGCAAAGTCGGTTTCACAATAATCCTCAGTTGGTTGTTTTGACGTCACACTAGGTGGTTCTTCCGTTTCCCAGAATTGCTTCAGGTTGAGCTCAAGAGAATTGTTTAACCCTACAAATATGGGATACAAGCCCCAAATCCGGAATCGCATGTAATTCAGGGTATTCACCCAGAAGCATCCATCCAAGTTTGGACTCAAGTACAACAGGCATGTGGTCACCTAAATCCATGCGCCCACTCATGCAGACCTGCGCATATACATCGGCACCCAGTAGTATATCAACAGGACCAGGCTTATAAAAATGAGGATCTGCCAATGCTAGGGAACCTAACCGAGAACGAACGTATGGATCAACTGTCGTTCGTGGTAGGTTATTTGTGATCTTGGATACAACATACAGTGAGTGGTTGAATGTACAGTTTGATTTTACTGATAACTGAATTGTACACTCAATACTTCCAGTCAATTGGACTGCTCCTTGAGATAATCCAAATACCCTTTCTTTGACCTTCTGGATAGGCACCGACAGAATCTTAGCAGCCGGCTCAGTAATGAATGATGCTTGGGCAGCATTGTCCATAAGACAACGCATCACGTGGGGACGATTATCAGTGGACAGTAAAACGGAAGTGCGACCTCGAGCTGACGAGACACCGACAAATTGTTCAGAGGCCTTGTGATTACCATTTGAACTCTGGTTTTGACCTTCAACATCAGTCTGACCATCAATATGAAGCAATGCTTCTGTTTACATCGGAAACAAGTTTGTGTTGACAAGAAAGAGGCTACTGCATGAGATGTTCCAAGACAATTAGAACAGAATTTCTTTTGTTGTGCAATCGCACGTCTGTCTGATAGTGAAGAATTGACAAAATCAGGACATCGATAAATAGAATGACATGTTTGCTGGCAAACCACACAAGGCCTTGGCATTTGGGGTTCAGAACTGGCATCAAATACAGATTTAAGTGGGCGGGAAGAGTAGGATGGTTTGAACTGGTTTATTCGATGTGTTGTTTGACCGGTACCAGGCCAGGTTCCTGCATCACCTGCACAGTCCATGGTGGAGACCCTTGCTTGGAGAAAATCTATCACTTCCGATACCTTGGATATGGTGTCGTTACGCCCTGCACGGGAAGTTTCAAACTTTGTGCGAATGTCCAAATCTAACTTTCTTATGAGGATAATAGCAAGCAGTGGATTATCTGTAGTGATGTCACAGTCTAAGCCCTTCAAGGCTCGAGCATTTTCGTTGAAGGTATTTACAAAATGCCGCAACGATTTATGATTAGCTGTGTTCACAGGGGGTAAGTCAAGGATCCTGTTTATGTATAATGTTGTTAACTTTCTGAGATTATGATACTGATTGGTCAGCAGTTCCCAAGCTACAGAATAGTTTTCTGACATAATAGGGAGATTTCTCACAACTTGCAATGCTTCTCCTTTGAGACAGCCCACCAAATACTGTAATTTATCAACATCTGCCAATGAGTTGTTACCGTGAATGGAAGCCTGATAGAGTTGAGAAAACATATGCCATTCCTCACACTGTCCCGAAAATATGGGCATATTAATTTTCGGAAGTCTTACTTTCACAGGACTATCAGCTCCAGGTGGATTAGGTTCACTTTGCACAACATGTCGAGTGAGGAAAGGAATTAACAAGGCAACGTGTTTCAGACAACAAGGTGAAAAAACTATCATGTTTAGCAGAAAGGACGCTTTCATCAAACTCCTCGGGAAGAGGATCTGACTGTAAGAATTCGTTGCATAGAGCATTGACGGCCGCGTCAACGGCGTCTAGTTGATGACCCAAAGCGTTAATATTATGCACAGCCACAATAGTGACATCAGGAGGTACTATTATTGCACGAATCCTTTCACTTATGCGCTTTAACTGCGTTTCCTGAAGATTGAATCTGAGCACAATTGCTTTGAAACCCATTTCAAAGAGAGAAATACAAGGATGCCAAACGTAATACCGTATGCCTAACGGCCGCAACGAAACAATGACCGAGATCGACAGCAGCACAAAATGACACACAAGGTTAGGTTATATCCGCACGTCTCGGATACAGAAAATATGGCACCGTTAATCTGCTTTTCACAAAAAAACCTTGATGAAGACTACAATAATAAAAAAAAAAAACCAAAGTACTCACCCAAGTGTCCGATACTATGCGTGAAATATGCACTCAACCAATTTAGACCAAAACCTGAAAACGTGTCATCTCCACACCATATTTTTTTTTTTGAAGAAGATATTTGAGAAATGTTTTGTGTTCTAGCGAGATGTAGCTTTGAGTGGATTCCAAGGCGATGACGCAGCTTCAGGCGATGAGGCAGATTCACCCGCAAACACGATTTGAAACATAATTAACGTTGCACACGGAGACCAAAGAACACACCAACTCGAGTTCGGGAACTTAATCGTGCGATGATCCGGCCCGGAGGTCCAAAAATGTTGTGTATATACTTAAAAACTGTGCCAGATCACCGAGAAAATTACCAAGCAGCTTACCGCGGCGCCATCTTGAAGTCCACTGCTCTACCAACGGACAGTGTTGCCAGATGACAACTTGCAGGAGTAGTATCCATCCGCTGAATCCCACGATAAGCACAACACGTGTATTATTTTACCGAACACTGGTCAAGGAACTGCTTTAGAAAAATGGGGAGAGGGTGAACCCTCTCTGCCTCTTCTTGACTCCGCCCTCGGATAGCACAAGCAAGAGTGCACGTCTTAACGTCTGGGTTCTGCTCCGTACGAATCATACTAACCTTGCTTCATTCAACACGCTAGGTGGTCGAATCATAAAATGTTAAACTATCATGCGAGAGACATAAGAGCCATATTACATATTAAAATTAACTTATTAAGTAACTAAATTCAGAATAAATAAAGAAAAATGCAATAGTAATTTAGTAAAATTAAATGAAATTTAAAAAATTTATAATTTTTATATATAACATTTAAAATCATAAACTAACGAACTGGTTTAAAATAAAAACCCAGAATCTTAAATATATATATTTACGTAAAATAAATGCATGCAATGCTAAAATAAAATAAAAACTATAAATTTATAACTTACGATTAATATTTAAATTTATAATTAAAAAAACTTTCTGAAATAATCCGTTAAATAAATTATTTGAACAAAACAATCCAACATATAAGATTAATTTTGGCAGTAAGTAACCAAGCCTACATAAAAATATATGGAGTAAAGAGAGCAAATGACTTAATAAATATCCCGGTGGCAATAACGTAAACAATTAATCAACAAGAAACAAGCCAGGCCCTGGCGCAGGCCAGAGAGGAGTGTCACGGCGCTCAATCAGCCCAGGCGTCCATTACGGCTCGGCCGGCGGGCGCCGTGAGTAACGACCGTCGCGAGTGCCTGAGCGGGAGCACTGTTTTACAAGCCGGTTACTCCAGGACCAATGAGCTGCCGTGCCGGGGAACACCTCCGACCGTCAGCCAATCAGCTGGTGTACAGCGCGCTTGCGCAAGCTATACTGGTAATGAAACTGTTCCAAGCAAAATGTCTGCGCATTGGATGAAATTGTGAATAATAAAAAAAAAACCATTGCAAATGGCTATTTACATTATTAAGAACTCAAAAATATAGTTTTTAAATTTTTTGATCGTCTGTCTGTTCGTCTCTTTGTTCGAGCATTAATCTAAAACTACTGGACGGATTTCGATGAATTTATTTTTAATGGTAAACTCTTTGGCCAAATTAGAAACTGCTATGTTAAAATACAGAATTGCACCCCTAAGGGAGTGAAAAAAGGGGCAAATATGGTTTAACCATACTGTAAAAACTATTGATACTGAAATTAACCAAACAGTTTAGTATTTACAAAATATTTTATGATTAAAAATGCAGGGTTTTATAATTAGCATCGTAAATTTAAAAAAAAAATTATCTCGAAAACCAAGCGTTATATCCTAATGATTTTTAGGTAGAGATATGTCGCATGGTCTGCATTATTCACAAAATATTCATGAAATGATTACGTTAAGAAATCGAAAACTAGGGTAATTTTATATTAATAAGACTACGGTCTTAAAATTTGTTTGGCACTGTACACCTCTAATTAGGCAGACCCATTAATCCAGAAATCAAACATTATGTGATTTCCAAAGACCATAACATAGTGTATTGACATTATTACTTATTACAGTTGTAGTCATTAAATATATATATACACATATATATAACTACGAAACGACAATGACGTCACAGGAGTAGCTATTTGTAGCAGCCAGTCAGTATAGCTATGATGACAATACAGTTTGAGCACACTGTGTCGCAGTGTTGTCTGATTGGGCAAACAGTCTGAACAGTATTAACTTCAGGCATTCCCCTAGATTACCTAAATACTATGGTTTATCAAAGCCAAATTTGGAAGATTTAACAGTAGAAAAAAAATGTAATTGCCTAAAAAAAACTTTTGGATCCGAGATGATGTCTTTCGGTCCCTCGACTCTTCCCTTCTTGATTAATTGACTTCACATCGGTTCTGATCGCCGGACCCTCGCAGTGCGACTGCGCCTCTGCGCTCCAGGGCTTGTCTGCGGCCGGGGACTCGCGGGTCCGGTGATTGATGGCCTCGGGCGGCAAATATTTGCCGCGATCAATCAGCGTGTCGCGGGGGTCGGGCGGCGGCATTGTGCGCGCGCGTCGGTTTATCCGCCCCCGCCCCCCGCGCCGTGTGCCCCCATCCCCTCGTTCGACCCCCGTCCCAGCCCCGTCTGTTCGCCATCACCGGCGCACCTCGCAGCAGCGCCCACAGTCCGTGCTGCGTCGTGCTGCGTCGTGCTGCGTCGTGCTGCGTCATGGCCGCGTCGAGTCGCAGCCATCTCGCACACCTCTAACATACACATCTACAAGTGTTCGTTCAAAAATCTTACATCTCCGAAAGTTCTTCATCGATTGCTTTGAAATTTCGACAGGTTAATATTTTAATTGCTACACAGTGATACATATGTGCATATAGAGGGATATACGGGATGATAGAGATAGAGAAATGTATTATTTAGAGATTGATATAGAGCGATATAGAGATATACGTGGACAGATAGAGAATTAAAATGAGAGAGACAGAAAATTAGAAATAGAGAGAGGGATAGAGAGATGCTTTTACATGTGCACCTGTGTGTAAGTACATGCGTACCTATGTACTTCAAACAAATACAAAAAAAAATAAAATTGATCGAGGCATTGAAACGCATGTCGGGCATTAGCAAGTGCGTGTCCTGATGCGGTGATTTGTTTTCTTTATCACTTCATGAAATAAAAAAAGTTTTCATAAATCGTAAAATAGTTATTGATTGTGGTAGAATGGATGAATTAGATTACTTATGCGGAACATTTTAGGATTTGTAGAAGTGGGTGTTGGAAGAAATGGGAGCTCACTTTATATTGGTTGCACTTGGTTGTGAAAAAATGTGGTTTTATTGTTAACTCTTCAGCTCCCCATCGTAGCGAGATAAAATATTGACTAGTTTCTAAGTTTAAACATAAGCTTTTAAACATAAACAGTTTCATAAAAATATGCCCAATAGTATTTGCACGATACTTGAACAAAAAACCCAGACAAAATAGCAAATATTCAATAATAATAGGTATATCAATTCAATAAAAAAATAACTTTTTAATCAAAAGTATTTTTAATTATTTTTATAAGGAAACAACATTTATATGGATTAACTGCGTGTTTTTTGCTAAACAAATAATAAATACACATGAGTTCTTATATTGTATATACTATATATTGTTACGATTTACCGGGGTTCGTAAAGGATAGCCAAATTAAAGATTTTATTACAATACACAGTTTTATTGATGGCCGCTACTTATGTCTCTTACAAATAATCTTCTAAAATGGCAAATAATCAATTGCACTTAAAAATAATGTTGCTTCCTCAGTCACTCGTTTTCACAATCCACACACCTCGCTGGGCCGCACCTCTGGCGCAACTCTCGCCGCAGCACCCCTCGTGGTCCTCCGTCGCAGGACTCCGTCACCGCACTCCACCGCCGCCGTCGCACTTCCCCTTCGCTGAGATGCCACTCGACGCCTCGATCGGAACTTCGCTCGGAACTCCACCGCGCCCGCGACACTATCACCCGGAAATGAACTCTTCGCCCTGGAACCTTCGTCCAGGGACTTCGCCGCTCTATCGCCCGGAAACTCCACCGCGGGAAAACTCCCGACTCCACTGAACTCCTGCCCTGGAACCTTCGTCCAAGGACTTCGCCACTCTGCGGAACCCGCGGCACTATCGCCACGGAAACTCCGCTGCGGGAAAGCTCCCGCCTGAACTCTCTTCTCCAGGCCGGCGTCCCGGGCATATACATAGGCCCAGGCGCAATTCTAGTATCCACGAGCGCGGCTGGGGCCAGTCGCGTCATTCCGCGCCGACCCGTCGGCAGAAATCTCTCGAAACACGTGTCGGCGGCTCGCGTAACTCCGCAGCTGTCAGGTTTCGGATGTCAAACTAACAGCGCCGCGCGGGGAGCTGAGGGCTGGAGGGAGGGGAAGCGGCGACCCAGGTGCGCGCGGAACGTCTCATGTTGCGCGGCCACATGATGTCAGCCAGCTATGCACCTGCACGTGTCGCGGCCTTGCTCACGTTCGTAACAATATATATATATATATATATATATATATATACACAGTGCATGTGTAAAATTTTATTTACACATTTGAAATTTTAAACAAAGTTTTTATAATACTAAATGCAACGAATGCACGCATCACTGCATTATATAGAAATTTATAATTAAAAATTGTAAGCCGTACAGGGAATATATGCTGAAGACGAAAATCAGTAGGTATATTAAGAATATAGTTGAGACATGAAACTACTTAATTCCTGTAAGCCAACAATATACTTATTTTATATTTACGTCAAACACGGTGGAATTTTCGTGCAGTACCGATAAGTAGAAATAAAATTGATTGCAGATGTGATACCTTTTAGGTCTATAGCTTATTTATGGCTTGGTTTGAATTTCTTTAAGAAAAAAAATATTTAATTTTACTTTGCGTTTAAAAGTTTCAATTTTGTGACGATTTTGACACCCAAAGAAAATAAAAATAATTTAATTTTGATATACGTTCCGGTCTGAATTTTCAAATTTCTATGAATTTATATTTTAATTTGACGTAATATAATAATGAGGATCTTTAGAAGTATCTAGCTAACTGAATCATTTGATATTTAATAATGAGTGCAAAATCGTATTTTTAACTACAGAGAAAAAAGTTTCATTACACCGGACGAACGCAAATGGTAGTAGCATGGTTTGAGTTTTTTTTACCCCGTTAGAGATGGAAACCTCGAGCTAAACTAGCCAGATTCGTATTATTCTATAGAACTCGCAGCGCATGTACCGGTGAATAATAGTAGTAAGAAAATTCTCACAATTGTTTTACATAACTAAAAATGTATGATTTTTACTTCCTCTTCAGAACCCGATTTTCTGCGCTGGTTTCCCCACGGAAATAAATTAGGGGGGGAGGCGAAATATTGGAAGGAAATGTTCTTCCGACTCGGCACCGCTGGCATCCAGAGAGAGGTATGGATGAAATCGGATGGAATATACATGTATTTTTTTTTTTTCCTTTTTCGCCGGGACATTACCGTAATTGCATCTGTCCCCCCTCGATGTTCTGGAATCATCGGAACTTCTTCATCGTCCCCCCCTTTCCCCCCCTACCCCTCGGAGTGGGGAACCGTCTTGGCCAATGCTGTCGGCGGGCTGTGGCGCGGAAAACTTGGCGGCGCATAGCCGCTGGTTTTATCACGTTAATGCAACCCTCCCCCCTCCCCCCCCCCCCCCGAGCAGCGCTCCGTCGACGAGGAAGACGTCTTCACGCAGTGGCGAGAGGGAGGCTTTCACAGCGCCGACACTAGATGGAGCCCTTCGGCGACCGAGGCTCTGCCACTATGCCAATGAAAAATTATATATATATATATACACACACACTGGGTGTTTCGTAACTCTACGTCAAGCCGAGAACAGTTGATAGGCAAATCACTTAACATCGGTTCTGAATAAAAGAAAGTTAAAATTAAAAATAAAGAAAAGGTCGTAGTTTTCGAGTTGAAGTTATTTTTTTTTTCCAGAAAGAATTTTAAATTCCCATCCTGCACAAAAATATTGGATACTGTAACTAAACTTTTTTTCTTAAGCATTCGTAAATAACCCTGCTATTGATAACAATTCAAACTAAATTCAAACATGCTATACTTTTAGGGCAAAAAATATTGAAAGACACTAATAAATAACTTTAATCTAATAAAATTGACTAGATCGACTGTAAAAAAAATTCTTTTCTATCTTAGCATGTTATTTGCTTCAATTAGCCATATTTTCAATAAATTTATATATATATATATATATATATATATATATATATATATAGCCATTTCAGGCTCAGCCTTCAGGAAATATTCCGGAAAATTGCATACATTTTCGAAATTTCTGGAATATTATGTAAACTTTACGTGAATGTGTTTTACCGAATATTCTGAAGAAAAAAAAAAGATCGATCGAATCTCTCTCTCTCTCTCCCCCCCCCCCCCCTCCGCTTATTCCATGCAGTGAAAATGTTCCGAACGTTTTCTCTACCGACATTTGTTCATCCCTCTATATTTTATGTATCAGCCTGGAAGTAATTTGAGCAAAATTACGGCTGTTATCGAGTCCGTTTGAAAAATAGTTATACACACTCGTACACACACTCTCTCTTACGCCAACATTTGAGTTGACGATGGTTTGGGGTATAGGGACTATGAAACGAAACACTCGGTAAAAGTTTTCCCAAAAGTCGCACCATGGTATTCGAAATCTATACTTGAAACCTTTCGTGGGCGTCATAAAATTCGCGAATAACGTAACTGTGAGAAGTTAGGGTCTTATATATTTGCATGACGTAGTTTTGACGAAACAAACTAATTTCCACGCAATAAATAATTTCCCACATATAATTTTGTTTTGCCGTATAGATTTTGAATCAAATTTGTTTCAAGCTCATCTTTGATAACCATGACAAGTTTGCATTGAGCATAAATTAGACTAACTAAGCTGACTCGTCATGGCAAACTTAATTCAAGCTTGATTCAATCTTGCAGGCTTGTGGGTGTAGGCTTGTTGTAATCTTAATACATTATCAGGGTTCACTGTTATTTTACGAATTATTTTGTTTTTAAAGTATATATTTTAATAATACACAAGTTAAAAATACAATTTAGTTGTAAGATTAAGTAATGCAATACGTTAGTTCAAAAATACATAAAATGAATATTATTATTTTTAGAACTTTAAAGACACATCATGAACATAATCCAAAATTAATACCAAGCTTGTGAGTCTATACTCTTTATATGAAAGTGTACAAAAACTACTGCAGATAGTGTTATTTCTCTGTTTCACGGTAGTTATAACAGTTTCATATTCTCATATCAACAAACCCTTGGCTATCTTCCTCAACTTTTCTCATCGCGAACTGCGCAGGAGGGAATTGGACACGGGATAAATGTGCAAATGAAACGCGAAAGGGTAATTTCCTCCCTTCGCATTATATTTAAATATTAACTCGACGTCGCGCAGGAAGAAACAGAGTGTGTGCATTTCAGAGTAACCACCAGCCGGTCCGCAAACATTTGCATGCGCGGTAAATGGTATTTCCACAAGTTACCCGCAGCGTACCTCCTGTTGAGCGGACTTTGGCCACAAGTAACTCAGGGAAAACTGCCCGGCTAAGCACATTCGCTTGAGAGCTTGGAAGTGGCGCAAACACCACCTCTAGTTGGTTGTTATGCGAACATACCATGGTCGATGCACCTAACTTATATTTTACTAACAGTTATGGACGTTATATTTCGTTCTAATATAGTTGGAAACGATTACTTATCAATGTTATTAATCTCTATGTGAGACGCTAAATTGGTTTAAACATACTATGCAATTACAAAAATATAGACATAGTTTTTTTACAAGTATTGTATACATTTCTAAATGTCTAGTTTCTTAAACTGTCAATTTACACAACTATAATTTTTATTTAGTCCTAGCAAAATATCTTAACTTCAGGCAGGTAATAAATCCATGCAATTTATTAGTTTAATGAAACGTTCCTTTTTATGTCTTCTCTGTATCATATATTTTTTTTATTTCTTAAAACAGCGAATAGTAAATCATTGCTTACAGGTTCCCTATCTAATATCACGGAATCTTTTTTGATTGTCGAATACGCCAGTCCGAACAGCTGCGATGAAAAGGAAGAAAGATAGCAACTGGAATGTTGATTACACCCCACCCCCGCGCGGCCTGTCCAATCAGCAGGCACTGTTCCTAACGCTCCAATCAGGACTCGCCTTCTTCCCAAAAGAGAGCGCGTCACTGTAGAGTTCCGCCTCGTCGCTGTCTACTGCGGCAGTTTGCTGCTCTCAGCTCTTGCCCGAGGCAACAAATCGATTCAAGGTTCAGAAAAATCGTCAACTATTGTGTCGTATCGTGTGTGTTTGAAGTTGTCTGTGTCATTTTTACTCACTTAGATTCTTTTCCCGGTTTCGTATATTTTCTGTCTCATTTCTAAACACCCTCATCGATTTCGGGTCATCTTTTCGTTGTATTAATAAGTCAAAGAGTTCATTAATCTGTAGCTTGATTAGGTTCATGATAACAAACTACATACAAATGGTTGTATTAGTTCTAGGATGCCACGAAAAAAAAAAATTGAAGTGAGTTTTGACTTGTACTCCTTTGCTGTACAGAGATTGTAAAATTATAACTTATGCTATTAAAACACAATGTTACGTTCGTAAAAACTGTCTACTGTTGATTTGTAATACTAATACCACATGAGGAGGCCCTTACTGTTAGCAGACCGGTGATCTAATCCCATTTTGGTAAGTTTATGATTTATAATCTTTTTCCTTCGAAGCACATAGTTGTTTTTGAATCGTGTATAATTTCGAAAGCAAAATATTTGAAATATTAAGTTTCTAAGAATATAGTTTGTATATAGAATAAATATTAATGAACTTCATAGGTTCTTTTCGCATAGAGCACAGACTATCATTAGCAATTAATTTTTAATAATGACCCTCACAGTTTGTACGTTGTAAGCTCTCTGCTAAAAAACCTCGTCAGGTTTAATAACGGAAAAGGAGTAGAGAAAAAGTTCTTTGACCACAAGATAAGAGAGCTTTTTGCGTGCTTTATTTTGAAGCTGGTACAAAATCTCTTTCCCGCGTGGTAATTTGTTATCATTTCCCTTTACAGCGGTCGGAAACCTCCAAGTCGGTGCATTAGTGCATAAGCCAAAAGATTTTACGCCATTAAGTTTTCGCCGGCTAATGTTTGCTAATGTGATTCTTTACCCGAGGATGCTACCACCGAAGTTGTGCAACACGTCGCCATTTGTTCCAAAGTTTGAAATGTTCTGTAATGTAACAATGGGAGCTCACAGAGATCTTAACATTGCTAATCTATGCCGTTATGGGCTTAATGTGTTTGAAAACTCTCGAGTTATTATGCGAATATTTAACAAGGAAAAAATCACCTTTTATTTAGCATTTGCCATTGAATATTTATGTTACGTCGCAAAGTATTAAACTGTGCTTGTTGACTTCTGCTTAAAGAAGATGGCTCGCAAACGTTTTATTATTAAAGTAGTTTTAATTAATTTATTTATAATGAATGCTATTGAAATTCACACGTATTTTAAATTTTATTGGTTTTACGGCTTAAATATGTTATAATAATTAAAAGAAAGAGAGTTAAAGTGTCATCGACATTCAGGAAAGTCTCCCGGTGGTAAAGGTTATCTCGGGGTGCTCTTTGTTTTGTATTCTGTTGATGCCCTAACTCCCCGCTGCACCCCTAATTTGTCTCTTAACAACCTCAAGGCGATGAGGAGTTAAACCCTGATAATAACTGGTCGTCAACATGCAGTCTCCTACTTTACTTGGTTGGACGGTCACTTGGTTTGTATTAAATACCAACTTTTTGATGTGTAAACAGCCTATCTCTCGGTAGACGGCATTGCATAGGACTAATTTCGTAAATGGAATGGAAGTCCATTGGAACGGAAGTGTGTGAACATTTGTCTTAGAAATCTCGAAAATATGGTAGACACACGTGATTCATTCGTGTGTGTGTATATATATAATTAAAAATAAAATTTATATTGGAAACTTTTATTAAATACTCGATGTTATAATTTATAGTCATAAACAGAAATAATGACAACTTAAAAAATACGCATTAAAATTTTGAATATTATTAAAATTTTGAAATGTAGAGATAGCGCAGCGTTTGTCATACTGTAGATGCACAAGAAATTGTTAGACTACATATATTCGACGCCATGTTAAATAAAAGGATTTCTTGATGAAATATTTACTGTTAAATCTCAAATGTTTAATCAGCTCAATAACATTAAGGTTTGTTTGTAGAAAGTGTTTACAGACATTTCTGTCGTTTAAGCAAAAACAAAAACACATAGATATACTTAGTTTTATAATATGTGCTTTAAAATGTTCCAGATTACTTTTTTAAATGTAGGCCTATATATTAGACTGCAACTTGAAGTTTGATAAATACTTAAAAAATAGCGCCACGTTCGTAAAGTTTTAAAGAACTAACAACGCCATGTTTGTTTCAACACAATTATCCTAGCTAATAAATTATAGGTAATTTTAAAGTTGCTATTATATCTTTTTATGACTATTCAAGTTTACAAAATGTATTCCAGGATAGTTTCACTACCCTAAAGATTACTTTGGCACACCAAAACGCTTAATACATGATATGATGTTCGCGAAAGTGAATAATACGGGTACATGTAGGTCCGCCATCTTGAAGACTTCGGCTCGTGGATATATCAGTTTCTGCATGTATGCTCATTGGACTTTCAACCTGTTAAATTTCCGTTGTGTAATACGTGCTTATTTCATTGCGATTCCGGTGCATACTAAAATTTAACCCTCAACGCACCTAAAGAAGTATAACTTAAAGACGCAAGTGATAACAATTCCGGTCTAGGGGTAATTGTCACAAGTTTAGCATTGATGCATTTCCATGCTCCGTACTCTTGTTGTTCGGCGAGCCATAAGAAATCAATAGTACCACCTTTTTAAAAAGAATTATAGTTGGGTTTTAGGAAGGGAAAACAAATTTACTATTTTTCCCTAAAATGAATGCTTTTTGTATATTTATCTTTCTGGGCATTATTTTAAAGAATTATACGTCAAATTTTGTGTCCGAGTTTCGTATTATAAGTTTATTTGCAACATGAGAACACATTAATTCTTCTCGTTACCGCAGTTAGATTTTAACACATAATTGGTGAGTACCGAAAGACTCATTCCATTTAAAAGAAAAATTTAACTAATTATTACATATTTTCCGTTGCGAAAAGTGATTACTTGATTTGACTGAGTTTCCTGTTGTGAGTACTAAGCCGCACGCACGGTTGCACATTTGAGAGCCTTAGTGTTAAGTGGCTCTAGACTGTAGACCGTTGTTTCGCTAAGTCGCCACTGGAGGCGCCGCGGTAGCCGAGCGGACAGCGCTTGCCGCAGTGGGGTCCGTAGTGTGTGTTCGGGAGATCCGAGAGCCAGATACAGAACTGTGCTGTCTGATGATGTGGTTTCCATTAGCTCGGTCACCCGATGTGGATGCGCTGTGAGCGTCTTTGAAGCTCAGTCTAGCCTTGTAGCTGTGGTTTTATCGGTCAGCCTTTAGGCCCTATGCACTCTTGTTTGGTTCTACAGCTACGGGAATAAACGTGCGTATAGAATAACCTGTTTAATCCCTTAAACTTTTTTTTTTTAAAATTCATCGATTCACATCTTTACAAAAAGCACGAGTAGCCAGTAACTTTGCTTTAAGCCTTATTTTTATTTGAAGTCTGCTTTGATGTAAACGTTTTGTCTGCCCTAAATTTTTCAACAATCGGTTTACTATTTGGACTGACCACACTGCCAGGTGTTTGAGAGTATTCAACTTTGGAGTAGCGTAGTTAAAGGCTCATATGGTGCTTTCAATAATCTTTATCGGGCATTTCATGTCTAAAAATGATTATGAAAATACGCGTTTTAGTTCTTTTCACTCTTTTAAAAATACAGTTGAAAAAATAAATACGGAAACAGAACTACCCATTGTTTACCCATTGTTTAAGACCGTCCACAGAGTGTCGGAAGGACAAGGACGGTTTTTCACCAGTTTTGAAATCACATGGTTTCTTCTCAACACGTCGTGTGTGTGTCCGGGTAGGCGGGACCTTAAGGCGAACGCAGCCTGTAGAAAGGTTTGAGGAGCGACCTTGTGGAGGCGCAGATTAAGGGCGGTTAAGATTGGGGCGTCTGTGAAGTGTTAAGTGTAGGGAGAATGGAGATGTGAATCTCTGGAAGAAATGCACTCTCAATTTTATATAAACTGCAATTTCCAGAGAGGTCATACAAATTTTGAAAGTGAATAAAATAAGTAAAATACCTATAATAAATAAAAGTGACGATTATTTTAAAATCGATACTATTATCTCTATCCTGAATAATGTAACTAATAGTGGATAATTAGTTAAAAATCATGCCAAAATTTCAGAATCTACGGAGATACTTTATTTACGAATGAAGTTTAAATAAGAAAATATGAGCCCGTTCTTGATTGCTGCAGTTTTTCGCACGGGAATGTTTAATAAAAAAAAACATACTGGAAAAGGCATTTTCAGCAATCAGATTACAACACAGGGTGGAGGGCACCATAATTGGAAGAGCAGTTGATTACAATTTAGAGCAGGACAAAAATCACTTTCGGTTATTGCGATACGGCGGGGCTATTAGCGGTGTTTCGGGTCGCGGGGAATGAATTTATTAGGGGACCACGAACTGCTCCCCCGGTGCGGCAAAAAACACTTCCGCGTGATTGGCTGAGAGGAAATCCGATAGCGCCCCCCCTCCTTTTTCCCAAGCACATTTGTAGCCTGATATCTTCTCCCCTCGCCGCTAAACTAATACCTAACGGTTTAAACACTTCTTACTAAGAACAACTAATAGATATTGTTCATTCAACTCCTCCGCGCGATAGCTGAACGATTATCAATGCAATACTTTCTATCTTAAATAGAAAGAAAGATTACTGCACAAAGGGAAAGTTTTGAAAATTGCTGTCCGACCATGAAATTAAATATACTATATTAAACTAATTTTTGTAGCAATCATATACTGGGAAAACTTAATTACCCTCAACATCTTTCAAAAATATAGCTTAATCGTACGCAAATCTTGTACTTAATTTTCTATTATCGTAGAAAAAAATTGAGTTCATTCATCGTTATATAGTTCTTGTATGCTGAGTTGCTGTCATGTACGTGGAAATGATGATGTGCCCGACGTTTCGGCTCACTTTGCAGCAGCCATCTTCAGGGGCGATTAACTTCGGGCACGCACGTGGCTTCGACCCAGAGGCCAAGATATAGTCAGTGACACTGGCCACGAATAACTGTGATATATTATATTTATTCATTATTATTTATTTAAATTTTAATAATTGGTTAGAAATTCTGCAAAACCGACGAACCAGTTCCTTACAGACATAAATAAATAAATATTTTAAAGTGTTTTCTGTAATAAGCTGTTTGTTGTTTACAATTCCGAACAATACACACAGGAAAATTATATATATAAAGAGTTCGGAAGTTTAAATACGTCGTAGTATATACGAAGCACCAGTTATAGGAAATTAGGAAGAACTCTTCGTTGATTTGAGGTGAATTATTTGTTGAAAAGTATGTAAATCTACTGTCATTTTTAACAATTCACGCCGTTATTTAAATGATCCATGCAATGAGGAATTTGGATTTGTGTCGGGAATTAGGAATTTCGACACTTTTTTTTAAAAATTGTTATTATAATTTTAAATTATTTTTTGAAATTTTCTTTTTCTTTATAATTTAGTTACAAAAGGATGATTTACACTTTGTTAGGCTGGTGTACTCTACGTAGTTAAACTTTGTGCCAGTGGACCGAGGCACCCTTTCTCAAGGACCAATCTGAGCTTTTGCTAGTCTAATGTAGTCGTTAGCAGCCCGGTTGAAATTTCTCCCGCCTGCAGTCACGTCCGGGGTTTGTAATATTATTTCCCTGCATGTCAAAAACTGCATACAGCAGCTCTGGACGAGTTGTTACCATTTCTCAGAGACGAGCTGACCATAGTCTTTCCCGTCACGCGTACGTCTTAGGTTCACTCCTCGAAAGTCACGGCTAGGAGGCTCGTTTCCAGCCTGGTAGCGTTTTCTGCCCCCCCCCCTTTCTCCACCTACACCCCTCCTTGATTCTAAGAATTTAGCCCAAGATCATTGCCCTGGTGTGAACCCCGCCAAGGCAGTGGCCTACTCCAAGGACATTCTCCCTTGCCCTACAGAGCCCTCCACGACACCTAGTGACAGAAAAAGTAACTTCGGCCCTGGTGGCGATTCAGCTCACCACCTTCGTTAGTTCCCCTGGAGGCCATCAGAGAACAGCACTGGCTGGGGAGTTCGGCTACTTACCACGTCTTCTCGGCGTCACCTCGGTTAAGAGGCTTTTCGCGGCAATGGCGAAATCGTGTGAATAAGATATGTAGTCAGCGGTCTTAAGGGATGTGATCCCAGCTAAATTTCAGTAGTAGCCAGTCAGTAGAAACAATTAGTACAAGTCATGTCTTAGTTTATATTTTATTAATTTTTTTTATTTTCTAAATGACGATTTATGTCGCGTCATCCGCGCAATTCTCGGTCCGCGCCTTTCTAATGACGGCGCAACACATCTCCTGAGCCATGGAGCTACACCCTGTTTGGTGAGTTACTTCGATCTTTTTTTCCTCCCCAAATTCCCGTTTGTTGGCCTTTTCACACCGACTGTGTTTGACTGTCTGGAAGCAGGTCTAATTCGTTTGGAATTTGGCTTGTGTTTCAGACAGGGTCCAACATTTGGGCGCCGAAATTGCACCCATCATGTTGTCCTGGACCTTCAGCTTCACATTTCTTTAAGAAGAGCTTCCTCCCGGCCAGATGTTCAACTTGAAGCCTCGGGTGATATTTAACATATAACTTCCCCCTACCGGCAACGAAACAAATCATTTAAACGAAGACCAGCGAACAGTGCCTTAACAAACTTATCAAATAAAAATATGTGAAATTGTAATAGTAATGAGTGAACGAACCTAACCCGCTATAAAATGTAATTTTTTTTATTGTTAAATGTATAGTATAACGTGTTTTAATAATTTTGGGCCGGCCCTCCCTTTTGTTACTTGCTAATATCTTTTATTGTGAAATCAAAACAAAACCTAATTAAATAAACCAGGGAAACCTATAGACCAAGCTACTTATGCAGTGTTTATTTATTTATTATATACCTTATTCTATTTAACGATCCACTAGCTCCCAAGTTGCTTGTGTGCAGGGAGTATAAAATTGTCTTGTTCACCACCTCGTGCCCCCTCTGGTAATACTTGTATTTTTCTCTATAATTTTGCCCAGCTGTTTCCTAGGCTTTTTTTATTAAATTAAAATAATATAATTTTAGGGTACGAGGGGCGTATCAGATTTAATACAATTTCTTGGACATGCGCCATAGCAGTTTTGCACTGTTTATCATGGAAAAAAAATTCAAGAACGCAAATTAAGAAATAAAAATTAAAATATAAACCTACAGTGTAAAGTCAAATCAGCTATGTCAAACAAATAAATCCAACGATGTACCTAAATAAGTATTATGAACAACACAACAACGACAGCACAGACGAACACATTCAGACTTAAACATCAGACAGCACAATAATTCCGTGGAAGGAATTTAGTCATGAAAAAAAATAATAACAGCTCAGACGAACACAGTGAGTGGGCTGAAAACTACGAGACAGTTTCCAAAATAATAGTGAATGCAGGCAAACAACAAAACCTAGACAACGCAGCAAATATACCAACACAGCGATGAAGATGACATATACTGTATTATAGACAACACGATAACAACATCGACGAACACAGTAGGTTTCCTATGACAACACAGTTGCAACATTTGGGGAACTGACATCTGTTCCCGGCATCAGGCACAAACGGACTGATATCCATCCGTCATCAGCCCGTTTGTGCCTGATGACGGGGAACAGATGCCAGTTACCGGAACGTCGCAACTGTTCTGTCGGTGTTGTTGTCGACGTTGTGTTGTCCATAACACCTTTTTCTGTTCATCATCGTTGTATTCGCGTATTTGCTGCGTTGTCCAGTGTTTTGTTGTCTGCCTGCATTTACTACTGTCATTCTCGAAACCGTCTCGTCGTTGATAGCCCGCCGTGTTCCTTCATCGTTTTGTTTTGTCCTTGATACTATTGTTTAGGTGCGTCGTCGAGTTTTGTCTGTTCGACACGTAGCTGGTTCAGGCTTGTTATCTGTCTGGAATTGTTTTCCATGACTAGAGACCTGCGAAATTCGCGGATTCATTGACCTCTAGGATAGTGTCCACAGTGTCCTTTAAATACTCGCGGAAATGACACCTGTTCATTGGCTACTGACGCGTGAGACGTCTCAACTAGGCTGTCCGTAATTCGGCACTTTCTTGGTTTAGTGTTTCCCATTGGCTCATAGTTACCCGGATAAAATGTGGGCCAATCGCAGAAGCGGTACTAAGGTATAGTTGTTTTGATGCTAGCCTATCGCGAAATGAATCCGTGAATTTTGCATGTCTCTATCCATCACAAACAGTACAATGTCCAAGGGAAGTGTGTGAAACCAGTTGACGCCGCGCGCGCTCACCGATGGTGGTGATGACGGTGACGGAGTAGAGCAGCGCGCCGCTGAAGGACCACTGGCGGTCCCCGTCTTGCAGGTCCTTGCCGTCGTAGCCGTCCATCTTGGTGGCGGCCACCACGCTCGTCTCGAACCTGCGCAGCTGCTCGTGCACCAGCCGCGTCCAGTTCTGCTCGTACAGCACATTCAGGCGCTCTGCGGACACACGCGCCCCGGGTCCCCGTCAGCCGCAGTGGCGTGGCCAGGGATTTGTGTATGGGGGGTGTTAAGAAGCATGGCCCCGCCGCCCCCCCCCCGTATTAAAGCGGGGGGGGGGGGGGGGGTCCGGGGGGCCCTCCCCCGGGAAAATTTGGATTTTAAGGTGTAAAATAGTTCTATTTTAGCAGTTTTCAGTACTAAAAATTTAAAATATTGTAATGGTAAATTTTTTTTATTAATTTTAATATGAAATTTGTTTGAGTGATGAATAAGAAATTAATTAAAGATTTGGTGCTAACGGGTGGGGGGGGGGGGTTAAACCCCTAAAATACCCCCCCCCCCACTCTGGCTACGCCCCTGCCGTCAGGCCCCGCCACCGACATTGCCCAACAATCATCATGTTTTTTTTTTAATTTACCTCGGTTCTGAAAAGTACAAAAAAAAAAAAATCAAATAATAATTTATCTTAGACCAATACAGATTATAACCCAATACAGTATTTAAAAAAAAAATTCCTAACCCTATTACAGATGATCCTGAAAATTTTTAATTGTAAATTTTTAATAACTATGGAAATACATGTGAGATTCAAAACGAAATAATTAAAATATATATTTTTTTAACAAAACCACGTTTTTAAAATGGACTAAAAAGTGTAAACTGAATTCTACTAGTGCCGTACAGATTCCTCACTCAATTACAGATTGTCATGAATATTTTTTATTGTATTTTTTTTTAATAGCTAGTGTAGGGGTTAGCTGTCGTTGAGAAAACTCACATGACAGTTCGGGTACCAGGCACAAGACCGAAAGTCATAAGACCGAAATTTCGGTCTTATGCCTTTCGGTGTTGTGCCTTTCGGTGTTGTGCCTTTCGGTCTAGTGCCTGACGCCAGATTTAAGACATATTCTTAGCGAGAGATAAATTCCATTTTTCTGTCTTGTGACATTCGGTCTTGTGCCTTTCGGTCTAGTGATTTTCGGTCTACTGCCGCGTCCCGACAGTTCATATCATTTGCAGTGCTATAAAATTGTTAGTGACCTAAGTAAACTATTCATATTACCTTGCATGCGCTCCACGTTTTTTTTTTTCGTTTTAAATATTACAGGTATTTCCATAGCTATTAAAAAATCACAATCACAAATTTTCAGGACAGTCTGTAACGAGCTTAGGAATCTGTGTAGGGCTAAGAGAATTTATTTTATACTTTCTAATCAGTTTTAAAAATGGTTTAGTAGAAAAAAATTTCATTATAATTTCTGCTTTTTAGTCCTTAAACCGATGACTTTTCCACCAAGAAATTATATAGTGTTTGTGAGTTTCTTTCTGACTGAAGAGAGCGCATCAAACTCTGTCTCGCTAGTTCAGTTGTATTAAAAAAATATATTTTATAGTTTGGGCAAATTAAAGGCTGATTTTTCTTTTAAAATAAACTATAGTATACTTATATATAAATAAACGGTATGCACTTCGCTCCTTGTTTGTTGTATTTTTTCTTTAAAGTTCGTATCAAAGTGGAATATTTTTTTTTAAATTTAAAAATTCTAGCATTATAAAATTTAAAAAAAATATATTAAGGCAGAGAAAAAGTATTTTCTCAGGCTGTGAGATTTAGGGTTATTTTCTGCTTTTTGGTTCTTAAATCACCTGGGAGTGCTGTGTTATGCATACCGTAACACTGTACTGGTCTGCTCGTAGTCTAACGACACGAATCCGGGGGCTTGCTAAAAAAAAAAAAAAAAAAAAAAAAACCCATACAAGTATGTACCAAACAGGCAAAAAAAAAACAGACAGACGAATAAGCAATTTAATTTTGCATTGTCAACCAGTTCTGAGCTATGTTCAAAGTATCAAGTCTCGAGCTCATCTGGAAGTTAGTTTAACATCGATTGCAAAATTTGCACCGAGCATACAAACAGTCAGACAAGTAAGCGATTTAATGAAAACGTGGTAATAATTACGTAAGGCGAATGCAGCGGAATATTAATGGTTCACCTAGGTCACTAACAACCTTATTGCACGGAAAATGATGTGAACTGTTGTGTGCGTTTTTCTCAACGACAGCTTTTCTCTACACTCCTTACTATTATCTATGACATGCGTCCTTCGTTTTGTTTAATCGGAGTGAGGAACTGGAGCCAATGTCCGCCATCTTGGATTGTAACGTCACAGCCGCCATATTTGATGACTTTGACCTTCACCCCGGCGGCCATCTTGGATAATCTTGGCCCCGGTTCGCCATATTGTATTCCGACATTTTGTATTATGACATCATAGCCACCATTTTGTTTTCTGGAACCTTCCGCCATTGAGGATTATGACTTCACGTCCGCCATTTGGTTTTCTATAACTTTGTGCCATCTTGGATTCCACCATTTTGTTTTCTAGAAATTTTCACAACATTGAATTCCACCATCTTTGATTATAACGTCACATTAGCCACAATGAAAATCCGTAATTATTATACAAATATATTGGGAAAAAAACTTAAAATTTATAAAAAAAAATTAAGGGCGCTTTAAAACAAATTAATAAAAAAAAACATACCTACGCGATGAAGCTAGGAGTTCACGGTGTTAAACAAGCTGCATGAGGCGCGAGCGTTGGCCCTGTGGCCAGGCCGGCGGGAGGCTGTCCGCGCGCGGGAATCAATGCAGGGCCGCGCTGCGCCTCACGCGGGATTAGGCGGGCTTCACCCCGCATTACCGCCCCGCCCCGCCCCGCTCAGCATTGTTGATACTAACGCCGCGAGCGGGCGTGCTCGCTCCGAGGCACCGGAGGAGTCCGTAGACGGACCGGACAATTGCTCCCACCAACGTGACGCTCGTAATATTACCCTCTCGAGGCGCCGCTTTCGACGAGAACGAGACAGAGTGCGGTTTTTCAATATGTCTCAATATGGCTCCATCGGTCCACGATCCGGCTTTACGCTTTCCCAGTCCCCCTTCCGTGTTCTCGCTCGACACAGAGACGATGGTTGCCTCCCGCCGAGACGATCAAAAATGCATTCACATCGCAAGTGGAAACGGCGACGACAATTGGATGTAAACACGAAAGTAAGTACAGATATGTTATCCACACGTATAAAGAGTTTCTAAATGAAAAGACGGGTCAGAAAATTGAAAAAAAAAAAAAAAAAAAAAAAAAAAAATCATACGGGTTGGTTCGTAGAATGAATCTAAATCAAATTTATTTTTTGTGAGAAGGCAGAATGAAGAATAATATAGTAGAACTACTACTTTTGAGACCTGTTAAATTTGAGAAAGTATAAATGTCACAGACTATATACTCTTCTTGACCGCAAAAAAGAAAACACTTACTGCAAAATCTTTGAAAATGTTCAGATTACGCGGAACCGACTATCACCAAAAATTTGCGCGATTTAATTGCTAAGAAAAACCTTTGAAGGCAAGGGTACTGTAGATTAAGCCTCGTTCAACTAGATTTCATTTTCCTCTTTTGCCGTCAAAAGAAACGAGTCCGCTGAATAATACAGCCTTTTATCAGCGACCCATGTAATTAACAACGACCCGCGCCTTCTGACGACCAACACCGCGTAATTGCTAATCACCGAACGAGTGACAAATTACACCGAAGGTTGTATGACGTCAGGCCGCGCCAGGGGAAGAGGGAGCGTGTCAATTAACTCTGCCAACCCATTTGCTATCAGTGGCTACCGGCGGTGAAATTTTCTCAACACGATGCCTTTGTGCGTGTGACAAAGGCGACCTATGACAGGCGCGGAAATCACACAATCTGGGTCCTTACGATAAAAAAATTAACAGTTAATCATGAGAATAAAATAAAATAACTTTTCTTTAACTCTACTTCGTAATTAATTTTAAAAATATTATTAATTTTTTTATTTTCCTTTTCAAATAGTATGAAAATATGTTCCTATGCAATCTACCATGTCATCATGCTTTACCCAAAAAATTGAACCATTTGAATGCTGTCCGTCTATAAACTAAAGTACTTAGGCCGGTATTCCAAGCCATAAAAATAAGGGTTCAGAGGTTGAATATGCTACATCTGTAACCTAAACGTATTTCTAGTGCACGATAGAACACGGCCAATCCCTTATTTTTAGGGAATGGTTTTTGGCGTCCTATCCGTTGCCGTTTTGTTGCCCAAATTCATCACATGCGCAGAGCTCACGTTTAGTTGATTTCGTCACATGGCGTACTCGCATCTGGCACCACTAACTCGTATATAATCACCTTAGTGTAACACACCCGGGGACGTATCGGGCGTGTTGGTGTCCAAAAAGAAACTTTATGATGGCAAAACTATCCTGAAATACATTTTGTATACTATAATGGTCATAACAATAAATAATTTCAACTTAAAAAGTATTTGAGAAAATCAGAATAACACAATTTAATAAGTGCGACGGTGCTGGTATCTCTGTAATTTTTGCTGTAACAATTGTATCGATGGTTGCCAAATGTCCGCTAAAATGCGTTGGAACCAGTTTCTAGCATGTGAATCTCCGTTTGAGATCCGTGAAGATCTCTGGCTGAGATCTGTGAAGCTCTGTTTGAACTCTGTTCAGCTCTGTAGAGAATCGTAAATCTCTGTGAAATTTTTGAAGCTTTGTGGAGAGTTGTGAAACTCCTTGGAGATTTGTGAAGCTCTTTGGAGATTTGTGAAGCTCTTTGGAGATTTGTGGAGCTATGTGGATGTCTGTGGAGCTTTATAGATTTCTGTGATGCTCTGTTAAGCTCTGAAGAGCCCCGTGGAACTATGTGGAACACTCTGGAGCTCTGTTTGATCGCTGTGGAGATTTGTGAAGCTTTTTGAGATTTTTTGAGCTCTTCTGATCTCTGTGTAGCTCTGTGCAACTCTGTGGATCTATTTAATGCTATTTTGAGCTCTGTTGTTCAATGTTGGTCGATTGCATTTACTGTAATTACCACGGTAATAACTAACGAAATTTAAAATTAAAAAAAAATGTGTTTAATAAGTTGTACATTAAATAATGTGGTTGGGCCCGACAAAATTATTTTCCCCCAGGCTCGTGAACTCAGCCCCACGTGCGCATGCGCACACATCGTCAGAGAAAGTCAACCAGTTAATTAGCGGAATTTCATCAAAAAACCAACATGTAGCATATAACCACGCGCGATAATTGGTGCGCAGCCCACTACATACCGAGGATCTAGTCGCAATAAGCCTGTGTGCATGACTACGCATCGTGAAAAACAACTTCCACAAACAGTCCTCAGCAAACAGCAACTGACATCCGGTGGGATCCGTGTTCGAATCCTGCTATTTATATCCCGATTTCAGTTTTCAAAGGCTTCACTTAATCTCTTTAATGAACTCGCTGTTAACGAGATTTATAACCAAATAAATATATGTCATATATTTATAAAAGTAAAACCTACAAATATGTACATGTCTGCTGCTTGAATGGCATAAGAATGGGCGATTTAAACGAAATTTTCTATTTTTGTTTAGTTTTGAAAACATGTAGAAAATTTATTACCTAACTTTAGACACATTAATTGCAAGAAAACGTAAATCGTTGTTCTAATTTGTATTTGCAGCGTGCTAAACAAAAGATTATTATCTGATGTGTTAATCTGTCATGAACATTTCAAAATTAGTTTTTTTTATAATGATACAGTACTATGGAAAAATTTTGGTAACGCCAAACTGGAGTCTTAATCGAGTAACGGAGAAAATTTTGCCTGGAATACTTGAGCTGGTTCGGAGAAATTTAGTTTCGTCGCGGAGGGGCGGTTGGCAAGACGCGGGGAAGCGCGCTGGGGCAGGAAGACGAGGGCAAACATGCCGGAGCGCCGCGCGACAACAGGGACACGCAGCTCAAGCCGTCGCATCCATCTTGCGGCGAAGGGACATTTGTCACGTGCCAGGTGCCAGGTCACACCTCCGAGCCTGCGCCGCACGACCGAGCCCGGGGCTGTGTGTCCCTGCGTCTGCGCAGGTCTCACATCAGCCAAACTCAACAGTGTCTGGCCTTAAGAGGCCACTCCAGTGTTTCAGGGGCACTACGCAACCCGCGTTAACCTCATAAGATTCAATGCAATTTTAATTTTGATTATAACTAATTAACTAATATAGATTTCGAAATGATGCTTGCTTGATATGTAAGACAACGATGCTCTTATCAAAGCCCCTTTCTTCAAAAACGTGCATAAATTATGGTTCAAACCTAGACAATAGTCTTATGCATATTAGTAAAGATTAGTATAAAACCATAATTTATGCACGTTTTTGAAGAAAGGGGCTTTGATAAGAGCATCTTTGTCTTACATATCAAGCAAGCATCATTTCGAAATCTATATTAGTTAATTAGTTACAAGCAAAATGAAAATAGCATTGAATCTTATGATGTTAACGCGGGTTGCGTAGTGCCCCTGAAACACTCGAGTGGCCTCTTAAGGTAGGGGAGTTAGTCGCAGTGCCAATACATGCATCAGCTGGCCAATTCCCCCCATGCATGCTACCACTTCTGCACGGTCGAAACCTTACATGCCGAGGCGTATAGGCTTTACCTTGGACGCACTACCTTGTTGGTACACAACCCTAACTTAACTCTCGGACTGTATTCTAGAACGTGTCCGAATCGATTCCTAGGAAGGAAACGAATCGGCGACCGTTTTAATAAACTGTGCCCTGCGCGAGGTTAGAAACTGGTTCCAAAGCATTCTGGCGGACCTTTAGCAACCGTAGATACGATATGTTACGGCAAAATGTTTTTTTTATTGATATCAGCACCGTCACATATATTAAATGGTAAATATTCTGATTTTCTCAAGTACCTACTTTTTGATTTGAAATTATTTATTATGACCATTCCAGGATAGTTTCGTTAACATAAAGATTCATTTGGACTCGTTTGGTACGTCCCTCGATATTCACGATATTGAATATGTACGAAATTGAGTAGTATAAACCCGCCAGACGCGGGGCCGCCATCTGGACGAAATTAACGAAAACGTGAGCTCTGCGCATGCGCGGAATTCGGGCAACAGATAAGATACGTATAGGACACCAAAATACGTTCCCTAAAAAATCAGGGACTGGCCGTGTCCTTTCGTGCACTAGATACACGGTTAGGGAACAGTTGTAGCGTATTCAACACTTAAACCCATTTTTTTGTGTCTTGGAATGTTGGCCTTAGGGCGGGTATTATGACCTTCGGTTAAACCTAAGGCTACAATGTAACTGCAAGATGGCTCTTAATTTGTCTTTCGATCTTCAGTTAAGACTTACTCTGAGATATTCTTTCGGTTGAAGTTTACGTGAATGTACTGGGGGCTGGCTGGTTAGCCCAGAGCTAAAAGCTAACAAGCACCAGAAAATAAAATTGCGAGATATCAAGCGAGGTTAGTTAAATCCCAAATGAAATAAATTGTAAATATATAAATTCATATGCGATGGCTTAAAAAAATGTTAAATTAAATTCGTTTGAAAATTTCAAAACGAGTATCATTCCCACCTATATCGTGTGTTCGTGAGAATTAATCTCCGGATTTGAACATGATTTTCGGCAAGGAATGTTTACTAAAATACTGTCCATCTTGTTAAAATTCACCAAACAGTTAACACTATAAATTTTCCCTTTGTCTTTGCGAACTTTGGTTCGCGCCATCCACCACAGATGGCAGCACCATGGTAACACATCTCCGTTCCACGCGACTTCCGTTCCATTCACGAAATACCGTATTCCGAGAGTGGAAACCACAAGTCTGTTTTTGCAGAGCCTATTCAATGAATTACTCTTTTTGAATATTAACAAAACTTAATGGTCGTTCCGTAAAAGAAAAAATTTGTAACGATTCATTGATTGATTTTCAGAGAGAGAGAGAGAGAGAGAGAGAGAGAGAGAGAGAGAGAGAGACCTATTGAATGTCTATAAAACTAACTTTTTTATGAGAGCAGATTTTCATAAAATAAATCATGAAATCATTAAACGATAAAAGCTGTTTATTTAACTAAGCGGACGGGTTCGCCCCAAGGAGAAAATTGACGCGGTGAGACCTCGTGGACATAGAGAAATGACACACAATCACTATTTATGTGTCTATGAAACTGATTTTTTTCCTGCAATTTAAATTGTAATATACAAAAAGGGTGTTGAAAATTGAAACAAATATGGCGACACTACAAACTGTCAGGATCTTTATTTTTTTCTTACTCTCTAATTATTTCCTTACAATAGCATTCACTCTCGCTCTCTCTTTCTATTCCCCCTCCCCAGGAGCGTTAAACGTTTAACGCAACCTTGTTGGAAGTCGCATTAGAAGTATAACTTCAATAAATAAATTTTATGAAATATTGCTTATTTTACCTTTTTATTGACTCGATGTAAGTTTTTGGACATACGCCATTGCTAGCATTCTTAGCAATGGCGTATGTCCAAAAACTTACATCGAGTCATGCACTCCCATTGCACAAATCTTTTAAAAATATTACCTATTTATTGTGAACTCACACAGTTAAATTATCTTCCTGACGAAAGAAAAAAAGTCCGTAAAAACTGACACACTGCATCAACTTTGCTGTATTTAAGTGGCACGGGTGTGATGTTCTCCTGGTGCGTGCGAGACGTTTGCTGGAACTGGAGTAGGTACCTCCCCTCCGCCGAGTCAGAGATCTCGGCGGTTCGGCAAGTTGCTGCGACCCGCAGATGCAGTCCTCGACCCAGTGATCCATAAATCAGCGGCGTCACCCTGAACTTGACTTGTCTGCAAATCACCCGTTTCCTCCCGATTTCATTCGCAGATAGAAAATGAAACTGATGCCAGGAACCTGCTTTTATATAAGTCATATTTATATGTATATATATATGTGTAAGATAAAAAGGAGGTACGTTCTCCCAGGCTTCGACGGCATTTCTACGAGCGGCCCGCACTCTCTGTTCCTTTCTTTCTCCATTCCCTTTTCTCTCCTCGAGTGGATTTGCCGGGAAGGTGGGAAGAAGGCGTAATCGAAAGGGATGAGTAATGGGCGGCCAGACGGCTTCCCAAGGGCCGGTGGAAGGAGGAGGGGGGGGGGGGGAAGCCCTGGAGAGGGCGGAGGTTAACGCCAAGTAAGCCCAATAGTCGGCGAGAGAAATGGAAAAACTATAGAGGAAGCTGGGGCAGGAGAGGAAAAAAAAAAAGGAGGAAAGAGAAGTGAGAGGGCACCGTCAGTTCTTTTTAACTAGCAAACAATATTTCGCGAGAAATGCCACATGTCATTTTTATGGCCGCCCTACCTTTCCTTTTTTATTCCTCTTATTTGGTAACGTATTAAGAGTGTATAAATAGAAAAAAAAGGATCGTTCGTACAATTTATTAGAAACATTTCTATGACTACAGGTGTGTGAATTAATACATCCTGTAAACAGATAAAGTTACTTTTAATTTAATTGTACGTTACGTATAATGTTTTAGGGGAACACTTAAGTTAAAATATTTTTCATACCTCAGGCTAGAGGTGGGTTGTTACAGCAATTTTCGGTATCTGTTCCAACCTGATACTGATACAGCATTGTACCATGTTACAAGTCTCTGATACTTCTGTATCAGACGGTCCCAGGAGGCAACAAAGCTCCGCGTACGCAGACCGTGCGACCGGAAGGAGAATCTGATACATTATTTATCACGCCTGGTAATTCTCTACCTCTGATACTCTCATGCCCGCCTGATACAACCAGTATCAATCAGTTCAACATTCACTGCAGTTCGTCCTGGCCGTGTATCACCATGTTGCGGGCTGTCATGCTTTGTAGTTAGTATCTTTATAGTGAAATAAGGAATGGATAAGTGCACGAAAAAGACTTCATTTGTGTGGAATTTTTTCACGGAAAATAATGAGTTTGCTAATTGTAATTTGTGTAAACAAAAACTGAGTTATAAATCATCGACTAATCTGAAGAAACATTTGAAAAAACATTGATATAGTATGCTCACTAATGTACCTATCTGTTTTTTTATTTTTTATTTTTGATAAAATCGTGAATTTTTAATGTATAAAAACACTAGTTACTAATTGTTTTCGAAAAAAGAAAGTCCATATGTTGATTACATCTGTTATTAGTGTCAACTGAGAATTTATTTGCATTTTCATAGCTGTTAGGTGCACAAATATAAATATTATATCTTGTATTAATGTACTTTTTAATATTAAAATTTCATTAGTTTTATTATTGAACGAGACTGTGCACGCACTGCGCACTGAGCGTACTTTGAAGTAGGACAATAAACAAAACGACTTGTAACCAGGGCTGCCACTCTGATATTCATGAAAAACCTAGATAACCTACAAAAAACTTAGACACATGGGTAAAAAACCCAGATGCGTCTAAAATGCTATCGTTGAAAATGTTTGCGTACTAATTCAAAAATATAAACATAACTGGTTTTAATATAAAACAATTAATTACCTTACAAGACTGAAAACGGTTAAATACAACCAATACAAGAAAATTACACTGCAGCAAAATGGCTGTATAAGTAATTCTTGGACCAGCACATATCATAAAAAAACCTACAAATATATACATGACAAAACAAACACCATCACTGCATTCTTTAAACCGGTAATTGTTTTTATAAAACTGCATCATGTACGTTAGTCTTTATTCAGAGTCTGATTCTACAAGATTGGTTTGAAGGTTAATTGTTGCATTGGTTTTGTGTTCTGCAAGCCTCTTTGAAGAATGTGTCTAATTTAATATTCGACTTAGCTTCTTGAAAACTAGTTTTGTGTTTATATGTATTTTTGTGTGTGAAACACATAGACTTGTTTGCATTTATCAAACAGATATTGCAACAGATACAGTAGCTACTACCTTTATTATTGTTTTAGGTATAAAAATAATTAAAATTATAAAAAACCTAGAATTGTTGGAATTCATTATTTAAAAACCCAGAAACCCAAACACCATTGGAAAAACCCAGATCTGGGTGGAAAAACCCATGAGTGGCAGCCCTGCTTGTAACAATATCGCTTTGCGCCTCTCCTTCAAGGCTTCAACGCCTTTCCCTGCGCTTCCTCCCCTACATTCTTTCCCTTCTTTATCCGTTATTCGTCGTTCCTGCTCCCTCCCCTTTCACAAGCTCCGCCCAAGTGACCGTCATCTGCGATCGGGTACTGCGCTCATTGGCCGTGGTGTTGTTCCAGGTGAATTCTGAACTGATACTAAAGTCTCTGATACTTTTCAAGTGTACTCGTTTGCCGTTCCTGATACAGGCGCGTATCAGTGCCAAAGTATCAGGTTGATACTTTCCGACCCACCTCTACCTCAGGCTTAGTCAGTTTTAATTAATTTCATCTGTATGCATCTTAAATATTTCGCTATTAAAACTGAACACGACTGTTTAAATAAACTACAGCGTAGCGTCTACAAATGTGCGGTTTATTATTATTACAACTACTAGAACTTTTTTTTTAAATATTACACATGATTCCTGAATAGTTAAAAATAATTATGGTTTCGTTATCATTTCACGAGTTTTCTACATAATTCATATTTGGTTTTTGAAGTAGATATTACATGACTTCCGACTGTAAAACCAAGGAAGTCTAATGTGAGGAGGCAAAAAATGAAAACCGCTCATGCTAGAACGAATGAAACAATTAATGTACCCCACCCCGCCTTGAAGTAGAAAGATATTCCCTGTATGACCACAGGTAACGGTGACACACCTAACACAATGAAAGCGCCAAAATATATTTGTGAGTTCATATCAAACATTTTTCTAAAACTCTTAAAATTGTTTTTAAAAATGATTTTATAATTTTCTTCAGAATCAAAAAAGTAAAATAATAACTGTGTATTTATGTTAAATAGTTGAACAATCAATTTTGTTCGACGAAGGAGATTGGGCCTACCAATTTTAGACGTCAGCTAAAACCAATGTCTAACAACGATGTCACTTAATGATCAAAAACCTTTGGAATTCACTATTAAAAAACCCTTATATTCATAAAAGATATAGCCGACTTGACGCAGCCCTTTAGATGTAGTTACTATTCCACATGACTGAGTCCTGCGTTTTATACGACACGAATTCTAGTTCATAATTTCTAAAAAAAATTATCGGTAATATACTAGGTGGTACAATATGACGATGGTGAGGTAGAAATTGACTTCTACTACGTCATCTACTAACGTTGAAGTCACTCCGGAATCTGAACTGAACAGAGAAACAAAACGGGACATTTTCAATCTATAATTTTAACATTTTTTTTTAAAGAAATGAAGATATTTGTTATATTTATTTTGTTGAGTTTCCAGTATGAATAAAATTGCTCGCCCTACTGAATTTTGAATTTAAAATAAGAATTACAAACAATTTACTAAGTACCTTAAACAATAAAAATTCCTTTGATTTGAGACAGTGTAACATACAAAGATATTATTTTATATAATATCACTTCAAATTTAAAGTATTCTTGAATTTTAAATGAATGATAGATGTCAGTGTGAAATTTAAATTTTTAGTTAAATTTATGCTTTTATTTTAATATCTCGAAATAAATTATCAAGGAAGAATCGTAAAAAAATGCCACCATGAAGTATGTTTTATTTAAAAAAGACGTTAACAAAAATTATTTATTATTTTAATTGTAAAGATAGATGGAGTGTCATTCTCATTTCGTCTTCAATATATAAAATTTCAAATATTGCACACATCCACTCACTAACATTTTCCCCCATGATACCCTACCACCCATTTATATACTCACGTGCCTAGGTACGGGAAAAACGAACGTGTTCGGTGATCTTTAGGATGGTTTCCAAAGCCATCCACACACTCTGAAAAATTTCCCTGCTCTTTTGCCTCTTGAGAAATGTCTTGTTATTCGATGCTTATTTTGCTGAGGGTATCTCATTGGCCAAGTATCCTCCACTCAAACACTGTGGGCCAATCTAAAAAGAAAGGTCAAAGCTAAAATGGTTTTAGTTTTAGTCTATCACTAAATCTAACGAAGAATTGTTACCGGTGTATACGATTATACTATATATAAACGCAATGAGTAAGAAACAAATGATTGTAGGAAAACTGAGGTAGACTATATGTACGACACTTACAACCTAGGTCAATTTCTAAGGGTGGCAATTTCGCTTTCAAAAATTAATCTTAGGAAGGGTATTTCTGCAAATCTGTAACATTTTTATTAACTTTTGAAATGAATATTGTGTTTTTCGGTTCATTTAAGCCACCCTTAATACGCAACCACCTGAGAGTGCTTATCTTAACAGAAAAGTGAATATTGGGGTGGATGCAAGCACATGCTGTGTAATTAAAAAAAATTACAGACCTCATTTTTTTCTAACTGAGCTGTCAAGAACTTTTATCATATGTTACGCAGTTGACACATTGTCAAAGCTGTAAAATCTGCTATCACTTTGATGTTCGATTTTTAATTCAGCAAAATGTCTAAAAGTTCATAAAAATTACAGTCAAATAATTACTGTGTCAATTTTCTGGTTCACGTTTAGAAGTTAAAATAAAGTGTTTATTGATAAAATCTAAGCAAAAAAATGTCATTATGATTTCAACTATTTGTCAGGCAATAGTTAATCAATGATGGATCCGTGCAAATAAGACCAAAAACAGTCTATGTAATCCTTAGATTATGATGTAAGCAGGTTATAATTTTTTTAAAAATAAACATTTAATATAAACTCACTGTGGTGAAACTGGTAATAAAACAATTTTTATTTTGTGATACACACTTAGCAACAAAATTTAAACGTTAAAATAACATAAAATGAAACGAGGGGTGGACACAGTTCTTGTGTATTTTCCCATATACAGGTGTTGTATACATAAATATACGAATGTATAAAAATTAATTTTCTTGTTCATGTTCACAAACTTGCTTAAATATACATATATACAAATACTCATACATACTTAGCAAACTGAAGAAATTTTATAAGATAGCTGGAATGAAAATCGAAAACTGTGGGTGAATTTTGAAAGCGTTTGTTTTATCATCCGTAAAATGTACTCAATCGGTGTGAATTTATTCTTAATTTGTTGCTTTCTAAAAGGAAAACCAACGCTACTTGGGTTTTCCCAAAGTTATTTATTACGAGACTATGTTACTTATGGAAAATTGCCATAAAAATAGTTTACCAATAACTATTTGAGGAAGTTTGCAAAACTAGTTTTATGATTACATCACGGACGTAATTACACAAGATTTATAGCAAATTTACTATTGCGTTTACTTTAATAACAATCGATTAAATAATATTATAAAAATGATAAAGTTAGTGAGAAATGTAATGTAAAGTATGTATGTTAGTGTATAAAATAACACGCAATGATTCTAAGCTGGTTGGTTCCTCGGCCTGTCGATGCCATCGGCTTGGGTCTGGCCAGGAAGGTGTGAAATGCGGGCCTGTAAATATCTCCGAGGAGCTAACGGGACGAGAGGACGATGTAGGAATAGGGGAAGGAGAAGGGGCGGAAACGAACGAAAAGCTTTAACGTCATGGCCAGCTCGCACGCACGCACACAGAACAACCAACACTCGGCGCGCCCCCAGGGAAATTTGCTCCCAGGGAAGTTACTTAGCTCCGCGGAGGACCGCGAGGCGGGGGGGGGGGGGGTTGAAGGGGGAAAAGGGGGTGGGGTTGGGGTGGAGAGGTGGCCAGCAATCCTGGAGAATTGAACGCCTTAATCTTGCACGACGCCGCTTCAAGACGTCTCGCCGACGAGCCGAGAAGGTTTACGTCTTTCAGGACGTAACTTCATTACCACCTGAGATGTTATGATGGTTCGCAGTTCCCATTTAGCGTACAGCGTCGTAAATAAGCGTAGTTTTACATATCCTAGATTAAGGCTGGAACACAGGGAACTACTAACTAGGTTCCACCATTTTAAATTGAGGATTGCCAGTTCTTTCTTAAGATTTTTTTTGCGATTTTTATTTTCATTTTTGATATAAATTTGGTTTTGATAAATACTGTAATTTTTTTTGTAAATGGATCAGAAATATTCATGTAGATAAAATGACATATTTATGTATAGGTATGTATTTAAATTTAAACATTTACATGAAAACAACTGTATAACAACAAAATAGTGTTAGCATTAATACTGGGTTCGGATTCTTACACAGTTATTTATGTATTTTGTTATGCCAGTACCTCCAGTAGTTAAAGTTATTTGTAAACAGTTCCTTGAATAACTTTCCAGTATTAACTACGCACATTAATAAACACAATAAAACAAAATTAATTCAAACTATTGAATAATCGATAATCTTATCAAAGTTTAAAAAAATGCTTGAATGAAACATACATTAAATATAAACTTATTTGCTGATTTCCGTAAGAAATGATATTATATTAAAACACGTATTTCATATATACAAAACAATAGCCGTGTGTTGTACAAATTTACAATATATTTTGTAAAGTACAGATATTTTCCCGTCTGCGCCTGACACCATCAGACTTGCTGGCATCTAGTAAGGGAGTATTTGGGCAGAGGGAAACACAACGGGGTTTGAGCTTATGGATGTGCACCGTGCCACGGGCCATATTCGCAAGGTAACCTGAGCTCACACGCCAGGATCATATTTTTTTTCTTTCTTCAAGAACTTATTATTTGATTAATTGTGTAAATCAGTATTGTTAAACAGCTTTATATGAGTATTGTTTTAGCTGTGACTAAATTGTTTTTAATTGAAACTTATTTCAAGGCCAAATTTTAATCAAACGTTTTCGTGTAACATTGTTCTAAAACGTTTCTGACGCCAAAGAGAGCACTTAAGAGTCGGGGTTTGAATTGCCAAAGAAGTTTCATTTCTATCACATGTACCGAGTTACAAGCGCTCATTTTTTTTACTGATTTCAGTTTTATTAAGTGTGGTGTAACTCTGGACTCGAATCTATGCCGTTTGTGTTGCATATGTATATAACTGAAAATTGTGGGAACCAGGGGGAAAATTAAGCTAATGAGTTTCGGGAGTGTGTTATAAAACGAGTGGCGGTGAGGAAAAAGAAGGGAGGTGAGCGTGGCAAAGCACCGAGTATGATTCGAAGTCCTTGGATGTCTCTCCGCCGGTATTACTATTCAGGTCGGAGCGCGCCCGGCGGCAGACAAAACCGCAGAGAAGCGTTTAAGAATCCGTTTAGTGGATTCCTTCCCCCCCCCCCAATCTCTCCCCCCTGCCCTCATGGAGAGATCTCGCTGCTGGCGGGTCCGTCGCGGATGTTGAAAAGGAGATGGCGAGTAATCCGCTTGTACCGACGTCGACCCTCGAGGAGGGGGGAGGGGTGGAAGGGAAGGGAAGGGAAGAGGGAAGCGCTCTCTCATTAGCAGGAGAGCCACGACGTGCGGTATCTCCGCGGGGTTATGGCGCTACCTGCGGCAGCCTTACCACCACCCCCCCTCGCCAGACCCACCACACAAGGGCCATACCGACGACTTTAACGTCCCCCTTACCCTCCCCCAACCGGGCGGGTGCTTGCTCTCTTCGCAGAGTCGGGGCACGCTCCGCTCAGGAGATAAACTCGCGCTGCGATTTCTTGCACCTCGCCTCTGTACTCTTGATTCCTCTCGTGGTCCCCAGGGAGAGCGGCAGTCCCCCCCTCCCCCCCTTTTCACT
Source organism: Bacillus rossius redtenbacheri (assembly GCF_032445375.1). Taxonomy (NCBI): domain Eukaryota; kingdom Metazoa; phylum Arthropoda; class Insecta; order Phasmatodea; family Bacillidae; genus Bacillus; species Bacillus rossius. The sequence continues at coordinate 29,621,643 of NC_086334.1, forward strand.
CCTTCACCCAGACGACTTAAGTCTTGGGCTTACACGCCAGGTTCACAATTTTTTAAACCTTCATTTTATCGTCATTGCAATTAGTTACGGGCTGTTTCTGTAACCTCTATCTCATCTGTTGTTCTGTCACCGGTAGTTAAGACACATATTAATTAAGTGTAATATGACATGAATATCGTCACGTTTCCTCTTGCCCGAGGTAGGCCATACTCGGATGGAATGCCACACCTGAGGGACAGACCTGTCGTTCCGGCCAGCCGGAAGAATGCGCGAAGTGAGGTGAAATGAGATGGAGTATGTAGATTAGCTCAATGAAATAGCTGGAGTATTGGAAAAAAATGAAGGTGCTGCTCCCAATTATTTCAATAAAATAAATTCGCTAAAAAGCACAAAATTCGCGTCTGTTTACAACAATTAAACATAATCCAGACGCTCAGTGATCCATCTTGAATACTTTCTATGTCATTCACAATGAAAAAAATGTTGTCCAGCTACATCTTCGAAGGTAAATACCTACCAGCCTTAGGAATCACTACTATTAACTTACTATGTCGTGATGAACCTGCAACCGAAGTTGGTCGGTTTGAATTCAGACTCACACTGTATAGGAAAAATTCCGCGGGAGTTGCGTAAAAATTACAAGAATCCAACATGGCGGGCACAACCGAGCACGCCCGCAGCGGAGGTCCTGGTGGCACAAGCCACGTCGGGGAGGAAAAGAGGGCCTGGGTGGAAGGGGAGATGCTTTTAAAATTAAATTTCGCGAGCTTCGTCTCCCGGAGGTGTGGTTAGCGCGGGGAGTAAAATACCGCACCGTCCCAGAGGGTGAAATTTCTGGGACGGAATCACGGTTAATAGCCGCACCGGAGGTGAACCTTGATCTCGCGACAAGCGTGGTCTTTCGGGGAGCAGGCATTCGGGTGGCTTGTATTCAGCGCGAGTGTCCGAAGTGACCTGATTACCATATGATATCTATTTATTCCGTCTTAAATAGCTGCAATTACATACAGGTAACCCATAATACAACGTCAAGCCGAAAACTGCCGATATACCAATTAATAATGGTTCCGAACAATCTATTTTTTTTTAACAAAATGTCTTCAGAGTTCGAGCTAAATGCTTTTTTTTTTAGTTTTTAAATCCTCCCCATGTAACAAATAATTAGATATTGTGACTAAAATTTGTTGCAATGCAATCATAAATAAATCTAATATTGATAACAATTCACAATAAAAACAAACTTGAAATAATTTTTTTGGAAAAGGGGGGGGGGGGGGGAGTCTTTTAACGACTTATGCGGCAACAAGTTTTAATCGAGTAATTTTGACTAATAAAATTGTAAAAAAAATCACTTTGCTAACTTAGCCATATTTTCAAATAACTTGTAAAGTTAGCAGAGAATGTTTTTTAGAATACAACTATTCAAATTTAAAAATAGTTTTCCCAAGTCTTCTAAAAAATTCTTTTCACCTGAAAGTGTAGCATAATAGATTATATGCAGGGTTATTTATGACTTTGTAAAAAAAAACTTAGACACGGTATTTAATAAGTAAGTGCATGATGGGGATTTAAAAACTAAAAAAAGGCGTATAACTCCAAACAACGACAATTTTTTTAAATTTTGTTTTTTTTCATTAAGTACCGTAATTTACTGGCCTGTAAACTGTTACCAACTTGACGTTAATGTATGAAGGCCTTTTTTATAAACCAAAATCACATGGCCTAACTGAACAAGGCCAAGCTTACAGAATTGAAGACGTTGGAAAATATATGAAGATTTAAGTTGAAACAGAGCCATCAAGGTGGATTGTTTGGCACGAGCTCAATAAACAAGCTATGCAGTGGACACTTACTAATCGATGATGACACTTTAATGAGTTAAAATGGCAGAAACAAAGATAACTTTCTTTTCTCAATGTGTTTGTTAACAATTTAAGACATTGGGAAATTCCTATTATCACTCCTTACACTAAATGATTGATCAAAAATTACACATGTGATATTACATAACACAACAAAAATTTTTTCCAAGTTCCTGGCATTTACTTCATTACCTTACACTATTTTATTTTACAGTTCGCATAATATTTTACAAAGCCACTAATTTCTGTGATCCATTGTCCACACACTGGCCAAGCGCTAATAGAGCGAGACATCAGTGTACCCTTTTGCTCTCCTGTAAGCCACTCTTTCTCTCTCGGTGACTCCTATTCGTGACGTAACCACTGACTGGCAAGTGTGGGGGTCTACAGAGGTGAAAATGAACTGGCCTCCCTACCCCATCTAACTTTCAACTTAGTACGCCTCCCGGGTGTTCTGTCGGTTCCTGGTGTTTTCTTCGGGTAGCACTGTCCTGTCACGATGCAGCTCGGGCTTGAATCAACTCGGACTGATTCCAGAGCTCGGAACACACTGCATACAGGCTGCGCTTCGGCGACCTGATGGCATTGCCGTCTGAGGCCACGTCATTAGCCTGGCCCCGGGCGGCGACACAGGCGCTGCAGACAGCCGCGCCTGGCCTCAAAGCGAGGCGCCGCTCTCTGAGGCGAGCCGTGCGGCGGCACTGATTGCAGCCGTCGCGTGCACTTCATTAGTGCAGAGTCGGAGGCCGACCAGGCCAGGTGCATCGTCCGCTGGCCGCGTCGTGACTCTGCCGTGCTCAGGGCTGTACTCTTGTTGTGTGCATGGACACTTACAGGCCTGCACAGCCCCGACCGGATCACTGCTTCCTTGGGCGATTGAGGGAGGGGGCAGATGGAGGGGAGAGAGGGGGAGTGAGCGTGGGATAGGGGTGACTGCACGAGATAGGAGTGAAATAGATAGTAGAGTAGAGAGATAAGGGAAAGGGAACGAGATAAGAGATAAGATATATATATAAGGGGATTGGAGAGAGACAGGGGAAGGAAATGTGAGATAGATGGAAGGAATAAAGATAGGAGAAATGTAATTAGAGAGGCGAATGGGAATAAGAGATAGATACATGGGAAAGTGAATTAGAGATAAGGGAAAGTGAATAAGATATGGGGGAAAGTAAATAAGATATGGGGAAAGTGAATGAGAAATGGGGAAAGGGAATGAGAGATGAGGAAAAGGGAATGACAGATGGAGGAAAATGAATGATGGAGAAAGGGAATGATGGAATGGGGAAAAGGGAATGAGAGATAGGGTACAGAGGAATGTAAGCGAGGTAGAAGGGAAAGAGAGAGAGAAAGGGGGGAAGGGAATGTGGACAAGGGAGTAGAGGGAATGTAAACGAGGTAGAAGGGAATAAGAGAGAGGAAAAAAGGAGTGAGAGAATGAGGGAGAAAAGTGAGAGGGGGAGAAAATAAAACGGGGTAGGAGAGAGAAGAAGAAGGCGATAGGGAGGGAGATATAAATAATGAGGCCAAGTAATGTTCAGGTTGGGGCTTGAAACTGTGCCACAAGCTTGGTTAGCAAAACTTTCCACCGCGATGAAAAAGATTTTCTCAGAGTAACCCAAAAAATAGATAGTAAGGCGAATTCCAGGAGGACACAAAGATAATATTTATATTGAAGATGGTTGCAACAGTGTGTACTGAAACGTCGGGCATGCCATCTTCTCCACGTACATTGTCTCAACCCAGAACCTAAGAAATAGTTATTTTTTTTTACTTATCTCTGTTTCTTTTCCCATTTTTCGATGTTTTTTATCTGTGTTAAATGTTTGGCCTTCAAGCGCATTTTGTTTGGATGCTGCGAAGAAGACGTATTTAAAGTGCTAATAGAGGGTATAAGAAGGTTTTTAGAATTTTACTAAACAATAAGTTACAGGCTATTTTTTGAACACTTGGTATATATTTTAGAAAACAATAACAAAGGTACATAAATATTTAATTCAAATAAATGAAAACCAATAAATATAATGTGCCCGTATCAACTACAGGAGATGTTTTGACATTAAGCCTGTTATTAAATCAATGTGCGGAATTTATGTGACCGTGATAATAAAATTTATCTGTCTCGCTGAAGTGACATTTAGAAAGATATTTCATGAATGAGTACAGCCACGTTATGTTCGACCTTCCCGAACTTCCAATACGCCTTTTCGAAACGACGTTGAAGGACTGCCACATACGCACTCCATTATCGTACTTGGCCTGTGGATGCGCGGCGGAACACATTAATCACGTGACACGTCTGTCATCACGCATGGGGCGTCCAATAAACGTGATTAAATTTATAATAGCCATACCGTCGAATCGCTAAAAGCTGTCCAGGGATCCACATAGATCATGCCGTCACTAAAGTAATTGATATTTATACAAAATGAAAAACGTTTTTCTTTGGCTGTTTTAAAAATTCTAGAAATCCAAGTGAAATTATTTCTATTATTTTTATTTAAAGTTTATAACTTCAAAAAACTCTTTGACTACGCTCAGTAAAATTTCTGCAATAATAAATAGTGATGTATAAATTTAAGATTCGGTAATGTAATTTTAATGGTTTAGAAAGGAACCAAAATCTCCTCGGGTAAACAGAAGGAATTCTATTGCAGCTGTTCCCAAACATTTTCCGTTAGCAGAGCATTTTATGGTATAGTATTTTGTCCCGGCTCTCTAGTCGAAATTTGTGTACAATAATAAAAAAAAGATAAAAAAGATATTTTTGAATGAAGCTTTTTTGCTAAGGGGAGTAGCAAATAAATGGGGCTTAAGCTACTGGTATTGGTGCGTGGTGTGTGGTGGCGGTGTTAGCCATCTTGGATTGGGACTTCACGGCGGCCATATTGGATGACCTTGACCTTGAACCCGGCGGCCATCTCGGATTATGACATTTTAGATTTCGTCATTTTGAATTATGACATCACATCCACCATTTTGGTTTCTATAACTTTCCGCCATTTTCTATTATGATGTAACCATTGAATTTTTCGTTTCGGACGCCATCTCAAAAATTAATAATTATTATAAGAAAATTGTGGGAAAAATTTTAAAATTAATAAAACATATATAACGAATTCTTAACAAAAATTCCCATATTTTTTACGCCATTTTGAATTATGACATCACCGTTGCAATTTTCGTTACGGCCACCATCTTGAAAAATCCGTAATTATTATCGAAACATTCAGGAAAAATTTTAAAATTTATAAAACATGTAAATACTATTTTAATAGAATTTTAATTAAAAACGCACTTACGTCATGGAGTCTGGAGTCCTCGGTTGGAAGCCGGTGAGAGAGAAAAAAAAATGGCGACGGGTCCTTCCTCCACGAAGGCCACCAACAGACTGACCTTCCAACACAAATATTGAGGAATATATTACATCAGCCAGTATAATGTCATAATGGCCATCTTGGATATAATATAATGTTTTTCGTCTGCTAGAGGGTGCTGCCGTCACATTAGTTATATTCACAGACACGTAACCAAGGGAATACTGAATTAATTTTTGTGTGAGAGAGAGTGAATGACAATATCATTATAAGAAATTTATTTTTTATTTTATATTTAAAACAATATTTTACATGGTTTATATTAGAACTAAACTTTGATGTAATTTGGTAACAAATTTATCTGTAATAAATTTTGTATATTTTGTTAGATAATTTCATGTTTGATTTCTAGATTTTACTTATTATACGTGGTGTATGTCATATGATTCAGTGTAAGAGAAGGCGTGCTTGCCTTAACTGTGCCAATGAGTCGAAATAAATAAATAAATAAATAAATAAGCTGAATTACAGACCTTAGCTTCCATTGCCGCTGGCGTGAACTGTTCTTCAGGAGTTTTAGTAACATTCTCGTCGTTTTACGTGGAAGATTTAAATTTTCTGTGGGAAGCTTCCAAAAAGAAGGAAAATATTTAGCCAACCAGATGCGGTCGTGGGAAGATGTTTAGATATAGATAAAATATGTCGTACCGTTAATTCTTACATTAATAAATACTCGTGTAGTACGAGCTGCCACAGTAAATCAATCCAGTAACGTGCGTGAACCGCAGAAGCTACGAGTGACACACAACGTGCCGGGTTGTTCTACAGTAACCTCCTAAATCTGCTTGCAGTCAGACTAGGGCAGCAGTAGAGGCGGATATCAAGAATCTGTGCGAAAAGGTCCTACTCCCCTCAGTGAACTCCAGATTCGAATCCGTGACAACACACGGACATGGCTGTTGGTATCTGAATATTTAAGCCTGGTATTGTACTCGCACCTTATAAATGAGATTTACTCAGTAAATGTGCATCGTCAATAATACTTCTGGAAGTAAATACAACACGTGGATAATTTTTTTGGCAACGCGGAATGGCCGAGGTGAGGCTGTTGTACGCAAGTCAAAACCGCACAAAGACACAACTGATATTTTTTTTTCACGAGCATGCAGGTGAACCCAAATGTCGAATTAGTTTGATTTCCCTACAAAAAAAAATCAAACCAAAATGACCACGAAATGCTTTTGCTGCAAGCATCGGCCGGAACAAAGAGAACTGATCCGCTGATGGGAATCATTCAGCCGGGCAGTTTATTCGTTACTACGTTTTTATGCCCCCTGAAAAAAATAACAGCCGGGCCGTGGTGGAAGCGGGAGTTGATTGTGGAGGGTTAGCGGTTTTGTGCGAAACTATTGCGAGGACGCCCCGCGCCCCGCCATTGTGCGAGGGGAACAATAGCGGCAATCAAATCACTGCGCGGTGCGGGGAGTGGAGAGGAGTGGAAGAGTGATGCTATTTTGAACGATGGCATCCCTGAGCCCACCATCACAACCATGGACTAAGTACGGGTAGACTGTACACGCATGCTGCGCAAGAGAAAAAAATACTTTGGGCCAAATGTTATATATATATTTTTTACAAATATAGCTGTCAAACAAAAGTAAGTTCTCTGAATGATTTTTGTAGCGGGGAAGATTGATTTAAATCAACATATTGGACATACGCCATTCCTAGTTTGTACTGTTTGCCACAGAGAAGGCCCGACGAACGGTCAAATAAAGATGAATACACAATCACAGTCTGTTCGTGCCTGATGACGGGAAAATGTTTCGGTTCCCGAAGCGTCATAACTGTTTCGTCTTGCTGGGATCGTCTGTGCTGTCGTAGTATTGTCAGAATAACAGTTTAATTTCATCGCTGGGTTCGCATGTGCGTCGCTGTATTGTTATTTTGTTCAGATTAACTGTTTATTATCATCGTTGGGTTCCTCTTTCTGACGCTGAGTTGCCCAAAGTTGTTTGTCTGCATTAATGGTTTTTGTTGCAAACTATCTCGTCGTTGTCTGTTCTCTGTGTTTGTCGGTGCTGCGATATTATTATTACTAATTAATTTCATGACATTTATGTGCTGTCTTCACATTTTACAATATAAATAGGTTAATTTTGGCATTTTTTCTTTGTGTATTCATTCTTCTTTTGTCTGCTCTACGAATTTTCCCTATGAATACAGCGCAAAATAACAATGGTGTTTGTCTAAGATAATGCTTTAGATAAAAAATGTTATAGTAGAACCAGTAATACCGTTGTTGAGGTTATAAAATTGTGACGAATCGACGCCGCTTCACGAGCTAAATTCCCAGAACGACGTAACGCACAGAGCTCAGTCAGTGGGACAGGTTGCTATGCGACCACTCCTCGCGCCCCAGTTAATTTAGCGCCACACCATATGAAATTCTGCCCAGGAAAAAAAAAAACTCAAATTTCAGCGCCGGCTTGACCCAACTGGCGCTCGCAGGAAGGAAAATGTAAAGAAACGAACTACGTTTACAGCCGTACCACGAGGAAAACATTTACGGGCGTGACATCATCACAGCACTGTGTGTGCCTGAATTTAAATGCAGAATTTGTGTCGTTTATTTCATTAGTAGGGCATGTAAATAAGTTCTTCGTCAAATTACTACTTCACATTAATTTTTTTTTCAAAACCACTGCGTTCATCCAAGCTGTCGTCGTTGTGTTGTTCAGAATATTTTTAGAATTATCACTGGGTACGTCCGTATGTCACTGTGTTTTTCAAGGTAGATTTTTGTCTTTATGTCTCTTCGTTGTCAGCCCACTTTGTTCGTCTGTTCTGTAGTATTTTTTATTTTGGCTAATTACTCCCACGAACTATCTGTGCTGTCAATGAGTTTAACTTTTGACTAGGGCTGATTTTTGTGTATTTTTGTACATTCATCTCCTTTTGGCCGTTCTTAAGGTTTCTATAGGTATGGCATACAGTGCAAACCAGCAATGGTGAATGCAGAATTTTTTTTTAAAAATAAAACATACCCATTGCAAGAATCATTCAGATAACGCAATGATTTTAAAAATAAGGCATGTTTGTTGAAGCGCCATTTGTAAACGAACGCAGGTGGCTTTGTTTGCATGAGCTCAGTTTGTCAGTTCTGTTGGCAAATCGTGAGCCAATGTTGCCTCCCTTACCCCTCCCCAAGCGCAGAAGACAGTAATTTGTCTACGTCCATCACTAGCCCATGGTCTCAACCTGCAGCGACGCTATTCCCGAACGCCGGGAAACCACTAGGCAGTTCTTCAGTCATCAATGAGCCTCGCCTAGTTTGAATTATAATTTCTATAGTATATACATACGCGTGAGTTACGGGAACATTTCTTATGCTGAGATATTTTTGAATATACTATGACGTCCACCTTCTTCCATGTTCTCTCCGATTGGCTCAGTGGTTGGAGATTTTGGCTGGCGAACAACGGGTTCTGGGTTATATTCCAAGTTGCGTAGGGAATTTCCCACTCTAGAAAAATTTATTTCCTAGGTTCAGAACTTTATCTGCGTACTGCAGAAGACGACGGGGAAACATCGCAGAATCATTCCGCCTTGTACGCCTCAATCACACCATGACCATCTTATCATGGTGTTGCCTGGGCTTCCGGGAAATCAACACATCGTCAGTCTTCTCCCATGGTTTGGTATAATAATGTTTATCAGGACTTAGATATTTTTAGACGAAAAGAGTCTGCCGCGTAACTTGTCTCAAATATGAAATCTTACATAGCACATACAATCCATAGTACTATTCCATAGAACTATAATTCCGTGAAGTAGTATATAATATTTCCTCCGAGCCCAGGGTGCAGGTTGATGATTTAAGATTGGGGTATACCATCATGGAAGACCTTGACCATTGACCTTGACCCCGACAACCATAGGATTCCGCCATATTGGATCCCGCCATCTCGAATTTTTATATTGAAACCACTATCTTGGATTATGATGTCACGTACACCATTTTGGATTTCACCATCTTGGATGCCATCAATTTGTTTTCTAGAACATTCTGCCATTTTGGATTCCCTCATTTTGAATTATGATCTCACGTTCACCATACTGAAAATGTGTAAATATTATCCAAAAAAAAAAAAAAATTGGATAAAATTAAAATTAAAAAAATAAGGTAAACACGGTTTTAATAAAATTCTAATAAAGCACCTACATCATTTACTTTGGAGTCCTTAGCAATTGTAGTACAGCGTAGGTACCGACTATGTTATGAAGCACCTACATCATTTACTTTGGAGTCCTTAGCAATTGTAGTACAGCGTAGGTACCGACTATGTTATGAAATGATGAGAAACAAGACAGAAAGAGTTAAAATGGCAGAATAACCACATAAAAATCCATCACAACGACTGCCCGAGATTGCGACGGCCAACAGTGACGATCTCGGAGGTCTCTGTGCTTCCCTCGCATGGCCGTCCGCCAGCCCGTGTGTGTGATGCTGTCGGTCTGCTCTTGACTCGCGCGCACCCATCTCGCTGGAGACACACAGCACAAAGAACGACGGTTGCAGCGAACCGCGGGTTTATACCGTTTGCTGGAAAGAGTCCTCTAGCCTACATTGTATGATGGTATAGTAACTATTGTCACCCCCTAACGTACTCACAATGAATTTGTAAAAACTCTGCACATCATATATCTAAAAATCAAGAAGTCACTGCAGCACAACGATCAACTGTTGTTACAAGTTTCTCTCACTGATACGTTCTTTGCAAAGGGGAAGATTGAAATAAAACTTTTTTTGGACACACTACATAGTTTACTGTGTACGGCATAGAGAAACCCCAAGAACGGGCAATAAGTGAATACACTATCACAAAGAAAACCAGTTTTAAATTCTTGGAAGCACACAGCATCCCAATGTTTACAGGTCTGAAATATAATTTAGAAATTATGTATGTATATATACACAAATATATAATATATATACACCAGTATGATCCGATTATCTTCTTTTGCATTATGGACACAATATGACTAATTTTTCAAACTCAAAACCGCCATTGGATTATACTGAATGAAATAACTATTTTGTTCCCTAAAATAGTTACCTGCTTATAACTTAGGCCAGTATTACAAGACACAAAAATAAGGGTTTAGGTGTTGAATATTCTACACCTGTTTCCTAACCGCATTCCTAGTACACGATAGGTCACAGCCAGTCACTTATTTTTAGGGAACGGATTTCGATATAATATTCCTGAACTATCTGTTGTCCGAATTCAGCGCATGCGCAGAGCTCACTTTTTCGTTGATTTCATCCAGATGGCAGACCCGCGTCTGGCGCCATAACCCTTATATATTCAATTTCATGAATATCGGGGGACGTACAAGACGTGTGCAAAATGAAACTTTAAGTTAGCGAAACTATTCTTAAATAAATTTTGTACACTTTAATGGTCATAACAAGAAATAATTACAACTAAAAAAGTACTTGAGAAAATTAGTGCAATGGTGCTGCTATCTATAGGGTGCTTGACTAAAAAAAAACAATTTATAGCAAATCTACTTAAGACAGAGATATGATCTGTGCATTTCAAACGTAACTATGTGGCTCAGTGATAAGACACTGGACTCTAATTTCGGAATATCTAGGCTAGAATCCCGAACCTTCCATCTTTACATCATGTCAGTCTCCCACGCAGTGTCCGTAATCACTCAGGACAAATGTGTAATGCTTACTTACAATGTACCATGGCCAATGCCAATCCCATTATCCCTGGAATGTGTCAAGTGACATCTTTGTCAAAGAGACGTGAAGCTCAACTTAAAAAATAATAAAATACATTCGACGACTCGCACATAAGACGATTGTAACTGGTAACATAAAACCCGCTTGGCCTATTCATCGAAAAACAAACAAACACAAGGATACGCCTGCCGGAAGCCCTACCAATAGTGGTAAATTGCATTACCGGTAATCGACTTAGGTTTAACCTCTCGTGCTCGAGGTCTTGTGAGACTAACGTAAATCGGCAGTGGGAACAACACGTATGCGTTTTCCTGTGGCCGAGGTGCGCCATGTTGGTTTCAAAAGTTTTCATGTCATTAGATTTTTTTTTATCGTTTGCTATTGAACATTTGACGGCGTTAAGGCTGACCACACACATTAAATAATTTTCAAAGACCAATAACATAGTCTTTTGACAGTATTATCACAATTAATTTATGTCAATCCCCAAAATGAATTCAATTCTGACTAAGAATAACTTCACGAATAAAACTATTTAAACTTACCAGTTAGGTAGGCTACTATTAACTTAGGGCATTCCATTAGTTGATATACTATACTTTAACGCAGACAGATTTAAAACAAAAGAAATTCCTTATTCTAAAATCAGTTGGAACCAGATGGTGGCATATTAAATCATGGATGTTTTTAGTATCAGGGGCGGCTCCAGGGCCAAATCATCAGGGATGCACCAAAGAGAATACCAGTCGCCGGATGATATAATGCCATGAAGTCTTTTGGAGCTAGACACGAAGTTTGCAATGTAACGAGTTCTCCCTTTGAGAGATTTAAAGTTAAAGTAAGTACAATAAAAATATGAAGAAAAAAATGTTCTTGTTTGTTACATTATATAGCATAAAGGTTTTCAAAATTATTTTTCAGTGTTGGAACCTGTGGACCTCTGTTTTCTTGATTCTCTCCAGGCCTCCATGTTTGCAAGTGTGCATCCAAAAAATATCATACTATGTCGTATGCCAAACACGATATATTTTTACAAAGTTTCGTTTCAAAAATGTCGATATCGAATTAAGAATTTGAGCGTCATCTATAAAAAAAATTGCACACTTGGGCCTCGTTCCTCTCTCAATTTCTCTGCATAGTATTTGCTGTGGACATTCGTCTGTGATTGCTTCGCTGTGAACAACTGGAGTGACAAAGTAAACACAGCAGATGAGAAAATACGATACAAGCTCATCGTTATTGAACTATACTTCTGAATGCAAAAATACCTGTTATACATTTACCTTGTTATGACTATATAACCATTCGGCGATGTTTGATTCCGTACATACTCGAAGTCCATGTGTTTTTTTTCCGTATTGTTCACAAACTCGTAGGCTGGTTTGGGTATATTATCCAGAATCAGCTTTGTTGCCAATGTTGATGTGGACAAACAGTGGTCGTTTGTAAATACCACACCATAATAAAGCTTGAAGCTAGGTGGAAGTGGGAGATCGATGTAACTTCAACAGGTTAAGTGGGAACCAATGGTGTACCATTCCAGTATGATACAACAGCAGTTGTAAAAATGTTGTTATATTAGAAAAAAATGAAAGTAGAAAAAAATATATTTTATTCATTAAACAAAAATGATAATGTATTAAGATACAAATAGATATAACAAATGTGCAGACAACACCCATTAATCGTTATGGTTTTTTACAAACATGAGTATAAAACAGATGCTTGAAAAGAGAGCATCATGAACAATTTGCGCAATGAAAATGCGCCTGACGTAACACGTATTTAAGTAATGCGCATAAGGAAAATTCTCTTAATTAATGTACATTTAAAAGACCTTAGCAGGCAGACAAAAATCATATAAAAGTCTCACGCTATCAAACGTTATCAAACAATTAAGTATAAATATTAAGGCTTTAAATTATGCATTAAGTTTACTTGCAACATAAGCTTTCATGGCAAATTTAAATGGGAATCGCGAACCCCAGCTAAAAGACATTAAATCAAAAAATATTACGACAGGGAGGAAGCCCAATGCGCAAAACAAATAATCAAGCAAACACTCATGCAAATTAAGGTCGGTGATAAATGGAACATCCAACAAAATTAGGTACAAGACCCATCTAGACCACTCAATCAAGAGCAGAAGGCTCGTAAGAAAGAAGTAAACAGACCATTAATGCACGCGGAAATTACAAGGCAGAGATCCATAGTGGATTTAAAGCGAAGCTTCTAACATAACTAATCAACCATGAGCATAAGTAGCGCGGCCTCCTCCCAGCGGACTGCCTACGAGCGAGAGTGACTGAAGACAGTGCCGGCCTAAGCAAACTCGCGGCCTTATATACAGGCGAACTGTCTTTCGAGAACAATAGAGAAAAGCGGCGGAGGGGAAGGTTCGAGAAACGAGGAGAAGGGAAGACGGGAAGCCTCGGGAAAGGAGGAGAAGTGCGGAGGGGAAGGCTGGGGCAAGGTGGAGAGGGGGAAAGGATGGAGGGGAAGGGAGCGCTCTTCTAGCCCGGGAGGCGGCAACTGCTGCAACCCCCCCCCCCCCCTTAAGTGGCCCTACCCTGAGAGCATAAGATCACGAAGTCGAAGAATAATGCGAAGCCACGCAAGCTGCAAAAACATGGATGCTGGAACGCCAGCATGAAGAAATCTTTAGCGGCTCGCAGCTCGAGCCGAAACGTTGACGAGTCCAGAAGCGGGGCAGAAGACGCCATCAGTGTCGCTTGGTGCAGGGAATCCGCGAGTCTCAACCACACAGGCCTAGGTGGGACTCCAGCGGAACTCGCCGTAGACCGAAGTGCCGAGGCAGGCAATCCAGAGCGGCAATCATCGTAGATGAGGGATCACCTCTGATGGGCTCTGGAGCATCCGAGCGCTCACAGGAGCGCGAAGGCGTTCAAACTGGAGACTGCCGGCGCTCAACAGGGCACCTCAACAGGGGGCCTGCATCCGGGCGCCGCGAAGGAGCCATGCCATCAGGCAAGAAGTCGAAGCGAAGATTGCTCTCAGGGGGACACGTCCCGGCGGGGGGAGGCGAAGACGACGACGACGACCCGAAGAGACGTCTCTCCTCGAGGCGAAGAAGCAGGCTGGTGAAGATCGTAGAGATGCGGGGCCAGCAGAGCGAGGGTAGGGGAGAAGAGGATGGCGCGCCAAACTAAAAAGGAAAAAAAAAGGGAGAGCCGCAACAGCAAACACAACGAACAAACAACACTAAAACTTAATAATAAAACAGTTATCTAAACGCAAGCCTAATAAACACTCTCAAGTAACAATAGCAAAATACTTTAACTCACAAAGGCCTTGACTTGACTCACATGAGCCTTCTTAAACTTATGTTTAAACTTACATGACTTAAGTAACAAGGTATTAGCGGCCAAAATTCTATGCACACTATAAGGTCCTTCATAGGGAGGCAAGAGTTTCACATTTAATTTACTGGCCAAAGAAGGGAGGGTGAAGCTGCGACAGAGAACAAGGTCTCCAACTTTGTAACCATGAGGGGATCTGGATTTGTTATAAGATTCAGCGACAGCCTGACGGGCCTTACGTAAATTGCAAGCTACCGAGTCGAGCACACTGTCAAGGCCCGAGGCATCGAGGGCGGAGTCGAGAGGGGGAAGGCCCCACTGGTTAAGTAAGGGATGAGTGAGCTCACGCCCAAGGAAGGGAAGAGAGGGAGGAAATCCAGAGGAGGAATGAGTAGCAGAGTTCAAACCCACGTTAATATAATCCAAATCGGAATCCCAAAGAGTTTGGTCAGAACGATAGAAGGATATAAGGATGCTCTTCAAAACCTTATTTACTCGTTCGACCATGTTACCCTGAGGAAAGTAAGCAGAGCTATAGATGGGTTTCACAGCCCATTCAAAAAGAAAATCACTGTAAACAGAAGATCTGAAATAAGGAGCATTGTCAGAAACCATGATACAAGGGGGACCAAATAATTTAAACACCTGTTCTCTAAGAACCCTAACGATCGTAGCAGCCTTCATGTTTTTGAGAGGAAGGAGAATGACAAATTTCGAAAAAATGTCCAGAACCACTAGTAAACAGATATTTCCCTTTTTGGACCGGGTAAGAGGCCCAAATATGTCGATATGTAAAGCGTGCCAAGGAGCAACAGGAGGATCGGCGGCATAGAGCCCTACCTTGGAGTTGTGAGGGGGCTTTGATACTTGACAGTCTACACAAGAGCGAACATAGCTACGAACATCGCTCAGTAACTCGGGCCAGAATAAATGCGCGGAAATCCTGCGCTGGGTTTTCTCAATACCCAAATGGCCACCGAGAAGTGAAGAATGAAAATAAGCCAATACCATGGCCCTTAAGGCGGCTGGAACGACTGCCTTGCGAGCTCTACCTGAAGTTCCAGTAAAGTAAAGTAAACCCTGTTCTTCAATATAAGGCACAGGCCTTTTGTGATGAAGATCTCTACGAATCTCCTGGCAAAAAGGGTCATTGCTCTGACATTCTCTAATATTTAAGTATGACTCTGGAAAAATTTTACAAACAGAGAGGAATTCAGTTCTCTCAGAATAGTCCTCATCAACAGGCTCAAACTCATCAGTACAAAACATACGGGAAAGAGAATCAGCAATAATGTTTTCTCTACCTGGTATGTGATGAATGGAAAATCGGAACCGCGACAACCGAAGGATCCAGCGACCCAACTTACCCAGCTGGTGTGGGTGGTTAAATAGCCAACTAAGGGCTTGGTTGTCGGTAAATAGGTCAAACTCGTTAGCATCCAAATAATTTTCGAATTTTTCAAGAGCAAAGAGGCACCCAAGGGCCTCCTTCTCGTACACACCCAGGCGCTGCTCAGATTCCGAAAGAGAACGGCTTGCAAAGGCGATGGGTCTGATCTTACCCTCTTCCAAATGACCTAAAACTGCTCCAAGGGCGATAGAAGAGGCGTCAACCTGAACTGCGAAGCGTCTACTGAAATCGGGTAAAATAAGAACTGGAGGAGAAGCCATACAAGTCTTCAAGGCCTGGAAAGATTTTTCTTGTTCAGGACCCCACTCAAAAGCTACATTCTTTTTTCGAAGGTGATTTAAAGGAGCACTTAGAGAAGCAAAATTATGAATAAATCTGGAAAAGTAACCCAGCATGCCTAAAAAACGCTGAACTCCCTTAATGTTGATAGGCTTAGGAAACTGTACAATGGGTGCAATTTTATCTGGATCCATGAGGAGGGTTCCCTGAGAAATGACATAGCCAAGGAATTTTACTGACGTCTTTGCCAAAATGACCTTATTAGGGTTAACAGTCAGATGAGCAGCTCGTAAACGAGTAAGAACTTCTGTTAAGTGGGCAATGTGATCGTCAAGAGTATCGCTATACACAATAATATCATCGACATAATTAAACACAAATTTATACTTAAGGTCCTTTAGTACATGGTCCAAAACACGACTCATGGCCTGACTGCCAAAATTAACCCCCATGGGTATGCGATTAAATTCAAAATGGCCAAACGGGGTGGAAAAGGCGGTATATTTACGACAAGAAGGATCCAGGAGGCATTGATGGAAGCTTTGATTTAAATCAATAATTGAAAACACCTTGGCCTTGCCTAAGTGCTGCAAGGCACTTTCTACAGTAGGGAGGGGATAAACATCCTCCATGGCTATTTTACGATTCAAGGGAATGTAGTTGTGAACCATTCGCCAATTAACC
The DNA here is from genome assembly GCF_032445375.1 of Bacillus rossius redtenbacheri. Lineage (NCBI taxonomy): Eukaryota > Metazoa > Arthropoda > Insecta > Phasmatodea > Bacillidae > Bacillus > Bacillus rossius. The sequence continues at coordinate 29,638,274 of NC_086334.1, forward strand.
CCGTCCTTCTTACGCACTAGGAAGGTGGGAGTGCTAAAATCAGAAGTGGAAGGAGAAATAACGCCAGCAGACAAGAGCTTATCTACGATATCATGCATGGCCTGAAGTTTAGGAGGGGAAACCTTGTGATATTTACTGCGAACCGGAGTTTCATCCTTCAAGTAAAACTTGTAGGGCAAGATGTCGCAGCGTCCGATTTTAGGAGAAATGACATCGGAAAATCTATGCACAAGGTTGGCAACGGCTTGCTTCTATAGAGAGTCGTTACTATCACGACATTCAAAAATGACAGGCTTAGAAGAGTCGAAAGTTAAAGGGATTTTGACAGTAGGTGCGAATCCAAAAGAAAGCTCATGAAGACCAAAATTTAAATCTGCTTTAGTCTTGCCCAAAAAATCTAAACCCAAAATAAATTCAGGGTGTAAATCAGAAATGACAGCGAATTTCCAGTTCCAGGAAAAATGTTTAATCTTTAAATGTAAAGTGACTGACTTGTTAGATCGAATGCATTCACCATTTGCAACACAAATATTAACTGGATCATTGCAATACACATGTGAAGCAATAGTAGGAAACATTTTAATTAAATTCTGCAAAAAACCTTCGCTAATAACCGAATGGGTGGCGCCAGTGTCAACTAGAGCCGGAAAAGAATGCTCCTGAATATGAATTGGAAGAAAATGCAAATAGACTGGCACAGAGGATTTTTTAATAAACCGACAGAAACGACCTCTCTTACGTCCCGTCAGACGGAGTTTCTCGGACACTTAGCCCGGTAATGCCCTGTTCCCTTACAGGAAAAACATTTCCGGTCATTGTGCGGTATGAATGGCTGACCGCAGTCTTTAGAAATATGTCCAAAAATGCAACAGTTTGCACAGCGAGTGCGTACATTTCTTTGATCGCACTGTACATGACCTGTGGCTTTAAGAGCGGAGGCGGCAGCAAGGTGGGCGGGAGCACTTACACGAGGCGAGGAGAATGCGCCCGCTGCCGGCGCGCTAATGCGTTCAGTGTTGTGTGAATGAGTGTGTTGCCGGAATGCACCCCGACTAGGATTTGAGGGGCGATAAGAATGACATGCCTTATCATTTGCCTCTGAGCGAAATGTGGGTAACGAGCGAACCTCGCACTTACAGTCGCGAGGTTGCCACTTACTATCAGTGTCACGACGTGATGGAAATTCCGTCTCGTATTTAGAGACGGCTAACAAACGGGCCTCTATTTCACTGCCCCAGGCTCGTAAAGAATCAAGGGTGGAAGGAGGAGTTAACATGCTAGCAAGACTGAGAACACGAGGGGCAAAGTTACCTAAGACGAGCTGAACTAATTCCGCCTCGGGGGTATCAAGTTCCAACACATCCGCGTACGAAAGTACCGAATCAATGTACTGAGTCACCGACTCATCAGGGCGCTGAAAGCGAAAGACTAAGTCTCTCTTGCAGGCGTCCAACACCCGGGGGGGGGGGGGGGGGGCAAACTCCCTTCAGCACGGATAACTTAAATGTGTGAAAATCCGACTTTTGCACAATAGCCTCAGTTAGCCTATTCACAAATATACCAGAACACTTAGTTAAGAGCGCCTTCATAAACGCCTCAGAAGGAACCAGGTTCAGCTTAATGAGGCGCTCAGCCTCATGAAAAAATTCAAGAACACGCTTAGGCTCACTGCTGTCAAGAGCGGGCATACACTTCAAAGAGGAAAAGAACAACTTTTGAGAAAAGGAATGAGTGGGAGCAGGACTTACTTCCAGTGAGGCTTCCACCTCGCCCCTTACAGGTGTGACGTCACTGCTGTCACGCATAAACCGAACGAGTCGGGCACGCAAGGTCGTGACAGTGTCGCCCGACTCGGCAGGCAGTTGATTTTCTTCACAGTACCGGACAAGTTCATCCCGGTGCAGCTGATAGATCCATGTGACTCCAGGGCGGCTCATGGTAACAGAGAACAAACAACAAAGTAACAACTGCCGAAGCAGAGTAGCGCAGATGTTGAAGCTAGGTGGAAGTGGGAGATCGATGTAACTTCAACAGGTTAAGTGGGAACCAATGGTGTACCATTCCAGTATGATACAACAGCAGTTGTAAAAATGTTGTTATATTAGAAAAAAATGAAAGTAGAAAAAAATATATTTTATTAATTAAACAAAAATGATAATGTATTAAGATACAAATAGATATAACAAATGTGCAGACAACACCCATTAATCGTTATGGTTTTTTACAAACATGAGTATAAAACAGATGCTTGAAAAGAGAGCATCATGAACAATTTGCGCAATGAAAATGCGCCTGACGTAACACGTATTTAAGTACTGCGCATAAGGAAAATTCTCTTAATTAATGTACATTTAAAAGACCTTAGCAGGCAGACAAAAATCATATAAAAGTCTCACGCTATCAAACATTATCAAACAATTAAGTATAAATATTAAGGCTTTAAATTATGCATTAAGTTTACTTGCAACATAAGCGGCCTAAGCAAACTCGCGGCCTTATATACAGGCGAACTGTCTTTCGAGAACAATAGAGAAAAGCGGCGGAGGGGAAGGTTCGAGAAACGAGGAGAAGGGAAGACGGGAAGCCTCGGGAAAGGAGGGGAAGTGCGGAGGGGAAGGCTGGGGCAAGGTGGAGAGGGGGAAAGGATGGAGGGGAAGGGAGCGCTCTGCTAGCCCGGGAGGCGGCAACTGCTGCAAGCTAATCGACAATATTATGTTGTTTCGATAACGGCAGATTATCGGGTTTTGTTTCACGTGGAATCTAAAGCTAGAAAATTTAACTTTAAATCCACGCTAACTCTTTGTTTGCGTGAAACTCGGTATCCGGAGATCGTTAGCAGACATTTTTCGCATGCGTGGGGTTGAATACGGAGTGAAATCTCTGGTGAATTAATGTAGAAAATAATTATTTGTATGTTATCTGAAGCGTAAATTAAGATTCCCGAATCCATATAAGTAAGAGAAACTGGCGTTCAATAAGCACTGGACTCATTAGCGGCATTTCATTGTTTCTACTAATTTACTCAAGTTGTCAGCTCAATTCAAATGTAACTGCCACATTCCACGGCTGGCGTTTGAAATTCAGGCGCGGTTGATTTGATTACAGGTGTGCTTTCGAGGGGCAAATACTGGGTAAGAGATATTTCTGTTTTAAAAGTAGCGTTCGTGCGCGAGCGGGCGTTGTTGACTTGCAGGGATTTCCCAATATTTCTACGCCAATAAACCTTGAGCATGGCAAGCTTCTTTGTAGGCTGCAGAGAAGGGTTTTCCACTTTAGCCCTTTCCAGAACATGCGGCACTCGAGTACAAAAAAAATTGAGATTGGTTTACGTAGCAGAGGTCAGACTGTTCCCAGGAAAAGAGAAATAAGATTTTGAAAATAGTATCTGGAACAATATCTGTTATTACATTCAAGCCTAGAATCACTACTTTGCCTGAAGTTCAGGTCAAAAATGTTTCTAAACTATTGGAGGGACTGTTTTCAAAATATACGAGGTCAATGAATTTGTGGGAAAGTGGCTAAAACTACAAGAAAAAGACTTCTTTGCTTCAAGTATGAAAAATAACTATTTCATCGTTGGGAAAAGTGTAGATTATGTTGACAAGTAGTAAAAGTCTCATTTTGGAAAAAATACAGTTTTTTTTCTATATAAATTTGTCTCTTTAATTATTGAATGGCCCTCATATTTGTCCGATGAACCTTATGATATTGTTTGTATGCTGCTAATGTACAATTACATATAACAGCCATATATCTTAAATTCATATGAAAATCGACTTCAGACTTGTACAATTAAAAATAGCCAATCAAAAACTTAAAATAGAAGCAGCATGTGGGCTAATTTATTCAAAACTGTGAGTATGTATGTCACCTTTCATCAAAAGTTTGGTCCAGTGTTTAAAACGCCAATGTTGTATTTCGTAATTTATGTATATAAAACAGACCGCAAACGAGCAAATGTTAATTTTACAGTCAAACTTACAGATACTGTAAGACACATTTTGTACTTTCCGAAGTATCCTTAAAACCTTTTGCACGCAAGAATACTAAATATTAAGAAAATTGAATTACTAAAATACCAAACGTTAGCATGAATAATTTGTTCACTTTGTTGTGTTCAGTAGGGTAGTTTTAAAATAGGAACTGCTTTCGAAAATTTTTGTAACATAGTCATAATATCTGTTATGAAGGATAAATTGTTAACTTTAAATTACTAATAGTTACGTATTTTACTAATAGTTATATCATGTTTAGTTTTGCATGAAACCGATTAATAATGGGTTGGCCACTTGCTTTGAATGTAACCATTTAACAAGCAAAAATTAAAACTTTCAGTCCTCCTTCCGTCAACACTGAAATAAATACCAAACTTAAGATTTCGTAGCGCGTATTATAAAGTGTTTTCTATTTTGTCTTTTATTTAATCTTATGTTCCTTTTGCGCTGAGTTAATTTATAAATTATATGCTGCCTGATAGGTTGCTGTTTAAAAACTCTACCGTGTTCAAACCTGACAGACTGTTTGAAAACTAAATAAATATACTTATATTTTAGAACCTGATCTGCGTTGTGATATATAATTAAACGTGGTTGAGTGTATCTGAATAGAAACACTTAAAACCTACGATCGTCTGTGCATAATTTCGGAGTAATTTAAAGTTGAAACGAAATTTAACAGGTTCACTTCATCCGCAGAACAGCGACGCGATTTCCGCCCCGCCCTGTGCCATCTCGCAGGCAGACCTGGATGGAGTCCGGAAATGAATGAGGCTAATTGACCCTCTTTGCGTGGCTCAATCGCCGGTGATTTGAGCCAGGAAATGAAATCACTCGAGGAGGCGGCGGCGGCAAGGGTGGATATTCCAGCCAGCCACTCAACGCGCCATCTTCACTCCTGTTTCTGGGCCTGTCGACGCCTTCCCAGACTACTTCCCGAGCCCTTTCCCTTTTCTGTCCCTCTCTGTCGACTGTGTAGCGCACCCTAGTCACACCTCACGTCTCTTCCGCTACCTCCCCGTAAGCTTTCTCCCTTCTCTTTACTCAACCCTTCCCTGCAGAGCACACCCGCGCGTGGGCTATTTCCGTTTCCAAATTCACTCCTCGCATTGCCGCTTACGCAGTGCACGACGCATGAAAAAAAAAAATTGACGAGCCATTAATTACGTTCTGACACCATTCACGAGCAGCGAAACTAGCAAGCAATTAATTTGCCAGTTAAAATTAAAAAAAAAAAAACTCGTGAGAAAGAAATGGTATGTTTGACTCTCTACCTGATACCTACAAAAATAAATACGTAAGTTTTTTTGTTGTTCACCAAACATTCGTTAGTTTTGTTCTAAAAAAGCTAGTTAATCATCCATAGAACAATAAGGGGAAGCCAGTCACAAGCCGGAGACTAAACCTAAGGCGCCCACTTTTGTCCAGTCGCCTAATGCGGGAGTCACTATAAACCGACGGCCATTACACCCGGTTAAAGAACCATAGAAATTGCGCAACTTTAATACAGTTTTCACAGCACCACGATAGATTCTGTTTCTGCGTGGTTAATTGCCTTAGGCAGCACCGACATGATAGTTCAATTAAGAATGTTACTTTATTACTTTATTTTATTTTTTATTATTTACATCATGATTTATATAATTACATATTATTACTTATATCATTATTTTATTCTTATATTTAAACGGTAGACGTTTTGAGTGGCCGAGCTTAATTTTTAACATGATCATTCAGTATGGATAAGAAGAACCAAATGGAGTAGATAACTGAAGATTTTATTTTGTTTAAAAGCAATGCTGGTGGCTGCTGCGTGGTATGGTTTAAAATTCTTTCATAAAAATTTATTTAATTTTATTTATCTTTTTAATATCTTAAAAATTCAGATAATTTTATCAGTCCAGGTAAAATTAAGGTTTTTTTTTCTGAAAGAAATAATACCATATCACATAGCAGCCAGTAAAATTTATCTTAAGCCTAAACAATTACAGTTTTATATCACATTTCATTCTCCTTATCCAAACTGCACAAAAACGTTAAAAATGCATTATCACCTAATCATGCAAAACGTATTTCATTTTGTGACAGTTAGGCCACTCAAAATGTCAGCAAGTTTGACCTCGTGAAACGTAAAAATAAAATAATGACATAGAAGAACAGTACATGTCCCTTAAGCTTTCTTGACTCTTTGATTATCATTAACAATAGCGTATAAAAATGATGCAAAGACACAATTATTTTACATATTTCTGATAAGCAAAGATTGAAACCTTAGTACATACATTTGCGATGTAAATTGAACTTCATAGCTTTATGGTATGTACCATAGTAAAATACTATACGGGATGTATTGCTGGAATAATAAAATAATAAACCTAAGGAATGTTAGTAAAAAGTTATTGTTTGAAGTTATTGTTTAATTTTTTTAATGGATTGGTGAGGGATGAAAAAGGACTTCAATGTTTACAAATGAAGGTCACGGGCCATTGGAAAAAAAGCCTAAATGTTCCTCGAATACGCGCAGTAGTGAAGTTAGACCGGCTGCTGTGCTTCATGATCACTAGCGCATACATACATTTTCATACGACATACGTTTTATTCGTCGGGATGTATGATACGAGCAATCTAACTTTTTTAAATTGGTCATATAAATTAAATGAGACCTGACAGAGCGAGAGACGTACAATTATTTTGCACCAGTATACCATTACTTGGTACGAATGTACCATTATTTTACAATTATTTGTAACAATGTACCACGAAATCGTACCAATTAGCCATGGAATCGTAGGGTACCATTAATTTGTATAAACGTACCATTATTTTGTACCAGTGTATCATTATTTCAACTAATGTGCCATTATTTCATACCGATGTACCATTATTTAGTAGCAGTGTACCATTATTTCGTAGCAGTGTACCATTATTTCGTAGCAGTGTACTATTATTTCGTAGCAGTGTACCACTGAATCTCCCGTACGCAAATAAGCCGACAATAATAAACGACCTAACGTCCCTGGCAGGCGCTGGCTCCAGGAACTGTGACGCGGGTGAAATACGGCGGCGAAGGGAAATAAAAGGAGCGCCGGCGAACACGACAAAGGAAGGACCGGCGGAGACGGTGCCACCACCCCCCCCCCCCCCCAGAGCTGCGGGCGCCCGAGTCTCCGGAGACCATCGTCCAGGGATCCGCGCATCACCTGCAAAGTCTTAACTTAACATCAGCTATAACTCGGGACCATCGAAAGAAAATACACGCAGCCCAGAGCTGTCCCGAGTTAGAACGATCGTGACCTAGAAACGTTCAACTTAGAACCGTCATGACTTCTAAAGTCCAAAACTTAGAAACGTAGTAACTTATGTATGTTGTGACAGCACATCGATCGAGACAGCCCTGGCTCCAAAAGTTCCCCAGCGCTTCACAGGTTGAGTTCCAAGCATATGTCGTGTGGCAATTTTTGCTTGTATTCTCTCTTCCCCTAACGTATGTTCCACGAATTCAGAAGCGTACTGTGCGGGCCAAGCCTGTACAAACCACAAGGCCCTACAGCGCGGCGCCTGGCACATCAGGCTCATGACAGCAGCCTGCCTGCGAAACCAATTACATGCATATTCATAGGCCGTCTCCGGGCGACACGTTCATGAGGCGAGGAGGCAGAAACGACAATGGTCCCAGGTCCAACCCTCAGTGTGACTCATATTTATTCATGAGCAACGAGGTGGTTTAAATTAACAGCGTGGCTAGAGCTAACCATTAACTTGGAGAACACAGTTATTACTTTCTTTTAAGCGCAACATTGAGACTTAAAACTCACGCAATCTAATATTAACAATTTAATCAGAGTGAATGTTTTTGTGTGGCTGCATTTTTGAAGGAAAAAAAATCATCTACAGCTATCCGTTGATAAAACTGCATAAATTTTGAAGTTAGAAATTGTGGACGTATTTTATGTTTATTATTATATACTATGTGTCACTAAAAAAATAGTGCTTTAAAACGGGTATATTCGAACTGCTTAGTAAATTAAAATAATTTTTAGTTCATTCACTTTCATTAGCCTAAGTTACGAAAGGTATTCATCTCGAAAACCGGTGTCACCGACTACAAACTTGGAATTTGGAAATTTTTAGAGTGGTTTTGTAAAACATATCTTCAAGGATGGAATTCAAAATATTCGTCCAAACCCAAATAAATTAACTTTTATTTTCAGAAACTTCATCCCGAAATTATTCACGATTATCTTGAAACAAAACGAGTTTTTAAATAAACGGACTAAAACAACCAAGGTTCGTTTAGCTCGCACTTTGATAACGTCTTGGAAGAAGAAGTGAATACAAAGAAGGCGTGGAACGGCGAGTCTGTTTCGAGATTTACATAAGAAACCAACCATTAGTATTCATTAAATAAAACTACGTACATTCATGCATTTTCTGGAATTGTTTAGGAAGTAGCGTTCAGCAGACCACTTCAGAGGCACCAACTTAAATGGCGGAGAAAATTACCTTAAAAGATAAAAATTCGTAGATGTATTAATAGTGACTTAAGCTAGTGCTTGGAGTACTTTCTGTGTAAATAATGTAATGCATTGTCCTCGATTTGCGCAGTTAGTAATTTGGGGGGAAAGGTAAAAATATATAGAGAAACGCGACTTAACAACGAAAATATCCTCATCTGAAGGAAAGTTACCTTCAGGTGCTCCGGCCATTGAATGTATATGCGAGGCGTGTTAAAAATGTTATAACAAATTTTTTTTTACAAATACTGTGATCCATTTTCTTAAACAAATAAATAAAATAACAAAATCACCATTGTACTAAAACACTTTTAAACGTTTTGACAGCTGACGACAAAAGTAAACATCCAATATGGTTACAATGTACAGATTCACGTTACATTTTGAACACATCTCGTATTTAAGTATATCACTCTCAGATAATTTAAGGTCCCTACTATGAACTGTAGGAATTAGTTAAGTTTTCGGTACTATGCAGGTGATAAGTAGGTTTTAAAAATTTGCACATAAGTAGTTCTTATAGACGCGCGTTTACAGTAGGTGTGGTGTAGCAGAAATTTTGGCCAACCAAGACACCACTGTAATAGGGGCAAGATGTTGTTGCCATTTACGGGTTTTATAAATTATTTATTTTTGAAATGTTCGAAATTTGTTAGCTTTTAAACAGAAAATAAGAACCTAGAATTGTGTTTTTTTTTTAAATTCTTCTCCAATAATAAATTCAACTCTCACCATCAGCCTTCTCAGATATACTAAAAATTCGTTAAAGTTACCGCATTATTGCGCAGTCGCAGAGACTCTCAAATCCGCGTCACTTCTGCAGGGACTAGCATCCTCAGTGGTCGCCATGTGTGAGGAGGGTTCAGTTATAACCCCGGACAGTCCTAGGATATGCACGATAACGTAGTCGGTGCGCTAGTGGTTCCGTCAGCTTTTTTTTTTTTTTTTTTTTCTGTTTTGCGTAATCGAGTGACACCTCACACCTTGTCTACCTCAATATTTTGCTACCTCTACAGCAGTGGTGGATGCAGGTACTTTATTGGGAGGAGGAAAATGAAATTTGTAATAAATGAAATTTGAATAAGTGTATTCAAAAAGGCATCACTGTTGAAACCAACACACTGATATAAGGGCCTACAGTAATAGCCGTAGGCGACGTGGCTTCTCACATAATAACATACTGTCCTCACTGATATTTTGCATATTCATTCATACCATCACGGGAGAGGGAGTTTGGTATTCGGGCAGGGTATTGTTAAACATATTTTCAGAATGTTTTTTCTCTTCCTTGACGTCGCAACGGTGTTGCCCCGCCTTCCCGATCGGAAAGTATTTTGGAAACAGCTCGACGTGAGGAATTGATTCCCGCCTTGTAGGATGGGACCCGTCCAAGGCCACCGGGAGGGTGTTGGGAAGGGGGGGTGGAGGGGTTAGGGTGGCGCCACCATTGTCGTGCCTCACGCGGGAGGGCCATTGTCCGACGCCCGTGCATATCCGCCCCTGCACCCCGCCGGCACAATGCGTCCTTTCAGGCGGGCGCCCAGGCGCCGTGTATCGGCTTCCGCGCCGCGGTGCATAGCCTCTCTCCCCCTCCCCTTGCCACACATCTATCCTCCTCCTGTACCCCTCGGGCCAACAGCGCCGCAGCTTTCTCCGACACCTGTTATTTGGAGAAGCTTCGCTTCGAGCGGGGAATACAACTCATGTCCGTATCTCGCCGACGTTATCCCACCTCATTCAACGAAAACGTATTCAGAGAAAGGCCACGTCGGATTAGCGATTTTGCAGGATTATCGAAACGTCAATAAAGTTCTACCGGGGGAATACCAAGCGTGAAATTTAGAAAACTGGTAACACTGTAAGGCCATCTGGAATAAAAACCGACATCTGATCACAACTTAAGTTGCACGGTATTTATTACACTCCGGGTATATAGCTACATTGAAGGGTTGCAATCGTCTTTGGCGTCTATGAAGGAGGAAAGTGGATACGCCACTTCAAAGCGGTTCACATGTGTTGGGGGACGGCTATGTCGAGAGGCTGAAGGAAGCCATCACAGAATCAACACCGCAACCCCTAAACCCATTCACCAACCAACAGAAACTCACTGGTTAAGCCCCTACAGCAAGCACCGAACCTCTCACACCTCTGGGACTCCTCAGGACACCTAGAGAGCCGACAATCACGACAAACAACGGCAGCGCAGTAATGCGACCTGTCGGCCAAGACCAACCACAGTAAGCTACCCGAAGAAATTTGAGCTCAAGCGGCTTAATTGATGCCGGATAACAGAATGTGCCGAACTATAGAATTCGGGAGTAAAGTAAATTTCACTATATTATATGAGTTTACCTTACAACCGACAGGCCCCAATGGTCCGTCCTAACAGTTACACAAATTACTTTCAATCTAGTACACAACATTTCAGCTTTTCAAAATAACCAAATCTTACGATAAGCTTGTCAGGGTGTAACGGAACAATTAAAAATGTGAAATTGTTTCTACCGTCAAGTCATGGATAACTAACTATTTTTAACCTTTTAATAATTAGTATTCGAACCTTAACGTTACTCCGTCCTTTGCAGCTCATTTGAGAGAGTTTTATGGGAAGAATCCGTGCTTCCCTTGCACCATCAAAAAACATTTTTCCCCCTTGTTTTTTTTATCCCTTGCAAGCACTAAGAAGATAAAAGTGCGGGAAAGTTGGGCGAGGCCATAAATTACCGAGGGGCCGGACGAAGTTTCCACATTCCACAGTGCCTACTGTTTTTATGTGCGGACTGCAGCGGCGAGGCGCGGTTTTTATCATCGCGAGCGCCCAGTCCGCCTCCCGGGCGCGCGCATCATCGCGGCGGTGTTAAATCACTTGCCAATAGACTGTGAAATTGAGCCCGGCCACACAGGGCAAGCTGGCGGCCCCCCTCGTGGTGCGCGCCCCGCGAGAAGAATATTACAGCTTTTTAACTGCTCCCGCGGGCCACTCCCCGCGGACTAGAGTTCTTCTTACGCTCCCGGAAACTAAACCAACAAGAAAGAACGGTAATTGAAATATTCGAAGATATTTGGTACGTCTCTCACTCTCTCTCTCGTTCCCTCAAGCTTCAAAGACTCCCTAGCTTATCTTTGTAGTCAATCTCGAGGGACGAATCAAAAAGATGCAATATTTCTTACGGGTATTTAAATTGTTCAACTCTTTACTCAGTTCGGCAAAATAAAATTGTCGGTGGAGAAGGCTTTAGTTTGGTGTCGCACTATGCGGTTGAACAGGATCGGTTTGCCAGTTTCTACACGATGATTTCTTCCAGATCAATTATTCACATGTTCAATCCTGATGCATTTGCTTAGTGTAGTGCTTGAGAGACCTGTATTGCGCGCTGCAAGAAGTGCGGTCGGAAGACTATTCAGAGGAAGTTTTAGCCGTAGCTGTAGAAACGATCCGCCTGAACGGGCCTGTGTATGGGGCTGCCGGCCCGGAAGATCGTCAGGACTGTTGGATTGTCGGAGTTCCCACAGTGGCGCCTGTCAGGCGGAAGTAACTTGTATGTGTGTGGGATGGTCGATCCACCGGCCGGGTCTTCACTCCGTTTGTGCAAATGCAAAGAACAGACATCGTGTGGGGAGAGGGGACTGGCGGGGCTGTCTCAGTTCAGCCTGTCAGTCCGAACTGAAGGCAAAAACTGTTCGTGGTGTCAATGGAAACTCATACATTACCTTTCCTGAATGTAAATAGGCAACACATGTAAACACACTTGGGGTTTTTACAGCGTACACGGTTACATTCCAGCCTTACGACTGTTATAATATGTGCACACGTGAATTTGTTTCAAATTCGTCAGCTCTCTAAAGTAGTACCAGTGGTACACATTTCACAGCTGTCACTTGCAAAGCATCACCTGAAGCTTGTTTACGAATACTGTTCACCACATTAAGTTGTTTACAAATACCGTCGACAGATCTACGGCGGCAGAAGGGTACGTATAAATTTGGTACCAATTTTGTGGACTATAAAACTTTGCGCCCAGCTATATGAGACAAATTATAATAGTTAACAATAAGGTGATCAGTTTAGTTGCTATCACCGTGCCGATGGAAATTTCACGCAAGGGTGTTTCGGAATCTGTTGGGAGGAATCCAGATTGTAATGCCTCTCGTATAATCTGGAATTCCACCACCAGTTCTTCAGCAGAATGTTTGAAATAGTATGGTGGGTTTCACAAAGGCATGAAGAAATCGTCTGCGGTGCTGTGAAATTTCCCGTCGGTTTTCAAGCGCCGGAATGACAGGGGCTGTCACGGACAGGCGGCTGACAAAAGCGGCGGACGGGAAAGCCCGAGGACAGAAGCCGAAAGAAGCGCGGGGCGGCATCCAGAACGTTTGTTTGCCGTCGACGTCGAAGCGGGGCTCTGGGGCTCGGGTAAGGATCTCGCCGAAAGACGAATGGAAGGGGGGTGCTCGCGAGGAAGTAGCTCTCGCTACGAGCGACCGGGAGAAAGGAAAAGTAAGTAGCTTCGTTGCGAGCATCTGGCGCTGGCGGGCAGGCAGCGAACGTAAGGGCGAGGGGTGGACAAGCTTTGAAAAAATAAAAAAAAATAAAGGTCCAAACACAAAACTAAAAAAAAAAACTTAAATAAAAAAAAACCAGCCAACTATTTGCTTGTGCAGTCTTTCAGCATAAAACAACCAAACTCCCGCCTCACCATTTCCCTTAAGTTAGAGAGATAGGAACAAAAAGACGCCATCTTAGTTTCAACAGTTTTTTTTTAAGCTGTAACAATTTTTATCGCTTGGTTTACAAAATTAATCTTCATTAAGACTTAGTATGTAGCTAAGGGGGAATGCCTAAAGTAGCAGTGAGTTGATTGTTACAAGAAATATTTTTCCCTGTGAAGTCAATGACGTTTGGTTTTTGCATTCATTAATAATAAAATCATCAGACATTATGCTATAGTTTAAAAAAAAAATCTTTAAGTGTGTGAACTCTTATTTAGCAAAGATAGAGTATAAATGTTAATAATATGTTAAGTAAAAAATGTTAAAAACCAATATGGCGTCTTTTAGTTTCTATCTATCCCTTTTTGATGCCGTTTTCGTTTATGATGGACTAGAACAACGGTAAGAAACTGAGCGAGCATTTTTTACGTTGCGCTTAACTTTGGACTATAAATTGAAATATGGCGACAGTTTGTTGTTTATTGTCCGCACACTTTCTCTAGTGGCTAGCGTGACTGGCTGGTGGGCCAAGAGGCTCCCGGCCGGGGAGGGGGATTGTTCAAACCATGTAGGTATTGGTCTACGGAGTGGGTGATTGTTCTGAAGTCAACTGGCTAGTAATTGGATAGCAAAACAAATCGTATCCCTTACTTTTTGCCACCATTGTTTCCTTCCTGCGCTCAGGATTGGGTGTTTGTAATGTCCCCTTCACCCCCATCCCGCGGAATCACCCTGCCTGGGCGAGCATTGGGACGTGACGTCACGACGCCCACTAACGGGTAAAATGATTCATCATCGTGATGCTGTTTGTTATTTTTGATTTCAGTAGTAAACTCGCGCCAAATGGCATGCGTGGGCGTGGCTCGGAGCGGCCGGAGGGATCAGGCGACTAGAAGCAAGGGTGGAGGTTCCAGGAGTTGGAAGTTCGCGAGAGCGGCAGGCTTGGGGGTTCAAGTATGGGGAAGGAATGGGGGAAAAGTTGGAGGGGAGTTTGTGGAGGAGAGAGGTTACAAGTTCGCGACACCCGCTTGTCATCTGCGGCCCTCGCGGAGAACGACCCACCTCCTCCCCCCCCCCTTCTCTACAAAGCCCACTAAGCCCTTTCTCCCCTGCCGAGTCGGCGATGCGGTCGAGAGATGCCGGCGCAGCTGACGCGCGCTGGAAACTGTAACTTCCGTCTCCTCCCGACGAAAACGTTTCCGCAGACTCTGAGCGACACGAGATGTGGGTCACGCGTGTGATGCTATAACCCCCCCCCCCCCTTTTTTTTCCATTGAAATATAGCGCGCAGAGTTCACCGACAAAGCACAGGTGTCGCCGAAATAGAGTTTTTTTTAATTGTTGACGTGAATACGTCTTTTAAATAAGGATGTGAGTTTAAAGACACGTTAGGTACACTGTTAGAAATTACAGACTTTTCAACGAAGAATTTACCTGAAATAAATGAAGAGTTCTTTGTAATTTCAAATAACTGAATCTTCGTTGAAACTACGCCATATTTCGACTTCCGAGCTGCGTGTTTCGTCAAAACGACAAAACACTCGCATGTGCAAAAGAAGAACCTTAACTAGTTTTTAAATTATTTGTTAATACGCCAATAATATTCTTTTGGATTCATGTTCAAAGAAAATGATCTCAGCGTCCTTATGATTACGAAGATAGCCGTAAATATACAAAGATCCCTGGATAATTGGTTAGCAGAGTTGTAAATTTAAGATGAAAATTTTTAACACTGTAACGAAAATAAAACCGAATTTGAAATGTTATGAAATATAAACTGGGCTTAGTATGTTGAGTTGCGCATACACACTCACACACACACCTACACCTACACACACACATATGTATATGTAGGTATATTAACGATTTACGCTTGCACCATCATAAACAGTTTGCGTCTATTTACAGGCAGGTCACTACGAGTAATAGCCAATTCCTATGAACGTTCGATTCCGGGTGACTCATATACTTTGAGAGCAGATGTTGGACGTACGCTTTAACCAATATAAAAAAATTTAAATTTATTTTTGCGCAGATACTGGTAAACTATTTAAACAACGTTTGGAAAGTTTTAAAAATATTTAAGGTATAAAAACTTTGAGACGAAATTACGGAAAACAAAGTACGAAAAAATTACTTTGTAGAGACATATGGCGAATTTACACTATCGGGATAACAAAAAACGACAGTTAGAAGACGATTCATAAAAGCTACCAATAAACTGTGAAGAACGGACCAGACCAGAGAGGAAAAAAATCTAAGATGGCGGACGTCATCTGGCTTTTCCATTTACACGACATATTCACGTTAAGAACTATCCCAATTTTCGTTTTTAAAAATATTTTATTAAGGTCGTAGCCTTGTTGACAATTTCACCAGCATTAATTTTTTTGTAAATGGGACATTAATATTCCCGTAATAAATACAGATATTCATAAATTTAACTTACATGAAAACAACTTATCACTACACAATAAGTGTTCGCAGTAATTCTGGGTTCACATTCTTACCTGGGAATTTATGATGTGTTGTCCCAGTACCTCCAATACTTAAACTTATTTGTAAACCGTTGCCTGAATATCTTTCCAGTATTCACTGCGCACATTTCAGGCATAAAAAAGTCCGATTATTGAATGTAGGATTATCTTTTCACTGGTTTACAAAAAATCTATAAAAATATAAAACTATGCACCAATTTTTGTAATAAATACTCAATATTAACTCAAAAAACGTATTTCATCTATGCAAAAATAACCATGGAGTCTATTCGTGGCAGAACTGAAACTTCTTCGTTATATGGTACCAGTAAAGACAGAGATAACATATTAGTATATTTTATTGAACAAGGAATCACAATTTAGAATATTAAGAAAACGGGTATGATCTCAAAAAGGAAAAAAAAAAGTTTTTTTTCGCATCTTGTACTTTCGCTGGTACTTTTTGGCGCCTCTTTTGGCAGTGTATTCCGACGTTGCCACTGATAATACCTCTTATCTGCTTCTGTCTTTTTATTATTTATATATATGATGTTAAATTACGAAGATGAGCAGTATCCACCACAATCACTCAGACTATTTTTTTGTCCATTTCTAGTTCACAAAACAAACGTCAATATGCTTACTTAGCGAGCGAAAATTAATATTAAAAAAGCAAAAAACATATATTAATATAAAAATTAATAAACTTAAATTTTACTTTTATTGGTGGTTTTAATTGAAAGCTGAAATATTTTTTATGTGCTATTTATTTCGTAAGAACACTTTTGAGCATCTTAGTACCTCTATTAGCAAGATTAATTAATGAGAAAAAAATGTAATAAAGTAACCAGTAGCATTCTGTTATATATGTATTTATTTTGTGTGTGTGTCACAAAAAAGGTTAAAATTGATGTATGAGAATTTATTTTGTAAAAAAAAATATATTCAACTTTTAAGGTTTTTTTAAATTCAGCTTATTAAAAATGTTTACAATTTAAATACTAAAACACTTGAATAGAAAAAAATATATACCAATAGCCGCAGAATAAGCTTATGAAGTAGAAGATATGGTTGATTATGTACGTCAAATAGGTTTCAACAGTTTAAGATACAACACATAAATATTAAAGAATAAAATGAACTTGAGTTAATATCGAAAGTTCAATAGAATGCCTCAAGTGGAGACAGAAATAATTATAATACTTACTGCAGAGAATTATAATTAATCGATAAGTAAAGACAAATGTTACTCTGCTGTCATCAAACTTAAAAAAATAAATAAATAAAAATCTTCCCTCCCATCAGATGTATTGACAGGGCGCATAGAGCGTTGCGTGTTTTAAATGGGCCCCAAACTAGACCGCGATATTTAAAACTTTTTTTTTTTTACTATCGTTGCGATTTACAACGCGGTAACTTCTGAAAGAATAAGTAGGTATCCCGGGCATGTTTATGTCTTACGGGCAAGGAGGAGTCACTGCGGGAACAAGACAGTACAGAACACAGCCACGCGGCATTTAATATTCCAGTCCCGTCGCTTGGAATTTGAATATGAAAATCTCCTTTTCCCGTTTCACCTCTTGTCCTCTCAGAGCGCGAGCGGTTCCTTTTCCAGCCGACTGCTCCCCTCGCGCGGCTCTCTGGTCGCCCCTGTGAGGGGGGGGGGGGAGGCGGGGTTCATGTCGCCCTGTGGAGGGGGGCAGGGGAGGGCGATTGTTTATTAGGCACGCGTGCGAGCGGGCAAACAGCTCGCCGCTCAGCACGGCGCCGCGGAGAGACCCCGAGAGACAGACGGCCGTCAAGCGCCGGTTGAAACCCGGGCTCGATTCCCAGTGCAGCCATCTCGGATTCCGGTTCCTCGTGTTTCTTTAAAAACAAACAAACACTAGCTTATGCACCCTTGCTTCGCTTCTGAACTCTCTCGCTCTGCTCTCGCTACACATGCCCTTCCTCGAGGGGAAAGTCACTGAATATAATTTTGAAAAAAATAAAAAAAACGTCGTATAAACCGAAGGCGCCATCTTGGATTGAACAGTTTTTGAGGACCTTCATACTCATACATTTGTTTAACGGACATGTCAATATGATGGCAAATATAATAATTACTGATATTTTTAATTAAGATCTGAAAGTGAATAGAAAATATCCTCAATGCAATAGCTGTTGCCATGTAGATAGCCGAAAAAAAAAAAAAATTGGTTAAAATTCGCTAAAACATTAAATAATTTTTTTAAAAAAAATATTTCTTCCATGTGCAAATTAATTTCCTCCCACCCCCTCCCTCAATTTAAGAAAAATATTTCATGCTTCTAGGCCTGTTCGTCTTATTAATATAGATAGTATAAGAAATATTTTTAAATCGAAAATATCATCCAAGATTGTAGCGTAAGAATGTTCTGAAATTAAATATGGCGGTCATGGAAATGTCTGGAAAACTGAGAAGGCGACAAAAAAAAGGCCAATTCTAAGGTCAAGGTCTAGGTCGATGGCACCAGTTATGCCACAAATCCAAGATGGCGGCCCATGGCACTGACTTCACTCAAAGCCATGACAAAATTACGTTCCCCGACTTAGGGTCCTCGGTTCGATCTCTAAAACCTCTGATCCAGCCAACTGGTTCGGAACCCACCGCCATGTCGGAGGTCCCGCGGTGCGCAACTACACGTGGATGGATGAAGTAAAGAATATTGTGGAAGAAACACGACTGAAGTAGAGCTTTAAAGTTTCGTTGGCATCGGTGGGGTCGCTGGAGGTGACGAAGGGCAAACAGATGAAGATGGAGCACTTTCCGAATGCACAGGCGAGGGGAAACAAGAAAAAAAAATTCACCACCTCACGGCAACGTACGCCATGTTTCTCACTTACGAAATAAATATCGAACATGTATCGCTTTTTTTTACTTATATTATGCGTCTTCCACTTAACCACGTTATGTTACAAAGTGCATGTTAATTGATGATAAAATAAAACTCGCATAATTATGTTAACCTAAATGAAAACTATGATTAAAAAATTACTTTAAGTATAATTTAAAAATATTAAATATTTAGACACATAAGAAAATAAAAAGTAAATTAACGAATTCTGTGTTTTTTTTAAAAATGTGTTGTATTTTTTTTTTATTGTGAATGACATGTTAACATTCAACGTCTCACAAAACAACACCCAAGTCTTACCCGGGACTCGAACCCAGGACTCGTCGCGCCGGAAGCCGGCGTGCATGCGACTGCGCCACGGGCGTCTGCAGCTCCAGCGCTGGTGGTTTCCGGTGGCAACTGTTGGTAAAGGGTTTGGTGGAAAAATGGGGGGGGGGGGGAGGAGAGAGGGGGAGCATAAGAATCCGCGCCAATACTCGATACAGGCCACCGGCACGGCTTTAGGGAGTATTCATGGGGTTGTTGAAGCCAAGCCTTAGGGCGTCCCACATCCTCGCGGTAATAACGCGCCCACCCCTCCTCCCAACAACTCCACCCCCTCTCATTCCGTCGTGCTATCCTGCTCGAATAACGCCTTAAATATTGCCTCGATGGAAACAACCACGAGAATGGACGTCCGCCGCATTGTACGGCGCTGTATTTTGTTCTTCGCCTTTATACAAGCAAACTAATATGTCCTTTCATTACTTTGCAATCTTAGCGAATAATTTATTCACGAAGTAAACAACACATTTATCAAGAATTACCTTTTTGGCCACCGACCAAGATTTCGTTAAACTGAGAGGGGAATATTTAATATATTATTTAATCTTTTCAGTTTATGCTAGATAAAAATTATGCTTAACTTATTTAGAATTTACTGCTATCAATTTGATTCTCGATGTATAGTTGCTCTGGGTTCTAGGAGACGCGGTTACACCTGTAACGAACAAATATCGACTCAGTTTCATGGTTAAAGCGGTAAATTATTTCTACCAACAGGACCAATACTCTCAGCGATTAGCGTTAAGATTGTCAACTAAAAGTAATAATTGTGGCCTCTAAGGAACGCGGTAGAGGTTTGCAAGTAGATGAGAAACTTACTTCCTTTTATAACAATACTACCTAATTTTCCCATATTTATGTTCTGACAACATTGAAAAAAAAATTCAAATTGATTTTGAGACCAATTAAGAAATCCGTAATACCTCAAATTTATTTATCAAACTCTTAAACAGTTTTTTAATTGTTGAAATTTCAAATAATTTGTCATGATATTAGATTATGGTTTATAATTATCATCATAATATCTTTAGAACAGTTTGAGATATTACAACCAAACGCTCAATAAAAATTGGTTGTCTGTAAAGTCGGTTTACGGACGATAGTTTAACGTACAACGTCATAACAAAACATTAATGAAATGATTGCATACTTTTATGAATAAAATTTAATAATTTTTATTGAATTATCACTATTTTGTATGGATACAAAGAAGGAGTGAAATTAAATCTACAATTTAATTGATAAATTTACTTTTATTTTCACTCATTAATTCAAATATGTTTATTACTTTAACGAACAGATTATTTTAACTATAACTTTTATACAAAGATGGAGTGAAATGAAATCTACAATTAAATTAATAAATTTACTTTCATTTGCACTCATTAATTCAAATATGTTTATTAATTTAACGAACAGATTATTTTAACTATAACTTTTATACATGTTTGCTATTTAACTTCTTCCAATCTGTGTTATTCTGTTAAGGATAGGACGATGATAGGAAATGTAGGAAACGAATGGAGTGTTTCAAGTTTAATGTGCCTCAAAAAAGTCAAATCGATGGTTGTTCCAATCGAGTGGAAGAGAGATAGATGCGGCGCAAGCGTACAATGAGCGTAACGCGACACAGCGTAACGGGACAATGTGCGTAACGGGAAATGAGTCAACTTTTTCGTGCGTGCAGCCGGCGTTCATCGATTTATTAGACGTGTCACGTCAAAAAATGGGATTACAACTTTTAAAAATATTTGAAATTTAAGTCAATAGCATGATCAGTTTGAGTTAATTTATTTTGTACATACAGAGGGACACACACGTTATTAAAGTTAAATTTGTTCTAGGTATCCAAATTACTAACAGGAAAAAAATTAATGTGAAATTAATCGAGAAACACAGATATACACCTAAATTTTATTGATTAAATTAATTCACCTGTGGAGCGCATCAGCAAGATTTATTGTTCCACAGAGCGCACATCACAGTGCTCACGAGCTCTGGAGATATTGCGGGGGAGTGGACCTCGCTGTCTTGCAATTCCAAATACGAACATTGATACCACTGGCAATAAAGCTTTCGGCTATATATTTTTTAAATTTTTGTTTAGTTCGACATGACACAGGACTTAGTTCTGGCTACTCGTTGAAGTCAACACATGTGAACTGGTAAGGTTGTCACGACAGTTGTAGTCTTCTAAGGGTAATAATAGTTATTTCCTCGCGGTGTTTCCAGACCTGTTAGTAAATATGCGTTTGCAAAATGGTACAGAAGGTCTGGGAGACACGATTCCTGCCTTGACATGCAAAAAAAGGGATAAATGGTTTAAAAAAATTTATACATAGTGATAGGTGAAAGACGTGTGGATCCAAATGGCGGGACTAAAGGCTGTTCCAGCGAGCGAGCAGGCCAGGAAGAAGAGACACACGCTTCGCCTGGGTCGGCGACGCATCGCACGTTCCGGAGAAAATATTTCCCTTCTTCCCCGCGAGAGGCGCGCGCCGGTGGATGCGCGGACCCCCCCTCCCCCTACACCCCGCAGAGTCGATGCCGGAGAGACGAGTCCCGCCTTCCTCAGCTCGAAACAAGTTTCACGCACGAGCAAACAACAACAAGGGGAAAGAAAGCCAGAAAGATAAACACTGTTTTTTTATATTTAAAAAAATCCTTACCTCATAGGTAGATTATATAGCGATATCATTCCCCTCCAGGCTAGTCTCAAATTATTTCTGCCACAGGATCAATACTCTCAGCCACGAGCATTAAGATCAATCATATTTTTGACCTGACTGTCAACTAAAAGTGATAATTGTGGCCTCTTAGAAACGCGGTAGAGGTTTGCAAGTAGCTTAGAAACTTCCTTCGTTTTATAACAATACCTCATAATTTTCCCACCTTTCTGTTGTTTTGCAACTTATAGGCCAGAAAAATTTAAGAAAACATAATTGTCGAAGTGTGCGATAACAATGTAACCGAAGTAATTAATGGTAGATGGTTGCATGGGTTTTTATAAGCACAGAGCAGGACATTGGTTCTAAATTTACTTCTAGCCTATTTATCCTTTGGGCCCATAAAAATTATTTATTGTATTAAAAATGCATCTGGCAATTTGGAAATAAAAAACTTCAAATTGTTAGTAAATTTTTATACGTGTTTTGTAGAATTTAAACCAATACATAATCAGACACTGTAATTTACAGGTTTCCTTTGGCCTCTAGTTAGACTGTAAAGCATTCTTTGACAATTAGATCACAATTATTTTCCTGCCACTTACCTCTACGAATGTGAGCCAGTCAACTACCAGCTAGCAGTAGACACACTTAAAAGAAGGCAAGGTTCTACAGTAAGAAATCGGCCAACTAGAAAGCATGTTAGTGTACACTGCACATGGGACTGTGGATTTTAGCCTGACGCCAAACGAATACGCGAAATTTACGTGTCACTATACATAATCGATATTTATTTGAAGTGAAACATCTTTGCTGAGGGAGCTACAATTTTCTAACGTTAAGAAAATTCCGATCGCACGTGGGGAATAGTTAGGTAGGTGGTGGGGGAACCGGTAGATGAGAAAGTGCGTCAGCGGTGACACCACTCTAACGCATGCACTAGCGGTCGATTGAGAAGATGGCAAAGGGGGTGGGAGGATAGCTACTTTGCGTAGCATGCTGTATGCTAGTTGTAACGGCAGGAAGGGAAGACGGCAGGGGAGAGGTAGAAATGACGCAGCAGGAATGTTAAGGAATTTTCGTAACGCTGCTTGTGTTTGACAACTCCTCAGTTTTTTTTTTAAAATTTGATATCATACACGCATCCCTAGTATTCTCAATTACTATCTCTTGTTCAATTAATAAATACTAATAATTTATATCTAGCTGTACCTAATAATCAACATGTTTCACTTCTGTCGTGCGTTGACTTTTTTTTTAGAGCACTCCCTGGTCGATTACAAGGACACAGCGCTTGGCAGGCTACACCTGATTGGGTAACCACTGCTTCTCCTTGTTTGTAACTGGCTCTCAGGTTCTTTAAGGGTGTGTCGAGAGAACTGTAGTCCAATCATCAACGTGAAGCAGATGTATATGTGCTTCAAGTATACTTAGCTACCCAATAAATACGCGAAATAATATTGGCTTTCTCGTAGGGTGTTGAGAACGTTCAGCATACAAAATAAGACGGCGAATGAACTTCATTGAACTAATATTCTATCATGAGATACATTTTTCTAAAGATAACGTGGAAACTGAAATCGAATCATTTTAAATATAACATTTTTATTCTGTTTAAGCTCTAAATTTGTAGTGATAAATCCAACTTGGATCGCTTTGGTAACGCACCAATTTGCTATTACAATTGCGGTATCAACCACCCGTGTTACTACCACCACTACTCCCTTTACAATTAATTTGTCGCTAGTGAATTTACCATTCCATAAAAATAGAGCGTTGGTATCTAGATGTTAGTGTATTCCTGGTCATCCCAGATTAAGCCAATATAAATATGACGTACCGCCCAGGAGTCCTCGGGTCGGGCTTGTGACGAGGCTGGAGGCGGTCACAATGGGGGTCGTTACCACAACGCCGAAATACCATAACGCCGAATGTTGAAATTGACCACAACGCCGACAGCTAGAAAACTGCTGTGTACCACAAAGCCGAAATAACAACTGAATGAATTTGTGTGTGTTTTTTAAATGTACTTTAACGCCGAAATACCACAATACAACCTAACCTTACCTAACCTAACCTCACCTAACCTAACCTAACTTAACCTAGCCTAGCCTAGCTTAACCTAACCTAGCCTAACCTAGCCTAGCATAACCTAGCCTAGTATAACCTAACCTAGTCTAACCTAACCTAACCTTTGTGGCAGTCCTACAATGACATTTTTCGGCGTTAGTGTATTTCGGCGTTGTGGTAATTCGGCGTTGTGGTACACAGCAGTTTTCTAGCTGTCGGCGTTGTGGTTAATTTGGCATTTCGGCGTTGTGGTCAATTTGCCATTTTAGCATTGTGGTATATCGGCGTTGTGGTGCGTCCCCTCACAATGGCAGGTCTGTTGTGCTGCAAAGTGAGACGGACGGACGGAATGACGGATGGAATGACGGACGGAATGACGGATGGAATGACGGACGGAAGACAGGACTGACGTCAAGATGCGGGGACATGAGCTGCGAGCGCTGAATGGCGGTTCGTCGCCACCAGCGACGCGACGGCCTGTATTTTAATTGTTCGTGTCACGTAACGAATAAAAAAGAATTGATGTTGGATGAACTGAGCGGTGACATAGAGTGACCTCCATCACACTTCCCGAGAACACAGCTGCGCAAGGATAACTTGGTGTGTTGTTTGAGACCACCAGTACCCTCGGAAGAGACACTGCAAATTCTTTTAATTTTTTCGCCTTGCAATAACTAAAAAACTCAAAAGTGTTTGTGTGAGGGTGGTAGAGAGAGAGAGAGAGAGAGAGAGAGACAGAGCATCTAGAACAGCACATTCTCTTTAATTAAAAGTAACCCAATGTGATTGATGTACAATAGTTTTAACGACTCGTTTATAAAGTCGCTATTATCATCAATATCTGGAAGAAACATTTTACTTCATGCCACTTTGCCGTTTATTTTGATGGCAGAAATTGATATTAGCTTACAAGAATACTGTTGCATAAGAAATATATTTTGTTCGTAACACATGGTGATATATTTATGTCCTTTGAAGATCATCATTATTTTATTTTTGTTAAGCTTTACGGGTTTTCTGTTAAGTTGTAACGTCTCACACACATCAATAATTGTACTTTACCATAGACGACTGAAAAGCAGTGAAGTCATACTGCTTGTTCTTCAAAGGTTTTAAAAATTGTAATTTACATTTATTTGCAGTGATTTCACTTCCCAGAACATACCTTCTCAGCACTAAGCCATCACCATGCCCTAACAGAATTTTCAACTGCCATTATTTCACTAACTTATAAAATGGCATAACTTCAAAAGTTCAGAAGTACACATTACATACCTGCTGATTTTCGAAGACGAAATGCATAAACATGAGTAAGAGGCAATTATAGATGTATTTAGGATTATTTTCCGAAGTAAATTTTCCGTTCGGAAATTTTCTGAAAAATTATCACATTTCCAACACAGTTCCCATTCCAAACACAGATTTGAATAATTTAAGATAGGTCTATATACATTATACAATTATTTATTTTCTGCAGATTGGGAGGTACCGATCAAACAATTTTTTTGTTTATATCAGTTGGTAAAGAAAGACAAAACACATGTTTTATTTGGTACTGTTTTAATAAAAAAGATAGAAAATTTTCCGATCTTGCAAAAAAAAAATGCCATAAATTAAAGGAAAATTTTCTCAAAATACTTATTACGGAAAACTAACATATCTTTTTGTGAAAGAAAAAAACTCCGTCTTCTCGAATCTCGTTGGAATTTGTTTTCCAGAGGACGGTAACCGTCGTGTTCTACCCACCACAACACCCGAGCTCAGGATAAAAACCGCGCGAAAGCGTCAGTAATGACGTCACGCGCGCGCCAAATGACCTTGAAACCTAGAAACGGACGCCGGCGCAGCACAAATAATAGCGCCGGCTCGCCACACGCCCCGTAAATTACGCGCAGATCGCATGTATTTGTAGGTTCGTACGTGTTGCAGCTCGTGTGAACAGGAGTGATCGTGGTTGGGACGGGAAGGGGGGAGGCGGGGGAATCTACACGCGGCGGTCGACACGAGTTTTAGCATTCGCCCGCCGCTCTTTCCGCGCCAGAACACCCACATTCCCACATTTGCATCTGCGGTGGCTTCCGCGAATATGACGTCACGCGGCCCGCAATATTCTATCCGCAAAACACAGCATCATGCGCCCCGGAATTCGCGACTGAGTAATCCAACGCTTCCGCAATAACGCGGAAAATAATACAGGCTTAATTAGAAATTGAAACCAATCTTTTTTTACAAGCAGAAAAATTAAAAATTGTTAATTGCTGCAGTAACGATATGTGATTCCAGAGATTAATGTTTTGGTAGCTTAAAACGCGTATAAATTATAGAATGTGATACATTATCATGATGCTATATTTGTGAAAACACGAGACTACATTATCATACAGACATACACATATAAAGTGTGTATATATATATATATATATATATATATATATATATATATATAGAGAGAGAGAGAGAGAGAGAGAAAGAGAGAGAGAGGGAGAGAGAAACAAAGAGAGAGAAAGAGTTGAAGTTGTGTTTCACATTACCACAATGTTTTCTTTTGTAGTATATTTGACTTTTTACTCAGGAATAATCAAGCAAGAAAAATATATCTACGGAATTTTAAAAGTTTAAAAATTGCATTCGTCGAGTTTATATAATCTTCCTTAATATTTTAGTGTTGTGTAGTGTTGAAAGAGAAAAATATAATTTAGAGCCTATAAAACGAAATAAAAATAAAATTGAGAGTATTTCAGAATAACGTTATTACTTCGAAGACAAAAAGATAAATAAGTAATAAGTTTGATCCAGACTTCTGCGAAACCCCAGAATTTATAACGAACTTCTTAGTGAGTGAGAAATAAGCTTTAGAGAAATTAATATGGTCTCAACTTGATCTTCCAGGCGTGGATAATCATGGGTTTCAAGAGATTTCAACAACATGTTTTCGGACTACTTAGTTTCTAAGTCGTTTCTACGTAAGGGAAAGAAATAGGAATCAATTATGGTTTCAATTGATTTTAAGCCATACTTTTCTATAATTTGATTAAAAAAAAGTGAGCGAGTCTTTTATAATTCACTAGAGATGTGTAAACACCTAAACCTTGGTAATTAACAAACTCACGTATTCTCATATTGTTCCATGTTGCAAATAAACTTATAATACGAAATTTAACGTACAATTCTTTAAAACATGCCGAGAATGATAGCTATATATGCATCGACTGCTAGTGAATGCGTGGAGTGACGTCACCGCTGAAGCACTCTCCTCATGTACCGGTTCTCCCGCCACTGTTCGTAACGCTCGAAATGTGTAGCCTCATCAGCCAAATGAAGTTTCACTTAGAAAAACTACTTTTGAGACCAGTATGGCGTCTTAATGTTCATATCCCTTCCGCTTGAACATGGAATTCCTGCCTTCCTGTGGAAGTGGCGACGTGGACCCGCCCCCCCCCCCCCCCACCACCACCACCCTACACGGGAAGACAACTGACCTGCGACGGGTGCGAGCTCTGGCGCACTCGGCGGGAACTAATTACCAGCCGGGGACGTGTCGCGCCGGAACTCAGCGGCGCCTCTCGCATGGGAACAATGCAGCCGGCAGCAAGCCTTTACCTCTCCCCCCCTCCACCCTTACCCGCTCTCCGGCCGTGTTGCCGGGACAACTTCGTACTTCCCCGGGGTTGAAGCGCGCGGAGACGCCCGAGCACCCGGGGGCGGGGAGCTGGCAGCGCGCTTCATTACCGTCGCGAAGACACGCACTTGCCAGTAGCTGTCGTCACGAGCGTGCGCAGAACTTCATTCATGGGGAGAGGAGGGTGACAGAACCACTCATGCTTTCCTTTTGTGGCTGCCAACTATAGATTTACATGTACATATTTTTCAGGATATCAGATTATATTTTAGGATATTTTATGTATGTGAGATGTATGGAAATGATTTATATATTTATATAGCTGAGACATATATGAGATACAATATTTTACATTATAAGAAATTTTAGAATATCAGACAGCCCTTTGTCGTCACATACAGCCGTGAAACAAGAGCTTTAGAAGCGAAACGATTAAAGAAAATACTTAATAATTCACTCGCATGATAAAAAAAATACAACGTGGTTCACAATTATTGTGAAAAACTCGGCGACGAAAAGAAATCCGCAAAGAGTCTTATAGTTTGTCTACTCACAGTTTTATGCACCACTTCCCCTTGCTCTCTCTACCTTGCCCGCTCCACCATCGATCGCCCCACTCCTAAGCGTTGCACTAATAGTTACTGACGATTTAATAGCCTCGACTTATCCTACCGGATGTAAATTAATTTCACTTCAAAAATGGTTGTTTCACAAAAGAATGATTTGTTTGATGACTGAAAAAAATATTTTATTGGGTGCATCATAAATGCACTTAAAAACTGTGGATTCATACCAATGCAACATAGAGGATAGAGAAAAAAAGTTATGAACACAGTTTGAGAAAATGTTTTTAACACTATAGCTGTTTCTGTGTGAAAATGAAATACGCTGGATCATTGTTATTTGGAGCGCTACATTGGCGTTATTTTACACGATACTCAGCACTCCATAGCATGGTCTGTTGTTTATATCGTGAATAATTAGTATAATTTGTTATATTTACTTAGGAAACATTAAAATCTCAAATTCACATATCGAAAAATTTATCAAAATAAACATTATTTCACTCTTTTCCTAAGAAATTTATCCGTCCGCAATATTTTTTAACATTTTTATTAAACATTATCAGTATTGTATTGACGCATTTACGTTTTAAAGTTTAATTAAATGAATGATTATTTACTACTATTTTTTGTCGAGTTTTTGTTACAATCTTTAATTGGTTGTATTTTTTGTTGCTCTGGTTCTAATCTTTGGTTGTATTAGCGACATTTATATTTACATAGAAATACCACAGATAAATTTCAGAAACAAAAATAAGTTACGATAGAGGCGTCGTCTAAGTCGGTAGTTAGCGGCCCAATGTTTGCAGGACGGCTTGCATCCTGCCGGCATGTTAATGTGTGGGGGCGTGGTTATATTAGACCAATAGGGTTGTTCGTCACGCCATGCGGGAAGAGTATGAGAGTTTTTATTTTTTTTTCTTGAGAGGGGAAGATGAGGGGAAAGAAAGCCAAGTACCTTAACGGTATGGGAAATTAACCTTGTGAACAAGGTTCGTCACGCCATGCATTTTACGTTTACCTCGACAAATATAGGAGATGGGCCATTTTTTTATGGCAAATTTTTCATACAGTTTAAAAAATTCCATTACATGTTCAGGAACTTTACAAATTATATGATGTAGTAATCAGTCAAATATCAAGCATAAAAAATAAATAAAAAAGAACATCAGGGGTTGTGCGTGAACGAGCTGGTTCTACGTTTCTTTAATGCGAACATAAACAATCATCTTTCCTGTAATTATATATATATATATATATATATTTAAAATCTTTCCCTTGGCTTTATCCTCGTGTACCGCGCACATACCCGCGCCAAAAAAAAATTATCCTCGTGTACCGCGCACCTTTAAAATACATACCCGCACCTCCCCTCCCCCCCCCAAAAAAAATAAGTGAAGAGGAAACGTCCATTATATGTTTGTTGTTCCTGTGTGTTGCAGGGAGCAGAACGTAAACAATCTCTTCCCCCGCCGTTCGCAGCGCGCCGGAGGACTTCCTGCACGTGACGTATCGCCCGCGGACAGCTGATGACGTCACGGGGAGCCCTGCGCCGGTGCACGCTGGCTGCACCGCCGGTCGCGGCGTGCAGTGGTTGGGGTGACTGCCCCGGAGGCGATGTTTGTTTGTCCGTTCGGTTCGGTACAATTTTTTTGAAGTGAAACTTCTAATGCGACTTCCAACAAGGTTGCGTTAAAACGTTTAACGCTACCATGGAGGGGGTATAAAGGACTGTTGCGTTAAACGTTCAACGCTCCTACGGAGGGGGAATAGAAAGAGACAGAGCGAGAGTGAATGCGTGGCACTCGAACGCACGCGCGTAGCATACCTGTTAGTAGGGGGAGCACGCCGGTACTGGGACAGTGTCAACAAAGGGACAGGTGTTTGTCTGAGCACGTGGGGGGCGTGGCACCACGTGGTCGGGTGGGCGTTGCCGGGCGCCACGTGGAGGGTCCGCAGGGGGTTTGTTGACGTCACGTGGAGGGGGTGGGGTGGGGCGGGGCGTATCGATCGTGAGCCAACTTCGGTAGGATCGATATATCTCGTCGGGTAACTTCGGGCGTGTTCGTTGCGGAGGGGAGATGGAGGGTGAGGGGGTGTGTGTGTGTATGTTTCTAAATGAGGGAGGCAGGTAGCGGTAGTGTCGCGCGCCGGAATTATTTTTACAAGTATAAAAATGTGAGGGGTGGCGACGGTTGGATTCGAACCTTCGTTTCTGGATCGTTAGTCCGTCACTCTAACCACAGGACCACGAGACCATATTGGAGAAAATAATTTCAGATGTTGTATATATGCTTATAAAATATTTTTTTTTCAAAGAGAAGGTATATATTTTATTTATAGTGCTAAGCGTGAAATTTAAAAACGGGCGGCCGCCATGTTTATTTTTTTATAGTGCTAGTCGGCAAATTTAAACGGCGGGAAATTTAAAAAAACGGTCGGCCGCCATGTTTATTTTTTTATAGTGTTAAGCGGTAAATTTAAACGAGGCGCATCGGCTGCTATGCGGCCGCCATGTTTATTTTTTTATAGTGCTAGTCGGCCAATTTAAACGGCGGGAAATTTAAAAAAAAATATATGTATAGTGTCGGCTGCTAGTCGGCCGCCATGTTTTATTTTTTTATAGTGCTAAGCGGGAAATTTAAAAAAAAAAACGGGCCGGCCGCCATGTTTATTTCAACAGTTGAAAAAAATAATAATAATTTCGACTGCTAGGAAGTAACCAGAACAGCCAACTTTGTAAGAAAAAAAAAATTAAATAATATTATATATATGTATGACAATCGATTGCTGAAAGTCGCCATCTTGTAGTACAGCATACCAGGCCGCCATCTTGTAGCATAGCACACCAGGCCGCCATCTTGTAGCACAGCATACCAGGCCGCCATCTTTTTTTTCTTCCCCATTTATAGTCATTGTTTTTGTTTTTTGCATTTCTCTCAAGTTTGAATATAAAAGAAAGTATTATTTCGTCAGCCACTACTCTATGACTATAGTAGTAGTAGTAGTAGTAGTAGTAGTAGTAGTAGTAGTAGTAGTAGTAGTAGTAGTAGTAGATGCCAAATTTTGAAGGAAAAAAAAAACACACTGAAGTGTAGCCATGTTTTCTTATAGTACTAGACCAGTATAGTCATAGTATGCTTAATTTAGTGTGTAGCATGTCTGTCTATAATAATAAATAAAAAAAGCTATAGGCATTACTTATGGTTATAGCGTGTTATGATAAAAAAAATAATTATACTTTACGTATTTCAGCGAATTCAAACACATTTGTTGTGTTAAAGACATAATGTTCTCTCGTAGTGTGTGTATTGTGGAAATGAAACATATATACAGTAGTATTAATTACTTAAAAAAATAATATTATTTATAATATATATATCACCAAATTTTATTTTTTTATAAAAAAAAAAGTATGCTTATTAAGTCACTTGTCATTTAAAAGAAAAGGAATTGTGCATTTATAGGCATTATATATATTTAAAAAAAAAAAAAATTAAAATATTTTTCCCCAAGGGGTGTTGGAGCCGCGCAGACGATGATGGCGCGTACTCCCAACGGCCCTTTTCCTTCATCCACCCCCCAGTGTAATTTTTTTAATTAAATAATGACTCATACACTGGCGCCCGCATAGGGGAAGCCGCTCGCAGAGGGGTGGCGGCTGCAACCGTTACTTCTTCGAACCCTTCGTCTTCCATTGTAATATTTTTAAAATAATAAACACTGCCAGTTGTCCGCCCGCATAGGGGGAACGCGCCGTTGCGACACGTGTGCGGCGAGTCTTCACCCCATCCCTTGCAAGGGTCTCCAGACAGTTGCGAATAGAGTCTGTTAAGGTCGGTTCACTCCATCAGTCTTCCAGATCGCTTCTAGAAATCCATGTTTTTACTGATTCTGGGAATCCCTTCCAGCTGATTAGAAGACGTGTAGGAAGTCGCTTGTGGATTTTATTAATTAAATAAGTGTCTATATACTTCGTCACTTGAATTTCTTGAGAATAAAAACCGCCCTTGATTTCATTTCCATCTAGATCAGACAAGTAGTATGTTCTAGGATAACTGTTGCGTATTTTTATCACCTTAAAAATCTCGTGGGACCAATTTACAGAATAACCTTTTGCAAATAAATCCTTATTTCTTGAGATACGTACATGATCTCCGACACTAGCTTTAAGTCGCCTGTGATCTATTTTTTTCACAACATTGTAAACAGTTTTAAGAAGAGAATTATCTTTCACCTCGTTGGGGCTCATACCGATAGTCCTATGAAATCTGCCGTTGTATATTTCCATAACTTTTGGTAAGAGCGGTAGCCATTTATAGTTTCCCTGAGCGCTCATTTCCGTAAACAAAAGCGATTTTAAACTTCTAATGAAGCGTTCAACTACCGAGGCCTTTAGCTCGCTGTTGGTTGAATAATGGTTGATTCCGTGTTCTTTCATCAATGTCTGAAATCTTCTGTTATAAAATTCCGTACCGCGGTCTGAGTGCACGTGAGTGAAAAATCCAGAATCCTTTAGAATACGTTTCATAGCTAAAGCCACAAGCTCCGCAGTTTTTTTCAGTACCGGAACCGCGTAAGCCCGCTTGGAGTAAACATCAATCGCAACCAATATATATCTGAATCCTTTATTCGCACGGTGATAAGGTTGCATTTCCACCAAATCGATCTGTAAAAGATCGCCGAGACCATTAGTGATTTACACGTCTCCGAGGAAAGACTTTGCGTGCGCTTTTGTGAAGTTCAAACGCAATACCGCGTCTGGCAGTCATTTTTTTTTATTTAATTTTTTTTAATGTAGCCTGATTCAATGAGTTCTTCTAGTATGGCCAACACTTCATTGGAATGGCTCGTGTTCCCGGATTGTTGCGATGCAAGTAATAATCTAAGCCGATCACATAATTCATTTACCGAGTTCCAGTAAACATATTCCTTTCGACGATTTAAATCTAGTTTTTCAACTAAACCACTGCCTTCATGGGAACCAATGACAGGACAAAGATCCTTAATGAGCCCGAACTTTTCATGATCGGTGTTTTTATATCGTTTAGATGACGCATCATTCCTCTTATAACACGCGCTAGTAGACCGCAGCAAGCGTGTGTATTGACGCAATGCTGCTTCTGAATACACCTTAGGTTCTTTCGAAAACAATAGCTCATATAATCCCGGCGAAGGTTGTATTAGTTCATCATCTATGCGAAGTAAATTATTAGGTAGGAAAAAAACTTCAGTATTTCCCAAGAACCAGCGATTCTTGCGTTTGTAAATTCCGTAGGTCGTATCGTTTATTTTAGAATTGAATGCGGTTAGGTAGGACCGGGCTTCCTCACCCAACGGCTCACGTGACGCAGCCGAGCGTTTACCGGAATGAACAATCAGTGGTAAATCATCATCATCTTCTTCTTCTTCACCTTCGCTGGAGAAAGTCTTAATCTCAGGTTTAGCGATAGGTGTAGCGGATTCTTTTTTCACCTCCGCCGATAAATTATCCGCGGCAGCAGAAGAACTCTCGAGACGCGATGTGATCGGTTTGAATACCTGTTCATTAACTGCATCCCGCGCCAGGCGCGCGCGTTTGGCCAGCAAATATTTTTCACGAACGTTTTGTATGACGTGATGGAGCTTTCTTGCTTCTGAAGCCATGACTGACTCATGTCAGCGTAAATAGAGGCTTTTATACATTAATTATGCCTTTGAAGCTCAGTAGCTGTAGTGGGTATAATGGGAAGCTCAACCGGTAGGGTAATATGCGGAAGCGGATTTGAAGATGGTCTTACACCAGACAAATTCACCGACGAACCTCTTAAAACCGGAAGCGATACAGATGGTACACCAGACAAATTCACCGACGGACCTCTTAAAACCGGAAGCGATACAGATGGTGACTGTGCTGGCTGGTTTTCAGGTCTGTCCGCTAGCTTCCTTCCCAATAGTTTATACAATAGGTCTAGACGATTTCTCATTGCATTCAAGCTTTGATTAACGATATGTGGAAACTGAGAACATGAATTAGCTCCACTAACGAGACTATCAACTTTAGCCTCAAAACTCGATAGAGACTCCTTAATAAATTTAGCAGTATCTTCGCGTAGAGAACTCATCAAAGTATTAATTTGAAATTCCATACCGGACACTATTTCCTTACTTACAAGCTTCGGTTGCTCGCCCACGAGTGTTAAAATCTCTGTAAACGTCGCGCGATCCGTGTCATAAACCTGCCTTAGGTACGCAGTCGTATCAGATTTTTTTTCGTTTGTAGACACCAATGCATTTTTGATTGCTTCAAAGTGTTGTTTGTGTATATATAAATCCTCGTTGTGTTTAGTCAGAAAAAGATTCTTTAGTTCGCTAAAGTTCCTATTGCAACCACCACTTGACAGAGCCTTCAACAGCTCTAGAATCTTGGCAAATGACTCGCGCGTATCGCTATCTGCCTGACGCAAGTAACTTCCCATTCCCCTCTGCAAGTCACGTGATGAGCTAACGAGATCCTTCACATCCATAAAAATAACTTTCAGCTCATCACTACTTACAGATACCAGATTTTTCAACTCATTTAAAACTTCCTTCTCGGGTAAATTTCCTCGAATTTTATCTAAAACATCTGTACTCTTCTTTTCAAATTGATGTAGATACGTTAGCAAATTGTTATTAAGATCCTGTGCGTATGAGAGACTGTTTTTTAGTAGACCAAAGTCTTTTTCTAAATTATTCGCCATCGTACTAATTGCATGTGCGGTGGCACCGGAAGCTACATCTACGTAATTCTTTTTGGCAGCATCTGCCGCGTCACGTGGATCGCCTACACCGCGCAAACGTTTCCCGCCAACCTGACAGTGCCCATCTTCCGTAAGAGTCAGACATGACTGTCGCCGACGTTTATTCCCGCCGCTCCCAAATTTGGAGATGCCCAAGTTCATTCTTCACGAAGGTAACACTATGAAGTGATCGAAGCCACAGCGATAACGACCTTTTTGTAGAGGAAAATCCTTACCTATTACTAGGAAACCATAACCATCATTGCTATTCCAACAGCGAGCACAAACATCTTTAAATTTATCGAATGACATGTCGGTTGTGACGTGCTCGTGGTAAACATGTTGAAGATTTAGAAGATCCATTTTAAATAAAATTATCAAATTAGCATTATCCCGAACCAACTGTTTTCGGGTTTGGCTATACGTTTGAATTAAATAAAAACAATCGCACAATAAATGTCGCCCCATGGAAAAATACTGTTGAACTATTGCCTGTTTTTCGCACCCGATGTCATCGAAAATTATAATCGAATTGGGTAGCACTTTGCTTGGCGGCACTACCTCTTCATTTTCACGAAATAGAAAAAATTTAATACCTTGAACATGAGACAATACCTGCGCCAAACGTTTATATTTTGGTTGTTCTATGCTCTTGCTATACAAATAAATATTCTCGAAACGCACTCCGTTAGGATGTTGTATAAGCGAAAGTAAAATACATGTTTTCCCGCTGTTTGAAGGTCCAGCAATTATACATCTTATGGTATTCGGCAACAGCGGTCCGTGGCGTTGTTCCCGTTTGCTTATAAAATCATCGTGAATAATTTCGATCGGAAGACTGTCATGTTGAGGGATTACTTCCATCGTTACAACTGAAGCGTAAAAAGTATAAAACCGTCTTATTTATACCCCCCAAAGTCATTAAGCTGATATGCGTCGTGCTGGAAGGAGGGTGAAGGGTAAAGGTCTTATTAACTCTGCCATAAATAAATTACCTTTCGAGCTACATTTGCCAACTTATCAGTACTGTGGGCCCGGTACAAAACTTGAAAAACGTTTAGCACGCGGAGACCCAGGCAAAAATCAATTAGATAGAGCGTGCAAAGAACACGATATTTCATACGCAAATAGTAACGATTTGGAGAACAGACATCAAGCGGACCGTATTTTAGCACTTAAAGCTAAACAAATTGCACAGAACCCTCAAACTAAGCTAGGTGAAAAGATCGCGGCTTGGAGCGTAAGTAAAATAATGAGTGTTAAGCGTAAACTAGGAGCCGGCATAAGAATCGCAAAGAAAAAAAATAAGAAAAATAAACGTGATAAAAAGGGCGGTGTTATACCATTTCTATTTCCAGCTCTGGCAGCGCTCGGTTCTTTGATCGGAGGCGCAGCCGGAATCGCAAAGAGCGTGACAACCGCTAATAATCAGACTAAATTGTTGCAACAAAATGCACAACATCACAGACGTATTCAGGCCTTAACAAATCGAAGCAAAAATGGTGCGGGGCTTTTTTTACGACCATTCAAAGCCGTTGGAGGAGGCGTGGGAGGATGCAGCTGACGCAGCTGCCGCAGCCGCCGCAGCCGCCGGAAGCGAAAAGGGGGAAAGGGAAGGGTGGGACGCTATTAACCCTCCTGCCACACGACCCCACGCGGGGAAGGGTCGCTCTCGCCGCAGCGGCTAAGAAAGCAGTAAAAAAAAATGAGGAAAGGGTGATTTTAGCCTTGCCTCACAGACCGCTAACTACGACGGATTTAGAAAATGCGGTATTCAAGTTGAAAATCAAAAATTTCCGAGGTGTTTTCATGAGAGATAACTTACCTTTAAAACCGAAACAGTACGAGTGCGGGATAATTAATCTAGACGTATCGACAGGAAAAGGAACTCACTGGGTTGCATATAAAAAGTCTGGCAGCACTGCGCTGTATTATGACAGCTATGGCGACCTCAGACCGCCTCCGGAAGTAAGAAAGTATCTGAAAGGCACGATGTTAAGTTACAATTACGATAGACAACAGACGATCAAATCGTGGAATTGCGGTCATTTATGTTTAAGATTTCTCGTGTCCGCGTATAAGAAGCAAAATAAATAATTTCAAACAGCACAGATACACCAGCCATTGACGCGTACAGTCTATACCAGAGTGCAACCTATCCTGGTGATCCATACTGTAGTGCAAGCTAACCTGAAATGTCAATTTCACTTATATTAACGGGAAAAAATTCTGAATTACGGTCCGTATATTTTCCACCCCTTGACCTTACGAATGGAGAGTGGCAGATTGGGCTAATCGACTTTCAAACATACCATTCCATTCCGAACGTTGACGAAAAAAACAACAAATTCCGTTTTTCGAAAAACAATGGTCCTGTGTCTCAAATTATTCTTCCCGTCGGAAGTTATGAAATTTCAGATTTGGAAAGTTACATCGGAGATCTGTTACCACACGATGCGACATTTATTTTGAGAGGCAACCCTAATACATTGCAATGTAATATGCATAGTAATTACGATATCAATTTTACAGGAAGTGATACGATGGGAAAAATGCTCGGTTTTGAACCTAAAATTTACGTGGCAGGTCGAATGCATGAGTCAACACAACCGGTCAATATTTTCCCTGTATCGGTCATACGTATAGATACAAATATCGTGGGCTCCAGCTATTTAAACGGACAACCTAGCTTGAGCATACACGAGTTTTACCCCAGCGTCCCGCCTGGTTATAAGGTCATCGAAGTACCTAAATCTGTCATATACGTTCCGGTGATCGTTAAACGAATACACGAGTTGTCTGTGAGGATAGTCGACCAAAACGGGAAGCTCATCGATTTTAGAGGCGAAGAAATAACGTTACGTCTGCATTTAAAAAAAATATGGGAGTGAATTACTTTGGCATTCATAAAGGCTCCGGCGGTTTCGAAGGCAGACCCAGTAGTCAGCGAGACGCCAAGCGGTTAACACGTAAAAATATACGCTTTCTCAAGAAACTAGGATTCAAAGTATTCCAAAATGGATTCCAGCATTCTCCAAGTCGACCAGCCAATTCAATTTGAAAATGATATCACGAAAACGGAAATACATAGCTACCGGCCATTCATTTCGGGTCCTTATGATTTAAATTCCGAGATACGTATCGCAATCCAGAATTCTGATATTTATTGTCTGCCTTGCAAAAGCCTGTTAAGAATCCGCGGAAAATTCGTCAAACCGGATGGCCAGGCCGCTACATACGCAATAATTGTCAGAAATGGAATTTTACACATGTTTAACAGAATTGCGTACGAGGTAAATAATTTACAGATAGATGAATGTCGCGACGTTGGATTAGTCACTACGATTAAAAACTATCTTTCGCTAACGCCCAGTGAAAAAGCAGTTTCCAAGATGGCCGGCTGGGGCTTGACTGAAGACTATAGTGTACCCATTAATGCAAACGGCGATTTTGAAATATGCGTGCCTTTAAGTCGTCTCATGGGATTTTTCGAAGATTATAAACACGTTTTAGTTAACGTTCGACAAGAATTAGTGTTACTTGTTTCAAACTCTCAGAACAACGCGGTGTTAGACACGGCAGCGCAACCGTTGCCTGTGAAACTAACACTCACGAGCATCGATTGGCTAATGCCTCATGTAACCGTTTCTACCGCACAGAGGATTCGTTTGCTTAAAATGGTTGAAAAAGGAAAAAAACATAGACATCGCTTTCCGATCCTGGAGCCTCGAAACATATCCGGCCCTGCCGCAATCTCAATCGGTACATTGGTCCGTGAAAACATCATTTAATACGGAAAAGCCTAGATATATAATAGTCGCATTTCAAACGGGTAGGCAAAACAACGTCGCCGGTGATAAATCAAAGTTTGATCATGTTGACATTAAGAATGTGAAAGTTTTTTTGAATTCGGAATCATATCCGTACACAAACCTGGATAGTAATTTTCCTAATGATAGCTATCTGCTGGTGTATAACATGTACGCGGAATTTCAAGACTCATATTACGGTCGTCAATCATCACCACTTCTCGATCCGGAGAAATTTAAAGATATGGCTCCTCTCTTTGTGTTTGATGTGTCTAAACAGAACGATAAGATGATTGGAGGAGTCGTGGATTGTAGAATAGAAATTACCACAACGAGAAATATTCCCGTCGGCACTCAAGCATTCGCACTAATTCTGCACGATCGATTGGTTTCGTATAACCCGAGAGACAAATCTATTAAAATTCTAATGTAACGTAAGTGATAACGCAGTCTTCCCTGGGACGTCATGCTGTATGCCAACCTCCAGGGATGCTACTCTCAGCACGGTTTCGTCTTAAAAGAGATAAGCTTGGCTAATGACGAAGGGGAGATAATTACGAGAACATTTCAGCCGCCATACTCGTGGAAGTACCTCCACAGAAATTACCAGAGAACAAATTCTTGGTTAACTAGACATTTCCACGGCATCCATTGGGATGACGGTCTGTTTCCGTATACTTCGTTGCAAAACATCCTGTCAGGACACATCAGCGGAACCGTAATGGTGGCAGGCGTAGAGCAAAAAAGGTGGCTTGCAAAGTTGTGTAAAAAACATGTTAATATTCAGGATGCTCAGACCGAGCTCGGATGTCCGTCACTGAAAGAACTGAATAAAATGTATACGCAAGATAATAGCCGTGCACGGCCCGTTACGTCACGACATAACGCCGCGCTGCTTAGGGCTTGGGCGTTGGAGAATTGCCAAGCGACGCCAGACCGTGCTTGCTTCCCCCCCGATACAATAAATTGAAAGCGTCGCTCGTGGGGAGGGGGAGCCCGGTGACGTGGGCACCCTCTGTGTTATAGCGTCGCTCGTAGGGATGGGGGAGCCCGGTGGGGTGGCCACCCTCGGTGCTATAAATGTAACGCGTCGTTCGTAGGGGCGCCTAGTCACCCTCCAAGCCACTCTTCGTACAAATGCAGTTTAATCCGGAAATGCTGTATCGGGATGTGTTGCTCGGCTGCGGTCGCGTGAGTTTCGAGACGGCGGACGGTCGGCAGTGGTTGCACGTGTGCACAGCGTTGGGACACCTGGTTCGCGACGACGCAGACGAGGAAGTGCTAGAGGTGCCTTGCACTCGGCAAAACTGCAGCGTAAGACTCCTACGGCCGGACACACACCTCCCATGCTCTCCGGCAGCTCTGCTCGTCGAGGCCGCAGATGAGGTGGTGCAGGTGTGGCCCGGCCAGGAGCAAGGTTTTGTTGAGTTCGAGGTGCATCGTCCCAACGGCACGGTGGTTGCCTGGAGTGAATCGTGTGATTCGTTCACACACGCAACATTCCTCGACGGGGGCAACCACTCGTGGAGTGTGCCGTGCAACCCGGAAGTGTGCAACCTCCCAACACCGGTCGGCTCCGACGACGAGGAGGAAGAGGAGGAGGAGGAGGACGGCCGCCGTCGCGGCTAGACATCAGCCCACAGCCTCCAGCCGCCACCCGCCGCCCGCCCGCCCGCCCGCCAGCCAGCTGCCACCCGCCCGTCTTCGCCAGTAACAGCTTCGGTGAGTGACGTCCGCCATGTTCCCACCCATCTGGGGCCGAGACCCCATCAAGACCAAGAGGGAAAAGTCTAGACACATCCGCGGCCCGTATCCCGCAGGCTTAAGACTAGCTTCCGGTGAACATCTGGACGTTCCCATGCCGCTGTTCGAGGATGTTCGTTATTTAGATACGAACCCAGAACAATTGTCAGATGATGGTTTTAGTGATAATCAAAGTGACCGAAACTTCTATGACATTCCTATTTCTTTGGCTTCACGCCGATGGCGAGAAAAAGCGAAGAAACACAGAATAGCGGATCCTAGGTTAACTCACACTTTACCGCAGCTAATGTACGACTGTCAAGAAACTAGATATCTTTACGTGCATTCTAGCCTGCACTGTGTCGAATACCGTGTTAGATATTACGACATTGAGAAGGATTGTGAACGTCTGCCTGTATAGTTTGAATCGTGTCGCGATAATATCCATTATCGCATGTGTTGGGATAAATCATTCCCATATACTACCATGAGACTGTTAACATCGTTTCACTGTGAAGATAAGAACTGTTACGTGCACTTATGCCATCCGCTGGCTAAACATCCAACAACCGTTGATGAACTCAGGACATCTAGAGTTAAAAATGATGAAACTTTCATAGAGCGCTGTACCGGAACCGATCATTGTCGGAAGAAAACGTACGATGTTTTGTTGGGAGACGATGACGACCTGAACACACCGTGTGTAGGACACCTATGTCCTATTTACCGTGCAAAAGTAATAAAAGAGTCAAACTTTTCAGTGTCTAAATCATTACCTCTTGCGCCATATGTCGGATTCAAGCTATCGACGAAACGTAAACTTTTCTAAAAAAATAAAATAAATAAACCATGAACTGTTGTGAGTCAGCGTGTTGTAACACCCTCTGTGAATACATTGCAAGTTTATTTATGGAAGCCATACGTATAATTGCTAAAAGACAAACAGAGTCTCAGCTCAGTGTGGAGTGAGCCTCGGTCGAGTAAACATGTCGTTTAATCCGGGTAACCATTATGAAAACCTGTCTCGTGGTTTATCAATGGTGGAGTACTCAATCTGGAATAATGGCATCCTGAAGAACTATGTGGAGAGTTGTGACGGTCACTTTCACACTGTTCAGATTATAAACCCGGACACTAACGATTTACCCCTGGAAGTTAATCAGTGCAATTCGTACGGACGTTGTGCAGTTAATTACATGCGAAAAGACACGCCATTGCCTTGCAGTGTCGACGAAGTCTACAATCACGCCTTGCAAATGCCAGAACTGCATTCACCCGACTGTGCATCAGCTATCATCGAGCCTGCGAAACCAGCGCGCAAGAAATGTCAGCGGAGAGCGCCCGCAACGTATGCACCGCGCAAGACTCGAACCCGAGACCTCAGCCATCTGGGACCCGTCAGTCAAGATGGTGATCACAACGTTTAGCAGAACCAGCACGAAAGAGACCTAAGCAATGCCAAAATAGCCCTACGTACTGTACTCATAGAAATGTATAACAAACTGTAAGTTTTATGACTTGTGCTTTATTAATTTAATACGTGGTTTTTGTGGAAAAAACCTCTTCATATCAATTATTTGTTGTAATTTAAAACACACATAAGTGTGGTCTATTATGAACAGTTTTATAAGTAATTTTGGACTCTGATTAAAGAGTCATAATATATTTTTTTTATTTAATACATCGTTTTGTGAAAAAACGTTTCAATGTAATTTTATTGTTGTAATTTAAAACACATTTAAGTGTGGTCTATTATGAACAGTTTTATAAGTAATTTTGGACTCTGATTAAAGAGTCATAATATATTTTTTTTAATTTAATACATCGTTTTGTGAAAAAACGTTTCAATGTAATTTTATTGTTGTAATTTAAAACACATTTAAGTGTGGTCTATTATGAACAGTTTTATAAGTAATTTTGGACTCTGATTAAAGAGTCATAATATATTTTTTTTAATTTAATACATCGTTTTGTGAAAAAACGTTTCAATGTAATTTTATTGTTGTAATTTAAAACACATTTAAGTGTGGTCTATTATGAACAGTTTTATAAGTAATTTTGGACTCTGATTAAAGAGTCATAATATATTTTTTTTTAATTTAATACATCGTTTTGTGAAAAAACTCTTCATGTAATTTGTTATGTGTATAATTAATTTATTGTATGAGGAGTGGTTTGAAGAGTGACTTTTGAATAAAAACTGTAAATGTTATTATTTGTTATATTATTCGAATACTAGCCTGTTCATTGTGTTACTGGGGTGAGATCCGTCTGGAGGGAGGGGTGGTAAGTTGTAAAAAAAAATTACCAGACGCAACGCGCTGCGGCGTGAGGGGTTCCCAGAGTAAAAAAAAAACGCTGGCGGCCATATTGCCAGATTAGTAAAATATATAAACGCCACAGACTGTGAGGGGCCACAGTCTCTGATCAGTCGCCGCACTGCTGCTGCCGCCGCACTGCTGCTACCTCGACGAGCAGAGCTGCGCCTCCTGTTTTTTCCAGCAAAGGTAAGATAGATAGATACTGAAATGTTAGGATGATATTATTATCATCTTGAATGGAAATATTCTTTTTTTCATTTAACGTGAAAATAATATATTACTAAGCTGTTTGTAATGTTAGGATGATATTATTATCATTTTGAATGGAAATATTCTTTTTTTCATTTAACGTGAAAATAATATATTACTAAGCTGTTTGTAATGTTAGGATGATATTATTATCATTTTGAATGGAAATATTCTTTTTTTCATTTAACATGAAAATAATATTAAACTTCAACTTTCTTCACCTTTTACTACCACACAATGTTTTCGCATTTACCATCTATAA
Organism: Bacillus rossius redtenbacheri; assembly: GCF_032445375.1. Lineage (NCBI taxonomy): Eukaryota > Metazoa > Arthropoda > Insecta > Phasmatodea > Bacillidae > Bacillus > Bacillus rossius. The sequence continues at coordinate 29,681,233 of NC_086334.1, forward strand.
TTTATTAACGTTTCCTACTTCATTAATACGTAAATGTTTTTTTTTTTTTTTTTTTTTTAGAAAATATTTCCATCTAGAGATATTCTCTAAAAAAAATTTATTTTAAAATCTTGCAAACGGATGGGAGATTTCGTGTACAATCTATCATAGTTTTCTGAAAAAATAAAATTAATTTAAAATTATTATGTCAAACCCATACTCCATAAATACGTCTACTAAATTTTATTCTTTTCTTTTTGTTTTAGCTTTGTGCTCACTGTTGAACGTAATTTCCCTCTCTCTCTCTCTCTCTCTCTCCCTCTTTCTTTATTTTCTATCTCTTTTCTCTTAATATGTCTTCCCGTTCTTCTTCCCCCGAGGCAAAGCGACTCCGTCTTAATGAAGCTGGGCCTTCTATCCCTGACTCTCGCGATGGTGGGCGGGGGTCAGGGGTGGAGTTGGCGCAGGGGCCCGACGTCTTGCCTCGCCTGGAGGGTGTTACCTTGAACACTGCATTTGCTAACAAGATAGTGGACTTTCGAATTGGAAATGATATTGAAAATGTCGATCCGGACTTGGACCGGTTTCTACAGAGATGTAGGGTTCCCTTTCTGGACTTAACTAACGAATTAATTCGCCCCTTTAAAGTTTACGTTTCACTCTCGGCTTCATTTGTTAAGGAATCTGCGGAGGGAAACGAGAGTGAAACTTTTCATTTCACAACTCACTCAACCGCGATACTGCACTCTGATGAGGTAGGGGAAATCTACGATTCAACATTCATTCCGGAAATCAATAAACACGTTAGTGATTTCAGTGCGCGTGGCAGTGGCTGGGCTCTAAAAAGATTGATTAACATGGATGTACATGTTTCAAGCTATAGAGTTTTCACGGTTGGCGCAGCGCACACGAAATTGCCGGCGTTTTTGTACAATAGGAAAGCTTGTGTTAACATGGAGTGTCCCGAGCAGCACTGTTTCCTGTATGCCGTCATGGCAGGTGTGTCGACGGTGGAAGGCAATGTTTCTCGAGCCACTTCGTATCCAAATCCACTCGTGTATTTTAATACGAATGGCTTGACGTTTCCCTCCACTCTGCATCAGATTAAAACATTTGAGAGGAACAATGATATTTCCATTAATGTTTACGCTTGCGTAGATTCTAAGGGGAATATCGTTGACGAATGTTTTAGTGGCAAATCTGAATCCTCGATCCAGCCTCTTCGCGTATCCTCTGAGCGAAGAGAGAGACATGTAAATGTATTAGCGATTCGTTCGAGTGGCGCGACAGAGCACCTACATTTTGTTTACATAAAATCAATGTCCAGATTATTGCATACACAATTGTCCAAGACGCAACATAAGAAATGGATTTGCGAGCGCTGTCTTCAGTATTTTACAAGCGAAGACAGATTAAATTCACACAATGTTCTCTGCAGCCAGCATCAAGCAGTGCGGACCTGTTTCCCTACAGAAGAGAACAAGTATTTGCAATTTACAAACTTTGCAAAACAGGACCGCCTAGGCTTTATTGCGTACTGTGACACGGAGTGTTACCTGAAGCCTTTCTCCACCTGTTTGCCCGGTGACGAGTCTTCTAGCACTACGCGGGTAAACGAACACGTGCCTTATGCATGTAGCATTTTGTTAGTATGTGGGTACGATAGCTCTTTGACCAAGTATGTGCAATTCGAGGGTGATAATTGTATTGCTGAAATGATCGCAGAATTAGTTTCAATGACACAGTGGGTTTGCAATATTTATTCAAAGACCATTACTATTAAGACACCGACCCCGGCCGTCTCTGCAAGGCTTGCGAGTCAAACACATTGCCATATCTGTCAGAAGGTATTGGCTGGGCAGACGGTGCTCGATCACTGCCATTTTACTGGTGAAATACGTGGTTATGCCCATTCTAAATGCAACCTGGCTTTCAGGATGCAAAAGAATCAACTCGTCGCGGTTTTTCATAATTTGCAAAATTACGATGCCCACTTTTTAATGCAACATTTAGTTTCGCGGCGGATTGCACAGCCGGACGGTTCCTTCGTTGTGGAGAACCCCGGCAGTGTCAAAGTCCTTGGAGTTACAATGGAGAGCTACAAGTGCATTACAAAATACATACCCATTTCAGATAATGCGCAAGGAGGCATGCGCACTGTGCGTCTTAGATTCATAGATTCACTTAACTTTTTAAATTCATCTCTGGAAACTCTCGCTGGCAATCTCACGCCAGATAAATTGAAAGTCACCCGTTCAATGCTTCCAGATGACGCACAGTTTCAGTTAGCTACTCGTAAAGGTGTGTTTCCCTATGATTTTGTTAAATCTAGTGAACAATTGCAGACTGCCTCGCTACCCCCTAAGGAAGCGTTCCATAACGTAATGAGTGGCACGGACGTGAGTGATCTGGACTATACTCACGCTCAAAAGGCTTGGGACGTCTTCCATTGTGCCACATTGAAAGAGTACGCACTTAGTTATCTTAAGGTGGATACTTGTTTGCTGGCCGATATATTCGAATCGTTTCGTTTCGTTTGCTTACAATATTATTCATTAGATCCTGCCCATTACATTACCGCTCCCTCGCTCGCATGGGATGCACTTTTATTTAAAACCGGTGTGCGTCTTGAGCTGATAACCGACCCGGATATATACCTCTTCCTAGAGTCAGCCGTTCGTGGAGGTATAACAAACGTTAGTCGACGTCACGCGAAAGCCAATAATGTTCACATGTCCACTCACGACCCGAGCCTTCCGTCTTCGTACATCTGCTATTTCGATGTAAACGCTTTGTATGCTCACACAATGTTAGATAAACTTCCTGTGGGCAAATTTGAGTGGGTTCCCAGGGATGAGTATGCGAGTTGGGATTTCAACGCCATTGACATAGATGGCGATACGTCATATTTCGCGGAAGTGGATTTGACCTTTCCCGATGATTGTCATGACCGCCTATCAGATCTGCCTCTGGCCCCTGTGAATGGCGTACCGCCAAACAGGCGAATGAGTAAATTATTGTTAACTCTCGCGCCGCGTAATAATTATGTTGTTCATGCTAAAACACTGCGGCACTACGTTCGGTATGGGGCGGTCATCGGCCAGGTTCACCGCGTGCTGCGGTTTGAACAGGCGGCCTGGATGAAAGATTACATAACCTTTAATGCTGAGCGTCGTGCCCAGGCTGCGAATCCCTTCGAAAAATCGTTTTTTAAGTTACTATCGAATGCTGTTTACGGGAAAAGTTTAGAGGATTCTAGAAGACACAGAGACATTCGCATCGCTTCGTGTTACGAAAGTATTTATGGGGCAGCCGAGCTGATTGGTCGTCCGACATTCAAGGGTCGGCAAATCGTCGATGAAAATCTAGTTCTCATAGAGTTGCAGAAAGGTTCGATAACCTTCGATAAACCTTTGTACACGGGTGTCGCCATTTTAGATTTGTCAAAATTGATTTTATACGACTTTCATTATAACTACATGCAAAAAAAATTCCCTCCACAGTCTCTGCATCTCTTGTACTCGGACACTGATTCGTTAATTTACCACGTTCAGTGTGATAACGTTTACGATTCCATTCGACCCGACTTAGCTTCACGTTTCGACACCTCAAATTATGCGCCAGGTAATGATCAACGCTTCCCCTTAGTCAACAAGGGTGTAACAGGGGTGATGAAAGATGAAGCCGCTGGCAATATCATTACGGAATACGTGGGTCTTCGCCCGAAACTCTACGCATACAAGATGGAGGATGGTTCTTGTATGCGTAAAGCGAAAGGAGTTAAGGCCAACGTAATCCGATCACTTCTGTTCCCTCATTACCTGGATTGCTTGCTTAAAAATTCACGGATTCTAGGCAGTCAATACCATTTCCGTTCGCGAGGCCACGCCGTGTTTACGGAGCGAGTGAACAAGGTAGCACTGTCTTCAGGAGACGATAAGCGTTGGCTTTCTGAAGACGGTGTCAGCACATTACCTTGGGGACATAAAGATCTGTGTCCTTTTAAAACTCGTGCCTCGCCCGATCCCTCCTAATAATTGTAAATATTTCCATTTTTTTTTTTTTCCTCTGATTACGTTCACCAGTGAGACGAACACTGCTGACGTAACCTCCGAGCAGTGGTTGCAGGAACACAACAGCGCTCACCACTCCTCCCCTGCTCGGAGGGTTTTCAAGCGTGTATATATGTATGTGTGTGTGTGGGGGTTGAAGGCAAACAACAGCGCTTCTTCCACCTCCCCCCACACACAAAAGGAAAAAACTTATCCCGAGAGGGGTGTGTTCACCTCCCCCCACCGCGCCGCGCCATGATCCTTTCCATTATGCGTGTGGAGAGAAAAACCGTCGGTATGTTAAAGAAAATGTGTAGAGATGTTTTTGAAAAAAATATATATTCCCTTTTACCATGTTAACTTGCATATTATTCAATCTATCATGATTTAACGTAAAAATAAAAGTTTGTTTCAAGTTGCCTCTCAAAGTATATTCAATCTATCCTGATTTAACGTAAAAATAAAAGTTTGTTTCAAGTTGCCTCTCAAAGTATATTCAATCTATCCTGATTTAACGTAAAAATAAAAGTTTGTTTCAAGTTGCCTCTCAAAGTATATTCAATCTATCCTGATTTAACGTAAAAATAAAAGTTTGTTTCAAGTTGCCTCTCAAAGTATATTCAATCTATCCTGATTTAACGTAAAAATAAAATATTCCCCTGTTTTTTTTTTAAAATTTATATATAAATCGTCCTCTTGATAGGATGCCTGAAATTTGTGTGACGTTCTACAGATCTCCCCAACCCCAAGACAAATGGAAAGGATACCATCAGCGTTGGCGGCCTCTTTCTTCGAGGAAGAGGTGGAGGAGGGTGTGGGGACCAGTATACCAGCAGACATTGCGGCGGCCTTCTTCGCAGAAGACCTGCTGGAAGGGCCGTCGTCTCCCCCTCCTCCTCCAACACCGCCGGCCAAGACTTCGCCGCTGCTGTTGGTGGCGGGCCCCTCTGGGACATGTCCCTGGGGTCGGCCGCTAACAGCCGACGAACAAAGAGGGGTCCGGCTACCTGCTACGAAGCAGAAGGTGCCGGCTCTGCCTAGCGGCGAAGTCGTGGCCAAACTGATGGCAATGGACGCCCAGCGGGGTAGGGGAGGGAGTAAAAAATAAAATTATTTTTTTTTAAAACTAAGTAATATCGTTGTGTTGACTACATTATTTCAATACCCATTATGTGTTACTTGTGGCTGGTAACTTAGTATGCAGAAAGTAAAGAACTATGCGGTCATGGTAGACTGCTGTTAATGTTTAAAACTCTGTTTTTGTTTGGAAAAATAAACGTACTATTTAATATAATTTTTGTAGCAATGCGCTACTCGTAAAAAAAAAAACTTCTGTGAGAAAAAATAAATACATACATTATAGTTGAACAGAAACATTTTACGTAAACGAGACTATGGCAAAATATTATTATTATTATTATTATTATTATTATTACAAGTTACTTTTACCTGGTATTAATCAAATGGCAGGTACAGGTAACTAACACACCAGATAGACGTAATATTTTTTTTAAGTGTTGGGGAAATATATATTTTAACTTTGGAAGACATTACATTTGTATACAGTTCTCTTCGGTTGCAGCCGCCACCCCTCTGCGAGCGGCTTCCCCTATGCGGGCGCCAGTGTATGAGTCATTATTTAATTAAAAAAATTACACTGGGGGGTGGATGAAGGAAAAGGGCCGTTGGGAGTACGCGCCATCATCGTCTGCGCGGCTCCAACACCCCTTGGGGAAAAATATTTTAATTTTTTTTTTTAAATATATATAATGCCTATAAATGCACAATTCCTTTTCTTTTAAATGACAAGTGACTTAATAAGCATACTTTTTTTTTTATAAAAAAATAAAATTTGGTGATATATATATATATTATAAATAATATTATTTTTTAAGTAATTAATACTACTGTATATATATGTTTCATTTCCACAATACACACACTACGAGAGAACATTATGTCTTTAACACAACAAATGTGTTTGAATTCGCTGAAATACGTAAAGTATAATTATTTTTTTTATCATAACACGCTATAACCATAAGTAATGCCTATAGCTTTTTTTATTTATTATTATAGACAGACATGCTACACACCAAATTAAGCATACTATGACTATACTGGTCTAGTACTATAAGAAAACATGGCTACACTTCAGTGTGTTTTTTTTTCTTCAAAATTTGGCATCTACTACTACTACTACTACTACTACTACTACTACTACTACTACTACTACTATAGTCATAGAGTAGTGGCTGACGAAATAATACTTTCTTTTATATTCAAACTTGAGAGAAATGCAAAAAACAAAAACAATGACTATAAATGGGGAAGAAAAAAAAGATGGCGGCCTGGTATGCTGTGCTACAAGATGGCGGCCTGGTGTGCTATGCTACAAGATGGCGGCCTGGTATGCTGTACTACAAGATGGCGACTTTCAGCAATCGATTGTCATACATATATATAATATTATTTAATTTTTTTTTCTTACAAAGTTGGCTGTTCTGGTTACTTCCTAGCAGTCGAAATTATTATTATTTTTTTCAACTGTTGAAATAAACATGGCGGCCGGCCCGTTTTTTTTTTTAAATTTCCCGCTTAGCACTATAAAAAAATAAAACATGGCGGCCGACTAGCAGCCGACACTATACATATATTTTTTTTTAAATTTCCCGCCGTTTAAATTGGCCGACTAGCACTATAAAAAAATAAACATGGCGGCCGCATAGCAGCCGATGCGCCTCGTTTAAATTTACCGCTTAACACTATAAAAAAATAAACATGGCGGCCGACCGTTTTTTTAAATTTCCCGCCGTTTAAATTTGCCGACTAGCACTATAAAAAAATAAACATGGCGGCCGCCCGTTTTTAAATTTCACGCTTAGCACTATAAATAAAATATATACCTTCTCTTTGAAAAAAAAATATTTTATAAGCATATATACAACATCTGAAATTATTTTCTCCAATATGGTCTCGTGGTCCTGTGGTTAGAGTGACGGACTAACGATCCAGAAACGAAGGTTCGAATCCAACCGTCGCCACCCCTCACATTTTTATACTTGTAAAAATAATTCCGGCGCGCGACACTACCGCTACCTGCCTCCCTCATTTAGAAACATACACACACACACCCCCTCACCCTCCATCTCCCCTCCGCAACGAACACGCCCGAAGTTACCCGACGAGATATATCGATCCTACCGAAGTTGGCTCACGATCGATACGCCCCGCCCCACCCCACCCCCTCCACGTGACGTCAACAAACCCCCTGCGGACCCTCCACGTGGCGCCCGGCAACGCCCACCCGACCACGTGGTGCCACGCCCCCCACGTGCTCAGACAAACACCTGTCCCTTTGTTGACACTGTCCCAGTACCGGCGTGCTCCCCCTACTCCTGTTACAGGCCAGCGCGAGCGTTAGCAACGAGTAGCGTCCAATATTCCAGCGCAAGAGGGAGAGAGAAAGAAAGATACACAAAGGTAGAAAGTAGGAGAGAGAAAAAGAGTGAGTCGGTAGATCTCAAGCACATGCGCGTGGTATTCTTGCTATGCAGCGAAGTAAACAGCGTGAGCGTCGTGAAAACCAAAGGGGGAACTGCCATTGATATCATTGATGCAGTTTTTGCAAGAAATATTGAAAAAATAGAACTCAAACATTTCGTATCTTACTTTAGTTATCATAATCCCATTGTAAATGTTATAGATTTGAATATTTCTCCACTCGAAAATGATAATTAAAAGATGCGATCAATTGTGAATTGTAAGCAATGTTAATAAAGCTTGTCTTAAAGAAACAATATGATTTCACTAAAAATCGATTTCTACCTCTTCCTATTTTCATTTCCACATTACGAAGTTTCACTTCTTCCGCACGGAGGGACTCCACGCACTATTTTTTTTATAGCAAGCCCCTGGATTTGTGGCGTTAGGCTACGAGCAGAGAAGTTCTGTGTTGCGGAATGCATGACGCCGCACTTTCAGGCGGTGCCTACGTCACCGAAATGTCCGGGAAAATGTTTAAAAATCGATCGCGAAATTTAACAAATACAAAAGACTAAAAAGTAGAAAATAATTTCTCCTAGCCGAAAATATATTTATAACCCCGTACAGATCCCTTAATCCAATTAAATATTGTCCTGAACATTTTTGATTGTGAATTTATAATATATGTGAAAATACTTTTAAGATTTGTAATGAAAAACGCGAAGCGCGTGCAATAGTAAAGAGTGTAGAGAGTAACTGTCGTTGATATATCTCACACAACAGTTCATATGATTTGAGCGCAATAACATTTTAGTGACTTAGGCGGATTTCATGCATTAATTTACTATCAATTGCATGCGCCCCATATTTTTAGTTTTAAATCTTTTATGTTTTATCATAGCTACCTATAATGGGGTTAGTAATCTGTTTAGTGTTATAAATCTGTATGAGGCTAGGATAAATAATTTTATACTTAAAAAAGGGTCTTTATTTTTTAAATTTAATTATTATTTTGTAATTACAGAACCGTCAGATACAAAAATAAGTGCAAATTATTTTAATTGAAACAATTTTTTTAGAAGACTACGATATTAACAAATCTATTACATTCACTTGCTACTACATCCAGAAATATGTTGAGATCTCATCGGTTTGGACTTAGATTAAAACTGGCAATTATAAAAAATATTTTACTACTTGAAATACAAGCAGTTAATCTTAAAGACTGCCGACCGTTGAATTAATTATTTTAAAAGGATTAATATTTTGTCCATATCAGCTTTTAATTCTAAACATCATAAAATACACATAAGTAAATTAATATAACACCTTGCCCTTATTCAAGGATTATTTCAACGTTCTACAAGCTTTCAGATATCCTGCACCTACTATATATTTATTGACAGCAAATTAAATTCACGTTTTATACAGACACGTGCCAAAATATGAAAAACTTATGAAAATTCTGATTTTTTCTACATCCAGGTCTACTTGGTGGCCGCGATACAGAGAATCACGTTGATGCAGGGATACAAGCATTAATTGATCAGTTCCAAAAGTAGGAAGACATACATTTAATCATAAGCTCTGATTTGGAACCAAGTGGGTATGGTCCACTTGCAACGAAACATTATACCCAAGCGATTTCGCAGAGGAGGGAGGGGGGGGGGGGAGGGAGATATATACCATAAACTCAAAAAAAAAAACGATAAAAATATATCATTTCCACCAACAAAAGGAAATAAATTGAAAGCAAAACAGAGGCCAAAGTTGTTCTCTTCCCTCCCCCCTCCACCGAAATGAAATTCTGCGTACGCTCTTGATTATACCACGCCTTAAAATTTCTGTTTTCAATTTAGTAACTCCATTTAAAAAAAAATAACTAAGTACCCTATCCATTTAAATGAAATATTTTTCCTTAAAACCTGTAAACACTTCAGATTTTCATGCTTTGGGTATTTTTTCCACGGAGCGTTACGCAGAGTTGAATTGGATACGCTCGAAAGAGAAGCGCGAAATTTAATCGCTGCTACTGCCGCAGCACGATGCAATCATCCACTTATCCAAAATATTATCACTGGTGGTTCCAGTTAATTGGAAACGAACGTAAACGCAGACACTCGTCTCCACATCACAGGCCCCAGATCACGGTGTTTTTTTGAATTTTGCCACAAACAGTTTCGTCACAACGGAAACGGATAGGGGACGCAATAGACTGCAAAATAAAATATTGAATATAAATGATAAAATCTACGTAAAACTTAGTTTTATTGTAAATAAAAATTTACAGATGCCCGCCAAGAAAAACTTTTGGGGTTATCGTAGGCCATATAATATTTAGAAAACATATATTTTGAAGAGTTTGTTAGGCATTATTCTTGACAATTTATTTTAGAATAGAAAAACTAATATAATAACTAATTAAAACATTCATTAAAAATAAGTATTAAAAATATTTCAAATAATGCAATATATATATATATATATATATATATATATATATATATATATATATATATATATATATCATGAATAACAAAATAGAGCAAATAATTTTTTCTGTAATCATTTTTAGTATGTAACTTTTTTGGAATATTGCATACAATGTAAATAAGAGGCTATTTAAATATCTACAGATTGGCAAATCCTAACTAAAATATTTTTTTGTTAATTAAAAAAAAATTGTTGAGCTATGCACGCGCAGATTAGAGTCACAGTGATTGGCTACGTTTCCATACGATTCGCGTGACGTAGGTTATGCCTCTTTTCAGCTCATTGACGAACTACATGTTCTTTGACATTGAACAGACTCTTGTCTGACATCGTAACAGCCGAACTTAAATAATTGACCTTGCACTTATTTCACCAGTAATTTCCAAAAGTGGTACCATCGCAATACAACCATAATTAAAATCTTTTACCAGTTTAAGTGACCCGAAATTATTTGAAACGTCAATTAATTTTGATTAATATTTTGATTTTTTTGAACATAAATATTGTATCAAAGCGTTTAGGTATGTCTCTTTTTGACGTGAAACGTCTTAAAAATCACACCGAAACATATGGCTACCAGAACAGAAATTTGTACCACAAGAAAAATGTCTATATCGTCTTTCCTTAAGAATTCCATAACTATTATTCAACGTTCATTTAACGAAATAATCTAACGAATACATTCAGCTCGCTGATACGACATTGATTCAGCGTCGCGGGCGGGAGGGTTGGAGGTGAAGGGGAGCCGCGAAGATTGGTCAAAACCGGCACTCTCGCTCCTTTCTACTCAGCGCAGCTCGAGACTCAAACGCGACAGCGCGGTGACACGTGCGTTAAGAGTTTGTTCAAATCGATAGATTTAAGGCAAAAAAGAGCGTAGTTCGGACAATGTTTATATGTAAAAGTGTGAAGTAAGCCTATAAAAATGTATTAAAGTACAGTATGTGAGCCTCAGCCCTCGCCGGAAACATGAACCCCGCCTATCGTCGGGAAGAGGAGGTTACGTACGGGCCACGCACAGGAGCCGAGCGACATAGACTGTCTCTGGGGTCGCACAGCCTCCACGGCGCGCTCAGTGGGCGTGAGCACCTCCAACACTGTTGCAGGCCCACCTGTGCCAGTGGACACGTCGAGTGCAGACAGCACCCGCACTTCTGTCCAAGACGTCTCGAACTGAGGGCTACGAACGTCAGTCGAAGTGAAGAGACGCAGGACCATTGGCGTGCAGTCGACACAGACGTTTCTCGTCAAACCATCGACCGCGTCTCCCGAAACAGCCCCACCCAATAAAGTAATGTTTAATAAGGGCATAAAACATTTATATGAAATATAATATAATCATATTTATTCAGCTCATATCACCGGCAGAAATAAAAAAAATAATATAGGAAATTCCCCTTTAAGTAATTTGTGCAGACGACTCGAGATATTCCAGAAATATAAATACATACTGTTCATAGTAATTATTCGTGTCTAAAAAAGGTGGGTTGATTAATGAACTAGGGCTTGATGTCTTACCTAAATCGTGATCAGTAGTCGATGACGGGCGATGAGATGATGATCGAACATTGACAGAATGAACGGGTTAGTAGACATTTGCCCATTTATTTTGTTATTTGGTTATGTTCGTATAGAACTTTTGATGAAATTTATTTGTGTGTTTCTGTAAAAGTAAACCTAGTTGGAAAAATTTCCTGTTTTTTTCCCCAGAAAATTTGCCTTTCGTCTACAGGAAAATGTATCCAATAAAACCTTTCCAGAAAACTTACATCTGCAGTGGTAGATATGTTGGTGGGGGGGAGAGAGACAGACAGAGAGAGAGAGAGAGAGAGGGAGAGAGACAGACAGAGAGAGAGGAGAAGCAGTAATCAGCAGGCGACAGGAGAATGACTGGCTGCGATGACGAAGGGGGCGAATCAACGTCGTGTGCCGGAGACAGGCGGGATGGCAGTGCTGAAGGCGTGAGAGGGTCGAGCTCTTGATTTGGGCACTGAAAAGGAGGGGGGGGGGGAACAAGGTGGGAACAGGAGGAACCAATTCGGAGTGCAAACAACGCGAGCGGCTGCGAAACAAACTCGCCCCGTAACGAAGAACGGTCGTGTTGGAAACTTTGGGGAGGGAGTGGGAAATAGATCTTCCACTCTCTTCCACTTTGGGTTTTTGGGTTCGTGGGAGGGGGGGATGTTTTTACATATCGAATGCCGAGCGTTATTGGTTTTCGATTACCCTTCGAGCGCGCAGCGGGCTGGAGGGGGTATGATCGCCGAACTGTATCATGACGAAATCGCGGCGGTATTGCGATGGTATCAAAAACGACAAAAGAAAAATAAAAAAAGACCGCAATACGTTTTAAAATAACCAGAGACTCGGATGATAGCATACAGCGACAGATAAACAGTAACATGTGAATGTAAGCGGTCGAGGCGAAAATGCTACAAGTTAAATGCGAGTTAATTTTATTTTAAAAAGTGAGATATCAGGTTTTTGGCCAATATAGCTATGATAGAGTTGGCCAGTGCTTACTAAACGCATGGTTGCCCGAATCAGAATGAATGAACGAATTAGAGCTTAACTTCTCATCGGAGATGTCGAGGAACGATTAGCCTCGACTGTATCGGCGACGGAATTAACGGGTTTGGAGGGACTGCCAATGTCCTTTGAAAACCACATGGGATCACAGCATTGTCTTTCACGTGTACCACGCGTGGGGGCAAGTCCAGTGTTTGAAACTCCGCCGAGAATCGAATCCGCATCACTTCGGTTGGAGGCGAGTGATTCTGACCGCTAGGCCACGGTTAGGGTCTCAGGAATAGCCGTCCGGTGTCTTGCGAGGTGAGAGTACAACTAGTGTTGAGATAGAACGAAACCATGGCGACGAGATCCAAGAATTGTCTGAACTAATATTATAAATATAGAGTGTATGTTTGTTTGTAAAAAATAAACTCTAAAACCACTGAACCGATTAAAAAAAAATTTCTTGTTATAATGCTACATTATTTCAGTTAATCATTGACTATATGTTTGGAAAAACATATATATGGTTCCGTAAAATACATCGCAATATTTGTAATTAAAACTAGAGCAAAATACTTAATTGACTGCTTTCTTCGCATAAGCTGACTAAACCGTCACAGACAACTTTGTTGCAACAAAAAAAAACTTTTTTGCGCGAGTCGCTACGTTGTGCACACATACGTTCGGAGTATGTTATATATAGTAAGTGAACTTATTGTTTTATATTTATCCAAACTTTCAGTATAGATCATTACCATAATATCGAAACTACTTCATAACAAATACAATTATGCTACGAGTAGCAGACTAAATACTACAAAAAACCTCTACCTGAGGTTAGCACAAAAAATTCAGACATTCAGTCAATAAATACGCTTTCATCTAGTCTAGTCGATTAAACCCTGAAACTTGAATCAGAGATTAGTTTCTTTACAACTGAATGTTAATGTTAATGTGAGAATTTGACGTACTTTAAATTAAGTTTAAAATGTCAATAGACACTATAGTGTGATAAAATAAAGTAGTTTTATTTATTCATATACATAATTTTAAGAGAAAAATCTAATCTAGCGGTTAAGTTTACGAGGGATGACTAACAGCTCACGGCAACAAATGAAGGAAAGCTCCTGTTGGCAGAATGGCAACGCTGCATCGATAAGCCACTGCCATTAGAACAGTACATAAACGCGGCAGACTTATTCGACGTGGAGCCCTGAGATAATCTCATAGACCGTTTATACTGCCGGCAGCTCAATAGTACCGTAGGTGTCAAAACAGAAAGCAATGAAACATATGTTTCCGTAACCGTGGTCATTTGCGGACTCGATCCGCAATCCGGCGGGCACAAACGACCGTGAACTAAAGTCCGCTATCGCAGTAATGCCAATCGGCGGCTGGAAGGCGGGGCCAGATGCAGCGGCAACCTCGTGTGTCATGGCTGCCAACCCTGGAGAGTTACGGCAAGGTGATTGCCTCACGCTGACAGCGAATTGCGCGGGCTTAATCCCGCTAAGTAACCTAACCGCTGTGCACGCGTAAATTTTCCCAAGCGCGTACACGGGCGGCGAGAACCCGATTTCACCGCGCTCATCTATCTCACTGCTCAAGTTTCGTGATCGTGCTAATACAGTTCTTAATTTAAAAAGTTATAAAAAAAATAGTAACAAAAAATTAGACGAAGAACATAAATTTTAAAAGGGACCAGAGAAAATAAATCAGAGAAAATACCCAATTAACGATATTTCTCATATTGTTTGTTTAGTAAAGTCTTTAAAATACATGAGTATTTCATTTATATAGCGGGAGGAATTCGGTAAGTCCTAAGCAGTTATGGAACTGGGACAATTTTTCTCAAATTTGAATCTCCAATCCGTTTTTTTCAAGAGAACCTCGAATGTGAATCTACATATGAAGAGCCAGAAATAAAGTGATACTAGAGAAAAATACATAAATTTAAGTTTCGAAGAAATATTCATCATATAAAATTTTAGTATAAAAAATAAAAAAATATATAATACTTACTTAGGATACAAAAAGTTATTTTTGTATCAAATATATTCACTGAAGTGCTTAACAAACATTCCCAGAGCACTGTAACTTGTGGCAGTTATAAGCATTTCTTTGATAGCTTCCGTAGGGATAAATAATGTAGTCATTATTAACTTCACAGGGACTAGTGTTTTTTATTAATCAATTTTCCTTCTTCGAATATATTTATATTGATATATTTTTTCCTCGATTATCCGATTTTTCGAATACTAAATATTCTATGGTATTTGAATATTTGATTGGGCCATCCGGAGTCCCAAGCTGTTTTGGTAATGCGGCTATACCGGGGCTTACGACAGCGTGGAGACGTGCTCATAAGTTTACCGAGTTGTTATGAGTTAGGAACCCGTGGGGCGTGACTAGCACACGCCGGCGGGCACGGCGGTCCCTTGACATCCCTTAAACTTGTCGCGAGCACCAAGTACCAGTGCTAACGGCACCTTCCTCGTTAGGAAGTCATCAATATTTCACCGGCCGCTTCCGTAACTGTGCTGTCGCGTACAGCTAAATCTTGTTCACATCCTCTGGAATAATTCATCAGCAACTACACTATTCTAGGTTCTAAACCTGCACCTTGAGCCCCGATACACTGACCGTTTCAGTCTATTCCTTCATTGAAGTAAACAATTTATATGTCAACGATGCTTGAAGTTTACTAAACTTCTAATGTGCGAGACATTGTGTACATTCTAGTCGACATCATAATTAATGAATATCAATTATATAATTTTTAAAAAAAAAATTTGTGTTATAGTATAATAATAATTATAGATTAATATTATTATTTTAATCAAGGATTTGTACTGCATTAAATATAACAAAATAGCTGTCAGGATAAATACAATTAAAATGATATCTTAGGAATTGACAAAGTGTGATTGAAAAGGTTAAACAACTATAGACATGGGACATGAAACTGATTAACGTACGCTTCTCTACTTTCTAAAATCATTTCATTTCTGAAATTATCTTTACCCATTACTTAAAACAATTTGCGAAGCGATTTATGAGCATTTAAAACAACACGAAAAAAAAACGCACTGAAATCCAATTGATAATTTTCGAGAATTTATCTTCTGTGAGCAGTGTTTGCATTTGCTTGTAAGATATTTTACACAATAGAGTTTCATGAACATGTTAGTTCTCACCTGATGTTTTAAGCAGCCACGTAATAACAGGTCGACTCGCTAATAGATTCGCTCGCTGCCAGCCACGGACAGGACAGAAGGAATAAACCAACTATCTCAAATCCCCTTTCGATACCAACTGCAAATCAATATTCTTCATACTGTACTCAAAATTTCCCGCGGGACATGGACAACGAGAAATAGAGGTGGGAGTGTAACATCATCAGGTATCTGTTGAAACATAACTGAGATCAGAGTGTATTTATTATCTGTATAGCTTTTATAAACTTGTAAAAGTAACTTATTCCTACAATTTGGAGTATATTAAATTCTTTTTTTTTCAAACAGTATCTAGCAATGGGGTAGTTTATTGTCTCCTTTACAGTAGATGGTTCGAGTCGTAGCTTTCTGCGTGACTCAATGGCATGCTACACAGGCTCTAAACAGTTGATTTCAAGCAGTGGCGGCCCTGGAATTAACTTTGGCGGGGCTGTAATGTTATGGAGAGGGGGCCATACCATTTTGTGGACCCGGGGGGGGGGGGGAGAGTTTGGGATAACCCCCAGAGAAAAAAAACCCGGTACGGTTGCCCTACCCAAAGAATCAGGAAAAATAAAAAAGCTTCGAAAACTAGTGTTTCGAAGCCCAAAAATGTAACATAAAATTTGGACGATTGTTGTACTTCTTCATGGTAAGATCGTGAGTGGACGAAAGGAACGGAATGAACTGCTTCCAAGCGTCGCGGCGCCACCGGGAAAACTCCACGCTAAGGCAGACAAATGGTGACGCGATTGGCGAGGACGATGCGTGTTCGGCCGTTCAACCCAATCCGCGCCTCTGGTTCGACAGTCGAGGACGATCAACCTGCCCGCTAGATTGCCGATGGACAGTTTTCTTTCCGCCCCCCTCTCTCTCCCTCCTTCTCCTTCGCGCGCTCGGTTTCCCTGCGCTCATAAATACGCGACTCGGCTCATAAATATGCGATAAGCCGACGCTATCGCGGGGAGTTGGCGAGAGGACGTTGGTGGAGGAAGGGAGGAGCGAGGGGAGGGGAGAGACTGGAAACTGCAGGCGCAGCTGTATATCAACTCCTACAATTCCCCCCTCCTAAGCCCTTGTTACCCCCCTTCCCAATTCCCTCGCTTCACCCTACGGGAACCTCTTAATCAGGAAGGTTTGAACTTCATTATTAAAGCCACCTTGCCGCAGCTGCAAAGAAATAAATTCACTTTTTTTTTTTTAATATCGCCAGATTTATGCAAGCCGGTTACTCGCCCCGTGGATTATTAAATATTCATAGCTCTTCGGAGATAACTTTTGTCCACTTGGTTGTTTGAACAGGATCACAGATAGGAGACTATTATGACCGCACACTGAGGATACTTCTGCGGGTAGTTAAAACAAATTAAACGTAAATATGTTCCGAGCTAGGATTTTAGAATTTACAATAGCTTGCACTTATGTACCGGAAGAAAATTTAATGCACAAATAACATCATTCTTAAAAATGTAGAAAAATATTATTCTTCGTAATAAAAACCCTTAAAAATACTTAAAAGTTATAATTGTTATCATCAATGGGTTTTTATCGTCTAATAAAAGTACACAATAAAGGCGTGCACTTTTTTTTCAGTATCTGATTCATAATTGTAGTATGTCAGTCAAATTCTTTCGATTACAAATACTTCACAAACTGTGTTACGAATTTTTAAAGACTTTGTCTTAGCAGTTATTTTATTGGGTTATGTCTTGTTTGCAATAAAATATCTCGAAATATTAAATATTTTAATGTCACATGTTATAGTATGAATTATTTATTATACTATACTATGTTGTTCTATATTTTGGTTACTTGCAAATTTCTGTACTCACGACATTTTACTGGGTGGGAATTTACTATAATTATGTAATTTACCAATGTTTTCCTTAGAACATTCGCAATTTTACCTGGGACATTCTTTTTATGGGCATACCGCACAGTCCTTTAAGAACTGTTCCCACGATGCGAACACACGCAAACATGACACGACCATCAGCCGGACAAAGAGCGGCAGACATGCAGGCATGGCCGATCTCCTGATTTGTCAAACATGCCTGCTCTAGTGGTGTAGCCACATGCCCGCGTTCGGCCAACTAACACTTTTTTTTTTGCACCTGCTGCCGAGTGCTGGTGCAACAACTCGCCTGCTTGCCTTCGGGGAGTGTTGCCTGTTGAAAAATTTATCAGCTGAAAAAAGAAGCTTTCTCACGGCTCCCGCATCGAAGGACCGGCTGCGCAACAAGTAATTTATATCAACCTGGTTCTTTTTCCCTTCCCCTCTTCATCCTTCGGATCAATGCTTTCAATGTTTCAATTATTCATGTGTCCGCCAAAGATTTGTATATTTAATTTACGTGTGGATTTTGGTCGATTTTTTCCCGCTTTTTGCACTCTAGTCTGGAAGTGAGAGACGGCAATTTTTTTTAAAGGTAGAATAATGTATTCGTCTAGTCTCAACAATGATTTTTTTTACAAGAAAATAGTTTCTTCTAGGCTTAACTAGACAAAATACTTAATTTATTCTAACATGGTAGTTTCACCGAATACATGAGCTGCGGAGTGCTTTTACAGTTACCCATCTTTGAAGTAGTTTTAACTCTAGAATATCTGTGGCGCAATGGACGCGACGTGAATAAAATAATTTCGTAGCTAAATAACGTTTGACACATTTATGACGCCAGCGCGACGTAATTCGCGGGCGCGATTAGAATGACTGCCTATTTCCATCGCGTTGAGACTCGGCGTTATTGAAATGAGCGTCAGAATTTTGTTTTCGAATGGTGTGGTCAGAGTGGTGAATTGATAATACTATTGTTATTCACATACATAACTTACATCTAAAGTTTTGGTTTGCTAGATTTATGTGTGAGATTTACTTGAAATTTGTTTACGCAAATAATTTTTTTTTCAGAATTAAATTTAGATTAAAAGTATACACAAATAAAATTGTACACATTGATGGCTGTTTCATGCAAGGTTTTGTGCGTAATTTCTGTTTCTCACGCGAGTAATACAGCATGTTCCACAATAACGCGACACTTTCCTGTCGCATCACGTTCCTTTATTTGTGCCGTAGCGCTACTGTGATTGCTGCAGAAAGAAAATTACTCTGGTGTATTATGAGTGAACAAAGAAAATTAACCTAAAATTTCAATTACCTATACCAAGAGATATATATAGGGTGTCCGTGAAATACCGCACGTTTTCTCGGATCAGATAGGGAATAAATTTCTGAGACAGGTAGTCTTTGCCGATTTTTGATCTGACCCATAGGTAATTAGTAATTAATTAAAAAAGTTAACCAATGATGAGCGCGCGCGCGCGCACACACACACACACACACACACAGAAACCTGATTAACAGTGAGGGTTTCAGCATCCAATTATTTGTTCAATTAATAGAAATATATTGGTTTGATAGCCCCTGGCAGCCTTTACATCAACTGGGCTAAGGAAAGTTTACAAATTAACATCACACAGTCAACTTAATTGCATGTTGCTCTCGGTATACGGCATTTGGTGGACGTAATTTGGTGAAAGGAACGGAAGTCGCATGGAACGAAAAAGTGTAACCACGGTGCTGCCATTTGTGGTCGATGGAGCGAACCGAATTTCACAAAATTTATAGTATTAATTTCTATAGTAAGTATTAAATGTTAATGAGTTTTAACAAGATGGATAAAATTTTAATGAAATTCCTTGTTGAATATCAGGTCCTAAGCCGAGGGTTAGTATTTTTTCAAGTCTTTTTCACTTTTACCGGAGCCGTTTCATAATAAAATTTAAAATTTCGCTCTGCAAATGGATAAATTAGAAAGTCGACGTAGCTGCTCCGGTAAGTGAAATCTAGTGGCGGGTGTGGAAACTACGTGTGATTCGTGACAATAAATGTAGTTGAAAACACAATTTTCGTATATTTATCACGATAGTCATTATTTTAAAGAATTATACGTAATATTTCGTGCGTGAGTTTCGTATCATAAGTATATTTGCAACATGAGAACACGTGAATTTGCTCGTAACCTATAGTTTAGATGTTATACATCTCTGGCGAGTAATAAAAGACCGGCTCACATTTATTTTCTCCTTGACTTCCGATTATTACTACGTATATCGCGAAGCAATGTTTGTGAGCACCGTGTGTTTCGGAGCCACTAAAGTCCTAGAGATCCCACAGCCTCTAACCTCTATGCACAACCGTGTGACGCAACGCTCTGCATTTACCTTCATATTTCCTTCTGCACCTTGGTCGATAACATGGCTGACGTGTTATCGCGATCCAGAATGTAAACATATTGCGTAACACTTGTCTGCCAGGGACATAAAGTCGCGACCAGATGATCTATTCCGATGTACGTGAATGTAAGAATTACAGTTGCATTACTTTAACTGTTATAATTTTTCGGTCGGCAGCTTAGAAACGAAAAGTGACTTGTTGATTAAGATCTTGTGTCGTGATGTACGTCACTTCACATAGTCCCATACACAAACGACACGAGAAGAAAACTTACCTTACGGGTGACATAATTTAAACGTTCTTCAGTTACATTATATTATGTTCTAAATTTCTGTTCGCCATGATGCTTTGAAAAAATTAACTGACACTTGTGGGTTTACAGCAGTTTGATCAAGCCGTATCAATATTTTCCTAAATATTATTTGATTAGGAATTATTAAATAATTCGTTGCTTATTATATATTAAAAAAAACTACTCACCGTCAATATTTCGGTACTACACGGGGGAAAAAAATATTCCAGAGAAATATTCCACTTAAGGATGAACTGCGAAGTTGTCGGTAGTTCCTTTGGAAGCTTTGCGTGGTAACTAAGCGGAAAAAAAATTATGGAAGTATGAATTCAACCAGAGGTGCCCACCCCCCCTAAACACTATGACTTACCCCCCTAACCTCATGATGCGCTCCCCCCCCCCCCCGAAATTTTTTATGCCATTTTCTCAATGATTTAATCAATTATTTTATAATATTATACTTTTTAGTATTATATTTTATCATATTTTGCATTAATTAAAACTGATTTTCTAATAATAATTTTGGTCATATCAGGTAATATTTCCATCCTGAACCGACAGATGCCAAACTGCTTTTGTTGAGGAAATTGCGGGGTTGCCAATTTGATTTACAAGATCCCTTTCAATTATCAAAGCACCAGAAACGTATTTTCACATTAGAAGCTATAATTATGTAAATAATATATACATTTTTCTTGTCTTTTAACCACCCCCTCCCCTGAAATTTTAATGACGCAGTCTGCGTCGTTACCCCCCCTCCCCCCCCCCTTGTGGGCACCCCTGATTCAACAACGTTCTACAGATAAAAGTACGAACTCATTGAGAGGGGTAAATGAAAGTGCAAGCGTGATATTTGATTTCCCATGAGCGCGTATTCGTGCTGTCGGGAGGGTCACGAGCGAACTGGCCGTGTTGGAACCGGAGGAGACACGTGGAGGTCGCCCCGTGCGCAACTGGACGTCGCCGTCGCCGAAGAGACCTCGCCACAAGGCAGGGCGTGTCGCGAGCACTCGACGGGCGGCTGCCAGTGCTTCTGTCGGACAAGAAAAAACTCTACGAAGCAGCTCGGCTTCTGGGTTGTAGCCGCGTCCTCGGCGAATGATTCACCGACGGTTTCGGGTCGACACTGCGCAGTCGGCATCATCAAGGAAGTCAGTCACCTACTGACCTCCCTGATGATGATGATGGCGACTGCAATGTCGACCGAAACTCAGGTGAATCATTCGCCGAGGACGCGGCAACAAACCCGGAAGCCGAGGCTACCTCAGACAATGGCCGTGAAAGCCTGCGAACGTTAAAACTTTATGAGGGCGAGCGTTTTTCACGCCCAGACAAGTCCGCTCTGACCCCGACTATGCGGGGGAGCGAAAAAAAAAAAATCTTGTTATCCTCGCGAAATAAAATAATAAAACAACGTGTGCGTGGAGTCCACGGCTTACAGATACTGCTTATTAGATATAGCTAGAGTTAAATTTTTCAGTACTTTTTTTATAATTGAACAAGTGATAATAATTGAGAATATTAAGTATGCCATTACGAAAGAAAACTAACAAAAGCATCACTGCTGAGTCATTTCTACTTCTCCCCTGCCGTCTCCCCTTCCGGTCGTTACAACTAGCATACAGCATGCTACTCTACATACCTATCCCCCCTTCCCACTATACAGTCTCACCATTCGACCGCTAGAGTATGCGTTGGAGTGGCTTCGCCGCTGAAGCACTCCCCTCCTCAACCGGTTCCCCCACCACGTACCTAACTACTATTACCCTCATTCGTAACGCTCTAAAATTGTAGCCCCCCTCAGCAAAGAAGTTTTGCTTCAAAAACGACTGATTCATTAAAAAAAACGAATTTAGTAGTCTAATTATTGGTATGAATGTGTACCTCTTATAGTTTTCATATAATTCTTACTGGCCATAAATAAATTTCAAATTAAAAAAAAAAGGTCAGCGGTACCGCGAACACGTAAAGTTTCAGGACCCAGCGATTACGTCACTTACCAGGCTGGTGGTCAGAGGAAAGGGGAGTGGCTGGTTGGTAGTAAACATTCCAGGCGGCATACATCGCCTCGTGCTGACGAACTGGCGGGCTGTCAGCTGTCAGGCGCACTCCCGCCGCGGCTCTGGCCGGGTGAAACCTGACCCCGGGGGGGGGGGGGGAGGTGGAGCTGTAATCCGCCCAACAGCTGAGCACGGTGATTGCTGGACTCGCGAATCGCTCACGAAAACTTGACCCGTTTGCTCAGCTCCTTACAATCAGTCGCGTGACGGATCTTTTCTCCACCCGCGATAAAAGAACCATTTTATTTTGACGTGATAACGTCTTATAAATCGATGAACGCCGGCTGCACGCACGAAAAATTGTCACTTTCCGCCTGAGCCGAGCGTGCAAGAACCGGACAAGCACCGTGCGAGAAAATCTTCTATAATATCAAACAGATTAAGGCGGGCTTTTTAACTGATTGTTCGTGATTATATTTAAACAAATTATTTAAATTAAATTTGCAAAAATTGTAAATAATATTTCAAAATTAAAAAGTATGCAATTTTTCATCAATGTTTTGTTATGACGTTATCACGTAAAATATTCGTCCGTAAACTGACTTTACAGACAACCCCATTTTTTTACAAATTTCGAAACGACTGCAACTCAAAAAGTGGAAAATTTTATATAATGCAATTCTTAAAAACCACATACACATTTGGCTTCACATGGCTAAACACGGCTACATATGGTTACGCTACTACACACAGAGTTGAATTCGAAAACATTCCCGCAATTAGAAATGTTATTTAGTGTATAAAACGTATTGAACAGTTTCCATTTTCATCATAAATGAAAGAATATTTACTCTAAACCATTATCAGCAGATTAATTTTATTTTGACTTTATAATATTCTGTCATTAATTCCAACGATTTCATCAAACAAACTGTTTATACAATGGTATTATTGTATAAATTAATGCATTCTCCCACTATAATCAGTTTTCATCTGCTTTGATATAACTTAACTTATGATAAAGAAGTTTAAAACCGAGATGACCGAGTAAAGGATCGAGTTAACATGATCCAGATTTTGAGCAAAGGTGTTTGTTTATGAGAAGAATTTAAGAGTGCGCCATCAGCTCATGTCAAACGTTGCATGCTTAAGGCAACACAATGGGTTCCGCGGAAGGTGATCAGCCAGGACAGTGACATAACAGACAAATACAATAAGCTGACAACGGCATGACAGGAACCCCTAACAATACAGCTTTATTGGATTGTTTTCCGTGTGTTTACTTGTTCTTATTTGTGGTCTTTTTCTGAGGATATTTTGTCTACGATAAACAAGCGTAAATTAGCAACGGTGTGTGTCCCAGATATTATATTACGTTAAACCAATTTTCACAGTTCCAGGAATCATTCAATAAACGTATTGAAGCTGTTGCTGCTCTTTTTCTCGTGATTTGTCTCAGTGACTGCACTAAATTTGAAGGAGATGGACAATGCGAGAGGAATATGTGGCCAAGAATCCAAAATTGTCCTCCTGCATTCTTTCGTTGCTGTACATTGGAGACGCGGAACGAAATGCAATCTAAACACAAGACCGTGGACTGACGTACGCGCTGGTAAGGGGTTGGCGATAAGGTGGGAGTTGGGCCCGTTATAGCAGAGTTCGAGAAAAAACAACGCATGTCTCTTCATGCGTGGTGGTGCCGCTTTCTTTCAGCGATAGACTGAGGCTCTTATCCCAACTGCCTTTTTTTTGTTAAGTCTTGTGCTTGGTATAACTTTCAATTTTGTGCAGAAATATACTTGGGTAGACCCTCCGTAAGTCTTTTACATCTTTTGTGCACAACACCTTTTTTGGAAGCAGTGTCGTAGCCAGTATTTTATTTTATTATATTTTATTTGAATAAAGGTGGGATGGTTTTACAATAAGCCCTACTTCCATCTGAGTACATCGGAAAATTAAAATTATGACTTTCACAAACAAAAATGTAAAAAAAAAAAATACTTTTATCGGTCTTAAATATAATTATATAAATAATTACGTGATGAACTATTGTATAGTCTTTATTTTAGTATTTTTATAATATTTCGGGGCCAAGTTGGCACTTAAAACCCCCTTTCCACCATCCTAGCTACGGGCTTTTCTTGGTTTGAAAACTTATTACTAAAGTAAAAATGAAAGAAAAAATAATTATGGCATCATTTATCCGTTTCAGATTTCTGTATACAAAACTGGTTCACAAAACTAACGTTCGCTAACACGTTTTTGTAACACCGAATACCGAAGAAAACCAAACGTATTACAAAATAACTGCTATATATCAAATTATTATTGTAACGTAATTAAAATTTGCCAATTGAAGTTGATATATTTCACTGCAAGTGCATTTCACACATTTTACAGTCAGTATTAATTTTCTAAGTGAATTCCCAGTGACAATTATTTTACTGATTGGAAACACTTATTTCCCTTCAGAGTACATTTTAAAAGTTTATATTTCCTGATACTAGTCTGGAATATCATGTCTTAATATTAGTCTGAAATGTTTAGACTAAACTTATACAGTTATTTATTATTTGAATAATTTTTTCACCGCAATTCAAGAGACTTGGAGGAGAATTACTAAGCATCTGTACTTCTGAGTATAAGAAATGCAGGGTCTACGTATATTTTGCATAAAAGATACAGGATCTAGGATGTAATAGTTAAAATGAATAATTTTCTCAAAGTTCAACAAGAGAGAGCATTCTTAACGAGTTTTTTTCTAAGCTCTGCACGATCATATTGGTATGGAAAGACGAAGTCGTCTAGAATACGGAAAAAAAGATATTCTAAAAGAAAAGAAATTAGCATCGCATGCAGTTTACCCATAACTTCATTCAAAAATACCCTTGCAGTAAATTTGGGATAAAATTTATTTATGGTTGCTAATAAACTTCCTTTAAATCCAAGCTGAAAAAACCACATACGTAATATTAATACGATTTTTCAATCAAGTAAAAATATTTTCCAAACAGGAAGCTAGTAGTCATGTTAGAGAAAACATTTTATTCATTAACTTAATTAACATAATATTCTTCATAATTTCCCCGTGCTTATAACCCGGTTATACTGTAGTCATTTATCATGGATATTATAGTTTTGCAGTAATTTAACTCTAATTTTAATGGCAAAACAAATAAATGATTTTATTAGATATTATTAAATAATTTAAAAAATGAAATTACGAGTAGGTAGCTTTACGACATAAAATATTAAGTGATTATTTTCTAAGGCAAAATATATCTTATTTTATCTACAAAGTAAGTAAGGTTAGTCATTTAACAGACAGAACAAATATGATAAAAAATTTATATGGTTTACCTATACATATATACACCTGTATTTCATGGCATGATCGACTTTATGCTTTTGTTGGGACAATATCTCCCTAGATCAGAAAAATATTGAAACAGTACTGTGTTTCTTGTTGAAATGAGTTAAACAAAGGTTTTGCATAGCAAAACGACTTTTTAATGTCTGTATGTTAAACATTAATATGAAATACAGACATATAACTTAGTGAAAAAGTAATAAATTAATCAAACGTACTGGATTCCCTGTGCTAATTATTTTTTAAAAACCAAAGGAAAAAGAAAAGTATTTTCTTTAAACGTACATCCTGCATTCAGAAAAGTTTGTTACGTAACAATATTTTCCTTCCTTTTGCCTTATTTACATTCTCCATTTCTTAAATCTACTTCGTAACGAATTTTCTAGCAAAGTAAAAACGTTAACATTAATAGGCTAATCATATATATAAGGGGTAACTTGAAATTTGATAACGATTCAAAAAATTCCATAAATCACAGGAAAGTTAATTTATATCAGGAAACCTGAGCCAATTTTTATGTATTTTCCAAATAATTCTGTACACTTAACACCGTTTTATTTTTGTTTAATCTGACTTGTCGGAGAGAGGTGTAGGTGGTGGTGTCTGATACCTTGGAAGCTACATCACCAATTACGTCACGGTGGCCATCTTGGATGGATTTGACCTTGAAATTGAACTTTGAACTTGAACTTGACCAAAGAAATTGAACATTGATATTGAACTTAGACCTTGATATTTGACCTTGACTTTGACCTTGACCTTTGACTTTGACCTCTCGAACGTTGCAACTATCGTTAAATCCGCCATATTGGATTCATACAATTTGAAATCGAGCACCCCAATCTAAGAATGTTGCACTTTTAGTTACGGTCAACATTTTGAATTCTAATGTCATGTCCACCATCTTGGATCTGATATCACAGTCACTTTTTTCAATTATGACAGCAAGTCCGCCATCTTATTGTCGTTTTACTGGAGGCTGCCATCTTGGATGACGTCACGAGCGCCATCTTAGTTTTTTTTCTGTTCTTGTGGAGGCCTTAATCTTGGATACCGACATCTTTGTTTCTGCTGTTTGTTTCTATAGAGCACAAGCATCACTCTATATCATGCTTGTAAGGCCGATGTTCCCTTAACTACAAACGTTTTTGTGGTCCTTATCGACATATGTATTTATGTATATATATTTATTAAGCCCCAGCCAACATAAGTAGTACAAAAGACATTGGAAGCGCGGTGATTCGAACTATGAGATCTTTGATCTCTGGTTTAGAAAACATACGAAAAGTGTAATGTTCGGGGATTGGGGCGCTCGATGACACGATGGATGAATTCTATTTAGCGGCCGTAACGAAAATCGCAACGTTCCAGAATCAAAGATGGCAACCGTAACGAAAACTGAAACTATTCAGAATCCAAAAAAGGCGACTGATATCAAGGTCAAAGTTCAATGTCAAAAATCAAGGCCACAGTTCCAGGTCAAAGATCAAGGTCATACAATTTTTCCGCCGTGACGTAATCGGTGATGTAGTTTCCGAGGCAGCAGACACCACCATCTACACCTCTCCCCGACTCCAGGGCTCGGAAATAACAACACACACACACACACACATATATATACCTACACTACTCTTGTCCAATGTCTTTGTGCAAAACTTTTACCAACTTAAGAACGACTACCGGATGCATTACACTTAACTGAAATAGAATGCTCCGATCACACCAGCGAAACGGGAATAGGTTGCTCGAAAGTAAGTTGGCTCGTCAAAGAAAGGAACTTGTTACAGTTGATCGACCCGGCGCGCCGACTCCAAGCGGCGCGGTTTTTTTTTAAATATTATTTACAGTCGGCGCGGCCCGGCGGGAGGTTTGTTTCGGAGTTCTTTTGTCTCCGCATAAACCTCCCGGTCCGCCGGGCGCAGCTGTGCGCGGCGCGATCCGAGACTCAGCCCTGCGCGCCGTAAGACGTAAGACGACAGTTGGCCGCGTGTTTTTAAAATATACATTGCGTAAACTCAGCTCCGAGACGCGGCCTGCGGCGGGAAAAAAGAAAAAAAAAAGATCTCTCTTCTCCCACACGGATCGCCCAGTTTTTCGACACGTCGCGGGACGAACTGTAATCGCCACCGTGTTGCCCGCGATGCCAGATGTTGCTTACCCCTTAATCGTACAAACTCGAGGGGGAAACAAAAAGTCTCTCGTAGTGCGCTGTCATCAGGACCGAAACTGCTGTTCAAAACTACTGCGTCGGGGACAAGTATTACTTTTACCCTCCCAACTTTTTTTTTTTTTTTTTTAATTTTGCAGGGACGGTATCACACGTTTTTTAACATTTTTATTTTTAATCATACGGTTCCTGAGCCATTTTATCACGGAAAATGATTGTATGTTTTTTAATGGCATAAACACAATTGAGAATTTATAATAAACCAACGAAATATGTTAATCTTAATTGTGAAATTCTGCGTTACATGTCCACAAATGTAAAAACCAATTAAAACAATCTGATACTTTTGTATGTGTTTAGCCTAAATATGAAAAATATATAATTATCATTTGCAGGGTCGGCAGAGTTCCGATGAGAAAACGTTAATTAATAATGATATTACATTTAATAATAATGTATATTACTTACTTTAAAAACCATTCATTAAATTAAACAGTAAAACAACTGAAAGATAACATATTGGTTTCAAAAACTTCTGTGCCATAAACGTTTTGTATAGTTTATTACTGAATATTTTCCATCGTTAAGACAAATGACAAAATGCCTTTTACATGGGCAATGACATAGTGCTTTTTACAGTGCAACGTACGTACAACTCAACTTTCTAATCAATACTCTGCAACATCGAACCTCAGTACGTAATCTTACTGCAGGCAGATATACATATCTTAATGGGTGAATCTTAATGCATAATGAGCTGTTCCTGATTTAGACTATCACTAGAGAAAAAATTAGGCAATAACACAATAACTCTATTATAACGTTATGAAATAGACCAAGGTAATGCAATTTGCTTAATCATATGTATTTACCGAGTTTTTCACCTATAGATCAATAGTTATAAACCATACTCTTACCAACACTTATACTAGAACATTATAATAACCTTTGATCAATAACACTCCAAACACACACAATACACTATTAAATAACATAATGACTGATAAATACCCAATTAGTTCAGAAAGCACATGTACATTACAATAATATTGTCGCGGGTTGAAATTTTGCAGGGTTGTTGAAATCAAATTTAGGGACTTTACTGACGGGACTCTGGGCTGGCTGCTCTGTTCACTCGTCAGCGCAAGTGGCGTGACCATGTAATTGGGGCACGGGGCCGGCGCGGCGCGCTGCGGGCTTGCAGAATTTTGTTTGTTTGTTTGGCCGCGCGCTGGCGCAGCCACGGGCCGCAGTTACTGGGGCGCGCTGTCGTAACAAGCCGCGCGGTGTGGCCTGCACATCGGGGTAGAGGGGGGGTAGTCTTCCCAGATGTTCTAGTTAGTTGTTTAGTAAATTTGACTTCAATAACGAGCTTTTGTTATGCTAGGCGCGGCAGGGCGCGCGAATTTAAGCGCAAGTGATTGGTGACTCGGGGCTCACTCAGGCGGAGGCTATGCGTCTCACCTGTGGTCACGAGTTGTTAGTTCGTTCGTGATGTAGGAATTCAGGCTCACTCAGGCGGAGGCTATGCGTCTCACCTGTGGTCACGAGTTGTTAGTTCGTTCGTGATGTAGGAATTCAGGCTCACTCAGGCGGAGGCTATGCGTCTCACCTGTGGTCACGAGTTGTTAGTTCGTTCGTGATGTAGGAATTCAAGCTTTCGGGCGGAAGCTATGGCCGACGCCAGAGGCCACGAGTCGTTTAATTTAAGTTAGGTCATAATGTAGTCATCTTCAAGCTTTCGGGCGGAGGCAATGGCCCTTGTCACTAGTCGTTTAGTTATAATTTTTTAAAATGTAATGTTCGTTCGGATTTTAAGGGCAGGAGAGGCCCCTACGTTAGTTTTAAGTAATCGATCAAGAAAGGCTTTTCGGAAAATGTGAGTATGGACTTATCTTTGTTTTAATTTTAAGTATTAATTATGATTTGAGGTATTCGGAAGGACTAGGGAAGTGTTTAGTGAAGTTCTCTCATTCTCTCTCTTGTAAGGTCGTTCAATCGTTAAGGAAGTAAAGAGATTATTGTTTTAAATTGTAATCCCGCTATTTAAATGTTCTTTAAAATGATGTTGAGTATTTGACTTTAAGAATAAAATAATTTTAATTAAGTATTATGTTATTTTGCAAAATCTCCTTAGTTCAGCTCTCACCAGACATCCTGTACGGGATGACGAACCTATGATCCTAGGTACAGTAAAGTATTTTATGAAGTTAAGACTAGTTGATGCCAAGCGAGTTGTTTCTATGTAAAGAGCTACGATTCTCGCCCCCCCCCCCCTCTGAAGGTGGATCGTGACAGAAATGGTGGAGGCGCCGGGTAGGTTCTATTTCTGGAGAGAGAGAGAGGTAGATTTTTATGTTTATTATTAAGTTAGTTTCAGCTTCTGATAGCAGGTTATTAAGAGTTTACTTGAGGAGAGGATTACGGAATTTTAGTCTATAGTGGAGGAAGTCTTTGAGATTTTTTTTTTGACGTAACAGATGTTTATTTGAGGATACTTGTAAGGATAAAGTTTATAGTGATAAGTTGTTTTAAGTCGTTGAATTTATTGTAGATTTATATCGGGGATTATTACGTGAGGAGAATACGTTATAAGTTAAATGCTTATTAGAGATAATGCAAGTGGTTTAATTTAATTGAAGTTCATTTTAAGATTGTAGGTTAAGAGAATTATAATTTAAAATAAAGTTTTTTGTCGTAAATAGGAATTATTTTCAAGAGAAGTTTGTTTTGTTTTCGTGCGCGTAGGAGACGAGACGTACGAATTAAATCAGTCGAGGAAAGGATAAACGTTAGAAAGGAATTAAAGAGAAAACGAGAGTTTATGTAAAAGAGAGTTATAGAATTTATAGTGATGTTTTGTTTTAATTAGAAAAATGTTGAGAGTTGTTTCAGAACGACACGTCAGTGGACGTGGCAGAATGAACACGTGACGGGGAGGTGCTGAGACCTAGCGGAGAACGGAGGAACCGCAAGCGAGGGTTGGCGCACCTGATGGAATTCGGTGACGTCACGGGCTCATACGGAGACGTGGACAGGCCGTGACCTTGTTTTGATCAGCTGTACGGTAACTTAACGATAAGAAAATAGACTATTGGTTAAATAAATTTAAATTTAAGTGTGTTTTAGGAGAAGAGGAACTTTCAGTATGTAAGTAATTTAATTTAAGAAGTGTATGATGTATAGGCTAGAAGTGTTTCGTTGTAAGTTGTTTATGTTTTTGTTAGTTAAATTCTACCTCGGTTTTAAAAATATTTTTTTTGGGATTTGTAAACATTATTAAGGAGGTACACTATAAAATCGATAAGCATTGAGAAAACTGGGAAGGCTAGATTTTGTGTGTAGAGGGAATTTACTCCAAAAGAACAGAGAGACAAAATTAATGTTTTCATTAGGGCGAGGGACCCTAAGGTGAGGCGTTGTGTCCCTGGGAAGAAAGGGAATTGTAGCGCAGACCATAGGAGATGGGCTGACTACGGAATTAAGGGTCAGGAGAATCCTGAGAGTTGTGAGTAGTTTGGGGCAGGAGTTCCCCATGGTAGTACCGAAGTGGCTATCCTGTATGGGATAGGGTACCATTTCAATGAAGTTTGTTGGTGGGGTTAGAGCCCCCTGTGTAGTGGGCCTATAGCAGATAGGCACTACAGTGAAATTTTTGGTTATTTTGTGAGGTAAATTCCATGGAGGTTAAGTAAGATTGGATTCAGTTAGGAAGGAGGGAAATGAGAAACATTGCTGTAGAGAGTTAGTGTACTTTCCTAATGTGAAATTGAATTTTACTAAATTAATTTAGGAGAAAGTTTTGTTCGGTAAATAAATAATAATGGAAGATAGCTAGATAATTAATTAATTTTTTTTGAGTAAGGTGTTTTAAGTAATGAAATAAAATAAGGTGAAGTAATTTGAATAATTGGGGAGGAGTTTCTTTAAGAGTTTAGATAATTGTTTTTGAATTTATTGAGATATTCAGCCAGTGAAGTTTGAGTGTGAGAGATACAGTGAGATTTTAAGGAAATCGGTTGTTTATTAATTAGGACAAATGAGATTTTATGATTAAGAGTCAGTAAGCATAGTTAAAATTTACGACATGATATTTGTTGACAGTTTACAGTTATTAAGGAGAAAACAGAGTAATCTATTTATTTTTATTTTAAGGGTTTGAAGATAAGATTATGAATTTTTTTTTTGAAAGTTTCTTGGGCATGTTTGAATAATTTTTATTTGGATTTTAAGAAATTACAGAGAAAATTTAATTGATTTACATTAGTTTGGAAGTATGGAGGTTTAGTGTTCGATTAGCCCTAACTTGATGGTCGGATCCCAAAAGAATGCCGTAAAACCGATAGCCAATTGAGAGGAATGCGGTAGGCGCTTGTGTAGAGGGGTTGTGGGAAAACTCCTTGGGACTGATGGCAGATCAGGGGCCCTAAATAGTGTGTGATGCTGTAAAACCAGTGCAGGGAAAGCCTGGTATGCTTAAATTTTTGGGCACAGGTTAGGTAAACCTGGGGTTCCATGGGATTTAGTCATGTTAGCTGCTGTGAGACATTAAGATTTCCAGGCTCCATAGTAAATTCAATGTAAATTTTTGTTTTCTTAAAATAATAAATTTGTTTTTAATTTTTTTGAGATATTTGATTTGTAACAGTGAATACAGACCCCGAGGAATAAGAGTTGTCATGCTGTGAGAGGAGAAGGTGGTAGGCCTAAAAGGGTACAGGCACCACAGAGGTTATGTGCATTGCATAATTTAAATATAAGGAAACTTGAGAATTTGAAATTTTGTTGTTGGTTTGTACACCCATAAGAAGAGTATAGGCAGAATTTTTATTGTTATGAGATGTCTAATTTAATTGAAAAGAAGAAAGTTTAAAGATGCAAGGTAACATTATTATTGTAATAATTGAAAGAGATTAAGAGGTAGAGAGAAATAGGCAGTTTTTGTTTGTAAGTACTAAAGTTTACAAATAGAAATTTAGTAACTAAGAATGAATAATAAGTTAAGTCTAGTGTAAAAGTTTTTTTTAAGTTTGTTAAGTTAAGAGTCACAAGTAAATTTTTTTTTTAGAGAGAATGTCTTTGATAGGAAGTATTAGAAACTTATGGGAATTTTAGGGTAACATAAATAATGTAGGTAATGAATAATAAATAGATGGTAGGTCTTAAGTTAAGATTAACATTTGAAGCAGAATTTAATTAAGAAGAAGGAAAATAAATAGGCCTAATGAAAAGAACAAAAAAGGATTTTATGGTAAAGCATTTTTTTTAAGTAATAAACAATGAATAATAATGTTGTTTCAGGGTAATGTGTACTAATAATACAATTTTTTTTTAGGACCAAAGAACAGGAATTATGTAATTTAAATTAACATGTATTTTTGAAACTGTTACAGATTCCTTAAGATGAGCTGAGCAGCAGTCCAGTTTACAAGATGACAAGAGTTCGAGAGACAAGATACAAGATCACTGAAACAAGAGCCAAGACTGAAGATTCAAGAGAAGAGAAAGCTGGCAGCCATGGACTTACAAGTGGAGATTAATAAGGTCATGTAAAGTTTTATTTTTTTTTATGGAAGACAGTAACTGGAGTTTTTTTTTTGTTATAAACATTATTTACAGAACTTTTTAGGTTATAGTAATGTAATGGAACTAGTGAGTTGTGGTAGCTGTCAAAAAGAACTAATACCTTAAGTTTAATTTTTAAAGTTAATTTTCTTAATTTACAGAGGGATTAGTAGTTTTTTTTTAAACCTTATTTAGGTTGGAATTTAAATACAATAGCTTATTATAAATGTGTACGAACAGTTCAAGTTCACAGTACTGATAGGTAGGTCAGATGATCTTATTGATTTTGATGATTTGTTGTTTTGAGTTGATTTTTAAGTGTTGTGAATTAGACAATGAAATAGTTCTGAAAACTTAAATTATTTCAAGCTAAGAAATAGTAAAGTTAATTGTAACTCAAAGGACACCAGAATTTAATTTTTTTTTGAATTAGTAATGTTTGAAAATTTTATACTTTACAAGAAAGGTTATAAACAAACAGATCGGATGGAACAAGGATGCAGTAAATCACAATTTCATTTAGAATTATTGATTAGCTTTTGAGGTTATGAAGTAAAAGTAATTATAGTTTAAAAGTTTGAATAAAAAAAAATGTTTTTTTTTATTTGTTTGAAATAGAAAGTTTAAAAGTTAATTAGTCATGATCTAGGTGGGTGATGGGGTGGGAATTGGCCACTCTTTTTCCCTATAACCTCCCTAACATGGCCTTCTATTACAACTAACAGAAATAAAGAAGAAGAAAAATGAAGAATTATTAGTTAGAATGTTTCTTTCATGAAGATACCTGATGAACTTTTACTGTTTGGAAGAATAGAAGCAAGGTTAGTCAGATATTTTTACTCAGAAGAAGAAGAAGATAAAGCAGTTTTATGACTCGACAAGCCAGAGATTGGTGTTTCCCCTCTGCGCTTCTATTGACTACGTTGTTTACTCTCATGGGATAGCTGGTTCGGCACCATGGAGAGAGATTGGTGGGCATTGTGGTTGCCCCCAGAAGAAAAGAAGAGTAGAAAGGTTATGGGTGGGTCATGTGAACTGACCTTCAACCCAGGTACTTCGTGGGGACTATTTGCTGTATAGAGAAGATCAAGACTCAAGAGTTAGGGAAAATCATTTGAGGTCATGTTTCCCTTCCTTAAGTTTTTCCTATCAAATTATTTGCCTGATTAGATTATGCTAAGGGTGGGATACTTTATGTTAGCAGTTGAATTAATTAATTTTATTTTTTTTGTGTGTTTACATCCTTGCCCATCGATTGCAGTTTAGTAGTTAGTTTTGTATTTGTCAGGCGTGATGGTAATGCCTGTTGATGATGTTTCAGAATTGTAATCTGTTCGTGATGAGGATGGCACAACTCCGAAGCAGATGTGGGGAGAAGTTGTGAGCTGCCCTGGAAGCCAGTCCAGTAGCTGTTGGAGTTGAGTGGTGTTTGCTGATGGCCAGCCCAGGGAGCTACTCTTCTCGACAACACTGACTTCGAGGAGTTGCACCAACCTTCACGAGATAAGAGTTTAATTAATTGAAACACTGTAAGGACACTTAATTTTTTTTGAAGAACGAAAGAAGTATGGTAATAAACGGAAACTGAAAAAAAAATAATAATAATTATCAAGAATTTGCACATTGTTTAACGAATACTGAGAAACTAAGAACAGTAATTTAATTTGTAAAGAGAGCTTCACTAACAGAACAATTTATTTTAGAATTGAGAACTCGAGCCTCTGAAGGTTCCTGTGAGAACAAACCAGATAAAAGTTTTACATTTAATTTTATGAATACTTGTTGTTTTAAAATAAATCTTATGCAGAATCTAGATGTATGTTCAGACAGCAAGGAACTAAGAAAATTATTATTTTTGTGAAATGAGGAATTTATAGTTATGGTTTAATGGAAAAAGACAATTTGTAATTTTGAGGTAGCTCGATGGGGCTCGAGCTCTGTGAGGGGAGGGTTATGTCGCGGGTTGAAATTTTGCAGGGTTGTTGAAATCAAATTTAGGGACTTTACTGACGGGACTCTGGGCTGGCTGCTCTGTTCACTCGTCAGCGCAAGTGGCGTGACCATG
Organism: Bacillus rossius redtenbacheri; assembly: GCF_032445375.1. Taxonomy (NCBI): domain Eukaryota; kingdom Metazoa; phylum Arthropoda; class Insecta; order Phasmatodea; family Bacillidae; genus Bacillus; species Bacillus rossius. The sequence goes on from NC_086334.1 coordinate 29,716,668, forward strand.
TAATTGGGGCACGGGGCCGGCGCGGCGCGCTGCGGGCTTGCAGAATTTTGTTTGTTTGTTTGGCCGCGCGCTGGCGCAGCCACGGGCCGCAGTTACTGGGGCGCGCTGTCGTAACAAGCCGCGCGGTGTGGCCTGCACATCGGGGTAGAGGGGGGGTAGTCTTCCCAGATGTTCTAGTTAGTTGTTTAGTAAATTTGACTTCAATAACGAGCTTTTGTTATGCTAGGCGCGGCAGGGCGCGCGAATTTAAGCGCAAGTGATTGGTGACTCGGGGCTCACTCAGGCGGAGGCTATGCGTCTCACCTGTGGTCACGAGTTGTTAGTTCGTTCGTGATGTAGGAATTCAGGCTCACTCAGGCGGAGGCTATGCGTCTCACCTGTGGTCACGAGTTGTTAGTTCGTTCGTGATGTAGGAATTCAGGCTCACTCAGGCGGAGGCTATGCGTCTCACCTGTGGTCACGAGTTGTTAGTTCGTTCGTGATGTAGGAATTCAAGCTTTCGGGCGGAAGCTATGGCCGACGCCAGAGGCCACGAGTCGTTTAATTTAAGTTAGGTCATAATGTAGTCATCTTCAAGCTTTCGGGCGGAGGCAATGGCCCTTGTCACTAGTCGTTTAGTTATAATTTTTTAAAATGTAATGTTCGTTCGGATTTTAAGGGCAGGAGAGGCCCCTACGTTAGTTTTAAGTAATCGATCAAGAAAGGCTTTTCGGAAAATGTGAGTATGGACTTATCTTTGTTTTAATTTTAAGTATTAATTATGATTTGAGGTATTCGGAAGGACTAGGGAAGTGTTTAGTGAAGTTCTCTCATTCTCTCTCTTGTAAGGTCGTTCAATCGTTAAGGAAGTAAAGAGATTATTGTTTTAAATTGTAATCCCGCTATTTAAATGTTCTTTAAAATGATGTTGAGTATTTGACTTTAAGAATAAAATAATTTTAATTAAGTATTATGTTATTTTGCAAAATCTCCTTAGTTCAGCTCTCACCAGACATCCTGTACGGGATGACGAACCTATGATCCTAGGTACAGTAAAGTATTTTATGAAGTTAAGACTAGTTGATGCCAAGCGAGTTGTTTCTATGTAAAGAGCTACGATTCTCGCCCCCCCCCCCCTCTGAAGGTGGATCGTGACAATATCTACGAACGTTCACGAGTGTCGTGCTATAGTCCTTAATCAAAAGTTGGATTAAGATATGTTGTTCAGGAAATTTTATTCAACTGTATATATGGTCCCGAAATTTGTATAACAATAGTTATACATTCGTACCTGGCTATCTCTCACTCGGTCTTTCAAGACAACTACACTCGAGACCGCTGAGTTTTGTAGAATATAACGATTTTTAACATTCTATTCTAAATGTGGACCAATTATTACAGTCTCATAAACTAGCATGTAAAACAAGAATTTTTTTAAAAAGTTTGAAAATACTATTTATTCAGCGATAAGTTTACAAAAAAAAGAATAATAGGTGAATTCAGTCAAATTAACACCATAAGTCACAGTATAATTGCCAAACTTATTGGCAAATTACAAAATGACTAAAAGTTCTTACTATGCTCTGCACTTTAAACGACACAATATGAGATTTCATACTGAAAATGAATATAAACTGAAGACTTTACCAAGTTGATCATTTGTAAATGAACAATTTCATGCATAGTTAACATTTAATATGCTTTTGTTTCGAAGTATTTATTCCGTATATTACCACCCGTTGACTCATGTAGGATGTCGGGTTTGCTGATAAGGGCGTATCTTTGTTGTTTCCCGGTGAAAAAGGAACATAATACCAAGATCGGGTGATAACCCAAGAATTACACGTTGGCAAAGTTGTAACATTTTTATTAATCTTAAAACGAAGACTCTTGGTACTTTCACATGTCGTGTTCATTTTTCGAATCTGAACTGCCAGCTATGTGGTGGTCAGAGTTACATGCACCTAAATGGCGGTTCGCGAGTTCGCCATAAGAAACTTTCATTTTCCGAGGGTCACACACTAGTGGCGGTTTATTCGTCTTGGCTAGTGCTTGTGACTCGAAATGGTGCATTATAGCGGGAAAAAAGAGGCTGGGTGGCCATTAATGTTCTGCGCACACATTTGGAGCTGCTATGGTCATTTGCCAGTGTCTTTAAAGAAAACATTCCCTGTTCGATTTGGCTTCTCAGATATAGACACACATGGTACTCAAGTTTGAAAAGTTTGTGATCCGCTTTAAAACATAAATAAAATAAATACCAAAACTTTACTGCTGGAACACACATAAAATGGATCCATGCTGTATAGGAACATACATAAATAGTTAATTTCACTATGTATGTTATATTTTTCTTTATTAAGAGGCTTCATCACACATACCAGGCAAACTACTTTATATAGTTATTTGTCAAAAGACCATAAGTTGATATTGAAATATTAGTCAGTGTTAGAAGAATTAATAGATTGTCACTTTATAAAATGTTATGATTAACTAAACTGAAATTTCATTAAAACTGGATGTAAAAGATTGAATATTTAGACGATACAAAAAATATTTTCACATAAAAATTTGAAACAACCACTGTGTCGTCATTCGGCTAGAGACAACACCAATATCTACGTGCAACGGTTTAATATATCAAAATAAAATTACACTAAATTCAATAATGCAAGGGGCCAATAGATTTGTCGTACAAACTACTATCTTATTCGTAACTGTGTTTGTATGGAACAGTTGAACCAAAACTGTAGTTTCTAAATTATAAACATATTTTTTTATTGTTAATATTTTTCTTTGCGACTGGAACAGAAATATTCATATAAAATATTTTTATATTTGTACACTTACACATAAACAACTGTATAGCTACAAAATTGGCCCTGATGGGAAAGTATTTATTATAAATTTTTATTAATTACCAAAAAGTCCGTTAAAACTTATTTTTATTTATAAACAGAAGCCTAAACATCAATTTACATATTTATCACTTTAAAACTGATACATTTCCATACAAACTTTCATATATTATTTAACCACCTTAGGGGATAAATTAAAACAAAATCTTCTTTAGTTTTCACCTACGTTATGTAAGGAACTTCAACATAAATTTTCATGCTTCTAGACAGAACTGGTTCAAGCTGTGCGTTGTCTGCCGGTCAGTTAAGTTCAAGAGTTTTATTAAGTATTACGATAAGCGCCTTGTTAGTCTGTTGCTATGTGAATCCGTGTCTGTTTTGTTTAAGTATTTCACAATATTCATGTGCACAAGTCAAAATATTCTCTGAAGCAACTGTCGAAACCTCTCACTTTATCACGAAAAAAAAAAAAAAAAAAAAAAAAACATGGCAGTAACAACTGGCGGAAACGGTATTTTTTTTATGAAACATATTTAGGTTTCTAATAAATTCGCAGAGTAATGTATTCAAAGGGTCACTGCATGAGAAAGGGTGTTGATGCGAGAAGTTAGCGGAAGGACCTACGTACTTACGTTGTTTCGCCGTTAACGCGATGTAGCAAGTCCTATTTCGAACCGTGTCCCGTAGTCCCCACCGGTCGGTCCCTGGAAGCCGCACTCGCAATATTTTATTTAATTTTCCCCGAGCAAGGCCCCTCCCACACTCCTTTCCCGTCCCACAGTTTATTTCCTCGTCTCTCTCCTTTTTTTTTTTATCAGAACAAGAGATTTGATTAGCCCTCCCTCGTCTCCGAAGTAAGGAGAAGGAAAAAAAAAGGTTTGGACGTTTCCCGCAGCACTCAGGACTCTTGACGCGCGCTCTGACGCTTTGAAATGGCGGTAAATGCTAAGCATGGGTGACATTTCATCGTAGATCCACTAAAAAAATACTCCACTTGAATCTGTCAGTTCCCTCAACTCGTTTTCAGGGACTGAAGTTTCATCAGCAAGTTCTACTGGTTACCCAGCAGGAAAACAGCTCGTCAACGTTTTTTGCAAAACATGTGAATTGATTCAAGTGGTCCACCCACACGTGTCTCGGAACTGCGCTGCGGCGTGCTTAAAATATAATTTAATTTTTACGGGAAACAACTGAACGTATTCCACGTTTCCGCACGACACAAAAATCTTCAAAATACACTAGATGCCCAATTTTTGACGTGACGTCTAATAAATCGATGAACACTGGCTGCACGCACGAAATTGTCCCACTACGGATGTCCTACTACGGATGTCCCACTACGGATGTCCCACAACGGATGTGTTTACGCATGCGTGGCATCTCTCTGGTATGTTGCGGACGGTACAGAGAACTCGGCCTGCACATGGCGGCGTACTGGTTCGAGGTTATTGTTGTGCACCGCGCGACGGGAGTATATTCGCAAGGAAATGGCGTTCTTACAAGTACGTATTATTTTAATTACTAGTGTAAATCAGTATATTTAAACAGTGTTGTATAAGTATTGGTTTAGCTGTGTAACTAAATATGTATTGCAGGTATGATACTTTTCACGCTTTAGTTTGACATTGGTAATTATTTGTCATGAGTTATTATTTGATCAACTAAATCACACACCGTATTATAGTTATGAGCCCACGAGCGTGTAAATATTTCGAGTCCAACAGAGAATATGCTAGTTAAAATAAATTCAAACAAATATCGTGAGTGGAATAATATTAATATATAACTTCTGAAAAAATTGTTTTCTACATGGCCTCGTGGCTGCGCAGTTAGAGCCGCTAACACACATTCGGTAGGTTGACGGATCAAATTCCGCCGACTGAAATTTTTTTTGTACTTGTAAAAATAAATACGGCGCGCACGACACTTCAAAAGTAATACATATATTTGAATTAATGAATGCAACTAAAAGTAAATTTATTAATTAAACTGTAGATTTCATTTCACTCCTTTGTATCCATACAAAATAGTGATAATTCAATAAAAATGATTCAATTTTATTCATAAAAGTATGCAGAGGTAGATTTTATCATACAAAATATAGAAAAATTTTAATAAAATTTCTTCCTCAAAGAATGTAATATTTATAATGCCTAAATGGTTTGGTTGCAAAAACCTATTGAGAACTCAGTCTCAGGCCGAATATGATATTTCCTTTTCTTCTGGATCAATCATTTCATCAATGTTTTGTTATGACGTTGTCACGTTAAACTATCGTCCGTAAACCAACTTTACAGACAACCAAATTTTTTGTAGTTTATGTTTATTTTTATTTTTTTTAAAACACCAAGTCTTTCTTAAATGATTGTCTGAAAACTAATCTATTATGATTTTGTTTACAAACAGTTATTTTCCAGGAAACTGAAAATCATCAATTATATATTTTTTAAAATATATTTTGCAAAATTGTAATAAACAAATTAACAGATAGTTAGAGAATAATAGTTTTTACGTAAGCGAAAAACGTTTTCTTCACTCTATTTACTATACTACGATAGTGTTTCTCTAAATCGACATGGGAGTATAGGATTCTCATGGGTTGAATGCATAAACTTCCTACAAGTGTTTATTTAAACAATAATTTCTTTAAATGCCATTTTAGTCACATTCTCAATCCATAGTAGGTATTTGAGAAAATTATTTCTTATTTTACAAACTTGGAGTCCATCATGTAATGCTTGCCAAAGTTTTTCGTATGAAATCGTAGTCACAAAATAAGTAATGCTTATTGCCAAAAATTCACAGGTATTTAATATGTATTGCATTTTCTCAAGAATTCGCAATGATAAAATCTTTGCTCATTCTTCAGTATAAGATTTTCTCCATAAAATTTGGCTGGCGTGACTTAAGCTTTAAACTCTGTATATTAAAATAATGGTATGGGATACTGTAAAAATAATTTTGGTTTAAAGATGGGATTTGAACGGAAACGAGCAAACGTACGAAATAATAGCGCAAAAATACCAGGCCTGCATGGTGTTTGTGTTGTGTTTTTGAAGTGAATAAAACTTTTATTGATTTAATTTACAACGCGTTTTATGTATGTGTGAAAAAAAATTAGATAATATTTCTGAGGATGTATTTTAATATGCTTTTCACATAATGGATGAAACATACCTTTATTTATTTAAAAAAAAAAAATGTGAATTCAAAAAAAAAACATTAGTAGATTTTTTTTTTGTATTTTGCTAAATCAAAATTATTTTTGAAGCACGAACAAACTAAACTATTTACATAATGATTATAAAAATTAATATAAGTTTGAGAAAAAAATTGGTTGTTAATAAATGTAGTTATTGAGTACCACTACCAAAGAATATCGTATGTATCGCCGAATTTCATTGGCTAAAATTAACAGTGAGATAAAAATTGTGAACCGATTGTGCAGGGATCGTGTGTGCAGTCGCGTGCTACGCTTGCCAAGTTGAGTCCCCCGATCAGGATCACGCACGCCTCTGCTCTGCCAGCGAGCGACTCGGCGGAATCCTCGTTGATCGCGTTAATAGGTCACGGCACAGCCGCCTAGCACGGGCCCGCCCGACTCTACGGCGCTCCGGAGGCAGCGAGCAGCAGCGCCTCGGGTTGAAAGGTTCGTTAGCTTAACAAGACCCGCCATTAGCGCGCGGGGAGTGGGGGTGGGGGGGAGGTGTACGGAGCGAGGCGCGGCAAACAGTAAGCAAGCCATTTCCATAAGTAGCTTTGTCGAGGCGTCTCCCCGAGCGCGCAGAAGACGAGGGTCTTGCACCGGCGCGGTGCCACCGGCGGAACTTACGCCGCCAAAACTTCCCGCCTCAACTCCGCGAAGAACTATGCTTACAAAGTGTCCCCGAATCTACGTGAATTCATTCTTTTGTCTTCGGAAAATTTACGGTACTGAGTTAATATATATATATTTAACACGGAATCAACAATTACAACGAAAAAAAAAAAATTCAGAATATTGTCGATCATAAAGCAGACAACCTTGTTTTTACACTGTTACCAAAGAAACATATACTCGAAAGTGGGAATCGCGTGTCGTTTTTTTTTTTTTACGAAGATCCGGTTGTTTGAGATCAGGAAGAACATTTAGTTTATTTCAGATTAGTTCTTCGTTGGGAAATCCGTATATTTACTGTGTTTCTAACAGTGTGGGGCACGTGCCGCGAGAAAGAGAGAGAGAGAGAGAGAGAGAGAGAGATTGAGAGGAGGTGTAAGAGCTAAAGGAAGGAAGGGAGAAGGAGGGAACCGGCATCCACTTCCTGCAACGCAATGCCGAGCACACACCTCCTCCCTCCCCCCCACCATCCCCACCCTCAATCACCCTACTCCTCGCCCGAAATCACATTTTACTTGCTTGTAATTCCTTTTATCGGCTCCACCCAGCTACCCCCTGCCCCCTCCCACTGTTCCCGACCCTTGCAAACAGAACAAAAGGCCTTCGCAGTGCGTATATGAAAATGAAATATCCTGGCTGCGCACATTCAAAGCGGTAAGCGAATTTTCCCTGCCCTAAACAAAGGGCGGGTGAATTGGATTTCCCACGATATTCTCGAAACCAGGTCGTTGTAGCGAAGTATTTTCCAAAATAAAATATGGTTTGTTTTTAAAAGGCTTCGATTCAAGAATATAATCAGATTACACCACAATTAAATAAAGCATACAATAATGCTTTTAATATAATTTGACACGATTCATTACCATTTTTTTTGATGCCCTTTAAACATTGGCGGGCCAAAGAAGTGAATACATTTATCGAACACACGGTGAATCAGGAGTCGACCGACAAACATCGGCTGAAGGTTAGTTAGGACAAAATAATTTGAAGGAAAAAAAAAACATAACGAATTATGATACAAACAGCTGAACCTACCATTATTAAAAACAACTCATTTTACGACAGCGACAAGTTGATTAAACTAGATACAGACGCTTAGATCACCATTTTAAATAATTTATACATTATTTTCAAAAAGAAAAAAAAACTCATCTCCCACTTCAAAACACTTTTAACTTGTGGATATGTTTATAACTTAATTTTTTTTCCTGATTAGCCTGTAGTTGGAGTTGTTCTGTTGAATTCTGACTCATTCCTTTCACCAGCGATAAACTGCCGCCACTGCCAATTCGTTAGCTTCACTAGCATTCAGTCAGAGAACTAATTGAATTCGGTTGTACAACAGAAAAGAGTGAAGAAAAAAAAATTGGGGAAGGAGTTTATTTACCTTGACATTTCGCAGTGACGTTTCAGAAGTGGAACAATATGATTGGCTCCCGCAGTTGGCCGGACCTTTGTCCGCAGCTTGTGCGCGCGCGGGGCCGACTAGAGAGAGAGAGGGAGAGAGCGGGAGAGAGTGGGAGAGAGTGGGCACGCGCCGCGGTGCCGACGAAGGACAAACGCACGCGCGGGAAACAATGGACGGCGACGCCGAGTCCTGACGCGTGCTTCGACCGACCCATAATTCGCGGACCGCTTCAGCCAACCTCCCTTGCTATCATGTCCACTAAGGCTCGCCCGCCAATACAACATCTCCACAAAAGAATGCCCCAGTTATAAATTTTAATAGTACCAATTGTAAGCGTTTGATATTGTTTGTTCAAGGACAAAATTAAAGAGTGACTCAAAACAGTTTTAGATAAGCGCATGCGCGAGTACTGCTTTGTTGTTTTCTCGCTTGCAGCGCCACCTACGCAAAATGGCGACTCGCGCAATTTGATAAGAGTGAATCTGCACTTTCAACCCTCCACATTGAAATATCTTTGTACGAGAGTGGTTGAACGTCAAAATCCCTGACATTTATATTGGTCGTAATGGTCGAGACGAGAGAGCTCTTTTTCGCTAGCCTCCGCGTTCACATGACATAACGGCATACGATTTTGTTTTACTTTGGGGCTTTATTAAAGATATTGTATATGTTCCGCCTCTACCTAATGATATGCCCGAGTTGAGACACAGAAATGAAGAAGTTATTGCTTCCATTTCTTCGGACGTGTTGACCAAAGTGTGAAAAGAATGGGACTTTAGGTTGGATGTGTGCCGTATAACAAAAGGCGCACATATTGGCCATTTGTTAGAAAAACTAGGTTAGTTTGCGTTCATTTTGGTGTATGATTTGTTATTAAAAGTCAAAATTAAACTATTATAATATACCATAGAAACTAGGGTATTCTTTTATGGACACCCTTTGTTTCCTTACATTAACAATTATGGGCAATATAATAATTTTGTGTTATCCAATAAGTGGTGTTTTAGTGACATAAAATTTTGCTGTCAGAAATAAATTGTTGTGGTGAGACCATAAAATGATTCCTTTTTCAGTACAAAGTATTTGGTAGGGGATTTAAATTCTCTGCAGGTCTCAAAAGAGATTTTTTTCGGTGCAAAAAGACATCTAAGTATTTTTTTTTTAATTTGGGACTATTCTTAAGGCTCGCGGTGAGTTAAGTAATGAGCTCCCATTAACTCTTGACAACTGATTCGCACCATCCTGAATATGGCAAGTTTTCAGCCACAACTTTAAGTACATATTATTATTATTTTTTACAGTTTATGGCTCGTCGAGGTGCATAACTTTAATTTGAACCATTTTTAAAACGAACGTTTGTATAATATTTATTATACCATTGTAAAATTTGTTTTCCCCGCAGCACAATAATTAGTAATTTCCTACCGTCGTGTCGGTGACAACTGTGGAATGGTTAATTAATTTCAAAACTGGAAAAAAGATAAATAAAACACGTTATAAAAATACGTTCTCCAATGCCAACAATATGAATAGTACTTTGTGAGAGAGGATATAGATGAGATATTTATGTATGTACATGATTACACTTTAAGAAATGTTTGGTTAAGTTTCCTAAATATTTAAAAACATTTATTAACCTTAAAATATATGAGAAATTTACTAAAAACACATGGTGCATTTCCCATGCATTTGCCTTTTCGTTAAAAGCATCTAGGATAGGTAACATAATAATATTAGGAAAATCTTTACCCTTTTTTTCTAACTGCGCCACAGAGTTGGGTGATGAATTTCAGAAAAATCTCTCACAGCGCAGGGATAAGTCCTCATTGAGTTAGGCCTTCATTTTCATGACCGACTGAAAAATACCCAAGATGGCGGGGTGTATGTTATTATAAAGTGCTGCAAATTACTGCGTAACCGCATAGAAACTTGTAAAAGTGAGTTGTGCTGTCGTTTTGGTGCGAGTCATTCTCCCTTTATATAGTTTGTATTTTCTAAAAGAAATACAAAAAAGAGTGAGTGAGTTGGTGGTGCATAATAATTTATTTTTCTTCTTTAATAAATTCTTAGGAACTTAACCTTATAATTATTCGTTTAAATTTCACAAAAAAAATTAATGTATAGGAATAATTTTTTGTTTGGCTTAAACATTATTTATTTTCCTCAAAAAAGATTAAATACATTTTAATATTCGGTATCTTTGTTAAAACGTAGGGCAAATAGTCTCGTAAATAGTACAAATAAACAAACTTTAAAATGTTAATTAATTTTATCGTTTATGCATTAGACCAATTACTTTAATTGGGAAATAATTTGTACTTTAATCTAAAAACGTTATAAGGTATTTCCAATTTTTCATTCAAATGGCATATTCACGAAGAACAAATCGAACTTAAATTGTGAACTCGATCGAACTGTTCATACAAGACAAGAGCAAAAGGTCGGCTAGTTTCGTGGTTTATCTGCCACTAAGCGTCACTGCGAAACAGGACTTGGTTTTATTTTTCTTCATAAATCTTGGTGAATCCACGATGAACATGTGTTTCAGTGCGCAGGACTGAGCGCGGAGAGCCGCAGATAACAAGGCGTTGCAAGAAGCGACGTACCTGAAGTTCTCACGGCAGGGCGATACTGCGGCGGTTAACATCGCCTTCCGCTGGCTGCATGGAGGCGCAGACACAATTTTGAATTACTTTGTTATTTTAGGAAGGATAAACATTTCTTATGATTATTACCATAAGGCAAATTGAATTACAGTTTGTCAACTAGACGTTCGTTTTCTGTGAATAAAACAACTTTGTTTACGTTTTCATGACGTTCCGAGTCAGTTATTTGATACTTATGATTGTTACATTAAATATAATAGTAACAAAAATCGAAAGGAAGAACTGACTTAGCACTGAGGTGGCGAGGAAGATTTTCCTCGAGTGAAAAGTATTCAACCTGGCTGGAAAAATCTAAACCGGGACTTTGGCTAATCAGGTTGGTAGTCCTGGCCACTAGAACAAGCAAGAACACGTCAATCTGAAATTTATACGTATATATATAATAGCCTGTCTTATAAACTTTCCTCTCATTAGATATTTTAGGGCGTGTGTGTGTAGACATGGGCTGGGAAATACCAGAAAATACCACGACAGTTTAAAATACTCTGAACATCTGTTGTACAGGCGTTGATGTACGCCATCCGCATAACAGTACTGATACACCAGGTTGCATAACCCACCATATGCTACAAAAAAAATTAAGTACTAAAGAACTCTTTGCGTTTTACCACCTGGTTGGTAGTATTTTCGTTTATATTTTTTTAAAAAAAGAGAAATATCTTCAGTGGACGAGATCTTTGGTCATTTCGTGGGTCCGATTACGATATTTTGCATGACTCAAAATTATGAGCACCGAATCAGAAGAATGTAGTTCGGAACCCATTTTAATACGGTCGACCCCTGAGGTGTTGTGGAAAATAAGACCCCTTACTCTACCCCTTTATTTTTAAAGTTGTAGCGTTATAATACTGTATTGTTAACGTAATTGAACGTCTCAAAAGTTTGTAGATACCCAAAGGTTTTGTCACGTAAGCGAGCCGAAATAAAGCTTTTTTTTTTTTTTTTTTTTTTTTTTTTTGCAAATTAATCGTATAGCTTGCTGTTCATGGTTGCAGCCTATCTTCGCTGTTATGTCTTGGAAATCGAACGTATAATTTACGATTTGACACGCTAGTTCTTTCATTAGGTGCAATAATTTTTATGTAAAACTGTTTTAGATGTCATTAAAATAGGCCCGTTTTCAGCACCAGCTATTGAAATATTAAGTTAATGATGAGAAAACCAATATAGATTGCTACAAGTGATTAAAATGCTTCTCTACTACCAATTAAAAATAATTGATTTATAATTTAAGACGAAACAATCACAAGTTTTTCAACATCGCTTTCACGTACGAAAAATTAAGTTGAACTTAATATTTGGAGATATTTGTCAACGTGTAACGACATTCTACTGATACGAACAGGAATTTTAATTTTTCTTTACTCGATAAGCTTATAAAACCGAAATATGGTTTTGTAATGAATAGTAAATGGCTGATAGTCGAGATTATTTAGTACGTTAACAAAATAAAATTTCTCATTCCCGTTGGTAAAAAAAACCGGCCCTGATATTTCAAAGCTACAATCCCCCGTTATCTTCATGGCTGTAAGGATACCCGGACGTAAACAGATCGTTCAAATCTCGTCTGGAGCATATGAGCTTCGCTCTTGCCTCCAATCCCTGTGTGTTATGTGGCTCGAATATTATTAAAAATAAGTTTTTTTTATCGTCCCCCCTTTAACGGATGATTTTAATAACTGTTACTCGGAGATCAACGCTTCTGGGAAAACCAGCGATCGTAAAGCAGTCGGCGTATGGAGACTGCGAGATATCACGCTCGGAGATAAACGACACCCGGGTTGTAATTATGAGGCGCTATTTTTTTTTTTACCCTCCAGCTATTACGCGGCGTTGTCCGAGTGCGAAAAGACGGGCGAGGGAAAAAATAATAATTTCACGTTTGCGGCAATGACGTCTCACGCGGTTCCAGCAAGCTCCGGGCTTCAGGCTCCGGGCTCCGGTTGGAGCACTCGTGTGTGTGTGTGTGTGTGTGTATGTGCGCGCGCGGTGTTCAATTTTACAACCCCGCAGTGCACAGAACAAAAAAAAAATATGAAAAATTTCCACGTATATTTGAGACCAGTACGCGCGGCGCCATGACGATGATTTCACGGCGATCCGCGCGCAGTCGTACATCGTTTTGTTTGCTTCAACGAAATTCGTTGGTTATTCGGAGAAATGCATGTACATCGTCAATTCAAGATAGTTTTGCACTGGAAAATATTTCGCTGACGCTTTTTGTTTTAGCGTAAACGTTCTTTTTGTTTGGTTAAAAAAATTGTATTTTGTTTTTTAATTTTCGCTAAGCCAACAATTTTTTTTTTTTTTCGTCGTATACAAACTGACTACGACACGGGAGGAGAAGGCAGTGGTGTTCATGTTTGGAGCAACTAAACTCTCTGATATATTCCGAGCTGACGTAAAAACCGTTACACAGTTTCGGAATATAATAATTACATTACAGTAATGCCATTAAGGTAGCCGCCTGGCAGGGCGTAAGAGCTCTAAAAGCGCGTGGGCGCTAAGGACTACTCTGGCTTGCGTATCACAAGCCTCGTCGCCTCCACGCACCAGGCAACGAATTAACGTGCAGTATTCGCGTCCGTAACGCGCCTCTATGGGACTTAGCGATGGCCCTAAATTTTGATGACGTCATATTAAAGATAAATGCTCATAACACTTCTTTATACTATATACAATGCTACGTGTACAATTTTTTATACCTAAAAAGGTTCGTGAAAACACCGCTTCACGAAACCAATGAAGGAAACTTGTAAAAAGTTCAATGGCTCTTATGTGGTATTCGTAGTCAGTTACATTCAATAAATCTCGAGCGGTTTCTAAATGGGTTTTAACACCTGGAGTTCTGCACACGGAACTCTTTTTAAACTCCCTCTTAATCTCTATATGTTGTGTATCAATCTGAGAGTAATCTGTGCAATATTACGGCAGTTATAAATAAAAAAAAGTGATGTATATTTGAAATAACGTTGGTTGTAATGCATTATTAAAATTTATTTGTAAAATTCTTCTTGGTTTTTATTAACACCAAGAACTAAATTAAGTCGTTTTCATTCCATGACTTGATGGAAGAAAAGTTCCTGCCGAGATGCTGAGTGGCAGTTTGGAAGCAATGTTTCGCACACCCCCTCCTCTCGTCCCTTCATGTGCTCGCCCCTCCCCTCCTCCTCTGACGCCGAGGAAGCAGCTCGTTGGTGGGGCTTGCCCCGCAATCTCGCCCCATGCCGCGATCACCGGCCTCTGGCGCGCTGCAGTTCCGCCAGTCGCCGCGAGAGCGCTCGCATGAATAATGCCGCGCGGGTCGATCTACTCGTAGACGGAGGAAGAGAGCGGGCTTCCTTCGGTTGGAGAAAGGAAGGGATATGAAGCGCCCTTCACCCTCGCCCCCTTCCTCGCACGCCCGGCCAATAGACTATAAAGATACGACGTACCCCGATTCTTGTCCTCTTGTCCAGCACTATGTTGCCAACCATAATGCTGAAATCACAATATAGCGACGGGCGCGATGCGATGGACGCGAATATTTTTCTAACCAATCACGTTCCACACATCTGTGACGTCAGCGGACGAGACAGACTTCCCGATTTAAGAATTTTTTTTTCTATTTCCATTTATATTTCCAACGGCGTTACTGAAAAGATCTTCAGAATTTAGTTTTCAAAAAATGGTTAGACTGATAGATTGGTAATACTATAAAAATTCGTGTATTTTCAAGGTTTTGTTTAATAAATTTATCTGTGATAGCTCTGTTCACTCACAGTGGTTCTTTCAACTGAATATTAAATTTGAATTATACACATTTCTTTCAAATATGTCGATTAAAATTAAAACTTGCAAACATTGATGGCTGATTTATGTTTGGTGCGTACGTGATGGCCAGATACGCTTTTTAATTAATTGTTTATACTTGTTTGTTTGGGAAAAAAGCCACGTGTTCACATCAACGCGATATTCATCTGTTGCATCGCATTCTTCGTTCCGCTTTATCGCGCTATTGTAATAATAGTATCAGTGTCGAAATAAGATGTAACATAAGATGTTCTTTATAAATTATACTTTAACTGTAAATATCATATTTCTTTACAGTAAAATCGGTTAAAAGAGGCGTTTTCCACGATCGCGTTTACGTAAAAAAATTCCGGTACGCGATCTTACAGGTCGCGTGTAGTGATGTATACATACAAAATACATTTATCTTTGTGAATCTACCATCACATTACAGAGTTTCCGCTAAAAGATCTTCGAGGGGTGCGTTTCTAAAAAGAAGAATAAAAACGAGAGTTCTGTGTCTTGCGCTTAGAGGCAACGAGGCGTCCATTACCGGAGGAGGTAGTGTTTTGGACTTGGAGCACGCAAAATAAAAGGTGTTCTCAAGCACACAGACAAAGTGCATTGCTTCCCACTAAGGAGTTACGGTGGCTGTGTGGTCAGACCGCTCGTCTTTCCCCAAGACGATCAAGGTTCGATTCTCCGACGGGGTCGAACAAAGGATGTGTTCGCAAGCGAGGAAACGTGGCGGACGTTGCTGTGAGCCGATTGGTGTTTCCTCGGGGTACTCGTGCACACCTCACCCATCCGTATCGACGGCTCTTTGAGCCTGTCCTCGTATCCCCGCTGGCACCGCAACCCAACGTCGCAGGCTGCCCGAATCACGAACGAATATTGCGGGAGAGTGAAAGGCGCTGACACAGAGAATCAATTTCTTTTCTGGAAAGGAGAATCCTCAATAATAAATACAGTTCCTAGAACCTGGCGGAAAGGTTATCGAAGGCACACTAGTGCAGCATGTCAGAAAATGAAAGTCCCATTTATGAAATATATAAGTATCAACTTTAAGCGTTGTAGAGCGTTGGTTCAAGGTCAAAATTAAAGAGTAACTCAAACAGGTTTAGATAAGAACATGCGCGAGTACGGCTTTGTTTTGTTTCTCGCTTGCAGTGCGAAAGAATGGCTCGCTCTCTAATTAGTAGAGGGTCAACCTAAAAAACTTTATTTGGCAACAGGGTGGAGAGTGTTTGAACGTCGAAGTCCCTGACCGTTGGATTGGTCGAAATGGTCGAGACGGTGAAGCTCTTTTTTTCACGTTCACCTGACATAACGTCATGCAATTATTTTTTCTTTGGGGCGTTATAAAAAAATTGTGTCTACGTTCTGCCGATAAATAATGATTTGCCAGTGTTGAGACGCCGAATGAAGAGGTTATTTCTTTCAATTACTTCAGGCGTGTTGACCTAAGTGTGCGAAGAATTGGATTATAGGCTGGATGTGTGCCGTATAACTAAATGTGCACATATTGAATACTTGTAAAACAAACTAGTTTAGTTTGCCTTCAATTTGATGTATGATTTATTGTAAATAGTTTAAATTAAACTGTTATAATTTACCATTGAAACTGGGAAATTCGTTAATGTACATCCGTACTTGTAGCCACTAGTGTGCTATTCAGATTTGTGGTGCAAAAAAAAGTTGAAAACTCGAAATTAAATACAATAGATTCTCTCTTAAAATATTTTAACATTAAACAAGAGGAATAAGTCTGTATTACGAGCCATGTAACTTGTCTATAATTTGACAGTTCTCAAAAGTAGTTACCATAGTTGACGTATCCTTCTGCCACTTTTGTTCTGACAAGAGTGTCAAGAACGTGATGTGATGTAGAGGACAGTGATGCTTTGCAAGTGGCAGTCGGAAAATGTGTGTGACTGGTACTAATTCTGAAAAATGAAATATTGTTAAAAGTAAAAAATAAAATGCAGAAAAAAAATTACAGTAAATTTTAAACACTAAAAATTACTTAACAATAAAAGTATACCCATTTAGACTAGTTCTGCCGTGGAGATATTTACCAAGATTAATCGATTTTTAAGTTATTAAGTAGGAGTTACACTTTTATTAAATTAAAATATTCCCTCAAATATTCATTTTTGATTGACGAATCGTCCTCTGTAAAAGTCACGAAAGTCAAGTCAGTTTCTACAGGTAGGTCTAGAAGCATGAAATTTTGTATATGAGTTCCTTATATAACGTATGTGAGCACTAAGAAAAGATATTTGAAAATTTATACCCTAAGGGGGTTAAATAGGGGATGAAAGTTTGTATGGTAGTGTCATTTATGAAGTTATAAATATAAAATATGGTGTTTAGGCTTCTGTTTATAGATAAAAATCAGTTTTATCAGCATTTTTGGCAATTCCATAAATGTGGATCACTCTCTTATCGGGGCACACGGATATTAAAGTTATATTTTTAAAATTTACCTGAAACAGTGTGCCGAATAAGGGACAAAAATATGCTTAGTATTAAACGTGTATAGGTGTTATCAAATGTGTTTTTTTTCTTTTAATTATAGCAGAATAAACTCGCAGAAATATTTTCGAAACGTACTAGCGTGCTTGGAATATGCTTATAAACATGCTTGAATGATGATGATTATTACTCTTGCCATGACCAATTTTGACCAACGTGGTGTACAACAGTTCTGTATAAAGCTTTCATCCTATATCAAATAGAAACTGCCAATGTGATTATATGCCAGTTGGTGCCACAATCATTCAAATGAAACTTAAAGTTAAAATGACTCAAACTTGACAGGATAACATTAAATAATTCAAATTAGTCTTTAAGATTCCCGCGAACCATAAATTCTGTATGAAATATACAACATTTACAGGAATAACTTTTCTCGCTTTGCTGTGTGTTTATTGGTTTCAAGCCAGAAACATGAACTCAGCCACGCCAATATCGGGTATCAGAGGCGAATCACTCCTGAAAATAGTTTCATTGCATCTTCGTCCTCCACAGTTGAGTAAACAGAAACGACAGCCGACGAGACATAATGATCCATGTCTAGCCCGGCCTTCGGACGTAAATACGTTCACGGTCGTCGGGACGACACGAATACATCACCTGGCGCGAAGCCAAGACGTCTCGCGTTATGATTGGCACGTCGTTTACCCTCCGCGGACAGACAATTCGCGTCGCGATATTATGTTAGCAAATGCAACCCTTCACTCCCACCTCCCTCCCCCGACCTCCACTCTCTTATGGCCAGTTGCACCATTAGAGTTCGTGTCGTAACCTGGTTTGATCGCGGAGCGACCTCATTTTCTGTTTCACCATTTGTGTTTTGAGAGATTAAAGAAGATCATTGGAAACTCCGAAATGAACCGAAAATGCTGATCTGTTCACACCGGTGATCTCGGATCGACATAGCGCGAGCATACATTTCCGGAATTTTTACGGACTGTATTCAGGTTTCATTATATCAAGAGGTAAATATAAGGGAACTACATAAAAAATTCGATGTTATATATAACACATGTGTCTAAAATACAACTTCTTCTAGTGTTGCAATAACTCCTTCAGGTGAAATACCCATACTTAAAGTGTTTTGAAATGATCGTTATTTTAGTTTAATGTATAATCTGTTCACGAGAGGCGAAGTCCGTGTAACCCAAGCATGTATTGGCGCAAAGTTTAGAGGGTTGATCCCTGGATCGTTTTCGGGTTAAGATCACTGGATCGCAGATCGAAGAGCAGAATGTCGCAACTGGCCATTAGTTGGGGACCTGAAGCAAAAAAAAAAAAAAAAAAATGAAAGGAAAACCTTTCGGGTTGTATTTTGGACTGAAGCCACACACGTTGGGTGAGCGCGGACGGCTGGTGGGCTGTGAAGTGACGGGTGGCCGGTGAAGAGGATGGTTAAAAAAATTCGCCCACTTGCGCTATGTTCTCTACCTCCTCCTCCCTGGCCTCTGCTGCTCCGCTGCTTGTATTGTTCTTCTCCGCCATTACGCTGTTCACCCGAGATGTATCTCGAGGTGGCGGTGTTGAAGAGTGGGGGAGAGGGAAGGATTTGTTCACAATGAGAGGCTCTCAAAGCCGGGAACGGCACCGGGCCTGTTCCGTATTTCTGGACCTCCCTTGACGCGCGAAGTGCCCGGAGGATCGCGAGACAGTTCTTTCATCGGTGTTCTATCTTCGTATCTCCGAGGGCGCGGGCAGCGGACCTGGCCGGCGGGCGTGTCTCGGGGCACGCTACGCGACGGCGCGGAACGGAACACGGAAGCGCAAGATGTTTACGTTTCTCCCTCTATCCGTCTGCTGATTCCACGCTGCACGGATACGTAACCAAACGGCCACCAATGAGATAGTTCGGAAATTTCGTGACCAACACAAACATGGCAGCAGTTACCCGCGTGTGTTGAAATTAAAGTTTGATTGCTAACGGTGTATTGCAGTGAAATAAGTTTGGACACTTAAAGTTCTAAGTGCAAGGATAGTTACCAAAGGTATTACAAATATCGAATTTCATGGTTACCAACCATTAATTTAAACGAAATATCCTTGAGAAACGATTTCTTCCTTCATATTTTATTTGTTGAAATGGCAATATACTATTTGCAACTTCAAATTCGAAGAAAAATATATAAAGCAAATTTTTTTTTTGTTGGGCCCTAAAGGTTGTGTAGATGAAAGCAAATTTGAAGGCAATGGGTGGGAGACCCCTGTCTAAGGCTTTAGAGAGAGAGAGAGACTGAGTGTCCGTGGGCAAATAATTATGTCAGCCAACCTCCCCTTTACTAAAAGTTCAACTTTTCAAACCCTACAATTAAAACATATTCTAAAGACTGCAGACATTACCATGGCCAAAACCTGTAAGTGTGACTTTTCGCATATCGCATAACTTGTAAGGTTTACAATTAATTATATTAACAATAGACATGAAGGGAATTTTTTATGACATCGAAAATAAACCGCAGGCCTCACTTCTTCATTCTCCTCAAACGCCCTTCACCTGTTGACAACTTTAGTGAAGACATGAGAAAGGTGTGAAAGGAGAAAATTCCCTAGGGATGAGGTACCTTCAAGCTCGGTTCACAGTGGTTTCGATATCCCTTCTGAACATTCAGCCACGCCATGACAGAAATCCAAAACTGTGGTTGACATCACGTAACCACCTGGTATCCTAACTCCAGTCTGTACGAGACGGCCAGGTGACGAAGTGGTGAGACGGTCTGAAATCCAGGAGGCTCCGAGTTAAGATCCCCGACCCGCCATCTCGATTTTGAGTTTTATGTGACTTCCCGAATAAACTCCAGGAAAATATTATAATGCTATCTTTAATATAGTATATATAAATCCAGTGTCCCGATGTTTGTTTCCAGTGAACTCTTCACCAAGTCAACCGATTTCGATGAAAATTGGCATTTATGTGCAATTTTTTCCAACTTGAGAGATAGGACGGTTTTTATTTCGATTAATGGTCTTTATAATTTATAATTAATAATAAACTGGTTATCAATGTTGATTGGTGTTATTAATCGTAAGTTTCAAAGATAGGTTGACCAAAAATATTGTACTAGCGCTTCATTAAACTTTAACGGTGATTTATTATAGTTAGAACTAATCAGAGTATTTATTAATAAAATGAACTGTGTTTTATTATAAGTAAAGGTAATCAGAGTATTTAATAATAAAATAGAATTAAAAACGTTATGTTAATATGTGTTTAATTTTGTCTTTTATATCCTTTCTAAATCACTCAGCCACAGCAACGCGTGGCCGGGTCGGCTAGTATTTTATAATTAGCCATGAACTATTTACTTTCTTTCCCAATATCCTTCATTGTGTTGCGTGTGTTTGCATTTTATCCTGACATCGCAATCAAAGATCGGCTAGATCCATGTAATAAATAATCCCCATAAAAAGATTTTGAGAGTTATGTATCTAGAATTCACTTTTTTAGGACTCCAAGACTGGCAGTTTATATATACTTCGGAGGCATGATACATTGTCACAAAAATCATATTTTTCACGAGAGCAGTTTAACTACAGTGTAAACTCTTTATAACGTCACTCTATTTAACGACAAACACCTTAAAACGTCGAAACTGCTTGACTTTGGTTGGTTTACCTTGTTTTCGATACAATAATACACTCTATATAGCGTCACGCTCACTATATTTAACGACAACAATACGGCATTATAAATCATTTCATTGTATGATGAACTTGCACATGTTTACCTCGGTCACTAGACTTTTGTCAAGTTGTTACACGATATCATTATCGCAGTTGCTTACAGACTTTCAAACTGTAAACATGGCAAGCAAACGAAAATCTTTGAGTATTGACGAAAAAGTTTTATTAATACGCTGAATAGAGGCGGGAGAAAAGATCAGTGATGTTGGAAGACGCTTTGGATTTAGCCGCTCTACCGTGTCTACAACATAGAAAAACAAAGAAAAAATAACATACTATACGCAATAAGTGTTGTTATTTGTATTAATATTAATGTTCGTGAGTAAAATGTGTACTATATTAGTAAATACATATTATTATAGAATAGTAAAATTATATCTTTTATTTCTCGCCATTTAACGACCACTCTCTATAACGCCGAAAAATGCTCAGTCCGTTAAGTGTCGTTATATAGAGTTTACACTGTAATTTAAAATAGTGAATCACTTATTTACTCAGTTAATTTTTAATGCAAATGTCTGCACTAGAAAGAATTTCAATCGATGGTCAAGTGGTGGTCAAGTTTACAGTTAAAACTGCATTTTGTCCAAAATTTGACATAGTGTCTTATGCTTCAGAGGTAAAGATATAATATATATATATATTTATTTACATACTAACTGGAATATATCATTAGCAGGTCGATACATTGTAAAAAAATGTCTATAGTATTATTTTTAAACAAGTGATAAAATTTCCTAATCTAAATATGGAAGGGTAATTACCGAAAAAAAGGGTATATTTTCCATCGATTTTTTTTTATTTTTACGATTTCCTAAACAAATATGAGTGATAAGGACTCTCATGAAATAACTTAACCATTAGTGATTATTTATAACTCTCATAGAATAGTCCGATAAATTTCCAAACGTTTTGCTACGGTGTAGTTGCGTGCACTCGAGCCGAGAGCGATTTCCGTGCTGCGCCGCACCAATGGAAAAGAAGGTGGGGATGGATGGATCAAAATAAAAATATCGATTTTTGGCCATCGAAGCGTAGCACTTGCCCTCTGAGCGGTGTACCACGGGGTTGCAAGACAATTTTATGCGTTAAGCCTCGGTCACAATAGGCTGGTAAGGGGTTCGCACTGCGCTCAGTAGCAGTAGCGGGTAACGGTTTTGTAGTACCGAGCTGGTGTGGAAAATGTGTTCTTGAGGGCCTCAAGTGTGTCTTGAATGCTTTTTATTTCAACGCCACAAAAGAAATATTTCATCTTGCAGAATTTAATTTGTTCATCACCATCGTGAAAGCTGAGTCCTTATCGTCCTTTTTAGGGCAATTATTCTAAGATGTTCGGGTAAGGTAGCGAATAAGTACTGCCTTGTTGGGACACAACTCGTGGGCCGTATTCCAGAACGTGTCCAAATATAATCCCATTAAGGAAACAAATCGGCACATGTTTTAATAAACGGCGCCCTGCGCGAGGCTAGAAATTAGTTTCAATGCATTCTAGCGGTTAGTTCGCAACCATCGATACTCTTGTTTCGGCAAACATACTAGAGATAGCAGCAGCATCACACAAAAATAGAATGGCTTTTCCAATATGCTAAAGTAATTACTTTTAAAGATGCGATTATTTTTTTATGACCATTAAAGAGTACAAAATGTATTCCAGGAGAGTTTCGCTACCATACAGTTTCATTTGGCACACCAACACACCTGGTACGTCCTCCGATGATCACAAAAGTGACTATATATATATATATATATATATATATATATATATATATATATATATATATATATATATACGAGTTAACGGCGAAAGAGGCGGGTCCGCCACCTGGACGAAATCGACGAAAAAGTGAGCTGTGCGCATGCGCGAACTTTGGGCAACAGGACGGCAACGGGTGGGACGCGAAAATCCGTTCCCTAAAAATCAGGAACTGGCCGTGTCCTACCGTGCGCTAGGAATAGGTTTAGGGCACAGGTGTAGTATATTCAACACTTAAGCCCTTTTTTTTATGTCCAGGAATGCCCGGGCTTGGAACCGCGCTGGCAGGACACTCGCCGGCTGGCGTTGGGCCGCAGCGAGCAGCGGCTGGTAAACCAGCCTGGTGGCACCAAGGCTTTAATTAACACCTCTTTGCCCGTGTGCGGTCGTTTTCGGGGGCAGGTTGGAGCGGCGCCAAGAACGCCCTGGGTGCACCGAGGGAGGCTGCCCACCGGCTTCTGTGCCTTCTTCTCCTCTAGCCCGTTTTCCGAAGGGGGGGGGGGGGGGGAAAGAAAAGGTTTACGTTATCACCTCTCTGCCTTTGGCTTGCTTTCACTGTATACACGCGTGCGTATCGCCTCATCCCGCCGTACTGAGTTAGATCCAAAATTCCTATCTAAGGTTTATTCAACTTGCAAATTTGACTTCCGTGCGTTTTCTTGATATTGGTTTGCACATGTGTACTACTACTTTGCTTTGGCCCCTAATGACCAATTCAACAATAAAGTTTAAATATACAACAAATCAAAAAAACATCTAGGCACTGTTATGTTGCCTAACAGTGTCTATGTTGGATTTTAAATCACATCAGTCAGTGTATATCGAGGATTTGTACCAGGTGTCTAATTAAAAAAATATATATTGTATTGCAATCGATATAGTTTACATATTTTTATGCAATTTATTTCTTGTAATTTATAAACGTTTCCCTGTTAAATTCAAATTTCGGATATTCTTTAAATTACATATTCTGTAATATCTACTGATATACAATTTTTAACAGAATATGTTAAACAAAATTAAATGTTTTCGACTCATTAGTTGAAAAATTTATAAATTATAGGGTATTCAAATAACATACCGATTTTTATATATAAAAAGACATATTATTTCGTTTAAAAAACCCTTTTTCGAGGAACTCTATTTTCCGTAGCATTTTAATGTAAGGCCTAAGTTAACAAAAACCAATTTTGATAAACATTAATAAAACACACTGATATTTTACTCAAGGCATAAATTAAATAATATTTAAATATTACAAAAATATTAATAGCTATTAAAAGAGCTATAACATCAAATTTTAGATTATCGCATTTCTGTAAACGAGAAACTGAACCAGGGTTCGATTTAAATTTATTTATTTTTCATTATTAAACCATAAAAGTGAAAAGTTTTCCATTAAATTTAATTTTCAGTTAGTGTTTTATATTTTCTCAATAAAATAGAATTTTGGTGAACATTTTTAACACACGGTCACTTTACTTTAAGCATAACTTACCTAATCCATAACCTCCAATAATTATGAAATCAAAAAATCAGAGAAATAAACGTATCTGTCATTTATATACCTTATAAGGATAACCAGAAAATTTTAAGACGGATTTGAACCATTTAATATATTTTGATAACGAGTAGTATATTAAATTTTTTTTTTATTTACATGAAATATGGTATTTAGTTTTTTTTAGTACTATCTCAATAGAAACCATTCTTATTGAAAACTACTATTTCATTACTTAAGCTAGAAAATACGTAATAAGTAACCTCAATTTCTAAAAATATGCTATGAAAAAATTGTTCGCAATGAATACACGTTTTATCAATAACAGAACTGACGATATGAGTCATTGCTCTTTCTCTCTCCCTCTCTTTCTTTGCGGATGTGTACGAAGCCTGCGAAGGTCTTGCCCGTAACGAAGTGGTACCAGATTTCCGTTGTACGTTTATGTGAGATTTATACTGAAGATGTGTGTTTTTTAGATGTATTTTGTGTTATTCTAAGATATGTTCAGTTTGGTGATGACACTAATTATAAATGTCAAAAATCTGTTTTTAGCCTGTTTTTTGAGTTTCATTCTTCTTGTTACTAATATATATTTTTAGATATGATATATTTTCACCTACATTTTAATCATTGTTGAAATCTATCAATAACCGTTAATTAGTTATTGTACCAGTTATTACTTTGTTTTTACCCTTAAATGTCTCAGAATATATGGAATATCTTAGATAACATATACCTCAGTCCCAAAGGTACTCAATTTGCTGCTTTCTTCTATTTTGATTAATTACGCTGTTTGGGGACAAATACTTGGTTTAAATAATTTTATAGAGAAATATAAACCATCGATAATTTTTAAATATTTCCCAAATATTTGACAATTAACGAAAAAATATGAAAAGTATTGAATAATTATGTATGTCCACATTCGGTTCCCCTTCCTATTCACTTCATTCTTAAATTACAGATTCAACAATGTATAAATTTGTTAAAATCTTTTAAAATAATATAATTACGTTTATGTTTTACTCAAGACGCCCATAAATATTTTTTACTGTTTTATAAAAACAGACCATTTAAAATATATATTCATTTCAACTTCTCTGATTAACAGCGTTCAAAAAGATTTTAGAAAATATTTTTAACCAAGCTATTTTTAACTCTAAATATATTTACAAATGAATACTTGAATATTGTAAAATTATTAATCGATTGAATTGGTGTACAATCGTGTGAATTTAATAGAACTCTTTTAAATACAAATATTTTCATGTGGAACAGCATAACATGAATCTACGCCACAATACCTCTAATTTCAGACATTGTCAATATTAGTCACTAAGTTAAAAATGCAAAGCTCTCTTCCCCAAATAGAGGAAGTAAGGAGATAAAGCTACAAAATAAATAAATAGAGAACTGGCTTCAAACAGGCTTATTAGCTGAAGATGTAACATTTTTGTTGAGTCATTGTCACGTCGACAGAATTGCAGGTTCCAGAATTCGGTTTGAGAGGGGCGGGGATTTTTTTTTTTGTGATCACAATTACGTACTGTCGGATAAACTGTGGGGAAATATTTTTTGAAAATAGCCCTCTACCCCATTTTTTTTCTCACTTTATTCTGGATACATCGCTGACACGTAACAACAAAAATTAGAAAGTTCTGGAAGGATTTGGCCGTGGCCCACAGCATGAGTCCCTAGAGTCGGGTGTTTTCGACGTCCACCCGGCCACCTGATGGCAAACGTACCACGCATCTGGTACGTCTGGCAACACTGCAGTGTGGGCCTTCGCGGGCAAAGTGGAGGGGGGGGGGCAGACCCGGTCGGAAGGGGCTCCTCCGCTGCTGATAACGGCTATGCATTGTCAAATAAAAAAGTGTTCTCAGCGAACGAGCTGGCGCTATTGAAGCCCCGCTTCACGGCGGGGCTCGAAGGTGCTAGAAGGTGCGCGCGTATGGGGGGGGGGGGGTGGAGAGGAAAGGAGACAAGAAGCAGAGGCGCTTTCGCGCTACGTATACATGTGTGGGACTTGATAAAACGCGCTTTTATTTTATGCAGCCGTGGAACAGGAAGGTGAGAAAAAAAAATGGTGGAAAATGGAGGTGTGATAAGTGTTTTCATGTGTTTCCATGGTATGGGGAAGATTTATTTTTAAAATTGTGTCCTCTATTCTCAGCCGCGCGGACAGAGGAAAAAAAATACGCTTGCACATATAGAAGCCACCCAAGTAGGATGCTGAGCCATACGTTAGATAAATGTTTAAGAGGTACACGAGTATTCACCTCTACGTTTGGTAATCTGAATTTAGAACTTATAAGTATATGCCGTAAAGTCAGTTAAATATAAATTGCGTGTAGGCCACATCTTAGCACCGAAATGAAACTTTTATGCAGAGCTGCGACAAAAAATATATATAACGTGCATAACTTCCTGAATTTATTTTTTCCAATTCCAAAGCTAGGCTTCGTGTATCCAGGTGGTCACCGTTTCTTTATCCACGGGTACTCCATGGACATGTTAACACTATTAAAAAATGAAATGCTCTTTTTTCAGTGTCTGTGTGATAGAAAATATTTCATCGAGTCCCAAATCCGGGCCTTGAATTTACATATAAATTTTGACGTATGACACATTTCTGTTTTATATAATATTATATAATCTACAAAATTGTACCAAAGTCTCCTTTTCACACCTTGCTCAATTAACATGATTATTTTATATGGACGTCATATTAAATAAATTTTGGAGATGGGGTATTCAGGTAATCACATGCAAACTGAGTAAGGCAAAGTTGTTTATATGTTTATTTTATAATGTGTTGTAAATCTGAGCACCAACGTACAAGCAATTCGAACTTAAAAAAAATAATTTAAATAAATGGAAATAAGTTATAACCAAATATAAAGTGCACAGTCCGAGCTAAATGTCATTAATTCACTGACCTAGTATTTACGAGCACTGGGTGTGCATTAAAGTGGTTACGTGTCAATAATCACGGAATCATACCCTCTCATCCCCTTTTAGGCTACATGCGGAACTCATCCATTCAGCACTAACGGTTCACAAATGTTCCTGAACAGTGAAACGAATTATTACAATGTATCGGTAAGGTCAGTGGTTAGGAATTTGAATAGGTAGTTTATAATTTATTAGTTAATTTTGCTGCATGTAATTTTTTTTCAAGTTAACAAACTAGTTTACAGTGACAAAAAATACATATGAAATATCTCTGGTGAATTAATGTTATATATATATATATATATCGGTAGTATATATATATATAAGTATAAATTACAGATATATATTCCCCTGTGATATAAAGAAATTCGTCATCCCATTCCCGCTTTATGACCTGGGTACGATGAAATTACGTTTCTGAAATGTATCCGACACATTGTGTGCTGTATGAGCGTGCAGTAAAAAGCTAACCATGATTTCTTTTCCCTTCTTTGCTGAATGCTAAGCTTGGCTATAATCTTCCGGACGGCACTGCCGTCATAAGTTAAGCCTTGGCTGCAGCTATCCCGATAACGATGTTGACCGCGAGTGGAGTAATTGGGCCCTTTGGGTGGTTGCAGTGTTAGGGCTGATGGGGGGAAAAGGGGGGCAGAGGGGAACGGAAACAGCGTAACCAGACCAGTGACCACGGCGGCTGGGAACCTGGGTCGTCAGAGGGCACACGGGGGAAGGAGAAGGGGTGCTAATAAAGGGTGAAATTACCACTTACCCCAACGTCACACGGCGTCCCTCTCTCGCTAATGACCCTGGCCTCCTCGTTGTACTCTAATTACGGCCGCAAACCTAATGAAGACACCGAAGGATATAAAATAAAGAGAGAGAGAGAAAGAGAGAGAGAGAGAGAGGTAGGATTCTTCTGATTGGTCGCTCGCGCGTGACACACGATACTCTTCTTTCCACCCGCAAGGGGGAACGACCGACCACTTCAGGCACAGCGGTCACCAGGTACCACCTGATTCTATTGCCCGGTCAACGATCGTAACAGTAAACCTGATCTGAATTCAGTTGATTGCTTGCTTTATCGATAGAGTACCGGATCATTTATATATACATATATATATATATATATATATATATATATATATATATATATATATATATTCCCATTGTTTCGCTGTTATGATAAGCCAGCATGAATTAAATTTGGTACAGGCGTGTATTTTTGTGAAAAATGTCAATGATTATTTTTAAGTATAGGATTATTTATGAAACAGCCTTCCCCCTCCTGAAAAAAAACATTCAGTTTATAAAAAAAAATTCTTTGTTACAGTGTATGTAAGTATAAATTTTGTGTAAATATTGTATTCTGGAAAGACATTGTTGTCGGATTCATCAAATTCCAAGTTCGCATATCGTAGCAACATGCTGCAGACATAAAACATAATCATAAAATAAAAAATTCGAATATATTAAACATTTTGTCATTTTGGAGAATTTATAGTCGTCCATTCGGAATAATGGAACATCAAACAATTAAAATATTGAAGCTATGTTTTCCTACATTCTTTCTTAAAATCACCATGAAGATATTTTGCGACATGAAATCCTCCCTGGCCTTAAAATGAAATTGACGGAGTGGGCCGTAGAAGTAAGACGCCTGACCCGTATCCTGAAAGTCCAGACTGGCATGGCGAACTTGGTCCCTGTTCTTCGTGGTTCCCCGACATCACTTCGGGCCAACACCGTGACGGTTACTGATTTCTCGACGTCTACACTCGCTGAAGCGTCACGTTCACGTGGCGATGGTCGTGAGTTCGATCTCAACTCCTCGTAATAAGCAACATTCATGAGCGCCGAGTCGGTACTCAAGTAGTTCGGATCCCAGTTTGGGTATTTCGGCAAGACACTCGTTTGAGCTGTCTGGCATCCAAGAATGTCCTGATTTTTAATGTGTGCGTGGAATGGTTGCAAAAGCGACTCTAAAGGCCTTTTTCCATCAACTGTCAACCCTCCGCCGTCACGTGCTACCCCTGTTGTTCGCAGAAGAGGTCTCTGCCAAGTGGGTCGTCATGCCTACGTCCGTCCTCAATAATTTATAGAGGTATCTGCCAATAAGGTCCGATCACAAGGACACGGATATCGTCCCGGGCCTTAAGTGGCTGAGAAATCCCTGGCTGTGCTACTTGGAGTCATAGGTTATCCGCGGTAATGACCGACGTGTATCCTCTCTCCATGGGGCACGAAGGCTTGAGCGCTGTTCTTAGGACATGCACAGGTCAATGAAAGTTTGAGCATGCCTCGGGTTGATTCTATGACGATTAGGGCTCCTGCTGATGTTTCCTTATTTAAGCCTCGGGATTGAATTGGATTTGTATTTGTGACGGTAGTGGTGGTTAAACCTGCATGCTGGGGTGGGCTCTGAGGGGCTATAAGAGTTGGATGAAAAGAGTTGGATGAAGGAGGTAGTACTTGCCTCGTAACTATCCGAGTGAAACTTGCAAGAGAGGATATAACACTCAGGCCATAACAGGCACGGTCTGAGTTGAAGGTCTCGGACCGATATAAGTGAAAGGTACGTCGGAGTGACTGATCGGGTGCTTGGTGCAGTCCAAATGCGATGTGAAACAACCCTATAGGCTCGTGACGGCTGGACATCTCTTGTGTGTCTGCCTCAAGAATGGTTGCGCCCGGTGTGTCCCTCAAGGTTCTCCAGGTACGGGCGTGCTGCAAGTGAGCCTGAAGTTGATTGCTGAACACTTAGGCCAAGCCGGCTGAGTGGTCAGATCACTTAAGGACAAGCTTTCTGAATGGTCAGATCACTTAAGGCCGAGTTGTATGAGTGGTCAGATCACTTGAGGACAAGTTGGCTGAGTGATCAGTCACTTTTCTCCCATTACAACTATCCCACTCTCATTTCGTCACCTCTCATCTATAATTACGTAGATGTCAATGAGACTTTGAGCAAACCTTAAATAAGTACATTCAAGTAATTTTAATCTCTAAAATTACTCTAATTAATAATCTTTGAGAATGAGTAAGCGTTCGGGAAATTTCCACGCTGATCCGTGAGGGAGCGCGTGTAGGGGATTTAATCTGAAGCCTACCGTGCACCATCTGGCGTTAGTGATCGAGCCGGCGAGAGTGTGGACCCAAGGGTGAAGTGAGAAAAGGGAAACCGGGGAAGAGCGGAAGGGCCGAGGGCAGCTTCCAGAAACTTCTCATCTACCTCTGCCCTTTCCGTCAGAATAATTCGATGCCATGGTTTCGGTGATGTGGGGAAAAGGGGGAGAGGGGTTAGGGCCACACACTTTCTGATTCTAAGGGAAAGAGTGTGAAACTCCGAGGGAGGGACGGATACTCGTGCCCCGAAACAGCGGCAAAGGCCGATAATTAAATCCTTGTTACGGCCTGTTCTCCAATCATTAATTGCCACCAGGGGAAGACTTCTTCGCCCAATAAGTCTGACTAAAAAATGTTCTCAAACTCTTAGATGTAAAACTGCAGTTTCGAACTTATGTAGTTCCAGATTTGCAATGTTAGCACATGCAGTACGTGTTATCTTTAAAAGATTTGTGCAATGGGAGTGCATGACTTGATGTAAGTTTTTGGACATACGCCATTGCTAATCTCTTAGTACATTTTTCTTTGTTTTTTCTTTGTTTGCTGACCATATTCCTGTTTCGGAATATTTTGTGGTGTTCATATCCTTGTTGACAACAGCAATTGTTTGCTTAATTTTGTGTGTTTTTTGTATCTTTTTTTGAGTATTTTTATTTTTATTTTTATTTATTTATTTTATTTATTAGTTTTTCTTCAACAGAAAAAGTTCTTAGCAATGGCGTATGTCCAAAAACTTACATCAAGACATGCAGTACGTGTCTCCCCCTCTATACGTTTATGTTACACACTGTTGAAAATTATATATATTTAAAAATTTTAAATCTGTATTCCACGTCGACAAACAACCTGACACTGTGTGACATGTACTACATCTACGATCTATCAATACTCCTATGTGAATGCATATTTTAGCTGTAAACACTGATGTAGTATTGATTTCAAGTGACCAGTTACACCATTATACTCTTTTATTATCTGCTATCCAGTGACCTCAACCCAATAATTATTATCTAGGGGCAATTCCTCTTAACATTGTGCCAACACATGCCGGGGTGACACGATATTCGTTCAAGTGAACAGAAGTTCATACTCTATCCTCCGCGTCTTAAATTTTCTTGAGGATGAACGTTATAGATTTATGTTGTATCGGATTTATTGACTCAGGGGCTCGCATTTTAAATTTTGTTGGTTCCTAGCAACAGACATAATCTCCTGAAATACATTTTGAGTGTTACTACAGATTTTCTCGTTCAAACACAATGACCATCGCTGTGGCAATGTTACATATCTTACGGATATGTTAACAGTATGTAGTTCACGAAATTCCATCGTTACTAGGTGGCCACGAATTATGTAAATAGCAATTTAGGAGTTCATAAGAAGTATGAAAAAAATACATTTTGAATAATATTAAAACCTAAAAGGAAAGCATTACAGATTATCAATTAGAAAATGTTAAAAGATAGATTCTCACAATATTATTTTTAACTTATGTGAGTTTTTCGCATAGGATAGAGCGGTTCCAAATCCGTCCAACTCATCTGTCTCCTTGTCCATTTTTAAACATAGCTCAGTGGATACAGGACAAGGCATGTCGGGTTTGTGATAGTAACACTTAACATATCACATCAAACAATTTAGAACTATGCCGTATCTTAATACCTCTACCACTTCCAAGTGAAGCTGATAACCTATCTTCCACACTATCAAGGAGCCAAGGAGTAGGATGAGATGGGAGAGGTTTTATGGCATCTGATGTATTCGCCAGCGGGGTGGAAAAAACCAATCTCCATTACCCGGCCTCTTTTACGGTTCTTCCTGAAGCACAAAAGACGAACTTTATGAAGTGTTAAACTCATTTACAAAGGTGGTCGTACACTCCGAAGCCTATAATACTGCTGATGCGAGCAGGACAAAAAGTGACCGACATTCATGCAGTTGTGTTCTGATCGATATCTGATAACCCATTTGGTCTAAATAAGAACTTAGTTAAATTATTTGTTGTTCGCAAAACATCTCTATCCTTTTTGGAAGCCTTCAAATCTGAAGCACTAAAATTCGTGATAATTGAAGACTGCTCGTCATTAAGGTTTCAATTGTTCATTTGAAGGAAATTTCCTTGGGTACATTTCAAGTTTCTGACATTTGGAGAATGAAAGGTGAAATTTCCAGCCATTCTTGGGGACATTGGAAGGTCAAGGTCATCCGATATGGTGGCCGTGACGTCACAAATACAAACCGGTGGACCAACACCCTGTTTAGCCATAAACATACTACTAATATGAATGAACCAATTGTGGAATTTTAACTATTTTCAGCTCATGCCACATTTAAAGTAAAGTCGTAGTTATAAAACTTGCTTATGAAGCATTGATTCCTGTGATAACTGATTCCGCGCTTTATGCCCTAGCCAATTCATAAACTCTGTCGTTTCTGATGAAATCAACGAACGTTGTTAAGGTTTACTTGCAACTTCTTTAGAAAAGTTTTAATTAGCTCTAGCTGATTATTCTCATTAATTATATTTGTAAAATACTGAGATCACATTTGCAGACTTGCGATATTCTAAAATAAAAAAACCCGTATGTACGAATAAATGAGTATATAGAGAACATAATCACGCAATGATAAATAGGTAGTTGCTTTTTCCGAAATTATACAAAAATGAGTTTTGTGAGATGTTTGGTAAAATAATTATTTATCGATTTATTAAGAATGATATCCTTAAAACAAAGATTTTTCTACAAAGTCTGGATATACAATTTGATATGAGATTGTATAAAACATGACTACATGCTCAGAGTCCATGCTAAAATTTAAATATATAACGATCTTAAAGTTTTTGAAAAGCATTGAATACGCACTTATTAAATCGGTGAAATCATTTAGGCCTATATTAATAAACCATAGTTATGTTATGTTTTTATTTAAAATCGGACGTAAAAACACGAAGAAATTATAGAAGCAATATAATTAATGAAAGTCTTACAGGTGCCTCGCGACTGGAGGGGACTTGTTTGATGAGCTTTCCGGTGTCTGTCTTTGGGAAGGGGGGAGGGGGCAAATCTCCGTGGCTCGAACATCCGTTGGGTCGGTTAAGTTTCAAAATATATATATTTAATGTGTGTGTTTACCATAATAGCACCAAATGACATGTCTATAGCGTATAAAATCCATTGTTAAACTCACAGTTCATGCATTAAGAGCAGATCACCTTTTTACAGTTATGGCTTGTTGTGGTTTGCATTAAGTAATGTGGAGGGAGGCCCAAAATTTTTCCCCTGTGGCCTTAGGTTACTCTTGATGGTCCCGGTAGTGCCTCCGAGCAGGTGGCCACCGTCAACGCGTGGAGGGAAACGCCAACGAGAAAACAAAAGCGTATCGCGCGGGGTCGAGGGCGAGCCACTGCGGACTGCTCGGCGGCGAACGAGCTTCTGACGACCGCCGTTCCCCGGGACCTGCGCGTGAAGGTAGACCGGCCATTCATCAAAGTGGCGTCAGCAAGAAACACCTTCCTCCATCCGCCTCCACCACATCTGGGGCTCGGGGCAGCGAGCGTGAAGTTCCCGTCCCCTCATCACTTCCCTCAACTCTTCGCCCGGCCGCTCGGGCGTGGCTCGAACACTCTCAGGGAAGAACGTCCTATCCAGCACGGACGCCATGCGTTACCGCTACCTCAGCTGTCGAGGGAAATATAAAGGGGCAGGGAGCAGAATCAAAGTAAGAGTTTGCCCTGAAGGTAGGACAAAATTTTCAAGTCGATCGCTAAGAGAATTCGTCGGAATCCTCACAAGTTACGCGATGCGAGCAGATCGCGTCAACAGTTATGGCCCACACTAATGTCTACAGACTTTTGATTTTCGATGTGTGACATCTTAGCTCTCGGCACACGACATTCGGTGGGAGTAATTACGTGAATGCGACGGAAGTCAAGGAACCACTGTGCTGCCATCTGTGGTGGATGGTGCGAACCGCAGAGCCAAAGGGGAACTTTGTATATTTAACGGATTAATGAATTTAAACAATGTAACGAAACATTGTTACAGATGAACTTTTTGCATTGGTTTTGTGAATCGATATATATTTAGTTTTCAGTGTCATGTTTGTTTGATATATTGAAGTATGTGCTATGGTATTGGAATTGTGATATGGTATGTACATTACTCTATGCTTAGGAAGGGGTTTTAAAAATTAATGAAAGAATTGATATCCTCGAAAAGGAAATAATTAAAAAGAAATACGAAGGCCATGTTTTTCCTTTTGAAATGATAATCGTATAAGATTATATTTTATGAGTGAAGAAATTAACTAAATACAATCGAGTCTGTCGACTAATACTGAGTACTCGTCGGAATTTCAGAAGTCCAAAGGTATGAATTTCGTTCTCTACCATTGACAGCAGTTGGCCGGGATTTATAATTAAAACATTATAATATAAACTATATCGTGGTGTGCATTAATGTTGGAACCCAATTTTAATATTGACAATAACTTTTGTGTTTTTAAATGATGTGCCCAACCTAACTTCCAGTCATTTAACAAACATTTGAGCTGACACAAATGGTTTATTTGTTCATAATTTTACATACTTAATTATAATTTTCCATATACTATCACAGATTCAAGCAAACCATATTGTTCGAGCTTTATTTATTGTGTAGAATCTGTATTCCAGTATTGAGGATTAGCCTATAAGTAATTTTTTTTTTTTTTATTTTGTAATTATAACACAGAATATTATACATGCACACACACTCACAGAGAAATTTTTTATTCACAATGAAGATCCTAATGTTAGTATAGAACAATATGGTAAGAATTTTAATAAAATTATTTTTGTCGTCAATCATGTCCAAAACTGTGGTTTAATATTGTTCAAGTTTTTTTCGCTTTTATCGGAGTCGTTTTATTAGGTATATAGTTTAAAATTTCGGTCTGCAAATCAAATGATTCGATAGTCAACGTAGCTGCTCCGGCAGCGAAATCTAGAGGCGGGTGCGAAAACTACGCGCGATTCGCGTTAAGAAATGTGGTTGAAAACACAATTGGCGTGTATTTATCAATTACGGCATTATTTTAAAGAATTCTACTTTAAATTTCGTGTCAGAGGCCCAAGTTTTGAATTATGAGTGTATTTGCAACATGATCACACACAAATTTTCTCGTTACCTAGTTTAGATGTTACACATCACTGGAGGGTGTATTTTTGTAATACACTTAGTAAAAAAATAAAGGTTTGACCAATATTTTTGGTACCTCGGGCATTCAATTTCTTTCGACAGACAGCTGCTGGTGACTACTATGAGGGATGGAAGGCTGGAAAAATAAACCTCCTGTGTGTAGCTTCAAACACCTGAACACGCTCATTACCGCACGCACACTCCGTGTGTTTGATGGAATTTAGAGAAAAGTATTATGGCCAGGAATAACCCACAACTTTGAGTTAGTGTATTATAATTTCATATTTTTTTTTGTAGAAGTGTAGTTTGTAGATGTTTTAATGTATTGGGTATTGTATATGAGGTTTTGTTACGAATATTGTCGGCAAATACACACACACACATATATACTAAAAATAACAATTAACAACTAAAATTTTTTTTTCTTCTGACTGATGTGTTATGGTCAATCACTACAACATAATTATCTGTGATGTTTTTTTGTAGCTAGACTATGCTTACAACTTAACTTCTGTAGTCTCATTTACGTATGAAAATCTGGAATCAGCAATAGTTCATCCGAAAACACGGCTTTGGGATCTGGCAGCCACCTTGACAAAGCAACGACCGTCTTATTTGATAAAGTCACGACCGTCTTATTTGATAAAGTCACGACCGCCATCTTGGATGAACTTGAATTTCGACCACTGCTATCGTCTCGAGTTTGACAATTTGGATTCTAGATGATTCTAAAGATTCGCCGTTTTGAATTTGGCGTTTGCTTGTAACTGTGTAAACGCCAAAAAATATTCAGAAATGCAATCCGTGGCAAAAACTTTAATTCATCGTGCATTTATGCCTGGTTGAAATAGAACATGACCGTGATAGAAGGTTGCTGTTTCTCCAAGAGAAGCGGGGCATTCTTCCAAGTGTTACAGGAATGACGAAAATACAGCTACCCTGCACGGCTCCAAGGCACGCAAAGGGGCGTTAAGGGGCTTCCGCTAGAGATATTGTCCCTCATCGGAGTCGTCTTTACGAGCCAACAGCAGAATCCACCGTCTTCTGGCCTATCGGGTGGATATCTCAGTCGGAAGAGAATCGAAGAATCAAGAGAGTGCCCGGTACGACCACGCCCACTGGGAAAGAAATAAAAAGAAAACATTACTTTGGAAAGATAAAACGTAATTGACTGCTGTGTTGCCGGACTGATAGTCCCATTGCTCAGAAAATTTCACTGACACGTTGGACAAGCTAAAATACCAACAATTGATTAAAAAGATTTTTTTGGACACATGCCATTGCTGGTTATATATATACCTTAGTAATGGGCAAAAAATATTATTATATAAACACGCAGAAAAAGTCAAAATCAGACAATGTCATAAGTTAAATGCATTGACCACACAGAGAATTCTGTGTAAAGTATTAGTCAGAAAAAAAGAAGTAATATCACAGACGAACTCGGCGTACAGACATCGATGAGACAGTGCAACGATAACAACTGTTTGTTTCTTTTGCAACAGCTTCAATTGCGGAACAGCTATTTCGAACACGCCCCCCCCCCCCCCCAACCCTTATCACGGTTTTCTAAGCCAATGAAAAACCAAACTGACACTGCATGGTCAAATCTCATTTAGTTTATTCAATACTTTGTGGTCTTCTTTCGATGACTGCAGCACAACACAGAAAAAAAAAATTCTGTACTTTTACAAAAGATTCCTTTGGAAACCTGTTGCAATGGAATAGTTTGTTATACTTCAAGAAATATATTGTAACTTTCTATAACACATGCCTGTGGTTATTTTTGGATAAATTAAATACGTTTTTCAAGAACATACTGAGTATTTCTTACCAAAAAAAAATTGGCGTAAAATGTCATATTTTAATTTATGTTTTATTCAAGCATAATTTATTTAAACCATAGAAAAATAATCAAATATTCCAAAATTTCATATTATTTTGTTATATTATGCTTATTAATATGCGCAGTTAATACTGTAAAGCTATTAAGGGAAAGGTTTACAAATAACTTTATAACTATTGGAGGTCCTGGGACAACACTAAGCATAAATGACCGGGTAAATATCTGAACCCAGCAGTATTGTGGTGATACAGTTGTTTTCATGTATATTTATAAATTTACAAATATCTGTAATTTTTCATGAATATTTCTCTTCCACTATCGAATAAAAATTACAGTGAATAAACAAACTTCCAAAACTCGAAAAAAACACGTCATCAAGCCTTCCTAGCCTGCAGGTCAAAGAAGGACAGTTAGTCCCATTGCATATGCGGAAACTCCAGAATTACGAGAGAAATATGTTGCACCGGGCACCTTTGGTACCATGGCCATGCCGGATTTGCATGTTAGCCGGATTATCGAACGTCAATAAAGATTTAACTGTTGTACCCATGTGCAAAAAGGGAACCGTCTAGAAAACAATAAACACTGTGCTGAAATGAAAATCAACAGTAAAGATTAATTCTAATCAAACTAAAAAAAAAACCGCCAGTGCATTAATGCGGCCAAGTTGAACAACCGGAATCCACTCGGATAACATCTGAAAGCAAGCTACTCGATTGGTATCGAATTACAAAATGTGCCGAACCATAGAATGCCAGATATAGCTAAGACATTTCATAATTGACTGTGAAACAGTTGGTTACCAACTTGTTTATCAGAATAGTGGCTACGAACCCATGGCCCAAGGCTTGGGCAATGGACAGTGGTTCGCCACACTAACAAGGTATCACTATTCGGCTGATAAATATATTGAGTTAAAAAAAAAAACACCTTCTCTTGCAGCACTTATTTGTTCTTTCCGATGCTACGAGTATATAGTGAAGAGCTGTGATTATACTAATATAATGGCCATTTGCTTGTACATAAGTTTTGTCACAAACCAAAATAGCGTGGAATCAAAGAAGAAAGAGATACTAAATATAGCAAAAATACACAAACTGGCTGGATACATATATATTACATTTCTTGTTATAATTGCCCCTCACTATATATGTCCTTCAGGAACAAACGAGCGTTAGTCTTAATTAGGCAATTTTTCAACAGAGTAAAAAAAAAACTCTTTTCCATCAATCTCGAAATTTGTGTAACCAGCAAGAAGGATATTATAAAAAATTCCTACAAATTTATTTTCCCAACAGTCACACGTAACTGGACTGACATTTGTATGGCTCAACTAAGCATTAGAACTTAGCTTGTTATAACTCATGCTTAATCCTTACGAGATTTAAAACGAGTTTTAAAACATTATCTGCACTAAAATAAAAATAGCCAACTTTAGATTTAGGGCTCGTTTGTCTCTGACGTGAACAAATTTAAGGGTTGGTTACCCTCCTGTAACAAGTCATTCCGTGGGTTGGAATATAATCACAGAACCTCATCCCTAGAGCCGATGCATTAATTAATGGCCATCATAAATCCTTGAAACTTGAAAATGTATTTAATGACGAACCTAAAACAAAATTGATTTATTTTTAATTAGATATGTTATGCGGTATGATTTAATATACGTCTCATATTAATGACACCTTAGCCTTACATAAAAGGTTTTTATGCTCTATGGGTTAAAACTTGCATTTTTCAACATATCACAGCAAATATTTTCTTCCTTCTGCGGTTCTTGGTAGCTAGCTTGCGCTCATTCTGGCCTTTGACACGCGAATGTTAATAATTTTGTTGACTCGCAGCTCTTCTCGTGTTACTCGTGTGTAGCTCCTGTGCTTTGATCTCGTATTTGGCCAGCGTACAAAGTCGTATACGCAAGCACTTGCTGCGCAAACATTCCTCCCAGCGATGGGTAAAATCGGCTGTTTAACCACACACCATTCATCCTCTTCTAGGAAATATGCTAAATGATAAATAGACACTTGGAATCTACGTCAGTTCTGCTGGTAAATAAAATAGTAACAGGTAGTAAAATTATTAAAAATTATAATTTCAAAATACTTAATTTTCTTGGCTTCTGGGTGTAGGGCGGGTCAGGTCATTGTCTTGCGATGATGATGGCAGATGGCAATGACTGCCAAAACGTCGCAAGATAATTACCTGACACGGCCTACAACCAGAGGCCAAAGAAAATGCAGACAATGGCCGCGAAAGCCTGCGATCGTTATTAAAAATACTTATTTCGATGCGAGAAAACAGTAGGTATCACAAATATTGCGTGTGCTGGTTATTCTAATTATTATTCTGTGAGAAATTTGTTTCTAAATGCGCAGACGTTCTCACGTTAGGTACACTTACAAAAACATACTGGTGAACTGGATTGCAACTTATGAACCCATTTACTTTTATTTCTGTATGAAATCTGAAAGGCAGGAAATTGGGTTTTTATAAGTTTTTTGGTACTAAAACATAGTACTCGCTTAAGTCATAAGTGATTATTACATGGCAGAATAAATTATTTTAAATTATAGTAAAATACTTTTTTTATTAATCAAGCACCAGCCAACAGACATATTTCAAAAATGTTGTAAATGTATAAATAAAAATAACACATATACAAAAACACTAACATAGAATGAAGATAAATAAGGAACAAAAAAATATTCAAAAGGAGACGCAGATATATAATATTTAAAACACAGCACATTTGAAAATAAATACAAAGTAAAAATAAAATAGGTATGGAGAAAAATAATAGACCCCTTGAAATATTATATACAAAGGAATAAATTATTAATATGCATTCAGATCATCTGTAGATATTATCAGTTAATATTACTAAATTAGAATGATAATAACTTCGATATTGAGTAAATTAGCCTGCACTATGGGCTTATAGAGCAGGGTTCAGCTGGGACGTCAGAGTGGCCCCCTTATCAAAACATAAGTGCACATTTTTCGGCGCTGCACTCTCTAAACATGAAACGGTCACACCTACTGCAAATAATCGAAATTATTCTACGGAACTATAGATGAAGTCGCTGATATGCAGTGATTTTAACAGTTATGCTTTGAGACTAAATTTCACACGCCAGTTGCTTATTTAATTTTTATAATTATTTTTAAGGGATATTCATGTGGCTTGATCAATATCTCTCTTAATTTGTTTTGTCAGGTCACATATTTCCTTATCGAATATTTAATTAACGTAATTTTTGAGCTGTATATGATCCAAGCAGCATGAACAATCGCGTCCCGTTTTACTACTGCGAGATAACATCTGTTGAGGAAATTCGAGACGAAACATAAAATGCAAGATAGCTATCGTGACGAGTTTACAGGGATGGATCTGTTATACTAGTAATGAAAAAAAAATTAAATCACCGAGCTGGGGTATGAGACCGGGTTCATGCATCATACTGTCGTAGGGATGTCAGACTTCATGCAGCTCAAACAACTTATACGGGAAGGGGAACCCTATTTTCACGTCAGCTAACTGGTCACGTGCTCTCGCAAGTCTTCGCCTGCGGGCAAGGCGCTCTCTCTTCCCACTCCGGAAGCCAGCTCTTGCCCTCTTCCCAGAGCTGTCCGACGCGTGACGCGTGCAGAATGTAGATTACTCCGAGGCATGCAGGCCCATGCGTCACGACCTCGCGAGATTTACGGCCGGAGCCAAGGACTACGTACTACGCACTCTCCCAACACTGGCCGCTACGACGGGGGAGGTGGGGGGGGGGTGGGGAAAGACATCTGCAACTTCAGCCAGGTCAGCCGCGAGACGTGCGTGACGGAACAGTTCGCCAAACACTTCATTTTCTCACCTCTCAAAAGACAGGTTGCACCTTCCTGGAATAATTTCCCGTGCAAGCGTTGTGACCAACAATAGTTGCTTGACTTCTGAGTTCTAGCCACATCGAAGGCGAAGATTTCAACCGACATTTTGGTCAACTATGTACGCGCATTAGATGTTGTACTTCGTTTTGATTAAAGAATTTTTTGAAATTTATTTTAACAATAAATAATTAAATAAATCCATCCAATGGACTGAACAATGTATTAATTATTTTATAGCAATGCGATGAAAAAATAAAATGTATTCATATATATATTTCCTTAAAGTACAATTTGTATAATACAGTAAAATTTAATTTTAAAAAAGTAATATTATTTCCGACTTCAATTTTGAACCTTGTTTCTTTGACTTTTTAACAGTGCACTATAACCACTGTACTACGAAGTCTGTCAGGAGAAATTAAGGAACATAAGTGTTATAATTGCTTTAATATCAGTATACTTTAAGTTTATTTAATCTTGTAATAATTATTCTTTACTATGACTATTTTAGTTTACCAAATATTTTACATGGTAGTTTCACTTTCACGGCACACTAATATGTTTGGTATGTCCTCTTATTTTTATATGAAAGTATTGGGTGTATGTTCATAAACGTGGGTCCGCCATTTTCCTGTGAAAATTTCGTTGCATGGTGCACGCGCATCGAAAAAAAAA
Organism: Bacillus rossius redtenbacheri; assembly: GCF_032445375.1. Taxonomy (NCBI): domain Eukaryota; kingdom Metazoa; phylum Arthropoda; class Insecta; order Phasmatodea; family Bacillidae; genus Bacillus; species Bacillus rossius. The sequence goes on from NC_086334.1 coordinate 29,758,352, forward strand.
ATCACACTCATAATTTTTTCCGACCCGCGTCTAAAGAAGTGTAACATAAAAAAACGTTTAACACGCGAATATAAGAATTTAAGTAAACATTATTATAATGCCCAAAATAGGTATATTTAAAATAAAATAGCTGGTTTTGGAGGTGATTTCACTCTTAGCGACCTCCTCCTCCACCCCTGTGGCTCTAGAGCCGCGACTGTGCTACTCGTCAGATTGGCAGCTGCTGATCCCCGCACTGACAGACCAGCGGCTCTGACGATCCGCCCCCCACCCCCCACCCCACCCGAACCCTAGCGGCATTAGCGCCCGTCGTTCCGCCGGACATCCGCGGCGTCAGCGTCGACAGCCGTTACGAGTGTCGAAAGGGTTCGACCGCGCGGTTTGATCGTGATCGAAGAAGGAAGGGTGGGGGGTGGAGGGCGCTGGATATCCGAGCACAAACACGAAGCTAGAGGCAGCGACCGTGTTAAATATTAGCCATGGCGGACATGGACAATACAGGCAGTTTACGGCATTACACCTACCGTAAACCCCCTCCCCCTTCCCTTCCTCACACACACCTAAACCTTGTTAAACCCCTTTATGTTTGTGATTACTTGTGTGTTGTAGATTAGATGGTTTGATTCCTTTTTTTTAACGTTATAATTAGTGTTTGTTTGGTTATTTCTTTCATATCAATAATTTAAACAATAACATAAAATAAACAGTCTTGTAATTTTAGATATTTATCCAGAAAGTGAATTTACGTATCTTTAAATTTATGTGTTTTATGTAGTATTTTAAATTTGATTTTTAAGTTTTAATATAAATTTGGTTAGTTATAAAAATACATTTTTTTAGCATTAACTTCTTAAAAAAAAAATAAAAGATCTACTAATAACATACACAGAGAAAAATTTTTTGTATGAGACAGTTAATGTTTCTATTGGTGAAACAAAAATATTTACTTGTTGTAACAAAAGATTTGGTTGGCCATACCAAATTTTATGCGTAGAAAAATTTAATTTGGTACCTCTACAAAATTATATAGTTGAGTTGACAAAACCATTTTGTTGGGTCAGCCAAGTATTTGCCACTAAAGAAAAAAAAAACATTGCTTGAATGAACCGTGTAATTTATTTAGCCGTATACAAGCAAATATTTTGTTGAGGCAATCAAACATTTCTTTCAATATAAATTAATTACATTCAAATGTCAGCTTTTAAAATAAAGTCGATAAAACATTAACGAAACTTGTATCAAAGGTATACACTCCAACAAGTTTAAATGTTTGTATATGCCTGCGCATATGACATTAGATATAGTTCTTTATATTGATAATATTAATATCAGAGGCCAGTAACGTTAATCGCCACAACTGGATAATACATTCCTATTTTAAAAGGCACCAGACGAAAAAAAAAAACAATATGTACCTCATTTGAAGAAGTTAGTTATGACATTTAAATAACGGACAAACTCTTAAACGCTAGAATATCGGTAATAGTGAAAAATGTTTTCGCAAATATACCTATAATTAAATAAACAGAGCTTCTTTTTCGGCGACATAGAATCTGTGTTAAGAAACCAGTATTATATGAATGGCTTATTTTAAATTCAGGTTTACGGCTTGCAGAAATATATTTTTCGTAACTGTGGTTATTGTTTAGTACCACGACGATTTCGTACATTTCAAAATTTTATTTACTTTGTATCGGGGAATGTCTGAAAAATTCTCACCTTAAATTAAAACATAACTATGTACATTAGAGAAAAGCTGACAAAAAGATAACAAATAATTAATATATATTTGCAGTAATATATTTTCAGCTTACACTTTTATTTGATTGACGTTCACGCTATGCCGACACATTATTAGAGTCTGACGAGAGTTATAAATCTCCACGTTTCTTAATCAAACATGACAAAGACAAAAAATAAATAAAACCCTATTTAAAAAAAAAGATTAGTGAACCTTTCATAAATATTTTTGTTATGGCGTGTGAATGCATGACCACGCTTGTAATTGCTTCGGCGTGCTATACGTCAACACCATCCGTAACACCATCACTTGTCATCCAAGCTGTTTGTTCCCTGCGTGTAACCGTTCTGATGAAATATTTCCGCTGAACGCAGTTACGCCATTTCTCACACACCGCCGAGATAACAAATGTGACCCCGCACTCTGCAGCTGATAGCGGCCGCGTGTAGCCGTTTTTTTTTATGGCGTGTTCCTTCGCCAGGTGATTGGCTGTGCGACTCGTATTGGCACGTATGGAGGTTCCATGTCGCCACATCGAGGTACATACACACGGCGGACAACCCTCGAAACTATAACGTCTGCAGGATAACCAACAACATAAAACAAACAGTGCAACGCGTGTGTAAACTAAATAACCAAATAACCGTACATTAAATCTCAAAAGCTTATTTCATACTATGTAATAATTTTAATTAAGGGCACCATTTGGACGAAGATGTTTTGCGTATTTATTATTATTATTTGATTTTACATCATTTAAACAAATACACTGTTTTACAGGAAATATTACAGTCGCAAAAGCTAACTTGTGTGTGAGAGCTAAGTACTAGTTTATTTTATGTCATTGGGTTTTAATATACTGTATTTTTATATATATTATTATTAATAAACCCACGACTGTTTCGGAGATTTATTTCACTCCAGGTTGGACTCAACGTGTATAGATCTTTATTTAAGAGGCCACTCCAGTGTTTCAGGGGCACTACGCAACCCGCGTTAACCTCATAAGAGTCAATGCTATTTTCATTTTGCTTATAACTTATTAACTAATATAGATTTCGAAATGATGCTTGCTTGATATGTAAGACAACGATGCTTTTATCAAAGCCCCTTTCTTCAAAAACGTGCATAAATTATGGTTCAAACCTAGACAATACACTTATACATATTAGTAAATATTAGTATAAAACCATAATTTATTCACTGGTGGCGGATTGTGTGATGCGTATGTATGGCCAGAAACATGTTATGTAATTTATTTCTACATTTTTTTGTCACACGGGTGAAACGCGCGTGTTCACAACAGTGCGATATTTTGGTGGCTGTGATCGCTTGGAGCACGTCTAGCGGGGTCCCCTCCCCATGACAGGCGCACGCGGTGAGCGGTGATACAGCTGCAGCACTAGCCTGGATGTTGGATGTACCTTGGCCAAAGCACAGGCTCTCTGGGTTGCCTGAGGGGTCCCAGAGATGTGAAAGACGTGGTTCAGCGCCTTGTGATACTCTCAGGGGGGGGGGGGGTTCCTCTGAGTAAGTCACATGTTAGCCGAATAGTCAAGGATGAGTGGTTGTCTCAACCTTTCGCCGTAGCTCCTTCCCAAACACCTCCAGGTCGCGATTTAAATGGCGTGTCCAATTCCCTATAGCTCTAGGGAGCTCGTTTTGGACTCAGCCCTATAACGAGTGTACATGCCAGTTGAATCCTGCACCGTTGAACCAATGCAGGCCTTTCGGCGTAGCTGCTGAATTAACTGTCGCGTCGCGTCCATCGCGTCGCGCCATTGTGATTCCAGCAGGGATCACCGGATACTTAGAAAGTCTCAACTTAGAACAGTCATAACTCAGAAATTTTGAAAAAAACCTCTCATAGCTTAGAACTGTCATAACTTGGAAACACTTAACAAAGAAACGCACAACGCCGAAACACGCAACTTAGAAACGTGATAAATTAGATAATCGTAACTTAGAACTATCACAACTTAGAAAAACAAAACGCTGCTGAGACACCCAACTTTGAACTGTCATAACTTATAAAATTCTATAATGTGTGTTTCTAAGTTGTGTGTTTCTAAGTTATGAGAGCACCCCATGCCAGCATCATGTCCCTTGTCGCTAACGGGGAAAGGCGGGCGGGAACATGGAGCAGCCAGGACGTCCTGGGCGGACCTCACTGAGTCGCCGTCAGGAAAACCTTATAACTTCTTCACCTTTGTTCCCCCCCAGTCCTCCGCCACCATTCCTCTTCGAGGGCTCAGGAGCGCGCGGAGGTCACAAAAGGGAACATTTCCGCCACCTCCGGGCCGCTCGCAAAACGGATAGCGTTCCTCGGGAAGCCCCTTTTCAGCCCCGGCGCGTAAAAACTCCGGAGCGGTCTCTGCCCGAGGGGGAGGGTGCGAGGAGGGAGAAGGAAGCTTCATCCACTCCCAGATTTTCCTTCGCGCCTCCGCGGGGGAGGGGTGGCGGGGGGATAAAAAAAAAAGCAAAGAGCTATCCCACAAAGTTGTTTCAACAGTATCGGCGTCGCTGAAAGAGGGTTCTGTTCGCCTGTGAATATCGAATAAGTTTTGAAAGTTCGGGATGCCAGCCGCGTCGCGACTAGAGGCGCATCCAGCCATTTCTTAAGCGTGCCATAGAAGGTGGGAAGTGGGGCAACATGAATCGTATGTGTGTACCTAGGGTCAAAATAAATTTCTTAGATACCAGTATCGGACAGCTCTATGTTATCAACAAAAGGTGAGCGTAATACAAATTAACATGACGTGAAACTACAAAAATGGTGACCAACGTCTCTAGAAGAAAACTAGAAGTATATTTTCACAATAAATGTTTAGACCACACACTGAAATTTTTTTCAAAGACCATACAAAGTGTGTATTGATAGTAGGTAGTATTACTGTTCTAGTAATCCCCATAAATGAGTTCAATGCTAAACGCCAATGACGTCACAGTGGAAACTATTTGTAGCAACCAATTATTATCATATTCAAGTATATAATTAAATTATACACAATACTACAAAGCTAAATGGTGACAATTAGACGACATAGCTTTTTTATTGCGTAAAAAACTTTTTTAACTTTCTGTTCGTATCTATTCCCCCTGATTCCCGCTTTCTTTTCTCTCCTCCACAGTTCGTTGCTGCATCAAGTATCTAGGGTTTCGCGTGTGATGTTATCACTAATGCGAAGCACTCCTGTGACTCTCATCACAGGTTAAATCCCAACAGCATGATTTAAATTTGTGAGCACCCATTTGTGTAAGCGAGTGGTTCGGAGACAACCATTAACTTGGAGGTTATGTCCCATCCTTGCAAAATCACGAACCCTAGTACTAAACCATAGCTAATCATCTGAGAACATCGAAAACGGTCCGAGGTCCCCGATGCACATACCGGGTCGTAAGGACTGTTTCCCCGTGGCAGCAAACTTAGTCTTTATATGAGAAGTACTCACAGCCAAGAGGGTAAAGCGCGCAACGCGACGTTAAAGTCGGTAAGCAACTCGTAAACCCAAATCGTTCGTAATTCACGACGGGCGATAAACAACGCTTTAGGTCTGAGTTTGGCGTCGGACATAGCAGCGTACAGAGTGTATTATGACTTATGGAGGTTCAAGATCATAAAGAGCTCGTAGCCACTGGTTCCTACTGATCCTCTTTTGCCTGGTATCTGCGATGCCTTATGGCGGAATCACAATATAACGTTGGGCGCGACGCGACATCACATCACTTTATCGTAAACTTGTTTTTTTATACCCGTGCGACAATCTGAAACAAACAACTAGCTACAAAATATTTTTGCCAACACATTTCCACCACGTATACGACAGCCGTCAAAGTTAACAAATTTTGTTTTAATGAACTTGTTTGAGAAATGTTTTTAAAATTAAAATTCTATGATTATTAAAAAATTATATACATATTAAAAGATTTCATTAAATTATGTACTAAAAAAATTCAAAAAATATACGACTAACGATCGCATTATAAATGCATCAGTTTAACCATCATTGGTAAAAAAAAAATATGGCCTTCATTTCTGTAACTTCGCGTTAGCCACACGATGGGAAAAGAAAAAAAAAACCTTTCTATTAGTAAAGTCTATCGTGCTCGCGAGCTCTATCGCGCTGACATCAATCTTGTATTGAACGTAATTGGTTACAGCATTAGTTCCCAGTTTAAATTAAAGGCTTTCACGAGGTTAAATTTTGACAACATGCTGCCCACTGTATAGGCTATATCAACTCTTTTTCTTGCCTGCTACTGCATTTAAGAGGACAGCAATGGCGCATTTCTTACGTGAGCATCACAGCAATGTTTGTGTCTGAATCTGACAGGAAGGTTAAAGAAATGACACCACTCCGGTAAAGTGTTCGGAAGCCCGCCTAAGTCAGATGTGTGTTTGTGTTGGGGAGGCGGAATGACAAGGTGTAAGCTCGCTGGTGCCTCTTGTGCGGTATCGCCTCTAAGCACAAGTCTCTGAACTAACGCGCGGTCTTCTCTTCATGCATAGGGAAAATGTGGGCTCTATTATTCAACCATGACATTATATGGAACAGAAATGAAGAAAGGTGTAATGCAAATCCCTTGCTGTCTCGTAGTTGTCAATCCACTGCGTTCGTCTGAGCTGTGATATTGTTCTGATTAATTCATTACACTGAATTATCTGTGCTCTCTTTACATTTAAATTTTGACATCGACTGATTTTTGCTTTTTATTCCTGCCTGTGAATTCATCTTTCTTTGTACATTAATTGGGTTTTCTCTATGACATACGGTGGAAAAAAATCAATGACATATGTCAAAAATAATTATTTAAATATATATTTTATTGCCAATTAATATAGTGATGGTTATTTTTATTTAAATTTCATTATGATTGTGATTCACGTCCACCGAGTAGTAGCAAAGAATGCCAGTTTGCGAATACCAGTTTCCCCGGGAGAGCGCTGTGAGCCCTTCTTTCACGGAGGCGAGACCCCTAAGTAGCAGCGTGTTCCCACGAATGGAATTAAGGCTCCGTGAAATTGAGGCGGCGCGGACCGAACCTGAGCGTAATGGGTTGTAATGCTCTTTCAAGGGCCCCCTCCCGCCCGCTCAACGCCCCTCTCTTCGGATTTGAAAGAGGCTCTTCCTCCCCCCCCAAACCACCACCGACCGAGTCTGCAGAGGCGGCGCGTTTGATGGATGAGCCGCCGTGACATGTGACATCATCATCCCGAACTGACGAGTGGCGAGTAATTAATGCAACCGGTAATCAATGGCTGATTTCTGCGAACCTGGCGTGGCATTTTGCAGCGGCGTGATACACCGACCTCTAGCGCGCGCCTGTGTGTGGGCGTCACTGTGGAATCTGTGGTCAGAGGTTGAAAATAAAAAAAGGGGGAAGAGAGAGAGAGAGAGAGTATAAATTTTATCTTCGATTCTGGACTCATCGTGATCAAGCCAATTTCAACGGGTGTATCCGATAATACACAGGCTTGCGGTATCAACAAGCCGTCCTGACTTACGATACAATGCACATTTTAAATCAGTTTCCAACAATCCATTGCTATGTTCTAACACTGAAATAGTGCAAACTGCTCCAAACCAGCGAGATTTTATCGAGAATATTTTGAGAAAAAAAAATCCCTTCGAGTCTGTGCATCCATGTACAGCTGGTTTTAGTGGATCGAATATCACTCACTAATTTGTAGTGAATTCCAAAGTCCGAAGAACAAATTTCCAGTGAAAGTTTTCTACTCATGACAAAAACTTTTCATTGTAGTTCATTTTTTTTCCAGCTTTTGTTTCATTGACTAAAATATTGGTCCAAATGTGGATTACGATTTGGCGTCCGTTGATAGTTTGTCGTTAGAGAACAACAGTTGCTAACTGCCTCCCCACAGTCAACTAATAATTGTGTTTCTGTTGTAAACCATTCGAACGACTAAACTGGAAAAATACGGTTTTAAAATTTGCTTTAGATGTTCAAGAATGATTGGTCTTATTTGATGGTAGGTTGTCAGAGGTATCCCTACTAATATTATAAATGCGAAGATGTGATTTTCTGTTTGTCCTTCTTTCACGCAGCAACGGAGCAACAGAACACCGGGTTGACATAATTTCTTTTTGCAAATTGTTAGTTTATGGGCTGGAGAGTGACATACTACATACAACGATTAAATTTCATCCATAAATGAGTGAAAAAGGGGGTAAATACAGTTTTATAATATAACAACACAGAATGTAGGTTATACATACACAAACAGTGAGTTTATGTCATTTGTCTATGTCCGCCACACGCCCATATAGTTAGGTCTAGAAAATTCCTATCCTTCTCCTTGGGGAAAACCTATCCACTTGTTGAAGCTCGTGGCTGCTAGCTAACTAAAGGCGCTAATAACAGTCTAGTTTATAACTTCGTCAATAGATGGCGTTGCCTTACATTTGTAACGCGCTATATTTTTGTACGTCCGTCACATCTTGTCTAGGGTTACCTGCCCTTTCCAAAAAATGAAGCTGAAGATTGGCGTCCCAGTTTTTGTTATGCATAGCCTTGATGCACTGAGATAGTGCAATCAAAGGGACATTAAAATCAAAATATCCCGTTTTCAAGTGTATGTTCTACAGACTTGAAACTCGGTAGTGATGTTACTTATATTATGTTGTGTTGAGCCCAAGCAACGCCGGATACTTCAAATAGTTTCATATAATTAGATTATAAACGAAAGAGATTGACATTTAGTCTATTTGAGGATATTCCTGAATTTTTATATATTTCAGGTCGGACTTCTGGTACGCTCTACCGAATGAGAGTGTAGATTTTTACGGACTACATTAATAGGGTTAATTTCTTCATTTGAAGTTTTCGTTACATATACCGAATTGTACATATTTCCTTTATGGGTGGTTTACTATTATCATAGATTGAAAAATTATTTTGCAAAAAATAAACATGTTTGTTTGCTGCATTTGTTACTTATCTTGAGAACTTCTCCAGTTGTTTTGATAAACTCTATTTTTATAATAATTATGTAAATAAATCCTTAAAAACTAATTCATGGCCCAGATCATTAGATTTATCATCTCTAAAATAACACACACATCAACACTCACACACACATATATAGTTTAGACGATTGTATCTAGTCGTATACTCACGACAGGTTCTTTTTAACATGTTTCACCTTGATTGTTTGAGGGTTTTCAAGTAACTGGTTTACTGTAATATTTTGTTATGAGCCGAGCACTAGCTAGGTATTACAAAAACGTTATCAGGAGACAGATGACTAAATAAATTATAAATTGGTTTCTTTGTAACCAAATCGAAATGAACCTCATAGACGATAGCTAAAAACACCACAGAAAATGTACCGAGCTAAAATCTGTTAAGCTACAAGAAAAACTACAAAACATGGAAAAGTAAGAAATACTTTCAATAGGGAACATAATGAAAAAAACATAAAAAAATATATTCAAAATAAATACTTTTTAAAATGCTCTAGATTAGCTAGCCTACTACAGACCAGCAATAAGTAAACATAATAAACAATATCACTTTAGTCATTACAATAAGTTACTTAAAACACACACACAGTTACACATAAACTGTAGGTACCTAAGATAAAAAATGTACTAAACATTTTGTGACAACTGGTGCAAAATATTGTCGCAATGGTTCTTTGGTTAAAACCTGCATGGAAAGAAATGGTTTTAACAAACATCAATTATTTTTATCTCATTTCAACTAATGCTGAACGTTTCTTTCATTTCTTTACGAAAAGAAAATGATGTCAAAAGTCAAACAAAGGATGAAAAAATATTTAAGATGAAAGAAGAAAAAAAAATATCAGAAAAGGTTCATTATCTTCGTGAGACAGGTGAACAATACTGCGGGAGCTTTCCTAGCTGTTTTCTTTGCTCTTCAAGTTCCATTCTATTCCCTCCATTTCACGCCTCGTGGCTAAGTTAAACAAAAAAAACCAACTGAAGAAAACTTGATTGTGAAATTAACGAGAAAAAGAGCAATTGAACAGACACAGGATTTAAGAAAAAAAAATTGTATTATTCACAATGAATTTTAAATTACAGATGTTTTTGGAGTCCGGCAAAGTTCATGTTATTATTTGGAGACAGCCTGGAATGCATGTCATCACACAATTGAACTGCGTTCTCATTGGACCATAGGTAGTTTTGAAATGCTTTTGTAGGCCACGAAACCAAATAAAAAATTACAAAATTTAAACGAACCAATCTAATGCAATCTGGCCAGAAGGTGAAAATATAAATCTGGCAACAGCAAATGGACAAATGACTTAAAACTACTTGTGCACGCGTGTGTGAAGTAGATGCTGGTACTATAACATAAAATAACGCAAACTTTGCAGGTCCATCTGGTAAAAGATGGGCCAAAATACTATTGTGGTTCCCTCCCAGTTAATATTCAATAGAAAACATAATACGAATAATATTTGATGGCTCTTTGATCCTCAAGGATGCGAACATGTAAGTTAATATAGAGTAAAGTAACTTTTATAAACCACAAAATATTTTTAGTTTTAAGTTTCACACCGCAGCCAAAGCCTTTTTTTTACTGCAGCACAAACCAAATTACTGATTTATGGAATGTGCAATGTTTTGTGTGGGACAAAATGATAAAGCAAAAAAAAATAGTATATTTCAATTGTGTTTCAAAAACGTATAAGGTTATTTTTTTACTGAAGCTATTCATAACATTTATCATTGAAAGTTTTTAAATTACACAACCTAATAACAGTGTGATTAAAACAAATGTTGCATATATATGTCATTTAACTGTTTAGTTCGTAAATTTGTGAATAATTAATAGTAAAATTCCTTAAATATGAATGTAAAAATTTATTTGTACTTAAATTAAATTTAACAAAAAAATAACATAGGCATTAACGATTCTTGCGTCCAACAACAATCTAGTGCTTAAACTAGCATGAAAATATTGAACTCGCAGTGGAGGGGAAATTCTTTAGGCAGGCGTTTAGAAAGGCTCTCCAGTTGGAGTTCTCGCGAAGAAGTTAATTACAAAAGTTTTCAGGTGAGGTTTAAACGTTATAATAACTATTTATTAACTCTTAGTAGAGCAGAGTTGCTTTTAACGTTAAAGCTGTTTTAATGGATGCTATTAAATTTTACCCGTGGAATTAAATCAAATTAAGTGTTTATTTAGAGCTTTATTAAACATTCCACGTGCGATTAAATTTTAACAAATATTGCAACAGGGCAGACGTAAGTTTAGAAAGAAAAAAATGCAGAAATTTTTAAGGAATTAAAATCAATATCCAATTAAGTACGCTTATTTCAAATTATTATTGGACTTAATTTGTAACTATTAGTACATCAAAGTTTATTTAAAAAATGCGTACGAAATCGTTAGTTTATTCACATGTAAATGTGCATAGTATCTAAATTGTTGTATCAGTGGTTATAGATGTTAGTTGGTGAGTATAAAGTGTCATGTTCGATACCTGGCCGGGTCGGGGGATTTTTCCATTAGTGAAAATCCCTTCTCCGGTCCATGATTGGACGTGGTGCTGTCAATTCACATCCAAACACCGGAAGGCAATGGCGAGCCATTGCAGAATCACCTCTGTGGCATTACCCGGGGTTACCGTGGCTCGGACACGAGCCATCGCGAAGTTATCCGATCGCTCATTAGAACTACAACAAGGCATGTCTGTGCCAGCGATTGTTTCCCTTGTGATTGGCGGCCGTCTGCAAGAGAAGCCATTGCCTTATTTTGGTCGGGCCATTCAGAACGCGTTTGTTTCCGCACTGAGTTGCTTTGATTGGTGTTCCGACTGTATATATGTACCACCATGGAAAACAGACAATGCTACAGAGTTGTAACACACAGCTGGTCTGGAAACCTTTCCGCGAAAAGTTTATAGCCCTAATCATCACTTTCAAATGCGAAATAAAAAATACAGCGCTATTGATGAATACGCAATCCACTCGACGACGTGGTTAAGTTTGGTAGTCGTACGAAAGGAATATCCCATCGAGACAATAAAATAAATACAATTGATACGCTGTCCGTTTGTGCACAACATTCGTGAACTTTCTGCGATTTGTGAAGTTAACTAGTAAAATTCCGCAGCTTCCTACGACCGTCGAATTATCTATCGGTTGAATTTTCAGCCGTCCAGCCAACCACCTTCTTCTCTAGCTATGCCAAAGGTGATAGCCTATCCTCCAAAGTTTTGAAGGTAAGGACAGGAACTGAAAAAATAAATTTTATAAAGTAGTGTCTTAATTCACACCGACACGTACAGAGACGTTACGTTCCGGATTAAAGTGGCCTCCAAACTACCTGGCAATTATTTCAAAACAATTTCATGGACATACGCCATTGCTGTATTACACCAAATGTCATAGGAAAAACCTCAATAAAGGACAACAGAGATGACTACATAAGCACAAGGAGAAGAGGCCAAAATAAGCTGATGTCAAATGTTAAATTCCTTTTTACGCATGATGATGGGAGCAGATGTCAGTTACCAAAACGTCGTACTTTTTTTTTTTTTGGAAACCAAGTCGCCTCTGCTGTTGTCGTAGAATTTCTGTTCAATATCATCGTTGGGTTCGTCTGTTGCTGTGTTTTCCAAGGTTGTTGTTTGTCTGTATTTACTGTTATTGTTGCAACTGTGTTCATTTTTGGCGTAATTATTTTTCTAATAAAATTTATTTCACGGGTTTCTTTGTGCTGTCTAGGCAATTAACATTTGACATTCAGCTGGTGTTGGCTTGATCACCTTGTGTTTATGTATTCATCTTGGGGTTTTCCCTATGACATCAACCATAAACCGGTAATAGTATCGCTCATGTCCATGAAATAGTTATCAAGTTAATCTACCGAATTGCAAGAATCATTCAAATAACCCCAACTCGGTTATCAACCTGGTGCTCGGAAACGATAGCCGAGCACCCGAGGTGAAGCTTCCATTCGCGGGCAGGCCGTGGGCCCAAACGGACTTTCGTCATCCGACTTAATTTAATTTAGGCCTCGAAGGGCTTGCTGGAGAGGCGGGGTTTCGGAAATGAGGAAAAGAAGGAGGGGGGGGGGACGGAAGAATGTTTCATGGCCGATATTCCTCACATCGCTTCCCCCCCCCCCCCCCCAACCGCGGGAAGGGCGTCCACCGTCGCCGCGCCACGAAGAAAGACAGCCGAGCGAAACCCTAGGGGCTGGAGCAGCAGAGATTGGCATGCAGGGATGCTGCTAGGGGAGCGCTGGTGCAGGCGGAGGCGGGCTGCGAATGAAGAAGATGCTTCCCGGCGGCGTCGCGCTACTCCTCTCTCTCTCTCTCTCTCTCTCTCTCTCTCTCTCGGGCGGGACAATGGCAGCTCACGGGACGGGGTAATTAACAACTGACGACAAGTCCTCGGGAGCCGGCGCGCTCGCTCGCGTTTATTTACCGTTTTCCCTCGTGCATGCAAACCCCCCCCCCCCCCCATCCCCCACACCCAAAATGCTCGTGTGTGTCTCCAGCCACCCAGTCACGGGAACAATGCGAAGCGCGTGGCTGTTGCCAAAGTGCATTCCAGATAAACCCGAACGATTATTCGGGGTTCATCACGGTGCTTGTCGCGGTTTTCGTTCATTCTCTGCAGTTTCGTATTCTGGGATCTTGCCGTGACGCTATCGTTTCAGGACGAAGAGGACATGAAGAAAACTAAAACGAATAAATTGATTCAGCTATCCTTACTAATTTATATAAATTCGAAAGTGTGTGTTTGTCCTTTTTTCACGCAGCAACGGAGCATCGGAACACCGGGTCGACATGATTATTTTACAAATAGGTAGTTTATGGGGGTGGAGAGTGACATACTACATACAATTATTAAATTTCATCCCTAAATAAGTGAAAAAGAGGTAAATTAAGTTTTACCATACAACATCACAGGAGTTAAGCATTAGGCACTCAAACAGTGAGTTTGAGTCATTTATCTTGACGCGTGCCCGCCCTTCCTATATTAAATATCACGTTACTTTACGTTATAATTAAACCCAAAACGTGTTTTAATAAGTTCAGAAGCAATTCAGGGAAAAAGGTATTTCGGCAATAGGCCTACTCACGTAATATGCAGCGACGAATCTGTGCTCGTCATAGGTTATAAACAAAGCGACGAACAATAGAATAATTCATTAAAGCAACCAACTATCTTCGCCCTTTATTTTTTACGTCGCTATAACCACACATATTAATGTACTGCAGAATATAATTGTAAATATGGACGAGTTATGTACACAAATGTATATTTTTCTCTTGCCACAGCTAAACATGTACATTGTGACGCCATCTTGTGAACGGCGATCTACCAACTGTATTTATATTTTATAAAAGTATAAATTTAACTAATTAAGTTGTGAAAGAAAGTTTAAATACTTTTTAATACATAGGATTGAATATATATATATTTACATATAATTATTTATGCCACGTTTATCTTTTCATTTTAATTATTAATATCTAGTTTATACTTCCACCACCAGGGCAGGGAAATTTCGGCGAGATTCATGCGCACGCATCTCATCCCTTCCAAAGAGGAGTCAGTTCGCCCCTCCCTTCTTTTTCTTCGTTCCCGCGCATTTCTCCCTATATAAAGGCGAGGTCATCCACCTGAGAGTCAGTTGATCGGCCCGACGGCCAGTGTGGCTGGATTCCGCCCACTGGTCATAGGACGATCATAGGGGGAGCAGCAGAACGACTGGCTATCCGTTTTCTGCTGCTCGCACCCCTCCTTCGCAAGTTAGGCCATCCGAGGACCTATCTCGGCATAGGGAATTTGTCTCCCTTCCCCCCCCCCCCTTTCTGGACGATAGGGTGTACCGTGTTTCAATCCAGTGTATGTTGTGAAAGCCGATGCAGGCAACAAATTGAACTGTTTCGACAATTCAGGTCAATAAAAGTTCCGTGAAAATACCGACATTATTTTTAATCAATAGTTTAGTCCCTATCTCTCACCCCACTAGCTATTCGCCTGCATACCAGCCGAGTGTGAATCCTGCCGCCAGACCAGCAGCTTGGACCTCCTCCTCCACCCGATACCTGGCTCTCACCCAAGAGAGACATCGGTGAGAAGAGGAGACGACATCACGTCAATCTATGCCCACCACACGGTCATATAGTTAGGTCTGATAATTTCCTATCCTTCTCCCTGGCGAAACCTATCCGCTTAATGAAGCTCGTGGCTGCTAGTGAACTTACTGCGCTAATAACAGTCTAGTTTATAACATCGTCAATACATGGCGTTGCCTTGAATTCTTAACGCGCCATATTTTTGTGCGTCCATCACGTCTTGCCTAGGGGTTCCCTGCCTTTCCAACAAAATTAATCTGAAGATTGGCGTCCCAGTTTTGCTGATGCGTAGCCTTGTTGCACTCTGATAGTGCAATCAAAGGAACTTTAAAATCAGAATTTCCCGTTTTCAAGTGTTATGGTTTACAGACTTGAAACTCGGTAGTGCTGTTCCTTATATTATGGTGTGTTTAGCCCGCGAAACGCCGGGTACTTCAGTTAGTATTTAATAAGAAGGATTATAATTGGAATTGGAATTTTTGTGCGAAACTTTTTAATGATTCACAAGAGAGGGTGATCGGAGGATCTGAAACGGTCATAATAGTGCCCATGTCAGAGGATTATTCTAAGTTTGTCACTAAAGCGATAGAGTTGTCTGACATCCTGTTTGTATCGAAGTTGCGACGACTCGATGAATGTAACGACGGGCTTGGAATGAGCACTCAGCTTGTGGCGGTGATTCCCGTGAACCAACTGCATAAAATCAACCTGAAATACAGCCTGTCTTGCAGCTGTACCAACTGACATCACAGTGATGATGATGGAAATGGGTTGATTGGCCCGGATGCTGGTTCGAATAAGTCAACACCAAGAGAAGTTTGCTATGGAGTCACGGGGGTGCTCTATGGTCAATCTCGTGCTTACTTCACCGTGTAGAGCATATGTTGCCCATTGCTGCCAGATTGATACTGCCCAAAATGTTATTTTGTTTACCTTCATTAATAAATAAAAATGATCATTTAATTTTTTTTGACGTGACAACGTCTAATAAATCGATGAACGTCAGCTGTACGCACGAAAAAGTGTCCCGTAACGCACATTGTCCCACTACGATGTGTCCGGTTTTAATTTTAATACTTGTTGATTTTTCTAAGACGATGAAATAGTGTCTACTGACAATATTATTACAGCTGTAGTCATTCTAAAAGAAAAATAAATAAATAGTTGCTAAGCACAAATTACTATTTCAGAGGAAGAATTATTTGTAGAAGTTGACAACGACCATATAACTGAAAGACCCACATGCAATAGCCAACTACACTGACATTATATGAATCTACAAATGAAGTAATGTGACCTAAATTGCGTGTAAATACGATTTATCGATTCGAATATCGATTGTTAACGAGCTTCGAGGTCTCGAACGGGGTTACTAGATAGCTATTGACAATTGTTTTTGCAATAAAATATTAATTTACACCTGAGTATTTACTTTGTTGTCAAATTTCTAAATTGAAAGATACTCGAATTAGAGTTCTCGGATTGTAATGACATAGGCCCACTTTTTTTTATCAAGCCTTATTATGTTAATAACCAGCCTTTTCACTTTACGCAAGGTAGCACAGTAATCTTTGCTGATGACATATCAGTACTTGTGAAAGAAAATAATATAACTTTATGAAGGAATAAACTCGGCAAAGATTGTCTACAGAAAATTGTTCCAGAATATTTCTCGCTTAAAAATAAAATTAGGCCTATACACATATGTTTGCAATCTCTGCAAATCATAACGGTAACGGAGAAACCTGTTGTCGAAATATTTTTATATGATAGTCTATTTTAAATATAATAGATTTTTACATACATGCAGGCAAGATATGCATAACATTAACTGATCCATTTACAGAATTTCTTGAAATACTTTACAATTTCTATTTAACGTGTGGTCCTTATGCCCCTCCGCTAAGTTGTGATCACGCAGAAGATATTTTGTGATAATGTTATGAAAAAAAGTAAACAATTGACTAATTAGTTGTTACATTTACTTGAAATTAAAATCACCAAATTTCAAATTAATGTGAATGCACGGCAAACGTCTCAAAATTATCTTAAATATTTAGTGCCGACTGAAATAACACGTATTTTTCCATAAAAAATTTTTTTAAAGGGCAGCATAAAACATTCAATAAGTAAGGAAAACATTTCTAGTATGTAGTGCTGGGTTTATAAAGAGGTAAGCAAATCAAATCAATAAATATAATTACCGCAGTGAAAAACTGTTTCAATATAAATAGTACATTTGCAAACCACTATAAAAACTATTTCAATCTAAGTAACTCATCTAAACCAGAATACAAACTTTTTAATTACGTCTTGTAGCATTCAGTGTTTGCAGGGTATCGTGTCATTTACCAATACGAGACATAACAAATAGCAAACCAGCAGCTAAATACTAGCACTCAAGCAGCAAATACTTAATATGTAACCAATTTATTGTGCACAAGGCAATAAAAAAAAATAATTTTTAACATAAAACTTATCAAAAACGTTTGTTAACCATTAGAGTTTTATGACGTTGCATATGGAGATATTGTAATGTTGAGTTTTAATGATTTTTTTACCGACCGACGCTACTTTTCACGGGAGATATTCTTCACATATTACAATTCATAAATCGCCATATAGAAAAATAACTTAATGAGAAAACACTTTCAAAACCAGAATTTTCTTCATTAAAATTTATTTGAGAACATTTATAGACGGGGCTTCAACTTTTATATTAGACTTGGTGTTATTTACGTCCGTCATTTACGTCAGTCATTTACAGTAATTTACGTATTGAGTGTAACACAACATTTACCGAGTCATCTTGACCAAGAAGAATTGTGTACATCAATTTTTTTTACATACTTTTCATCCAATAATTAAAAAAGTAATCTGTTTTATTTAATATTATGATTAGTTTTATGAAGTAAAGTTTAACATCCAAACTTAAAGAGTTTTAACGTGTCTTGAACTATCAATATGCCATTCCCAACACTTTTTACTATCTATATCTTCAATACTGTATTATGTAAGATATATTAAAAATAATATACACAGTATGTATAAATACATAAAAAATAAGAACCATTAAACAATTACATATTTGCTTAATGTCTACTACACAGTTTTTTACACATAATTTTTATCATTCGGATTATGTGATCCTTTGTATACTATGATAAAGGCTTCGTTTTTTCCGTCATTAAGTTTTAATCTAGCTTTCGCTTCTGATTTTTCTCCAAAATACTATCGAAGGATCTAATCTCCGGAAATATGTTGTAGTGGAACGCGAGGGTACTAAGTACCTACATAAGATAACTCGACCTTGCAGCGCTTCTAGGAAGTAAAAGCGCCTTAAAAAACCACTCCGCGTGAGTAGATGGTCGAGCGTGGGGTCGAAAATAAACACTGTCGCCGAGGAGGAGAATTCAATTCCGTCGGAACGGCGCCCGGTGCTTATCTGAGATTGGAAGGACCCGGGTCGCATGCGAATGGCGGCGACGACGCGGTCCTCAAGACAACTCGCGGGGCGCGGCGGCCCCTGCCTTCCCGGGGGGACCCTGGTCCGTCACCGGGACCCGGGGACCTCGCCGTGTCGTCCTCTCGGTCGCAGTGATCCTTTCAGTGGGCACTTAGGGCGGTATTCCCAGGCGTTCGGGCGAGGTGGCGGGACGCGACCGTAACCTTGATATAGCGGGCCGCGATCCAGAACGTTTCCGAAACGATTCCCCGCGAGGAAATCAAATCCGCAACAGTTCCAATAAACGGTGCCCTGCGCGAGGCTATAAACTGGTTCCAGCGCTTTCTTGCTGACATTTCGTATCCATCGATACAATCGTTTTTTTTTTAACGCAAAACTCCTGGAGATAGATTGGCGCAAAAAAAAAACGGAACCGCCTTTCTGATTATCTCAAGTGTCATTAAAGTGTACAAAATGTATTCCAGGACAGTTTCGCTATTGTAAAAGTTTCATTTGGCACACCAACACGCTTGGTACGTCCCCCGATGTTCACGAAATTGAATCAATACGTGGTAATGTCGCCTGATGCGATTCAGCCGTCTGGACGAAATCAACGAAGTAGTGGGCTCTGCGCATGCGCGGGATTCGGTCAACAGATCGGCAACGGATACGATACCATAATCCGTTTTCTGAAAATAAGGTAATGGCCGTGTCCTATCGTGCACTGGGAATATGGTTAGAGTACAGGTGTAGCATATTCAACATCTAAACCCTTAAATACTTTCGTGTCTTGGAATACCGGCCTTACTCTCTCTTCTAACGCACCATATTTGCCATTAGCGCTGTCCTTTGTCGCCAAATATACCCAAAGAACAAAACAGATTTATACACAACTTTATAATATAATGATAAATTTTAAAAATTACAAAGAAAAAATTGTAATGAGTATTTTGAAAATAAATTTTATTGTTGTATTTCATCAAGCGCATCATATGGTAATATTCAATTCTCCCTTTAAAAAAACAACTGGAACTAACCATCTTGATTTCAGCCGTTTTTGCCATCATTTTTTATAATTTAATATTAAAAAGGTTGGCTCTACTTAACCATAGCATAAAGTTAATAAATGTCTTGTTATTGATTTTGACCGACTGCAAAAAAATTGTTTACCCTGTGCAATAATAATTGGTGCTTAGAATTGACATTTTTTTCAGAATGTATACAACTGTAATATACTGTCAAAAATATTTTTATGGTATTGGAATAAAAAAACAAATAGTAAAATTGAAAAAAAAAATCATAAGATATTATAACTATCGATTATATACAAAATAAGAATTTTAATGTTAATAAGCTGAATGGTATCAATCTATCATCAGTGGGTGACTTAGTCTGTACTACAATCGAAGTGTGAGCCAGACTAAACCTGTCACTAGAACACGCAAGCTCTAAAACATTTCTGACCGTCTTAGATAATGTTACTTACGAATTAATCATTGAAATTACGTCATAAAAAAGTTGCTTTTATTTTTATAGTTATTTTTAAGACAATTTTGTCCTATATTGACGCTGCAGTAAATTAAGAAGTTGTAATTGCAGCCTATATTTTTCAAAATACGAATACAGTAGATTCTCGATTAACCTATTTTCCGTGTTATATGATGCAACCTTAAGTGCCATTACTGGCAGAGACTGTTTTAACATTGCTTGAAGACGTAGAACATGTTCTAACCTTTGTCGAATCCTTAAAGAAACTAACCTAAAATATATCATTAACTGCAGCGGAGTGACATGAATTAATTTATACTGACGAAAAGCTGTGAAATCATCTCCATGAAAAATATTATCACTGGTCCAACTGAAAACCAAGACGATTTTATTATTATATCCGTTGTAGCAGTCCACATTAACTCAATTAATCGAGTCTCTTCAGTTCTTAAAAAAGTGATTAAGGATTTTACTAAATAATGTTAGCTGTAGGTTCTTCACGATAAAATACGTTGAAATCATATGAATATACGATTTATGGTCTAAATTTCTTCATTATTAGGTGTACGCATTATTGTTGGGGTTGAATTACTTAATTATGGCAAATAACAGATGAAATATTTAAGATGTAACACAGAGCGTCTGAGTAAATGTTTAATTGGAAAAGTTTTACGACAACAACAAAATTTGTCACTGTCATAAAATTATTTCTTAGAAATAATTGCTGGAAACGACACGTCCCATAAATAACTTGCAACAGCCACAGTATATGTGGGTTTATTGAAACATTATCCAGACCCGTAGCGTTCCATTTTGGAAACTTTATTATTTAGAGTAAAAGTGTTTTTCGGCTCCAACTTCAAATACGTATATCAGCCTTGAGAAGCACTTTAGATCATAAGTCGTTTGTGTTTCCAGCTTATTTTGGCGTGATGAATCTGCAGATGAAGTTTGTCGGCCGAATTAAGACTCAGGCTATATACGTAATATACGTTCTAAAACTGCCGTTTCGGGCGCCTGGTATTCGCACCAGCCCGCCGAGAAAATGGGCACTGCGGGTTGCAAACTTCGCAGGCACAATAATTGTCTTCTCTACACGGTAACCACACCCATCTTCTTCGAGTTGTGATATATATATAATATATATAATATATATTATACATAATATATATTATATATATTTTGTTAATTATTGGAAGTGGTTTGATCCACGCTAAGCAAAATTTTTAAATAGTAATTCAAAGTTTAAATTACACTATGTGGCTCAATAGGACGTTGAATAAAGATCTGGACACTTATTAAAGTCAACCTTATTTGACATATGCACGAGAGTCATTCTAAAAATTAAAAAACGATTGTTTATCTAGATATTTTTATTTGAGATAGTAAAAACTTATTTTACAACACATATGATGCCTAAGCTTTTTTTTTTCTGCGTAGTCGCCATACAAATTTGAACATTTGTCAAGGCGTATAACCTGCTTTTAAAATGAATACCTTCTGCGTACTCAGTTACCGCCAAGTTGTTAGAATCAGCCACTTACGTCCTCTCTCAGTTCGTTGCCACTTCTATAAAACAGTTCAGGAAAGAATGAACTGAGTCCATCCATAGTGAAACTTATATCTTGTTGCGATTTCTCCTCAATTCTGAAGGTCCTCCCGATTGTTCTTCATAACGAATATTCGTTCGCTCGCCATCAGACATGATGCACCATTTTCGAACTGAAGTTTCAATCATCGCATCACCATAAACCTTTGTCTGTAAATTTCGATAGGGCGGAATTTTTTGTTTTTGCATCCTAAAAGCGTATTAGCACCATCTCCGCAATGTTTAAATTGTTGCAAAATGGCGACGGTGATGTGAAGAGTGACCAACTACGTCACAGAATGCCATCTGCTGACAATCTCTAACTCCGCGGTAACAACAGCAATAGCGACTAGAGAGAGAGAGAGAGAGAGAAAAAAAAATAAATAAACGGGTAGAAAATGCGGGGAGCGGCGTGTGAAACGAAGCGCGCCAAGCGCAGCCAGAGCGTTTCATTTTTATTCATCGTTTCAGGGGAGTGTGTGTGTGTGTGTGTGTGTGTGTTTGCGAGCCGAGGCCGGCAATGGAGCGTCGCGCGCCCTGCGCCCGTTCTCATCTGCCCGGCCTCGTTGCCGCGGAATTACATTTCGGATGCATGGTGACCTCCCCTCCTCCCCCCCTCCCGTCTACCCATCACCCCTCCCCCACTTACACCGACAAACCCCTGCCAGACGCGCTAGGTCCCTTCCGCAGCCCGCCGTGTTAATATGTGGCGAGGCTGGGTTGGGCGCGGGACGCGAACGCGTGTGTGTGTGTTTTTTTTTTTCCCTCCTAAACTTCGCTCGCCGGGCAACCCAGATAAAGCTCGCTTCGTTACGGACGGGACCTATTAGCTGGTCGAGCGAGGGCACTGCCGGAGAGAGAGACAGAGAGACGGAAAGAGAAAGGGAGGGAAAAGGGTGGGGGGGGGGGGGGGCAGAGGGGATTTCATTAAGCGCAACGCGACTCGTCTCCTCTTTAACGGCACTTTGGCCCGCGAGGTGGCGCTGGTCGCAGTTCAGTTCGCGAGCCCTACGCTCGGTTCACCGGGTCCACGGGCTGAGCGGAGGAAACAACCGAGGGCTCGAAGCGCGTCTGGTT
Source organism: Bacillus rossius redtenbacheri (assembly GCF_032445375.1). Lineage (NCBI taxonomy): Eukaryota > Metazoa > Arthropoda > Insecta > Phasmatodea > Bacillidae > Bacillus > Bacillus rossius. The sequence goes on from NC_086334.1 coordinate 29,780,784, forward strand.
TCTTCGCCGCGCAGCAGGGCTGACCCCCGCCTTCCCGGTCACACATACGGCGTGCATAACTTCGAAAGCAAAAAAAAAAAAAAACTCGCGATTTAAAAAAAAAAATTTCAATAAATCCGAGTTGTGTCTTTTCATAAGAGTGAAGATACTAAAACGCCTGTTCTCAGAACGGTTTTTTAGGCCCAGATTCTTGAAAACACTCAAGATAGCTCAGGATCACCGCAGCGGGATTCGAAACAAGGACGGATGTAGCGGGATTCTAACCCGGCTCCTCTGGAATTGTATTCTAGTGTTTTGCCAGTGCTGAGGTTACCTTTCCTCAGCGAGAAACACCCTGGAGTCTAGAGTGCGCGAGATTTGGACGATGGCCATAGTGCTTCAGCTGCATAAACACGTATGAAAATATTGCATAAAAATTATAACAAAATGGACAATACCTACTAATATTATAAACTTGAAAGTGTGTTTAACTGTTTGTTCTTCTTTAACGCAGCAACGGAGCAACGGATCAATATTATTATTTTTGGCATATAGATAGTTTATGGGCCGGAAACATCGCTACATGAAATTACGAAATTCCATTCCTAAGGGAGTGAGAAAAAGGTAAATTCAGTTTTATAATATAAAATCATAGGAGGTAGGTTATAGAGACACGAACAGTGAGTTTGTGTCATTTCTCTATGTCCGCCACATGATAATATAGTAAGGTTTGGCCAATTCCTGTCCTTATCTTTGGCGAAACCTATCCGCTTAGTGAAGCTCGCGGCTGCTAGCGAACTAAAAACGCTAATAACAGTTAAGTTTAGATATTCGTCAATAGATGGCGTTGCCTTGATTTTGTAACGCGCTATCGTTTTGCGCGTCCGTCACGTCTTGCATAGAGGTTACCGGTCTTCACATAAAATGAAGCTAAAGATTGTCATCCCGGGTTTGTAGATGCGTAGCCTTAATTCACCGAGACTGTGCAATCCATGGGACTTTAAAATTAAAAATTCCCCTTTTTCAAGTGTATGCCCTACAGACTTGAAACTTGGTAGTGGTGTTCCTTATATTATGATGTGTTTAGCCCGATCTACGCTGGGTACTTCAGATAGTTAGTTATAAATAAAAATAAGTTATCACCAAAACACTATTAAGAGGGTTACTAAGACTTACACAGCGTGTTGCTGGACACTAGCTCACCTACCAACAACATAATCACCGGTATATCATAAATTTGCTAACAACAGCTAGTAATATTCCCCATGTGTTTTACAACTATCGTGTATTTTTAGGTTAAAAACAGACAAATGAAATTTTACATCAATATTCAAACTGCTGGCTTAGTTCTCATCGTCTGTGCTGTTTTTCCCAGTGTTGTTTTTAAATAAAATTATCTCACTATCATCTACTGCACACACGATTTAAAGAAGATTTATTATGGATAAAAAAACTAAATTATTATTTTCATAATATAACCCACTAAGTTATGAAATTTTTTTGATTTAAAATAAAAATAAAATTGGTTGTAATGTTGCCTCTAGGCAACCACTGTTAGGTTACCTCGCAGGTTGAGCTCGCTTAGGCGATAATATTTTTTTCTGTTGCATCACCAAAATAAGCTGTGTTTGTTTGTAAAAAAAATTGTGTGGCTTGATTCAAACCAATAATTTGGTCAAACTATGTCTATCGAAAACGAAAAATTAATACGTGTTTTACGTATGTCAACGACATTATTTTATTAAGGGAACGAAAATATTTTTGTACTAGTTAAATTTTGTTGACAAACAAAATATTTCGCGAAAGGAAACATGTGTGTTTACTTCAAAAATTATATTTTATAGGGAAAAAAAGCAAACATTTTACTCTTGCTATTCTTCGGAATTTAATCCTGGAAGACTGTGTTGGCGTAGCTGTTTTTGAGTGTAAACATATGTTGGTAAAGCAGTGACAAATATTATTTATTATCCAAGATCGCTTAGATGCCCACTAACGCTACAAGGGTTGTGACTTTGATCCCAGCTCTGCATATGACTCGGTTTGTGAGCGCTGAGTCGGTTATCTAAGTACGGTACCGAGCCCACAACAATCTGCTCGCGCCTGCATGCATAATTGCGTAAGAAGTAAAAAATAAAACCACCCTTACTGTTTTTTTAAGCAAGGACATCGATGAACCAAACATCAAAATAAATCATACGTGACATCCTGTGAGCTGTGTACTCGGGTTTACAGACGCACTCTAGAATTTGTACAATCAGAACTGGAACTGCATTTTTTTATTCGCTATGATCAACCTTTTGTCATATTAAACTTTTATGTAAAACTACAAATCTCTGTGAAGTGCTAATATTAAATAATAGACAATAATTCACAGACATACGTAAATATTACGTGATATTGATAAATACTAAATCTTATTGAAACAACATGCCTCTAAATAGTAAAAAATGTACGAGCTTGGGCAAATTACCTTTAAGCAAATCAGTTCATACTACCGCAAATTCGAGTGTTTTTTATCATGTTTCAGTGTACGTAAATCAATTTTTTAGTATAATTATTTTTATAAGACATGTCGTAGACCTTATAACTATTAAATATGTGCACATTACTCAGTTATTTATTATTCACTGAACAACCTTAGCATCATATATTTACTATTACGATGAAACGTTCAGAAAATTAAATTATGCTGCTTAATTTTACATGAAAAACATATGTTTTTGTAAAACAGGAAAACTAACGTTTATATCGAAGGTAACATTTTTTTTTAGTAGTGAGGAACAATTAATACATTTTAGTTAAGTGGGATTGTTTGTTTGCGGAGAACTTAATATCCACTGTCACTCATTCCCAACGTGAAATACTTAGCGGAAATGTTATCGGTTGGCGTACTCACGGTCTCATAACATTGTCCATTACTCACCTACATGGGCAATTACTGGCGTGGTCCGTTATGTGTTTGCAATTATTCATGATCGGCGCTTTGGGAGCCAACCAGATGCCGGTAATGTTGTTGCTGGCAGACTGATCATCAGAGACGTGTGTGATTCATGTAGCGACGTCATTAACGGAAGGTCCGGTCAGCTTGGACCGTTTATTTCGCGGACAGTTATTAGGTGATGCAACTGAATTTCTCTTTATTTTACTTCGCTTCAAACAAGACTTTTAGATATGAGGGTTGTATGCAGTAACTCAGAACTAAAACTAACAGTAAATTACACGAGCTTAGATAATTATCATAGCAGAATCATTAAAATTTTGTGCGAGGTTATTTTTCTAAGAGCACTTACACTACGTTCACGGCAGTCGAGTTTGTGGGGTTAAAAACGTAGGCTATTTTGTTTTTAAATAATGGTAATGTAGTTATTAGTGGTGACCTTATAGTTATATATCTGCAAAGTGTGTAAATGCCTTAAATGGTTCGTAAAACTTTCAGTTGGAAGGTTTTAAGTTAAAGTAGTGTGGCCACATTGAATGGCTTCAAATCAATGTTTTCCAAACGCCAAATATATTGTTTGTAAAGATCCCACATAGAAGAATAAATTATTTATATATATTTATTTGTTTTTCGTGCGTAAACAGAAGGTGAATACATTCAGTACTTACAAAAAAAGTCCCTTTCGTCACAACCTTTATGCGTAAGAAGATTACGAAGTCCCTATTTATTTTGGAAATGTTCTGGAAACTTTTATAAAATTCTGGAAAATTTTAGGAATTTACTGTACATAATGTCATATAAGTTTTCCAATAATTAAAGATGATCTATTAAACATATTCTCGCATTCCAAGAAGCGAAAATGTTTCGAATGTTTTGAACTCATTGAATAGCTTAGAACGAATTTCATATTATGCATACTAAGCTAGTATTGATTTTTTTTTTTTAGAATCTCGGACAACTATTTCTTATGCCCTGCACTAATACGTGGTTGTAAAAATTTTTGCTTTGGAGTAAAATTTAAGAAGATATTAAAATGGTTTGAAATAAATTCGAACAACTTTTATAGTAAAGAAGATTTACATTTTAACCTCTGTTTTACGGTAAAAGCTTGTCTCATCAAAAAATATTTTCTGCCAAAGGTTTTGGATATTGTTAAGAATTTTTACATTAAATTATAAAGGATTTATTAGTATACCTCCTAAAAACGTTGTGTTTTTCTTTTTGTCTTCCAAAACTTATTTCCACCTTTTGCACTAATGGCTGGTTATATGCTTTGGACAAACGTTTTAGACAGTATTTACAAAGTTTAGAATAATTAAGATTATTTTTTTTTTATTTCAACTCCTGGTTTATCAAATCCCTAGCAGAAATTTTTCGTCCAATCAAACATTATTTCAGACTAAACCTTTAAATCATTTTTAAAATATTTACATCTAATTGTTAAAGATTTTATAGTTCACCTAGGAAGGGAGTTATGAAATTGTTGTCCTTTAAACTCTGTTTATTCCACCCTTCGCAGCAATGGTTGGTTGAATCAAAAATTGTTCCGGACAAAACATTTAGATAATAATTATAAGGTTTAAAAACAATTCGAACGGATGTGATAGTGTGCCAACTAAGGGAGTTGTGTAATTTTTGTCTTTAAACCCATGTCTTTTTCCACCCCTCGCAGCAAAGATTGGCCGTATAAAAAATTATTTAAGATGTAAATCGTAAATAATATTTTAAGGTTTTAAATTAATAAGAACGGATTTAATAGTGTACTTGGTGCGGACATTTTGAGTGTTTTATGTTTGCACCCTCATTTTTTGTTAAATAAATTTTTGATACGATCGACCATAACTTCAAGGGTTGGAAAAAAGCAAGGGTTGGTAAACAAAAATATTCATAATGCTCTTCGTAGGTACCTACACCATCGAATCTTTTCAATTTGTTTGTAAATCTTATAAACGTTATTTTAAACTTCGTCTTTAATAAAATGTACAATTCCTCCAAGGGGGTGAGTGAAACCGGGGTAGAAATAAAAAAAAATCATAATTTCCGTACTACGTATGTTTTCTATTTAATCGGTAATTAATTGCGAAAACTTAAAATATTATACACAACTTTCGTACGAAGGTTTTATGCAACCAACAATTAAGGCAAGGGGTGGAAAATAATAGGGTTTGAAGAACAAAAATTTACTCCCTTATTAAGTACACTAACAAATCCATACAGAATGTTTTTAAATCTTATTAATATTTTCTAAAACTTTTTGTAAGAATCAGTTTTTGATATAATCAACCATTGCAGCTAAGGTTGAAATAAAAAGGGTTTAAAGGACAAAAATATCATAACTTCCGTATTATGTAAACTACACGATCTATAAAAGTTAATTGTAAATATTTTAAAAAGCATCTAAAACTTTGGTCTGAAAGAGATTTTGATGACGAACCATTACTGCAAGGGGTGGAAAAAAAACCCAGTGGTATATTCACCAATGGAAACGTGAAGAAAAAAAAGTTATGAACGAACAAACGGATTCGTAATTATTAGAGACAGGAAAAAATTCGCGTATTCATCTCGCGTTATGCCAGAATTCAAAACTTCACGTTGTTTCTGTTATTGGCTCACAGTTTATATAGAAGACTTTAAACCTAAAAAAAATCGTTTACCACGAGTCAGTGGCCAATGAACAGTTGGCATTTGCCCCAGAGCGGGGGGGGGGGGGGGGGGGGTATTGTGGGAGTCTGTCCTAGAGGCCATGGAAACCTCGCGTTTTCTCGGTCTCCAGGAATTATTAGCAAATGTTCGGTGTGTTTCACTGTAAAGGACCGCCACTCTCCCAGGGAAAGAATACCGCGAGGGACGAAAGCGTTTGCTCTGCAGGACTTTGTCCGACCGAGGAGGAGGGGGACGGACGCAGCTAGGTTGAAGACGAGGCGAGACCAGAACTGTTTGCCCCTGCGGCTTGTCTAATTAGTCGCCGGAGGAATCCCGGGTTCCCGCATTCCTCGCCCCGCTTTTACTCTTTGTGCGCGACGGCCTCCCGGTTCGTCCGCGCGGAATCCCGACGGGGCATTTCTTTTCTTCCCCCTCTCCCTCCCTCGCGCGTTAAGAGACGTCCTCCGGACGAGAGCTGGGTCCCGAGCTCCCTCCAGGTCTCTCACGCTTGCCAACCCTCGCCTGCCGCACCCTTCCCCTTCACAGGCTCGCCCTAGTCGCTCGGGGCCGGGACGGGCGGATGAAATTCCGTTTAAACCGACACTCGCTCCCTCGCGGGACTTCTTTGTGGAGTTGGCTGCACTGCAGCTCCTCTTGACCGTCACCGTGTCTCCAGGGGCGACGTTTCACCGGAACTGGCTGGCGTAAGATTCCATTAGTACACAGGAGGAAAAAAAAAAATTCCCCGTGCCTTTAAAAAGATTCCTTTGGAAATCAGTTGCCAAGAAATAGTTTGTAATATTTCGATAAATATATCATAACCGTTCAACACATGACTATAGTTATGTTTGCACATACCTATTTAATACGTTTTTCAAGATAATACTGAGTATTTATTACGAATATTGGCACATAACTTTTTATTTTTATTGATTTTTTAATTAAGCATATTTTTAAACTATGGAAAAGATAATCGAATAATGAGTAGGTACTTGGATATTAATTTGGTTTATTATACTTTAAGTACTGGCGAGCATACAAAGCATACATGCCCGGATAAGAATCCAAACTCAGTATTATGGTGAACACTATTTTGAAGTGACACAGTTGTTTTCATGTAAACGTAAAAAATTTACATGTATCTGAAATTTTACATGAACATTTCTGTTCCATTTACAAAAAAAAATAATTACAGTGTACGCGCCACGGTAGGTGTGTTGGTGTCTGTAATATTAGGTTCACCTCGACTACTGATTGGTCGATTTAAATCACCAGACTAATTACAAAATCGAAAATAATAAAATTTTTAATTTATTTAAAAAAATTGTACATTTAATACAATTTATACTACGCAATGCATATATTAATAAATTACTCCACTCAATACACAACATTCAAATAGGATTATGCCCAATGTTATTCTATTTGAAGCGTTTAATTTAATTAGTATTATGAAGACATATATTGATTTAATGCAGTTTTAAAAAACGTACATATATTTTGATTGGTGTAACAAATCGAACTACTAGTAAGCAAGAGGATGATTAAAATTTGAATTGGAAAATATTGATGCCCTCTCTTATTAGGGTACTTAATAATTTAAATTGAACTATCTCATAGCAATTTTGCTTTTAGTCTGCTTGGAGCGAGCGAGAGCTTTGTTTGATTATGGTAACCCAATCTTTTTACTACGCTATCAATTTCAATGATCGCAGTCACATGATCGCGGTTGAAGACTTGGTACATACAAAAAAAAAACAATTCTACTGTATTTATTCTCCATGCTATTAGTAGTTGAGCTTAGAATTTTATTTTTGACATGGGTGCACTATTTTAATATTTTCTTTCAAAGATTCACTGTTAGAGTTTTCAGTTACTTTCAAGTGTTATGCTATTTTTGTAATGCCGCCACCGATAATACTTGTGTGGAAATTGCAGAGTAAATTCGTGAGATATAGCTTAAATTATAAGCTACCGTCATTCTATTTAAAACTTGCATTAACGGCGATAAATATTTTTATATTGCTTGTGATACCATCTGCTTAGCAATTATTAAAAATACAAAAGCTTTGAGACAAATTTGGTTACATGCATTACCGTATTGTCAGATGCAGGAAATTTCAGGGTTAATTTCTTGACAAGCAAAAATTTAAGGGCTTTTAAGTCCCTCATGTGTGTCGCATCTACGATTGACCCTCATAATAATTCGGAAACCACTGGTGGGGAAACATTAAACATGCTACAGTAAAAAAGTGACGGATCATAATAAACCCAATTTAGAGTCCAGCAAACTTAGCAGTCAATGGACAGATGACATCGGCCCAAGCGCACACACGACTTTGGAGTCCATCCTGTTGAGTATTTGAACCCGAGATTTTTTCCCGCTCCCTTCGAAACGTGTTATTTATGTAACGCACGAGGTTTCTTTATCTATAAACAGCCCCATTTAACTATGTGATTTGAAACTGTTACAACCACGAGCCTACACGAACGTATTTGGGCCATCTCGACATAATCAATCAAATGCTTTTAATACATGCATTTCCATTAAGTAACAAGGTATTATTGGATTCACGAAATTTTCGCATGTTAATTTAAGACTAAAATAGACTTGCTTCATTAATGCATACGCTCCAAGTTGATTATTGGACCATAGTGCTCTTGACTACCCTGAATGATTTATGAGAAATTAGAAGAAGAAAAATGTTTACCCAATCACGTGACCTTGCTATCGACCACTGATCACAAGAGACATGCATAGAGATCGGAAAAATGCGTGGATTAATTTCGTGATAGGCTGAAATTTAAACATGTGCACAATTCTGCTGGTTCTGCTATTGGCTCGCAGTTTAACTGAAGCTCTCTGGGCCAATGAGAGACTATCGATCGAAGAAGCATCGAATCACAAGCTGCCTAGTGGAGACTCCTCACAAGTTAGCACCCAATGTACATGCGTGTTTGCTTGAGAAATGCAGAGGTGTAATAGAGGCTATCCTAGAGGTCATTGAATCCGCGAATTTTTCCGGTCTCTAGACATGCATTATTTTTTTTTGCTTAAACATTTCGAAACTAACTGAGAGTTAAAACACTGTAGCATCGTCTGTGTTTCGTTATTGGTTGAGATTCTTTAAGGTTCATGTTTACTATTGGGACACGAATCGCAGCCATCCAGTGTGGAAGCAAACGCGTCTGGTCAAATAAGGCAATTGCTTCTGTTGCAGATGGTATCAATTACAATTATTGCAAAAGAATGCGAAATCGCTCTATTCGTTCCAGAAAACTGACGTGTAAGTAGATATTTTTAAACATAATTACACTGTGTAATGTTTCCGTGTAAAAGTATCAAAGAATTTGAAACGACTGCTGAAGATATAAACAGTAAATCATTAACAGGAGCTATACAAAACTATCTGAAATATATGGGTTTATTTTTCAGGTATTATTCTTCAATTAAGCATTTTTTCAAAGACGTTATGAATAGTTTGGTTACAAACAAATAACAAATTGTTAAAATTCCTACATACGATTTAAGAATAATATTTCTCCTAGTCATAAATAACCATATTATCATGTTATTTTCCCTTCACTTTTCTAAACGAAGTTTCAGACAACTCTCGCAAGGCATGGCTAGTGTCCATGGTTTTCCATGTTTCTCCATGCTAAACAGGCTGAGTGTCCGGGATTGAGCTATATAGTATTTGGTTTAGTCTAACTCTAGTAACGTGCAACTGAAATATCTACATTATCAAAATATTTGTGATATAGCTGACGTTTTGGATACAAGGTGACTACGCTTGAATGTTTATTCACATTTAATTTTTTTTTGTGTCTCGGTCATATTTTCTACATAAAAAGCTTCCGTTTTCCAAAAAAAATATAACTGTAGGTACCTAACCTAATTAAATTGTATTTCGACTTGAACGCTCCTGACACCATTAGCATTATGTCCTCGTATCACTGTATTTTTGAGTACCGTTTTCAAATTGAGGGGGCAATGAAAAAAGGTAAATAATTCAATTTTTTCTGGTGGCAGTTACTTGCTTAAAATATTTTTTTGTTTAAAAAGAACAGTTTTTGAATCAAAATCTCCGGCGGTTCATACAAGCACAATTTACTAGCAACTAAGTACTTAACAAAAATTACTAAGTACAATAAATTAAAATTATTTTTAACCTGCAAACAGTTCTTGCAATTTTTTTTTTAACATTTCTGACACTGGTGTGGATTGGCGTCATTAAAAATAGCTGATATCTTGCACAAAATTATCAATCAAAAACTACAAGAAAGCCTTGTCTGTATCAGCAAACTTTATGATATTTAATATGTATATAAAATGATTTAAAACTTTCATTCAAGATTTACCAAAAATTTTAGCTAATTTGAACACTGAAACGAACTCACCCGTGTCACTGCTACCAGGCTCTACGACTTCAGAATACTGGCACGTCAGTTCACACACGTACCTGTCAACAAATTACAAAATGTGAGACTCCTGAAACAAAATATACTACTTTGTTCTCTAACTAAAAAAAAATAAATTCATGGTTATGCGCTATGCGAATCTCATTTAATCATTAACGCCGTTAAGTACGGGTAAACTTTTTTTAACTGTTTCACTTAGCCTATAAAATATGTAAGAATTCCCAATAATCTATTATTCTTAAGTGTGTGTAATTGTCATCACATTTCATGTAATTCATTACCAATGTTAACATTATAATTCATTTCGGCAATGATCTAGAAAAAAGCTTGTCAATAAAAACCATCATTTTTCAGGCGAAAATGCCTTTAAAGCATGCTTTGCGATAGGAGTAGTCACCACTTAGAAAAAATTTACGTCATTTCAGCACGGATCAAAAAAAAAAGATTAGACAAATTCGCGAAAGTATACCAGCCGGTTTGCGAGTCAATATGTAATCACAATAGCGCAAAAGGTACGACGCGTATAAATGAATTTTCTAACCAATTACGTTAGGCACACCTGTGAAGTCAGCGCAACAAAATTCGTTGTCGAGAGAATCTTTCTGATTAGATATATGTATATATATAAATATGTATTTTAAGGTAACGTTTAGTAGATTTAAATGTGAAGATCTTCGATAGTTGTTCACGGACATTGTTTCTTTTTTCGAATGAATGTTAAATTTGAATTTATAACTTTTTCTCTCAAACACATCATTTAAATATATATATATATATATTTATACATTGATGGTTATGGTATATTTTTTGTGCGTTTGTTATGTCCAGAAACATTTTATATTTATTTTTTGGGAGGCGCGAGTAAAAAACGCATTTTGCCAAAAACCCGATATTTTGCATTGTTCTACTGCTTAAAATACGTTATGTTCCAATCCAGGTTATGCACGACTGTGCATTGCAAATATTTCTTCTTGACAAATATCGCATTCTAATTTCCAGTTCCATTGCTAATGAACGTGTGTATGCCTAGGAGTAAATGTTTATTCCGGGGGTGGCCACTTCTGCATGATGACATAGTAAGTGTGTGGTCTTTTTATTTTCTTCGACTTATTGTTGCACCATATTTTTTGGACGCAAAAACATTGGCTGATGTGTAGTGTTTGCATTGTGGATACAGTTTTTTTATTACTATTTGTATGGAAGTGATTGGTTTCAAAAACGTAGATTCTAAATCATACTTACCATCAACTGGCGTTATCAAGTACCATTTATGCAATGTTTAGGGCGAAACAATATGGGGATGACGAGGTTAAAAAGTGACTTCAACTACGCCACAACATGCAGTCACCTGACAATTCCTAACTCCACGTATTTATTAATACATCTTATTTTTTATATATATTTCAGAACTTTATAAATAGATATACATTTTGAAGCGCTTGTTGTTCTGGTATTTTCTCTTAATTCCTCACTGAGCTGGCCATTTATGCACCGGTTTGAATGTGTTCCACTCCAGACTTGTGGATCAGGGACAGAATACAAACGTACGTAGAAATTTATAGCGAAAATAAAATACGTATTTCTTTTTTGTTCGTGAATTTCCCATGCGGCTGCACTATATCCTCAAACACAGGCTACAGAAATGTTGTGTGGAAACCATTTTGGAACAAGTGGTTGAATGCGCATCGTGGTCCTGCGATCCCAGCATCAGACCGGATGATGTCGCTGGAGCGCAAGTCCACTCGAAGAGGCGCGAGATGTGAGGTGGGTGTGAATCTCGCATGGACGCGAGGACCACGTATACACGCGGAAGATGGTCCTTTGTGTGACGCCGTGTCCACTGGTCGAGGAAATGGTTGATGAGGGGAAGGGAAGAAGGGAGTTATTCGGTTTGCTGTCAGGCTATCCGGAAGAACGCCGTTCGGTTAGCAAGGGTTGGGTTGGGGGGGGGGTAGGGGTAGGGGGTAGGGAGAGATGAAAACGAGATAATCGGGCCTTGGAGGATCCGTTGCACGTCTCGTCGACGGAGGCTGAAGGCGAACCACTGCGGCAAGTCCTAGGACTCACTTTTTTTTCTGGGTTCCGGGTTAGGGAGGGATCTAGGTGCGTCTCAGGCCGAAGCACATACGCCTTGTCATGCTGGGTATTAGCCATATTGGTTAGTCATGGCAGCGATTTAAGTCACGACTAACTCCCCTATCTTAACTGTAGATTGAAACTATTTTAATTTTGGCCCAGATAAAGCTTGCATAGAAAAAAAAAATAAAAACCCTGGGCACAGATATGCGGGTAGCAATTTGCACACATTCAATGTAGGACAATACAGGAGAAAAGTGAAGAATGGTCTGACGACGAGTTGGTCGGAGCAGAAAAGTCTCTAACATGCGGGGGCCGGGGGAAAATAGACGCTAGGTCCGCTTTCATGTTTAACTACACATTGGGTGTTTGTAACCAGGGACGCACGTGGTGGATGGATACAATCTCCCCCAACCCGGCTTTCAGGAGAACTTTTTTAACTAAAGAAGGAAGAAAACAAAAAAATACTCACCAACTAGGCATTTGATTAACGTGATATGTTACACTATGTTTACTGTCTGCAGAAGCCAGGTCTCTCTTCGTCGGCTTCATGCACCTCAACTTCGGACATCTATTTATTTTTGCATGCAGAGAAACATTTTCTTTGTTTGTGTTTATCCGTTATGGGTCAATAGATGTTTTTTGTAGCCCCCACCCACGACCCACGTGTAAACAGAGTGAGTCAGGATTATACCCACAAACTTCGGGTGGAGATTCATCTCGCAAAAGAAAAAAATTAACGTCTTGTGGTCTATAGTGCTTTCCACGGTTGTTTACTACTTTTGAAGTTAGACTTTTGGAAAAATTTGTATTGCAAATAACTAAGAAAGAATTTATAAAAGAAAAACAAGTGTCCGGATAATGTGTAATTAAAAAAAAATACAACCACATCAAAATTCATTGCTTTCGTAAGCTGATATAATTGAAAGAAAAGGGGGTAACAACGCGTAAAAAACCCATGGAATTTTATATATTTAAGGCCTTGAATTCATTGAAATATATTTATGTGTGTCTTAAATTGGTTATAGGAATCAGTTAAAATTTTTTTGGAATGCTTGCGCGTAAGGTTAGGTCAGTTCTAGGCTAAACTAACATAGTTATAAAATCAAATGTAACAAAATTTTAGCATACGCTTCTTTTGCGTGTTGCAACAAACAGAAATAGTTTAATTTTTTTAAAAAACCTATATTCACTACACAGTTCTATGACTTGTCTTGAGCGTTTCCCCTGAACTGGGTTATTTCCCGCTCGTATTCACCAATAACAACAGGCGGCGCCGACTCAGCACGAGCGAGCATTCGTGGAAGTTCGGGTCGCGCAAGGCGAACCTCCGGCTGTTCTGCCCGCTCGCGACCCTGGGCGCAATTCAATCTCGGTTCGGAGCGGGGAAGGGGCTGGAGGACACGTTGCAGAGGGGGAGGGGGTAGGGAGTGGTGAGGGGCCGTGGCGGGTGTGACAGGCGGTAACGAGCCGTGGCGCGACCTGCGACGAGTGTACTTCCCAGGGCTCTGAGGACGGCCGTCGTCCGAGCGGGAGGCAATCTTGTTTGCCGACTGCCGAGGTGTCTCCCTCTCTCTCTCTCTCTCCCTCTCTCTACCTCTCACTTTCTCTCCCTCTCTCTGCCTCTACCTCCTCCGAACGATAAGGATGTGTCCTTCACCTGTGCAGCCTTGTCCAGACTTCAAAGCTGCTTTTTCGGTTAGAAACTAGCCGAGAGAGAACATCCCAGTTCTTTTCGGCGCTAACACAACCTGGTGTTTCAACAAAGAAATACTTCTTTGGATTTCATCTGTTTCCATTCCCGAAAATTTCAAAATTCGATTTTAAGGAAATTTTTCAATTTTTTTACACGTTCAAGTTAATCGTTTGACAGTAACAGATTACCATAATATAGCTTCACAATACCTTATAAGGACACAAGGATACATGAAAAGGACACGAGTTACTCGTCCTTACACGAAAAGCGCTGCATCGGAGATTCTGCAAGGTTCTTTGCAACTATTCGGATGGTCAACGAAAATAACTGACATACTTTCGAGATGAACTTTCTCAAAGGTCCTTTAGGCTAAAGGTTCCTTTAAGGACAGCGTTTGATCTGGCTATGAGGACTACACAGGTTTAGCAGTAAGACGTGTCAGAGCTAGTGAAATGTTAGGGCTGATATTAGTTTAGAATTAGATCGGTTTCGTTAACTACGCAAGAGACACAAGAACACAGATAAAAACCAATACGCAAAAAGTTAAATAACCATGGTTTCAAATGTCCGCAAGACACAGAACACCGCAACGCAAGCATCGGACAACTTTCACCTACTTGCTTTTCGTCTCGTGTTTCCGCCTTTTAATATAACCTACCAAGTGAAGAGTTCATGAAAACTTTCAAAGTTTCAGACCTATAACTTGTTATTATTTTGTTATACAGCATAATAAATTAATGTGTTAACGATACACGATTATTGTATACAGGAATTCCCCTGAATGATTCAATATATATATAGTCTAGCGATTGCAAGGAAAACATGCTATCTGCTGTCACAATAATCAGAAAAAATATTCATAGCTAAAATATTTGCCTGACTAATTACGATGTGGTAACTCACTCCGAGTTCATTTTATGGCTTGCCACAGTTGGGTAACACATTCAAAATATTTTATCTCGTCTAATTTTTCTAGTGTTTCTTAGTAAAAATTTTAAGTGAGAAAAAAATATTCAACGTGGCAAGTGAAGCGCAACTTTAAAGTATTGCAGTGGACTAACAATTTTTTATACGAAGTTGGCAAACGCCAACAGAACATCGCATAAATATGTTTTTAAAACATCTTTTGTTCTTGTAAACTCAAGATATTTTCACAACTTTAAACAACCTCTCTAGCGTGAACTGATTTACGACATTGAATATCGATTTACTGTTGTGTACAGTTCAAGTCATAAATTTACCAACGGGTGCAATGAACGCTGTAACGCTACGGCTTAGTCGGAAATTTGGGAAACTAAGAACCTATAAATCATTCAATATCTAATTAAGATTGTAAAACATGTTCGTCGTTGGAAAGGCACTCAGCGAAACAAGCGGCCAATTCTCTTTCTTCTTCCAGAGTGGATCATAAATAAATTCAAAGGCTATATTTTCTCTATATTAATTGTACGTCATATCATTTGAAAAAAAATCGGTTGAAGACTTTTATAAGTTGATTATTGCGATACTTAGTTTAGTCAATCCAGCCTTTCAGTGAAGAAACTTTTCTGTGCACAAAATTATTTTAGGACAATACCTTCTTCTATGTTATCAGGCTGTCTACTTTCGTAAGCCTACTATTTATTTATTTTCACCACCATCTAGATTCATCTATGCATACGCTGCACGTTAAAATTTATGTCTCATTATTGCATACGTACTTTTTATGTTCTATTGGTGCGCGGTTATACCCACCAATAAATAAATACTTTACAAATTCAACAGGAGTCATTTAACTAGAGTAAAATAATAAAAAAAAATTCTCCGCCGTATTGACATTATCATTCAATAAACTTTATTGGTATGTTTGAAAGTAGTTTCACACAAACACTGCTGAAAGGATGGCATAGTGAAAAAAAATTCATAAAATTGCATATACAAATGTTTAGTAATTTTACATTTTCAACGCGTAGTTTTGAAAAAACGAGTACAATTTGTGTAGTTTTAAATAAATATTTCTTTAAAAATCACTCCAAAGTACACACAGTTCATTTACAGCCATAAACTACAAAGCATAAAATTTTTGGATAACCATGGACTTGAATGTTGATTATTTGTAAATATTTACTAAATGGTCCAGTAAAATTAACTGGCAGATGTGATATATTTACAAAAGCATGAATTTTTTTACATTGATGTTTTTATCTGGACAGTTTAAATTGTCAGTGCCTGAAGAGACTTGATTCAGAACGTCTGAATGAAGCTCTGACTGAGGTCAAACTTCAAGCTGACTACAAGTGCATACATTAAACCAACTAATATCTAGTTGCGTACCATCGAACAGGAATGACAAACTCCAAACCACGCATTTGTTTGAATTTATTGAAATTGGACAATTTTAATACTCTTTTTATCTGAAGCGTTAATTTAGTGATTAAGAATTTACAGTAGCCCCATAAAATTAATACAACATTACTAATTTTTTTACATGCATTTTTACATTTATGAAAATATTCAAGGAATAATTGGAGGTTTTTGAAAGTTTGAGATCAATGTGAAAAGTCTGAAGTCTCAAAAACGTGATGCTTTTAGCCTTATTACATTCGTAATACACTCAATTCTCAATTATATTTATGTAGGAGGGTGTGATAAGAGTGTCATCAAGTGTATTCGGTTTTAGGTCGATATCAAAGATGGATCCTTCCTCATGGATGCCATAGACAGACTGACCTCCCACCACCAATGCCAAGGTAGATATATTGCCAGCTAGTATGAAGTCACGTCCGCCATCTTGTTTTCGTCTGCTGGAGGCCGCCATATTGGTTCTAACATATTGTTTTTGTCTGATAGAGGGTGCTAGCGGCATGTCATTTTATTTTTACCCGTTAGAATTCAGTAATTATTTATTGCCAGGACGCCAACCATCTTCACATTTGCTCGCCATCTTGTAAATTGGTATTTATTAAGCTAGAATTTCGGGAAAAATTCCAAGATTTATAGAAAATCTTCTATTAATGTAAGATTGACTAGATGAATTCCTGTCTTTGGTTTGATTCTCGGTCAGTGATAAGAGTAACTAAAGATGAAAAAAAAATTAATTCTGTTTTCCATTACCTTTCGTGGAGTTTATTAATAATTCACGAAAAGCGACTCTATACAAGATATCTCTCTGACCAAATACCTGTCACTGTGCCTACTATGGAAGTCTAATTTTTCGATACTTGGAAAACGTTCCAATCAGGTCTCTCTGTTGAAAATGATATTCCCCAACTTTGGAGCAGCTTTTCGACCAGGAACTTTATTGAAATACTAACCATCGTGTAGAAATTCACCAAACAGTTAAAGCTATAAAATTTTCCTTCCGGCTCTGTGAACTTTGGTTCGCGACATCCGCCACAGATGGGAGCACCGCGATTACGCAATTTCCGTTCCATGCGACTTCCGTTCCACTCGCGAAGTTATCGCGCACCGAGAGAGCTCAGATGTCACACATCAGAAATGACGAAAATGTGGGTTCAGTTTTTTTTACAGATTGCGAGCAAAACATCTATCAAAGTTTCAGTTGAAATTGTAAGGGAATTTGTGTTTTTATAGCCCGGCAAGTTAGTAATTGACCTTGGACATTTCCGTTCCGCGCAGCTCCTCCCTCCCTAACTTCCACACCTCCTTCCCCTCCGAACTGTCTGCACGTAGGGGAGGGCCACTCCTTCCTCAAGGAAAACGTACACGAACACTCTCCACTCTCTTCGCGACGCTAACGCAACACCGTATTGTGCAAACCGACCTGCGAAGCACTATCTCGGGAGCGGCGTATCCACTCCACTCCGCCGCCTGACACTGGGGTCTGCGCAGGTCGGAAACAAAGTTGCCGGACTATAGTAACTATTTAAAACGGTCCAGTAGTACCAACCACGAGCCCCGTGTATAAAGTAACTCTCGCCGAGTCGCAGGCGGGAATGCGCGCCAGGCCGGGGTGCGTAGCGAGTGCGCGCCTGATCGCGAGCGGTAATCATCGCAGGCCCGGCGCCTGCAAGTCCTCGACCGGAATAAACAACAATACCCCCCTCCCCCCTCCTTCGAGTATTCGCACGGGGCGAAGGCAACCAAAGCAGCCAACTTTGCCGATAATCCCCGCGCGGCGTAATCCCACATCGGGTAGGGATGACTCCGCGCGCCAACACCTCCCCTTCCAGGGCGCGGACTTTCACTGTTCACGAACAAATCTCCGGCTTCGAGGTGAGAAACTCGTGTTCGTGAGAAGAGTGAGGAGGGGAGATACAGAAATAACTACAAGCAGTAAAGTATGATAATTAAAAAAAAGTTTTCAAACAATCTCTTTATAATACGTGTAAAGTTAATGCTCTGAGTTTCCTGTTTATTTGTTATGAAGACTTCTGGAAAAAAAATTGTTTTTTCTTTCAAAATTATTAAAAACGTTACGTTCAAATATTCGAGAAGCACCTCAGCCAAGAACTTTTTTATTTCAAGAAATGTGTTTTGTTGGATGACTGAATCAATACAAATTTAAATATTTTTACTCGTAAAATATGCGATGAAAAATACGCGTGAATACAATGGGCGTTAAAGATGAATTCTACTTCAAAGTTATGAAATACCGTGCCGTAAATTGACGGAACTCTCGAGTCTGCCGAACGTAAAGAGACGAGAGAAATCACAAATGTTATTTGTTTTTTTCACTTTGACAAGAATAATTTAAGGCCGATTGTCAAAAGAAAGATTTCAAACGAGCACTAAGTTTTAGACGGTCAACGACGGGGCAAGATATCTGTGACCTCTGATGTATACGAGTAGGTGTGGTTGTCAAACTCTAGCTTAATCTTATCACTCAGAGGAACTGAGTAAAGACGGGAAATATTGCTCAGCTCTTAAGGCATGCTTTGGTTAACGATTTGCAATGTTTGGTTGGAATGTCTATAACAAATATTGACTTAAAAATAAAATTTAAATAATCTATATTTTACTAAGATGAGACAAAATTCTGGTAGGTTTTTCATCATATTTAAAGTTTTAATTAATATTAAGTAAAACCAGACACTTGAAGGATTTTCGTTCCCAGCAAACTAAATTTTTTCTGACAGCGGCTTGTGTAAGACTACTTAAATAAAGTAATCAAATTGAAAATTGCGTAATATAAAGGTCACCTAGATGACTGCTGTGTTATAGTCACTGGCCACCAGCAAATAGCCAGTGATAAACATAAAACTTAGGGTATGTTTTATGCCTAAAACAATACTCCTATGAGAGGAATTTTGCTCATGGGCGTAAAGTTTTAGAGACTAGGAAGTTTGGCAATTAGAATATGCTATTAAAATAGTACTTTTTTTTTTTAGCAGGAATCATATATTTTTTATGATATTGAGTTATTGACAATACTTTGGCTTTAATATGGCAACCGTTATTTATTTTCATTTGAAAACAATTCTTGCACGCAATGTACTTCATTGTAACGTGATGACGTTCAATGGGTGCACCTGCATATTTATTTTCTGAGACAACATGCGTGGTTTTTAAAACGGCACTGCAAATTAATTATTTTTTAATAGTCTGTAGTAAACGAGTCTGATAGGCAATTTGGGACATTAATGGCTCCGAATTACTGGTTTAATGTGACGGGTGTAAAATCTGCAAAAGACAAAACGAACATGACTATTTGTTTTGTTTTTGTAGGTATTGAACCGCTCAGATATGATCTTCGTGCATTTCGGATTTCATTTCGGATTTCATTTCAGCGCAACAATTATAATGGCATATATAAATCATCTAAACTATCCCAATCATCTAATTGAAACTCTAGATCGTTCTGCCAATCCACGGGACATAATTAGTTTGCGCATGAACTAACTACGGCATGAGGGGTTTGGGGTTGGAATCCCGCCATCAGCATTGGTGTTCATGGAGTTTTTAAACATTTTATTTATTTATTTATTGCAACATGCCCACCGACAGGCATTCGTCTTTAGAGGTGGGCACGACATACTTAGACACTACAAGGTTATCACTCTGCAAATGTATGGACTCCCACCCCCCTCGGTACCACAGCAGGCCGGACAGCCGCATGTGGCCAACGCACGTGTGTTCCACTGATCGTGTAGGCTGTCCCAATTTCCCCCTCCCCCCAAGTATAAACACGCAGACGTTTATTAGCTAAATAAAAACAAAAAAAATTATTGTGTATCAAGACTATGTCACGTAACTTGTCTCAAATTTGCCCGTTGTCAAAAGTAGAAACAGTGGTAACCATTTACCAACTGAAAAAAAATTTTTTTTAATACTTTTTTTCCTGAGCAATAATGGCATAAGGTTACATGTATCATTGGTAATAATTCCGAGAACTGTCAAAATTCCAGAAAAGTTACACGTCAGATGATATATTTGCATAAAGTGATGCCGGAGGCAAAATACAACGTGGTATATTCTGTAACGAACAGAGCAATGAAACGAAAGTGATGCAAACATAGTCCCCAATAACCCTTACTTGAAATATTTTAAAATAAATGCCATAAATTTGTTTTCTAACTTTTACTTAGTGATTATTTACGACCGTATGATGTGAATACGTAAACAAAAAAAAAATTCTAGTTTCACAATGAGTAAACATGCTATGATTTTAACACCTCCATTTGCGTGCACAACGATGTGAATCATGAGAATTCGCAGGGAAATTAAAAAAAAAAAAAAAATGGTTTCCAATGTTGAGAAAACATTTCGGGAGCAAAGGCGAGTTGGCTGCGTGCCAAACGGCACGCGCGCGGACCTGCATCTCGCGAGGCAACGCGGGAGAGGGGCTGGTGTGGAGGGGGAACCAATATCTCCACGCCCCGGGGTCGGGTCGCGCGACGCAGCTCGCAGACTCGGGCCGAAGCTGTAAAGATGGCGGACTCGCGCGCGTGCGGCTGCACGCACCCGTGTACGTTCATTTTTTCTGAACACCGGGAAACGTACCAAAAACATTGTTGTGTCAAATTAAACTTTGTCATAGTAAAAACTACGTTGGAATATATTTTGTAAACTTAAGAATTTTAATAAGAAATAAACACCACTTTAAGAATTCGTGATTAAACTAGCTTTATTACATTTATGAGGTAACGTCTCAAAATTTCAGGTTATGTGTGTCTGCAACACAACAGTAAAGTGCGCAGTGCAAAAAAAAAAAAAAAAAAAAGAAACATGAAGGCTAAATACTTGTTTCAAACTGTAAAAACTGTACTTTATATTTTAATTTTTCTTATGTATTTTTATAGCATTATATATATATATATATATTTAAACCGTACGAAAAAATGTTATTGTTAATTGTACATGACTAGTTCTCACGAAATTGAGAAAAATGAATTTTCAAAATAAAATATATATAATTTGCTTTAATTGACAACTTTTGTACAAAACACACAGTACACAAGTGCCTTACCTCAACTGACTATGTGGTCCCCAACATTTCTCAATTTTAATTGAAAATAGTATGGACATGAAAAATATCAATTATGAGGGAATGATTATATAGGTGAGGGAATGAGGTTTTTTTATATTATTGTTAAATTTACATTAAATTTAAATAAAAATCATAAACTTTTTCTTTAATCATGAATTATTTTTACAAAGACTTGGTTTTAAATTTTAATAAATACATTTCTTTAAATTTACTGAGATCTTGAATATTTAATTGTTATTTCCTCATAAACTTTCATTTCCCCAAAAATAATTTTTATGAGGAATGATATTGAGGAAATGATAAATTCGAACATAGCCTACAAAAAGTGGTTGTGCATAACATCAAATTAAATTGCAACTGAAGGCAAGTTGTTTACTCCTCAAAACGTGTAAAACAATATAATAATTATTACAAAATAAAATTATTACCTTGTTTTAATTTGAGGTGAAGGAATGATACATACAAATGTAAAATTTAAATAAAGAAACGAAAATTAGTTGACAGTCTCTTCGCGCCGTACAATAATGCTGATCTGGTTACATAGGCAGAACTGCCAACTACAAAATGTTATAAGCGCGGCACTCTACTATCTAATTCAAAAGCACAATGCAAGTGTTATAAAAAAGGGAATGATATTTTTTTTTGCTGGGGACCCAATTAAAAATTAAATTTTATAATGATTTTGTTCTTGGTTTATAATGGAAAGAATATTTACTGTACAATACAGTATTTTTAAAGAACTTGATGATATCAAAATAGTTATTTTCATAAAAAAAAATGATATAATATCATTGTAATATTGAGAATGGGACACGATGAGGGAATGATATTATGTATGGTTCGAGTAGCTATAATGGTACAGTTTTCACAAAAAAATACATAGCTTATGACATAATGTTTATAACACATTGTGGACACGATTTTCGTAAATTTCTGAAAACAAATCATTTATTTCTTTAATTGCTATAACAAAATTTTAATTAATTTTTCTTCCCTTTTGTTCTGTTGTTTCATACTAGTTAGACCCACAGAAAAGTTTAAAATTTGATTTTATAAAAACAAAAGTAA
Organism: Bacillus rossius redtenbacheri; assembly: GCF_032445375.1. Taxonomy (NCBI): domain Eukaryota; kingdom Metazoa; phylum Arthropoda; class Insecta; order Phasmatodea; family Bacillidae; genus Bacillus; species Bacillus rossius. The sequence continues at coordinate 29,803,035 of NC_086334.1, forward strand.
TTTTTAAAAGATCATAAATTTATATTAATTTTGTAACCGAATTAAATTTTAAAGGAAGTGAATGTCCGTATATTATAGATATTTAAAGGAAAAATTGATAGGGAATGCGGGGTGGTTTACTTTCCCTTAGGATTTTTGTTTATGATGAGGACTTCACTTATCTTTAACTTTGCTTGTTTCTAAGGTATTATTTCAACACAATTATGGTTTATTACAATTACGCAACTACGGGCACTATCATTAGGTGTGCATAGCCTCGCATCTGGGGAGCTTGTAAAACGACTGGCTGGTCGCAGACAGCGCCCGAGGCTAGTCGCGGAGTGTCCGAGGCTGCCACGACTATGCTCAGTGGGGCAAGCAATCAGCGGCGATGCGACCTCGCGCTCGGCTGACCCCCGGGAGGTCAGCGAGGCGGTCCGGGCTGGAGGGGCGGGGGGACACAGTCTCATCGCCGTCAAAGGGCGGGAGTGCACGAGGAAATAGAAACCACACTTCCACCCCCTCCTTCACCTTCGCCCGCCGTCGTTCGACCCGGGCTATATGCGACTTCGCCGCGGGTCCGACCGAATGCTCCCGAGGACCGCCCGCAGAGGCCAGGCGCCCGGAATAAGTTCCCGCGAGAAGCGGCTACGCGCTCGTGCCGGGTGGGGGGCGGTGAACTTGGACGTCGAGGAAGGGCGCTGAGCTGCTCTCAGAGTAACGAGGTTCCCCGTATCCCCTCCACCACCACCCAGGGCCCGCGCGCGCTCAGGGCCGCCGAGTTCTCCGGCCGACGGCGCCGAAAGGGGGCGTCCTTCCCGGAACTTCCCGGCCGGTGACTCCTCCGCGCGAAGCGACACGCCTGGAGGTCGTTCGTCTCGCGTTCCGACCAATCACGGTTCCCTGATCACCGACGGCACTGGTGTGCCATTGAAGCCTCTGCGGTTTCCAACAGCCAGATATTGGTAGGAAAGAAAAATATGCGCACGTTTGAAGCAAAAAATTCTCACGCACAGAAAATCATCTTATTAACTTTTTACAAAAGTCTCCTTTGGAAACTAGTTTCCAACATATATTTTGTAATACCGAAATAAATATTATTCAACTTTCTACTACACATGGCTACGGCTTTTTTTTTTTTTTTTGCATATATGAAACACGTTTTTCGAGATAACACTGAGTATTTCCAACGAAAATTAGTGAACATTTTTTTTTAAAATTTTAATTGATGTTTAATTTTAGTAGAGTATAATTTTTTAAACCATGGGAAAGAATAATTTAATATATAACTGGACTTTATTTTGTTTTATTATGCTAATTAATGTGTGCAGTTAATATTGGAAAGCTATTCAGGGAACGGTTTACAAGTAATTTTAACTCTTAGAGGTACTGGGACAGCACAAGTCATAAATTCTCGAATAATAATCCGTTCCCAGTATTACTGCGAACACTCTTTTATAATTATAGAGTTGTTTTCGTGTAAATATTCAATTTTACAAATATCTTTAATTTTACATGAATATTTATGTTACATTTACAAAAATCATTTACAGTGAACTTTAATTATCAACTTTAAAGATAAATAAATTTTTTATTAATTCACTTAAACGATAAAACCAATCAATAAAGTACTGGAGGTTCACAATTGTAACGAACATAGCGACGAAAAAACATGCAAGGATTCTCTCAGTTGTCTGGCTGTATACTTTTTTTCGTTTATCCCCTCATCATTCAGCATTCCACTACTTACCGTTGCAATTTTCGTTACTCTTTAATGATTCATCGTTGTGAAGACGTTTGACTTGAAAAATGTCGTGTATAAAATACTATGTTATTCTTTTGTGTAATTTTGAACTTGACCATTTTTATTTACAACAGTAAAATAAATTAGTTTTGTATTTATATTAACGGTTCTAAATGTTTTACCATGAATAAAAAAAATATATATCTAGGAGTAAAAACAGCTTAAAAATATATAATGTGTGCTGTGAATTTTTAAGAAATTTACGATAAGTGTGCAATACTCAGAAAAAGTTTGCGAAACGCTGTTTTAGACAGTCCACGACTCTTTGAAATATTTATTTACCAAGTTGAATGTTTCTAGTCTGAGGGAAGTATCAGCATGATTAAAAAATAGTTGAAAAATTAACATATATTTAATCAAGCTTTCATTCTAGCAACAAATATATTCAGTGAATTAACTTATGCTATTATAAGTACTACGTTAAGCCCACGGCCATGCTTCTAGGAAGAGACAAATCATTTTGTTTCGTACAGAACACAATATAAATGAAAAAAAAATGTTCAAAATATATCACAGAACACATATAATATTCTATATACATGTCATTTTCAGTTATGCATGGGGAAAATGAATTGAGATTTTGAATGAGAATATCAACAACATATTTATTTATACAGCTCTACATACTTTTGCGGTCTTTTCGTATTTATAATGTAAAGCGATACGATAAGCTACATGTATAGCGAATTATAATATGTTGATATAAATAATTTTTTTCCATCACACATGTAGTTACATAGATAGGCGTGATTTCATTTATACTTTACCGTGAGAGATATCAAACAATATTCAGTTTTATGAAAGGAAATTCGGTATGGACGAAAAACAATAAAATGTTCGCTTTTTTATAATAATAATGTTTCATATTTTAAAACCTTGCTTTGTTCCATGGGTTTTGTATATCAGCTTGTTTAATCACTTTACAAGCTTCTTTTTTTTATCAAGGTTGAATATTAAATCAGCTTTGGTATTAAACAAAATTATATTCTGACGAAAGTGATTTTAAAGTTGATTCATGCAGATTGTTATTTTAATAAAAAATAACGTGCATTATGAAAAGTCATGTTGTCAACTACACAGTGGCAGAACAGATAAATAAACAACGGGGAAAACACTAGCAAAAACATGGGCATGGAAAAAAAGAAGAGACAAAGCAATAATGTAATAAAACGGCATAACGGCTGTAACAAGAGGGTAGTATAAAATGTATATGGAGGAGGAACAGGGACTCTTTGCTTTTTATGCTTTGAAAATGAAACTTTTTTCGGCGCATGTGAACCGTGCTTATGTGTTCGTTCTGTTCGTCGAGCGAACAGAGTTCAAACGTGATGGCTGCTGAAAGTTGAGAAATGGGGAGTGATGAAGAAACATACTCAGTTCTCGGACGTTTGAGAGGCAAACGTATCAGGGAAAAATTATTTTACAGTTTATTTTGGCTCTGCTTTTTTTACTTCTACGTAAATAAGCGACGAATACACTTTTCTTTATGATTTGAACATGTCGCTGCCTGCATGTTTTTTTAGGCTGTAAACCTGAATTTAAGGGGCCCACTTAGTCAGGGGTACATTCACGTGAAAACAACTACATCACTACAAAAATATGTTCACAGAAATACTGGGTTCGGATTATTACCTGGCATTTATGCTGTGTGTTGTCCCAATATCTCCAACAGTTTAGGTCATTTGTAAACCGTTCCCTAAACAGCTTTCCATTATTAACTGCGCACATTATTGAGCATAATAAAACAAAATAAATTCCAACTATTAAACAGACGATTATCTTTTAGAAGGTTTACGAAATTATTCTTGAATGTAACATCAATGAAAATATAAAATTATGCGCCGATTTTCGTAAGAAATTCTCAGTATTACCTCGAAAAAACGTTTTTCATTAATGCAAAAATAACTATAGCCATATGTTGAACAAAGTTACAATATATTTCTTGTAGTATTACAAACAAATTCTTGGCAACTGTTTTTCGAATGAATTTGGTTCTCTGTAGGTGCGACGCGCACTGGTTCTTCTAGCGAGGCATCGCTTCTAAGCGCTAAGATGTGAAGTGGCGAGCAGTCTTCTCGTCGTGCATGGTGCAACTATGAGATTTGAGCAGCGACCACAACATAAGTGCTGTTTAATAGTGGGGATAACCTTAAAGGCAAACTTATATTTAAATCAAAAAAAGAAAAATTGAAATAATGTAATTATGTACTTTACTATTTTGAACAAATTTTTTTGCACGTAGTCTTTGCCAAGAAGTTTTTTTATGTTTTGGGTAACATTAATAAAAATAATAGTTTTTCCCAAAAACCCTGAAAATCTCAGGTTTCTAGGCGTTTTATTTAACCAAATTTGTATTTTTTCAAGGATGATATCCTAAAAATGACAAATGCCACAATTGAAAACTCTATATCACATAATTACACATTAAATCTTAATGCTAAGATTGAAATATAAATTGGCTTTCTTAAATAAACATGTGTTAAATTTATATAACTAACTATATACTCTTACCCATTATTATATCATGATTTTTTGTATCAAACGCAAAAACACTAATTTATAAATGAACAATAATAAGGATACTAACCCCTTAACGTTGACCCGCAGTGCTACGTAGGGGGAAATACGAGGCAATGAAATCGTCGAGTTTATGGCGAACCACATGTACCCGCTTGATTATCTGGTAGTAAATTAAGTACAGTAAAAGTTTGGATATACGTTGTACGAACGTTAAAATGAACAGTTTGGAAGGATATTATTTGTATCGTAATTACTGCAGGTTTAAATAATTCACTGAATTCAGTTGCAATAACTATCAAATCACTATGATCTTAACAGCGACATAATATCAGCAAAACACAATTTATGAACAAACACACATGCCTAAGTCAAATAGTTCAATTGTATTTCACTTCATTACTTCTTTTTGTGTAAAAAATATATTCGAATTTTCAATACTTAGTTAATATTTAAATTGTCAATACTTAGTTAAATAAATACCGTGAGTGTTAATGTTTTACAATATTTAAGAAAATAACTAATTACCTTAAATAACTTTCGAATAATCAGAGGTTATTTTTTCTTCATTATATAATATTTGTTCTGCTATTTTAAGATACCTAAGCTTTGTAATAAACCACCAGCAAGTTTCCTTGCACATAAGTGTGGATAATGGGCGTTCTTTTCGTACATTTTAGTCATGTACTGCTTCTTGGATGGTTTCGAGCAATAGACTAAATATGAATGTAGACAAATTGCTGAAGCTGCGCAGTAAAAATTTGTATTGAGTCAATCATCATTGATTACCCTATTTTCCAAAAGAACTTTGATCAACCGTGTCGCTTTACATGTCCGAGATTAAATACAGTACTTTTTTATATTTCAGTTTGAAGCGCATTTTAATATTTCTCGTGCCAAATTACTACATTAATTTTTTTTAAATATACAAAAAAAGTGTCTGTTCGTGTCTTATTGGTACGGCCATGTGCTCTTTGCGAAAATATTTCCAGACCAGCTGTTTGTTAAAACTTCATAGCATTGTCTGTGTTTCATGAATGGTAGGTTTTTATTTAAGGTAAATGTCTACTGTCAGCTCACCAATCGTAGCCATCCGATGCAGAAGCAAACGCATCCTGAATGACCCGGTCTTAATAGGGCAATGAATTCTGTTGCAGACGGCCGCCAATCACAAGGGAAACAACGCTAGCATGGGCATGCCTTGTTGCTGTCTAATGGGCTATCAGATTATTTTGCGAAAACTACTTGACTCTATTCATCTGCAAAGAAACTCATGGCTTGGTTCACAACGGCTGGAATTTGATAGTTATATTGGAAAATCCTAGGCCAAGGATGGCTTCGTGGTGCGTGGCGAGACAAGAATCGATGCAAGGTTCGAACATCGCAAAACAGTGTTTCGTTCGACTGAACACCGAATCGTATGCAACTGAAAACTCCAGCAAAAAGAACAAGAATGAAAAAGACCCGCGGGGCAGCCAACCAGGCGACGGCGTTAATGGACCGTGTAAGTTGGATGGTATCTGCGGAGGCCAGGCGGCGAACTTCCTGTGTATTTCTGGCGCCGCGCCGGCGTTTACCCGCGCCGGCGGCGACAAAACCGCACTGCACTTGTACGGTTTTAGCTGCGGTCGGACCCTCCTGGGTTCCGGCGCTAATCGAGAGCAACCACGGCCGAGGAAACCACTAACTGCATTCATTTCGTCCGAGCGCGCGGTCACCTCAAAACTGGTTTTGGAAACCTGCGTCGGCGCTATTTGCAGCTAGAAGGTTATCATATACACTATCTCAAAATAAATAAAATTGAATTTAAAGGATAAAGATTTTAGTGTTTATTTTAACTTCGTGAGCTTTTAATCAAAGTGTTTGAAGTATTGTACAGCCAAAATACACTGGTCAAAAGAACACAATATATGTTTTCAGCAGCAGCGTGAGCTTACAAGCAGCGTTAGAACAGGGGGCAGAATGCAACATTGAAACGTACCTTGCAAGCAGAAAAAAGAACGCAGGGTATCATCGTAAACTGTCCGCAGGCGGCCTCTATGCATGTAGAGGCCCGTGCGTGTGTGTCCCATTAACACGATAGATGCGTAGAGCTCACAGAAACTGTAAAAAATCGTGGATGGAGGTACACCGAGTGGAGATCTGCTTTGTTCTCCGGTGGGTAGCGATTCAGTGTGGAGCCTGATAATCGAAGTGTTCTCATCTGAGCCCCTAATTATTTTGACCAATAGGCTCCAAACCCATTCGTTAACAAGAGAGAGAGAGCACAGTTAGACCTCGTTCTGATACAAGGATTGCATTGAGTTCTTTTTGGGAGGGGTTAATTTTTTTACCAATCATGACACACAGAGAAGTTTAAGGCAACGTTAAAAAATGTATTCTTATGACAAAACTTCACAGTTGAAATACTGCAGACAATCGGATACGAGCAGGCTTATTACTGGTAGAATAGCATAAATAATCATAGAAAAATACAATAATACTGCGTGAAGCTGCATGACAATAGCGGGAATCTAACACATTTTGAAAAATGTGAAAAATATCAATAACTTACACAAAAATTTAACGCTAAACAAGCGGTTAACGAAAATCGCTATAAAACTACACGAATTGGTTGCATTAATAAATATTTTAGGGCAACATTACAAGCAAGAGCAGTAAATATAAAATAAAGGTGCTGCTCGCCACTCAGGGCTAACTTAGTTCAGACTAAGTTCAAGCGAGGAAGGCCTCGTTAAATCATGATTACTGATTGCAACCAAAGTGAAAATTAAACGTCAGCAGGTATAAAGACAATCTACAAGACGATTTGCCCCATACCAAGCTCAAGGATTGTCATGACACAAACACAGCCACGCTCAAAACCAAACAGGAAGATTACCAAAATAAAATTTAGATGGTGACCGCAGTAACAAAAAATTTGACAAGTACGAGTCAAAGTCACTCTACATTTAAGGGCGTGGTCACCTCACACCAACTCAAGAAACACCAGTTACGGGTTGGCCATGACTCACGTAATTGTCTCACCTGAGAACTCGTCAAAGTTTTATCATTTGATGATGGTCGCCAACGCCAGGCAGGGTCATACTTGACAACCCTTTTCACGCCAAATTCAGGACGCTCTAGCGCATGCGCGAACAAATCGTGCGAAGGGTCGGCAGGGGAAGGAAAAGTAGAGAAAGCAATGTGGAAGAGGAGAAAGTGGGGATGAGGGAAGAGGCCCGAGGGTAAGAAACCAAATCTTTGGCATCGTCTTCAGCGAAGGTTAAACAGTTCAAATTGTCACTTGTAAACTACAGTTTTCATGAACGGATTTTCAGGATTCACGTGTAATCAAATTCTTTGAAAAAATAAAACCTAATGTAACTTACAATATACTTTTTTTTTAAATACCTATATATTTTTTTAGGTTGCCGTTTTTTTCAACAGCGATGTCACCAAGACGGTATCACACAGCGCAGATCACAGATTTTTGGGGAATGATTCCGCAGCTTTGCTACATCGGTTCATCGCAATATGTTTGTTTAATAAAAGGGTCATTTGGTGTGTTAAATATAGTGTGAACTTTCGTTGTCTCCTCTTATCTCGATTTTTTAAAATTGGGGTTTATTTGTTTTCTTTTAACCGCACTGTAAGACTTTCGGGGTGGAGGCACAACTTACACCAGACGTAGAAACACGCGACGGCCGAGACCGAGAACTCGCAGGCGGGTCGCGTGAATCCAGGGGGTATGTCCCGAGGGGGAGCGAGAACCTGGAGGTCGGCGGCCAAACTTTCCCCGGCGACTCTGGAGGTCCTGGATACTCCCCCCTCCCTCCCTCCGCAACTTCCAAGCCTCGTGGCCTTACCCTAGTTCCCCTTCTCCACTTCCCCCCCCCCCACCCTTTTCGGCGGTGGCCAGACTCGACGGATCTCGCCATTTAATCCCGGCGGCGGGCGACGGGACGGAACTATAAAAACCTTCGCCCGGGCGCGGCGCGCGGGTCCCGACCCTCCGACTTGTCACCGGCAGGGGGAGCCCCCTCCCTCGGTGACGTGAGTTCCCCGCGGGCGACGGGCTGGGGGAGAAGGGGGGGAGGGCGAGGGATCGTGGGGATGAGGAAATCATTGGCGCCGAAGAGAAGTTTCCGACGGCACCCCCGCCGCTGCGCGAAGAGATAGCCTCGACTGTTTGACGGCGATGGGAGCTCGCTAGCAATCCCCCCCCCCTCCAACCTCGTAAGTGTTCCCGCTGCAGTTACTTCAAACGATCCCCGCGAGGGCGACAAACAAGCAATTTAAGGGGGAGGTACAGGAACTGGAAAACACCACCTTGGTTTTAGCTGTTATTTTTTTGGCAGTAACATTTTTCTTTCGTTTAATTTTCAATTCTAAATTATTTATTTTATTTAGTCAGTGAAATGTCACTATCACTAAATGGTAAATTATTGGTCTTCACCACAAATATGTAAGGAATGGAAGGCGAATGGTAACCATTGATGAAATCAATTAGATCCTGTCGCTGAATTAGACTGCAAAACTCTACTCCTTCAAGATGGATTGGATGGACCCATTTTTTTAAAATCATATTGAAATGATTTAAAATAATTTTAACCTTTAAAAATGATAGAGCGTAAACGTTTATTTTTCTTTCGGCGTGTGAAATCTCACAATAGGTACCCTGTAGACGAACTAATTAAACGAATTATGTCGCCGATTTCACTTAAGCACTGCTCAATTCAAGCTTTAAACCCTGTAAAGCTGCGTGATTATGCTAAACAAAATAAAGCGTGTAAAAACATCACCGAGAAGTATTTAAAACCAAAAATATAAATTATACAGCGCAATTATTTTTTAATTTACGTTATAAGTGTTTAAAAGCTTGATATGCATCTGTACACTACAACTTTGTGTACCTTTTGGTGCAAACATTGAGGAATATTTTACCAAAAAATACAGCTTATATATTTGTATACGTTTGGTTAAAATAAGTTAATCAGATTTGCTCTTGTTCTGAAATCAACTCTCTGCATTAAAAAAACTGGATAAAGAGCAACACATGTAAACAACAAAGTTACTAGTTAAATAATAGATTAAACTCATAACTGTCTACATAATATATATTTTTTTGGATTTGCAAGACGTTCAAAGTGAATTTTTTTTTAAATTTCATCGCACAAAAAACCTTCCAAATATACGAGTATTGAGATGTTAGTTGACATAAAATAAAAACTGCTAAAAGTTAAAAGTGTAAATTTACTCTCAGATTTTCTCCAGTAAAAGTTCAGTTTGTCTTCTGAAAAAAAAATAGAGGATATAAAACAGTGAACGTGTCTGTGAGAGATAGCAAATAAAAAAAAATCGGGACAACGACCACTGTGTCGGCGCTGGTGTTTTGGCGCTGCTTCCCTCATTACACGTGTTCCCTCGCGGTCATAAATAATCGTACCGCGGAGCGGCGAAACATGCGGCGAGAACGGCGCGTTAATTGGGTGATTAACTGCACCTCGCGATCGTCGACCCGTGTGCGCTGTCTGCGGGGCTGCTCGGCGTCACAGCTGCGGACTCGCGCCTGCGCCTACCAACCGTCACTCGCGGAGACGCGAGGCGCTCTTTGACCTGCCGCTGATCCTCCGGGCATGTTCTCAAAGCGAATCATCCACCGTGGCAAAACGTCGCCACCAACAGTTTTTTTGTCGAAAGTAGCCTGGCTTCTGGGTTGTAGCCGCGTCCTCGGCGAATAATAATTCACCGACGTTTCGAGTCGACATTGCATTCGCCATCATCACCTACCTACTGACTCCCTGATGATGGCGACTGCAATGTCGACCGAAACATCGGTGAATTATTCGCCGCTACAATTCGCGGCTACAACCCAGAAGCCAAGCTACTTCAGACAATGGCCGTGAAAGTCTGCGAACATAATTAATAAGTTTTCTTGAAAGAGAGTTGAAACTGAACAACATTGTATCGGTCAACATGCACGAGATGGGAACATTTTCCTTACTGAAAAAAAAAATTAATTACCATAATCAAGTTTTTTAAAATTACAATTCAGTAGAACAACATTGTTACTACAGGCAACGTGGCAGACACTTTTGTTGTCACTAACAAAAATTGATCAATGAAGTCTAAATACAGTTAAAATATGTAAAGTTTATCTTGCTAATTTTAAATATGATGTCCATTTACTTATAAAACAAAGAAAACTGTTCCCGAAAAAAAATAAATAACCTAGTGGGGTAAGTAGAATAAAAATGTAAATGATACTGGTGCATAAATTGCTAAAAGTGTATTAACGAATTGTCCAGTATTGAAGTTACCAATGTACAATATTTAGATACCTTTACTTTGTATTTTTAAAAATGGTGTTACCTTACGTAACCGGTTTTAGTTCAGAAAAAAATTAGTAGTAAAATTTACTTTATCTTGGATATCAAGTTGTTAGGGTGAATGATTCGATTGTAGTTTTAGCTAGGAAAATTATTCATATCAGAACAAGCTCATAATAAAGACGTAAGACTAGATGAAGAGTTAACTAATTGAGAATATTTCAAGGTATTTATGCACGGTTTATTTAGTGACTGAGAAGACAAGTACGGAAATGAAAGAGGAGAATGAAGGACGGCTATAGGTGTGGCGGTGATAGTACATTTATCCCAAACGTTTATCACATACTTCGAGACGTATCTGTTTTAAGTTTCATAAATTCAATAAAGAAATAAAAAGTTATAGATTACAATTGTGAGAAAGGTAAAAAAAAACGACATTAATACAACAGTACTGTAAATAAATGTGCATATAATCTCTAACTTTCTGCAGAAATAATACATTTTATAAAAAGTCTTAAATTATAATCAAGGGTGATATACATTAGGTACCTATCTAAATGCAAAAAAAAATTCTTTTATTTACACCCAGAGTTTTGTTTTAGAAAAACGCAAGTCAAATTTTTTACTCTTTGCGAAAGAAGAAGATTCTTCTCAACAAGGCAATGGTCGCCGAACTCTATATTTCCGTGTGATGTTTCATTCCGTCTGCCTTAAAGGGGAAAAAAGAATCCTTTGACGGTTTCCACATCGTCAGAGCTCTCCTGGATCTGGATTGCAGGGAAGAGTGAAACGAAGAGTTTTATCTCTCTCTTTCTCTCCCTCTCTCCCTCCAAACCCTTTACTCTTTATCGACACTGCTATTCTTGTGGAGCGCTCAGAACTCCCTTCAGGAGAAACTAAATCTTGAAAGGCTGGCTGTCATGCTGAAACCATGAATGAGTAACGCGCGTGGAAAGGACCTCCCAAGGAAAGAAGCCTGAGCGGAATTCTTCACGGAGCTCCAAAGAGGACGCATCTATATGGGAGAGTAGCTCGGTTCCACCTAAATTGAGTGGAAGGATTGGTTGACGTCACACATTTTTGTGTAAAGGAAACGAATTGAGGAGTTATGGCAATGACAGACCTTTAATGCTATCGGCCTTCTTCACCCCCCCCCCCCCCAAGGTAGCTTGAAATGTTTTGCCATAAAATATATCTGTACACAGGGTGATACAAAAATAAATGTCCTTCTCTCTAGTGTAAAATTATCATAATAATGTTTGAAACACATATTTAAAAAATTCTCTGTAAATGAGCCTGTTACACTATTGGATAGTTTTCCACGGAATTACACAATTAGTAGTAGTAATTTTAATAATTATTATGTATAAACGCTGATGTTCAAAAGTAGATATTAAATTGACTTAACGTTTTATTTGAACGACAAAAATAAATCTTATATTTTAAACAATATTCATTAACACTGCATGCAATTACCTAATGAGTACTTTGAAATAATATATATATTTAAAAGAATCGTTCGTATAAAGAAATCGTATATTCTCAGACGTTTACAAATAGCGGGAGTGGGTTTTGGGTTTACGCGTTTTTTCATAATATTTTATATTAAATGTTTTTAATTTGGTTTTTCTCTGCTTGAAAGTATAAGCACGCCGATTCAGTTGAGCAGCAGTTTCTACTTTTATCTTAAAATACTTTATTTTACTTTTAAATTGTTTGTTTTTACTGTTTTATACAAAATATTCTGATACTAAAATCCTCACGAATAAAACTTAATACAGTGCAGTTCCGAGGAGAAAAACAGATCATTTATTAATATTTTGAAAAATGATTGTTATAGCTTCCAGCTGGCGTACTACACGCTGCAAAAGCTACAAGCTGTATCAGTGTCTTACGCGTATAATTTATAAGGCACTCTCTGTCCGTGTTACTCTTTAGATATTCGATGATTTTATTTCCCAAAATAGGAATGAGAAAAATATATATTCCAGGGGAAAATAGCAAATGTTATTTTTTTTTCAAATATAAGTTTGAAGTGAAAATTATTAGGATTTGTTATATTTACTTGAAAAATTCCATATTCAACCACCAACAGATAATACAGGGTTTATAAGTTTGTAGAGAGTGTATGCAAAACTAAGCAAACCTGGTGCCCCAACTCGTGCTTGACTGGTATTTTTGACTTGGAGCTGCCGGACTTCACTTTCATCAGTCCGGCCATCCCTGATTTCGTTTTCCCCGAAAACGCTCCAGGTAAATGCTGGGATAGCTCCCAGCTATCTAGGCCAGGGCCGGAACACTTCGCCCAGTATCGCCTCCTTCGTTTGAAGTTGTACGTTGGCGTCTAACAGTTTCGTTGGCAGCTAGGTCATTGATCGCACTGGCAGCTGAAAAGTGTGTCAACAGCGTCCCAGTTTGGCGTGCCCGTAGAGATGCCTGGTGAGTGGGTATGCAGTCCCGCAACGCACCGGTGGTTTGCGGGTCAGCATCTGAGAGAGAGTCAGGCGCGAGTAGGTCGAGCTAAGTTCCGCAGTAGTTCTTGTGCGGGTTTCAGGGGTGCTGGTGCAACTGAGGAACACTTTACTTGGAAACACACAATATATCACTTTATAAGCTATGTCTGTCCTGAGTTAAGTTTCTAATTTTTTACCATGTTTTTATTAACTCGCTTTCTTGTATGTCTGTCCGGGTGGAATTTTGTAATTGATTTTAAACTAACTTCCCGATGAGCTAGATACTTGAAATTTGGACCATAGCTCAGAAGTGGATGACAATGAATGAAAATGTGAAGAAAAGAGGAGATAATGATGACGAAAATAAAAAAATTAAGTTATTCTTTCTTATTAAATATCAATTACCAGTTAGTCGTTATTGTATCGGATAAAAATTTAAATCGTATAGTGAACGTAATTTTCTTCTTCATTTTTTTTATTTCTGCTGTTTTGTTCTCTTTTTTTCAGGATAATTTAGAAAAAGTTAGAAATCTGCACAGTTCGTAAAATGCAAGGATGTACAGTGGACCATGCTGTTGTATACCTCGGACCTACACTATTTGCTAAAGGACAGACATATGTCGCGTTAAGCCGTGTCAGATCATTGGATGGAGAATAGAATTGAGAATAGTGGAGCTCGATTGATCGAAACTCACAGGCAAGACACCGTGCAATGAAAATGAAATGAAGGAAATGGAACGTATGCGACAATTAAGACCTCAAGCATCATTAATAGAGTCATATATTTAAAATTTTAACAAACGGATTCGACATTGATTGTTTTTAATATTTGAATATAAGTTTTATAAAAACATATTTTCTCTTGCTTTGTTATTTTATTTTTAAAATAATAATAATAATAATTGAATATTTTAATGTATTATTGGTAAGTAGATATGACATATTTCTATTTCAGATATAACCAGAAGAAAAAAAGACTAAAATAAATCTGAAATTTATCGCATGTCTATGTAATGACGCCATCGAATTATTTAAAATAAATTCCAAAATTCATTCACATATCCCTAAAAAACAAAAAATAATAATAAAATTAAAAATATTATGTACCATGTTATTATAACAGACTAAACAGTATAAAATAATTTCTCTAATCCTTATGAAGGATACAACCATATACAGATTTCTAACTTTTTCTAAATTGTCTTAAAAATTCATACTTGGCAACTTTTGATAGCTATGAAAATACTTGTAAGATTGGAAACGAAAAACATGGGGCACATGTAATACATAACTATAAAGAGTGTAGAGAGTAGCTATCAATAAAAGAACTTAATTATCGGTTCACATTATTTGCGGTGCAATAAAATTGTTAGTTGAGCTATAAATGCATCAATTATCTGCTTCATGCGCCCCATGTGTTTCGTTTCCAATCTTACAAGTATTTTAATAGCTATCAAAAGTTGCCAAGTATGAATTTTCAGGATAATTTAGAAAAAGTTAGGAATCTTAATATGGTTTTATCCTTCATAAGAATTAGAGAAATTGTTTTATACTTTTTAGTCTGTTATAAAAACATGGTACATTGAAATTTATTTTAATTATTATTTATTTTCATAAAATGCGCGTTTATATGTTAAGACATTTCTACTTCGCTTCTTAGTTGTGATCGTTATGACTTTCTAAGGTACGACGAAATTTAGTCATATTTTTCAGGGTTTCGTGTTTATTATTAATGTTACACTTATGGCAGTTATAATTTGTGTGTTTATAAGTTGCGGCAGTTAAAAAAGTTAATTTTTTCTACGTTTTGACTGTTTTAAATTGTGTGGTTCAGCGTAGTTTGTTTCTAAGTAACGTATTTCTAAGTTATTAAGTAGGTAGTTGGAAAAGTTCTAAAAAATTATATTAAAAATTTTTAAGTATCTAAGTTAAGATGGTTCTAACTTATGGAAGTTCTAAGCTATGTTGATTTTTGAGAGGATTCTAAATTATGGCCGTGCTAGGCTGTGACTTCGTTAGTTATATGTGGATTCCCGTGGCTTGGGCTCTTGTGTTCCGGAGTCATGGATTTAGTTTCAGTAAGAGCTGGGAGCACGTAATGACACGTGTACTGTGTGTGTACTGTGAGTGAGTGTGCTTGTTCCGGCAATATACGGGATCAACGGAGAGACAGTGCTCCGGGATTCGGGTTATTCTGATTAGAGCCTAACTTCCGTCATCTCTAGGGGAAGACTACAAAAAAAAAGTTAGTATAGTGATCTGTCTGCTCTAGTAAAAACAGATGAATAATAACCCCTTGCACAAGGAAATGTGAAAATAAAAGGTACTTCTCAGCGGGGAACATTTTGGGTTTTTTTTTCCGCCCCAGAACTTCCACTTACGAAATAACGTCAACACGATGTAGATCAGCCGACATGCATGGATACAGGGAGTGGCCACATCATAATGATTCCATGGTAATTGGGTGAAGTTTATTTTTCTGCTCATGATCTGCTCCATGTTGGTTGGACGTCCAAAACATTGGCTGAATTGTAGTGTTTGCAATGTGACCACAATTTTAAATGACGCGCATTCATTGAAGTGAATGTGATTAACGACGGAGATTATAATTATTACTTACCAACCATCATGAAGCGTCTTCAAGCACCATTTCCTCAATTTTTTGGGCAAGAAAATACGGTGACTGAGAGGTAAAAAGCGAATTCAAGTACTTCACAGAATGGCGTCTCCCGACAATTCCTAGCTCTCCGTGGATGGAGTAGTTGTACGAGATGAAACAAGGGTGAGACGCTCCAGGTGACTCGGATTGGAAGAAAGTAGATTGTTTCTGGGAGGCATTCGTCTACTGACATGATCCGCGGGGATATCCCCCCCTCCCTTTTCCGTCCCTCTCCATCAAAGCCGGCAGCCTGGCGACACAGAGGATCTGTGTCCTGAAGCGACCACCGGGCCATTGCAAGTAATTAAGGGGTATTATGTGCTTACGCTGCGGCCGTTTCAGTCGAGGCATTCATGATGACGACGGTAATAGCACAGATCCCTCCCCCTTCAATGGCAGTTAAGTCCCTGCACGCGAGAACTCTCTCTCTCTCTCTCTCTCTCTCTCTAAACTGACGACCGAGCACGGACATCCGTTGCAATCATCAGAATAGATGTCAGGAACCAATAAAATATTTGGTAAAATATTGCTGTAGTCATTCTTATTTACAATCTAAAAGTTGCACATTGCACATGTGAAATAAAATCCATCCCAAAATTACATACTCTCTATCTCTCTCTCAACCTTGCTCTCTTTCTCTCCCTGTCCTTAAGTTAAAAAATGATTACCTTTTCGAAAAAAGGACACGGGCTTATGATTATCACTATATTTATGTAATTTTAACTTAAGGTGCTCATTACATTTAGCAAATTTTTTTGCATGTTTAAGATACACTCTGAACACGTAAGTGATTCTGATATATTTTACAATATTACAAACAACTTCAGGCTTATTTAAGTAGCAATCCATAGTTCCACTGACATTATGTATGCTAAAAAGTTTGACCCATAGGTTTTCTGGATTGATAATGTGAGTTTTCAGCTACCCAGAAATACCTTGAACTTAATTTTGCATCACCAAACGTTATTTAAGTTTTCCATTGTGTTTACGTGATGACTAGAACATAAATATACAGTTTTCACAAAATATCAACATCAAAACAAAGTATTGAAAAATATATTTTTAACAGACTGCAGTTTATTGCATGTCATGATGTCATTTCAGGTCTTAGGCATTATATATGCTGGTAGAAAATGTCGAAACATTAAAATATTATTTATTTCTAAATTATTAACTACACTAAAATATGATAACTAAGTGGAATCATTCAAAGACTGTGCGAAATAATTTTCAGTTGAATTATTCGTTTGAATTAAAAAAATAAAACAAATTACAGAATCTCTACAGTTTTTGTTCTTCACAGCTGTCTCACAAGTTTTGTTTACGTTTCAAGCGTGTCCGTACAGCATCCGAGCTTTAATTCTATTCGCAGCTGGCCCGAGAGGAAATTAAGAAAGAGAGTCACGCAAGGAAAAAAAGGTTTCCGCTAGGATGGCAGCGAAAAGGCAGCGAAGTTGTCTTTGAAGCCACTCAGCCTCGCTGCTGTGGCGGAAAGGAAACCGTCTGGCTTCGCAGAGCCTTCCCCAGGCCCGCACGGAGCACAAACAAAGGCGAAGGGAAGGGAAATTTCCTGCCTCTTATTTGAGAATTCATAAATATTTATTGTGCTTTCAAGTACCGTTTCTTCCGCTGCTCTTTCTTGCCTGACATTAATAAAAAAAACTGCATTAACATCTTCAAACTCTGTTTTGTCATTGTTTAATGTGAGTCTGATATATTTTACTTTTTTTCTGGAACACTGTGCAGCTTTATTGAATAATGTATTTCAATAATATTTACAATTGTAAAATTCCGTAGCAGAAAAGTACAGAAATCAAGTAGTTAAAAAATGTTATACTAGTGGTTTAAACATACACATGTTTTAAAACATCTAGTAGCAAATTAGAACTCACAAAAAACATTTATAGCTGGTAACTTGTACCTCTTCTGTGTTAGAACATAACTATTTTGATTTCTGATTAATTATAAATGCTAGATGCCCACTCAGCCAGAAAGTTCTGCCTTATTTTTAAACATATATGGCATAGTGTTAAAAGAATTTTTTCCTTGAAATAGTTAAAATATGATAGTTTTTTCTGAATCAGTTTTTATTTCGAAATATTCAAGAAATTATCTGTGATATCATAATTTTTGTTATATTTCATCTCCATCTCTAGATATAAAGACAAAATGACACTCTCCTCGAGGTTTCAAACTTAAAGGGGAACTCCTGCTCGACTGCCCGCCGCCGTCGCCGCCTCGCTGGCGTCCCGACGCCCGAGAGCTGTGGGTCGCCGAGCGAGCATCGAACCCGGGACTGCGCGCGTCGTTCGAACGACTCAGCCCCGCCGGCAGGAATCAGCGGCTTCTGGCCATGTCCATAATGTCAAGTTCACTGTATAATGTAACGTAACACGATAAACGTAAACTTTGAAGATGCTTAAACTTTGAAGATGCTCCTTCACAAAATTAGCTTGCACTATAATAATTTTTTTTGTATCCACTTGTGACAAAGAATTGAAAAAATTCAATCCCTGCGTTTGCAAATCTTGAATCTCCTCGGAAGAGTATATCACAGATTGAAACCAACTGTTCCATCGAGTCAAGATGGGCATCCCACACAGCACACCATATTTCAGAAATGTTTCAGAAATGTAACATATAAAAAAACTCCAACATACATGTTTTGCTTTGATCGATCCTCATAACACATCATAAGTTATAAGCCTAACAATAAATACATATTTATGAAAACAATATGGGAAGATATTTCCTATCAGTCTAACTTTTAAGTGGTTCTGTTCTTTTTAAAAACTGATTTATTGACAAAAAAAATTATTTCAGACTGGTAAATTAAAGTATGTGTCCAAAATAATGTTTTAAAGAAGAACATTTTTTTAACGTATCGTTATATATAGTAACGTCGCCACGTAGCAAAATGTGTGGCTTAGAATCGTGACAGAATTTCTACGATATATATATATCTTCTTTCCTCCAAAAAGCATCTGGAAACTCCCGGAGAACATGTCATCCCAGCGACTCTGAGAAACTACGTCACATTTTATTTCGCTACGTGTGAGGAGGTTGGAAGGGCGAGGGAGGGGAGGAACACGTCTCCTTCGGCGTGACACACACCCCAGTCGGGGGAGGGGTGGGTGTCGGCGTGTGCTGGGGGAGGAGGGGAAGAGGGACGCATGAGCTATGCCCCTCCCGTCATCGGCGGAGAGATGCATCTGTGCCCCCACTCTCGTTGGCCGCTGGTAATGCGCGACTTGATGCGGTAATATCTCAACCTGTCGCGCAGGTGGCCCACAAATTGCCCCCCCCCCCCCCCCTCCGTCCCTATTCCGTCTACCGGTGCTGGGTTGAGTTTGAAAGGGTAGAGGAGGGGAGGGGGGTTTTGTGTCTAACTCCTCCTCCTCATCCCTTACCACTACATGGGAGATTCGCCGAGACAGCAAATTGAACTGCCACGCTGTCACGTCCGCTTCTTTTCTCCTTTCGAGAACTCTCTGGCGACACCTCGCGAGCAAGGAAACCGCTACCCCTGTATCGGCCGTGCGGCGTCAAAACGCGTTTGAACGACGTGGCTGGTCACTTCAGAACATCACGCGTACACCTTCCTGGCTGAGACTTCCTTTATTCGTTTACACTGGTCAGGGGCCCACGCCGGCCATTTTTTTTAAGATCCTTGTAAGTCTTGTAATTTTTTTTTACGTTCTTTGAATGATTAATGCAATAAGGAATTCTGATTCAATACAATTTCTTGGACACACGCCATTGCAGCATTGCGCTGTTTGTCACGGAAAAAATTCAAGAACGCAAATAAAAAGAATTAAAAATGAAATCATAAACCCCCAGAGAACAAGCCTAAATAAGCTTATGACAAACAGATAAGTCCAACGATGAACCTAAACAAGTATTATGGACCACACAACGACGACAGCAATGACGAACACATTCAAACTTAATTATCAGACAGAAAAATAATTCCGTAAATAAATTTAGTCATGAAACAGTACATACACTGGGTTAACAACGACGAGACATTTTCAGAATAACACTAAATGCAGGTGGACAACAAAACCTGGACAACGAAGCAAATATACGAACACTGTTCCCGAAACGTCGTTACTGTTTCGTCATAGAAAAAAAACATGTTTTGTGTTGACCATATTCATCGTTCTGTTCGTATATTTGCTGCGTTGTTCATATTTTGTTGTCTACCTGCATTTAGTGTTATTCTGAAACTGTTTCGTCGTTCTTAGCCCAGTGTGTTCGTGGTGCAGTTATTATTTTTTTTATGACTAAATTCCTTTACGGAATTATTTTACTGTGTGATATTTAAGTTTGAATGTGTTCCTCTATGCTGTCTTCATTGTGTTGTCCACAATACCTGTTTAGATTCATCTTTGGGTTTATCTGTTCGTCATAAGCTGCTTTAGGCTTGTTCTCTGTGGGTTTATGTTTTCATTTTTAATTCTTAATTTGCGTTCTTGAATTTTTTTTCTATGACAAACAGTGCAAAGCAACCATAGCGTTTAAGAAATTGTATTGAATTAGTTATTTTTTAGTGAAAAATGAAGACATTAATAGGAAAACGTAAAATTTAAATTTTATTAGCATATAATTGAAAGTGCTGACCAATACATTTGTATTTATGTTGAGTTTTCGTGATCTCATACGATAAAAAGTTTTAAAGATTTTAATATCTCGTATAATGATGCAAATTCACAGGTATCATTAGAATTTATTAAACTAATCCGAGTATATTTTTCTCTCTAAAGAACATCAACATTTCTGAATTTAAATTACAACGTAATGGTCGAATTTCAAGTTCCGGGTTGGCTTTTAAAACATTGTTTTCGAGAGTTCATTAAAAAAATGTTCCGGCCTTTTCATTAGAGGGAACCGATACTGTAAAAATTTTCACCTTCAATTTAAGAAAAAGACTGGTTACAAATTATCCAGAGATCTTCGTAAATTCACGGCTGTCTTAGTAAATTTACGGACAATGAGATCACTTTCTTTGAACATGAATCCAAAAGAATATTCTTGGTATATTAATAAACCTTTCAAAAACGTAAGAACACTCTTCTTTTATCCACGTCTAAGTTTATATTTCTTTAAGACGAAACACACATCTCGGAATTCAAATACGGCGTAGTTTTTAAGAAGATTGAGTTATTTGAAATTACGAAGAACTCTTAGTTTTTTTAGGTTAACTCTTTGTTGAAAGTCCGTAAATTTACTGTTGTACTATTACATGGTGATAGCACAGACATCTTCGTGTTTATTAAGATATCTGCTATGAATGTTTAGTAAATATTTCGCCTTATTACAACCATAAACTTTTCATCTGTGGAACTTTAATAATATTAATATTTTTTTTTCTTTCATCTGCATTGTTGTAATTTTCGTTAATTTTTTTTTACCGTTTATTTTTTTATTCTGACCATCTGTTTAATTTGTAAATTCAATTAATTTTATTCTAGTTCCTTACCGTATTGTTGTAACCAAAGGCCATGAAAGGATGTTATGAACCATATATATTGGGTATACACGTATCTCAGCCACACAGGAACAGGAAGTAACTTAAAAAAGTGTGATTTTTGGCGTTACTACGTGTAGGCTAAGGCCTGACGCCTGAACAATTAAAATTATTAAAAATATGAGTTTAGGGTATCGTCGGTTGTGTACATTAATGAAATTGTTACAACTAAATATCTTAACGAACTGTAAGTAATATTTACTTGGATTTAAAGCAGTTATGTCAATTATAAGCCAATTTAAGAATTGCTTAGCTAGGGACGCCATAATTAAGCAGTGTCGCCATTGTTCAAGGCTTAAGCGGCCAGTATAAATTTGCTTACATGCTTATAAATACGTGAGATTTCTAGCCAAACAAACTATATTGTTGCAAAAGTTGATAAAACTGAACTTCAATTAGATTGTGTATATAACATAATATAAAGAGAAGTAATTCTACTTAGACACCCAGAAGTCCTACTTTTAAGATAATCGTACTCCCGCTGAACTAAAGCCGTGTAATTCTATTTAAAATAGAATTTAATTTGATATTAAACTCTCTAATTTTTAACTCACTTTGAAATCATTTGATTTATGAACGATATAAATTTTGAAACAACTACTGGACTTAATTAAATCACTTTTGAACTTTTGGGTGTGATCTGTGCCAACATACATCCTAAGACATTTGAACTGCAAATAATCTCCAGGAAAGATTTGTCACAATATAAATTAAGTATTTTTAAGTAAATTCATATTTTATTGTTGAGTATTAAAATTGTTATAACTCCACCAACCTTAAATTCTTATACACACTTGGAAAGGATGAATATATACATTTCTTATAATATTTTCAAACTTACAAAAGATTCCTAATTATATCGTTGAATAATATTGTTAATTTTCATATGTATCAAGAGTCAGGTTCAGGTTATGTATGTCAGTGTATGTTTGTTATTGAAAGTGTTGCTGTGTTATGTTTACTATCTATGGTTCAAACTATTAAACTTCAGATTTTTCACCACTCTTTAAATAATCAATTTCCTATCCACATAATATACAAATTTCTTACTCCATAATTAAAATACTATATATTTCCATAGTAAACTACAGATTGGATTCGTCAGTTGTTACCGTCTACTATTGTTTATTTGTTAGAGCATTGTTTCTAAGGTTTTTATGCAATGTTATATTATTAAGTTTACGAAGGTATCAACAACACAGTACCTACACTTTTTTCCTCCACCCTGTACTGCCTTCTCTCCCTACTTCAACAATAAATTAAAGAAAGAGAGAGATAGAATTATTAGTGTAACAAAGGGAGGTGCAGAACACTGTGATTTCTAACAGTTGAGGCGCTAGCCGGTAAAGCTCTTCTCCATAATATTAGGACCCTGAAATAACAAATGACTAGAGACCTGCAAAATTCGCGGATTCATTGACCTAAATTCGCGGATTCATTGACCTCTAGGATAGACTCCACAGTCCTTTAAATACTCGCGGAAATGACACCTGTTCATTGGCTACTGACGCGTGAGACGTCTCAACTAGGCTGTCCGTAATTCTGCACTTTCTTGGTTTAGTGTTTCCCATTGGCTCACAGTTCCCCGGATAAAATGTGGGGTAATCGCAGAAGCGGTACGAAGGTATAGTTGTTTTGATGCTAGCCTATCGCGAAATAAATCCGCGAATTTTGCATGTCTCTACAAATGGCAAAGTCTAGGGCAGTCACTGACGCTGGAGTGTGCTATTCTAAAACGTAATTAAACATGAGCTAAAGCTTCCAGTAAGCTAGTGATTCATCCATTACTAGTATTCTTTGGCGCATGGATTCGAATCAGAAAAGTATAAACTCAGTAGTATAAATTTCTAACTTATGTTCTAGTGGTCTCAGTAATACGTTTCTAATTGATTTTTTTTTTAATGTGGAACAGTAATAAAAATAATATTTATTCTACTTTAAACGTTTAAATAGAACATCTCAACTTCGAAGTAAGCTGCTAATCGCGATGTTGCTTCTGTCAGGAATGACGGAACTTGACTACCCGCTGGTGAGTGTAATAAAATGACCCTAATTGGTTTTGGAATAGTTTGAATTAAGTTAGATGTCAAAGCTAGTTTGACGAAAAATTGTACGCTTCGGCTTTCGAAGTGGATTTACTGGTTCGGACAACAAACTGAAAATTAATACACATTTTTCCCAGGGTAATATTACAGAAAGTTGGTACTCTTGTTACATTTCCTGTTTATTTGACTTTTTTCTAAGTAAATTTAGGAGAGATACCATGGATTCATGGAGAATTCTCCATATAAAAATAAAAGGTTAAAAACTTCAATTATATATTTAGAAATGTTACCTATAATTGATTTTAAAGTTTGAGATAAATCTGAGTATCTTAGTGAGGTGTTTCAGAGGTTACGCTACACGAGAATAAATAAAATAGTTTTAGTTTTATTTACTTTAAAAACATTTAATTTCATGTGCATTGCGCAGTTTGATTTCGTAGCAAAGAGACAGCGCCGATAATAACTCGGTGTCCTATGCAGGTAATACTTCACAAACCAAGTTTCTATAAATAATTAAATAAAACTATTTTTTTAATCGTGTGTTAAAAAAGTAAAGTATGTGTGTTATAGTTGAATAATTTACTGGGAGTTTAAGGTCAGTTTAGGTGTGCGGTTGAAATTACTCAAATATTAAGGACATTTTAGTTATTAGATTTAAAATTTTCCGTAAAATATATAAAAACCTTACTAGATGCACACCAGAATTAATCACAACTTATTAAAAAGCAAGCTAATCTTATATGCGAATATAAATAGTCAGTGAAACTATTTTTTTCAATCAGCAGCTCATGTTCATAGAAAAATAATTAGAATGCATTATTTAGAGGGTGAAGTGTTTTCTGAAGCATTTCATTACAAACTGTGTCAAGCAGACACAAAATTATATATATATATATATATATATATATATATATATATATATATATATAAGAGATATTATCGTGAATATGTCTCTACAACGAATATTTGTTTATTTTTTCTTATCCTCCCATTTATTTTTACGCAGTCACGCGAGCGGAAATTCGGGAATATTTTCCCATGAACTTCTGTTTTCGTCGTGTCTCGCTGGCGTTCACAAGAAACCGCGGCGCGCGAATAGCGACGGAGGCCTGGGATTATTTCCAACTTGTACGTTTCTTTCCCCCTCCTTTTTTTCTTTCGTAATCTTTCCACGAGCCGTAAGAGTTACCTCATCCTTCTCCGGCGCAAAGAATTCCAAGGCTGGGCTCGCTTTTCAGAACTGCCTCGCCCGTCTATGTTCTTTGAAGTTTGTTTACCGCTGATACGTATTTGTCGGTTTCCGATTCCCCTTCGACTTCAGGTTATACACCCCCGTCGCACTGCCTTTCTCCTTCTAGAAGCTGTGCGCGCTAAGTCTTTCTCTCCACCTTTCTCCCTCTTTCCCTCGCGAGGTAGTAAACCACAGCGTAGGTAAGGGGCAAGTAGAAAAAAATTATGTACTTTCACAAAAGATTATTTTGAAAACCAGTTGCCAAGAAACAGTTTGTAACACTACAGGAACAACACATGGCTATGGTTATTTCTGCATGTATGAAAATAACATTTTTTGAGTTAATGCTGAGTATTTCTCACGAAAATTGGCGCATTTTTAAATATTTTTATTGATGTTTAATTCAAGCATAATTTTTACTACCATGGAAAAGACAATCGAATATTCAATCATTGGACTTAATTTTGTTTTATTGTGGTTATTGATGTGCGCAGTCAATACTGGAAAGATATTCAGGAAAATGTTTAACTATTTGAGGTACTCTGAAACCACAAAGCATAAATGCCCGGGCAAGAATGCAAGCTCAGTATTACAGCGAACACTATTATGTAGTTATACAATTGTACAAATGTACAGGTAGCTGTAATTTAAAATGAATATTTCTGTACCATTTACAAATAAAACTTTACAGTGTCGATACAAATAACTACGAGAATGTATTTTTCGCGAAAATATTTAGAGATTAGCTGAGAGTTAAAACACAGTAGTGTCGTCTGTGTTTCGTGATTGGTCGAGTTTATTTCAGGAGCATGTTTACTGTTGGGACACCATCACAGCCATTCAGTGCGGAAGCAATCGCGTCCTGAAATGGCCTTATTTAATAAGACAAAGGCCTCTCTTGCAGACGGTTTTCAATTACAAACCAGAAATGCTGGTGGGGGCAGGCCGTACTACAAATTTTTAGACGAAAAATAAATGGCCCTACAAATAATTTTGTCTTAATATTATATATTTAACCATCCGTCTTTGCTAAGTATTTTAAATAAGATATAGGCAAACATTTTAATTCAGAATTCATTTCATAAAGTGCATCATCAACCCTTCTGAAGGGGGGTGGGGGCACGCCCTCCTCCTTCCCCCCCCCCCCCCCCGTGGCTGACTTCTCCTCTCCTTTGTATCCGTCTCTGGCCAAAGGTGGCCAAAAATTTAAATAACTAAATTAACAGTGGTTGATCGGGCCGGAGGCTACACTATTATAAATTAAATTATATTTACGGACTTTTTTTCGTTAAAAACAAGGTAAACACACACTTGGAAAAAAAAAAGTGTTGTTGGCAGTAGTCTAAATAAGTTTTTTTTCAATGTTTTTTTTCTAATACACCAATATAATTTTTGTAGATTCATGTTCAAAGCAAGCACATTTGGAACCCGTAAATTTACGGAAAAAACGGTTGTTTTACGAAAGTCCCTGGATGATTTGTAACCAGCGTTCTTCGTTAATTAAAGGTGAACAATTCTAACAATGCAGTTAGTGTTCCCGGGTTTGGCCACCGGAGTCGGTCACAGCACATTACAGAGGCAACAAGACAGCATACAAAAGTTCACGAACCCATTCTTTTTAACGAATAAACTTTTTACGTGTGTGATAAAAATATCAAAGCATTAAAATTTGACGTTCTAGTGTCTAAAAAGTTTTAAGAATGTAATATCGTGATAATCGGTGCGTATCAACTAATTTTCATCAGGAAGGCATTTGAGATAACTTTATAAATAATTTTATTTTTTATATTATTTTTGCTTTTAAAATGAAAGCTCACCTTCTACAAACTAAGAAAACACCTTCTATCAGAAAGTTATTTTTATTACCCCAATAACACCGCAATTGCCATTAGCATGGTAAATACTTTGAGCTACTTCAGTGCCAAAACTAAATTCGTTGCGTGAGCTAGACAGAATATGAGGATACTGTATGATGAATATTTTTTAGCACTTCTGTGATAGGTTTTGTAATTTGTTTTGAATAACTCTATTACAATATATACAGTTTAATTATATTAAAGCAATAATTTATTGCATTTTCGCAAAAAGAAAGTAGAAATGAAAAGAAGTTTGTGAACTTTTAAAAACTACTCAAGAACAGATTTACTTTATTCATTTTTTAAATTGGAAGTTTAAGATGAATTCGTAAGAGTGGTATGTTGGAATGACGAGCAAATATCTGGCCAGCGCATTCCGAGCGAAATATGTAATTCCGGCTCTGCGGTCGCATCCTGTAGAAATGTTTTAATATGAAAATTTGAACTGTTGTGCGAAGCTCAGCGAGAGGGCAAAGTTTTCCAATTACGCAATAATCGCACATCTGCGGTCTGTCCGGAAATGGCCGGCACAGAGCGTCGCTGGGTATGAACTCTAATTATCGGCTGGGAATTGTTATTGAGTAACTCCTCTTTCGTGGCTGGCTGGGAGCAGTTTGGATGCGCGGTAGAACAAAAAAAAAACACAAATTAATTTTAGATTTCATGGAGAGAAAAAAATCACATTCCGAATTTATTTAGGTGGTTATCTGCTTACGAAAAGCGTACGTAAAGCATTTTGTGCAGATTTTCATTTTCAGGTATTCCTTTTGTTGTTTATAATGTATAATTATGAAGAAGAGAGACTTTAATTGTGTTTTGAATTTAATTTTAAAATATTCGCATGCATCTTACAAATAAGTTCATTCAAATAAAGTCCTTTAAATAAAATATCCAACTTCAAAATACACCAAAGTAACATTAGTTCACTAAATAGCAATATATATATATAATACACCAAATTAATACTTCATTGTTTCCGTATAGTAGTTAGAAACTTGTTGTTTATTGCGTAATTATCAATTGTTTTATAATTTTGAAGTCGGTGCCAAGTAGAGCGCGTGTTACTCTGTACACGTGATAGAAGTGAAATTTCTCTCGAATTTCTAACCACAACTAATTATGTACGAATACTATCTTTCAAATACCTTTTCTCTTTCTCCTGTTCGCGTTAGAAACGTTTACAAAAAATTTGTATTAAAAATATCGGGATTGAAATTTTAATTTATTCGCGCCCAAAGCAGTGTCAATTCAAAAGTATACTAAAAATTTTTATTGATAGTCACAATCCAAGATGGTGGACCCCGGCACCACAAGCCTTTCCCAGGAGCCTCTATTATACACTACTAGGGACGGGCTGGTCGCTTATTTTATAGGGCCCGCTCCACGAGTACCAGTGTATTTATTAAACTTTTTCGTAACATTCAGAACAATTATAAGCTGTTTCCGAACCCCAACCAGTATATTATTCAATTATAATTCATTTCAAAAGAAACTATCTGAATATTTGAGTTATACCTGAAATTTTTGGAATGTATATATATATATATATATATATATATCGTGTTGACATTGCATGTTGTTATTCGTGCTGACGAAAACTAATACCGTCGACAATTATTTCCGCACGTGGCGAAATAGCTATTATAATGTCTTTGATAATACAAGTCCAATATTTTTTTTTAAATTTATGTGAAGTGAACGATTTATCATTGAACTATAGGTGGTGGCATCAGAAGGTTAAGGTACTCTGCAAAAAATTGTAATGAAATTTTTTCTTCTGCGGATTGTGGTCCTCAGATTTTTAAATTTCCAAAAGACATAAGGCTTTATGTATAAAATTATTGTGATTACAAACACTACTAATTACTATTAATATAATTTTAATAAAATTGCAAAACTTAAACTTGGAGTGTATTTAATCAATTATTTTCCCGATCTACAATGTATTTGCAAGGTCTAACACTACAATAATTTTTTTGGTGGTCTAGTAACTGTGTAGCAGAGCTAGGATTACAGAGTAATTATTTTATGTTAGCTAAATTAAGAATAATTTACAATAGTGTAGACGGGTGGTTAGGTTAGCTATGTTAAAAATATCGTGAAGTCATTTCTAAAGCTGTTTAGAAATTGGGTTTTGAATATTACTTCAATTGAAAAATACTATTTTTCTGATGTTCGTTTTTATGTCTCAGCACCTCTTGTAACTAATTACTGCAGATGATGTGCCCGCAGATTTTTAAGCAACGTTATTATGAGGGTTAAAAATTAGCTGTAATTATTTTTAATGCACAATGCAAGGATCGTTTGGGTTAAAGGGTCCGGGGGAAGCTATTAGGATAACACTACAATGTTTAATTTCACTTGCATTGAGGAGCTTCATTTATTTTTCTTCAAATTTACTTCTAAATGGCCATTATAATAAGATTGTACTAATAGAAATATGGTAATGTTTGTAATCAAAATTTTTTTATATTTACCGCTTTATATATTTCGGAAATCTAAAAACAAAAACGAGAAAAACTTTCCACAGAGAATAAAATTCGTTGCAACTTTTTACACAACACCTTAACCTTCTAAAATTTTTGTTCACCTGAATAAAATTTAAAAAAAAAATTGTTTGTTTATATTACCAAATAACTTATATACATAAAATACCAGCAAACCCCTAGTACTGAACCTAAGGAAAATAATTATCTACATTCTATTCCTAAGTTTCTGCTAATAATTAAACCAAGAGTATAAAACACTTGATAAAATAAAGCATTGTTTACTATTACTTAAAAAAAATACTTACATTTTCAGAATTTCAAATCAAAAATTCTAAATAATGTAATGAACCTACTATAAAGACTAAATATGAAATTAATGTTTGTTTATACTAAGTTCATAAAATTATTTTCATTAATTTTTAATAATTGAAAGATTAATATTTATAATTTGACTATCCCGCCATTCATGGAGCTGTAGAAGCTATAAACACCATCTGAAGCAGCACTATCGCTTGTGATAGTGATGCCATCAGTAGAACTTATGTTTTGAGAGATTTTGGTTTACGTATGTAGGTTTGTGTGGAGAGGGCCCAAAAAAAAAAGCTACCACGGAGTAACATTGCTGTTACCACCCTTACTTACTCTGTGGCCGGGGTGGGCTGAGGAACTGGGGAATTGGACCGAGCGCGCGCGACCCGAGTAGTGATGGGCAGAACGGTTCTTTTGACCGAACCGGTACTTTCGGATCAGTTCCGTGAAAGATTCGTTCAGAACGATTCGTTCATCTCGGTCATTTCGTTCTTTTCTGTGAATAGGATCTGGCTCTTTTATCAGGTGACGTAACTCGTTCATCCTTTAGAGTATTGGCTACGTGTTTGCTTCCAGCCTCCCCTCGTTATCGCGTGACCCGATAACGAGAGGAGGCTGGATCGCGTGGGTGGTTATCTTTATCTACTCTGCATGGGTAAATGAAATTTCAAACGTCTAGTTGTATACTGACTGTTATAAAATTATTGACTGTTGATCGCTGCAAATGCTTCATGCAGTGATTCTATATAATACGGGAGCATTAAATCTAAGAATGTTAGGTACGAAAGTGATCTTTCTTAACTTTAATTTGTAATCGCACTATTATAGCTAGTACTTGAACATTGCTTTTCGTAGCCAGTGAATCACAGTTGCGTATATGAAACAAGATTATTTATATTGTATTACTTTTTAAGTTACAAATATTAATATACAGGCTATTTACACTCTAGAGAGAGTAAAGTGTTTACATGTAGACCAACACATTTAGAGAAAAAAAGACAAAAATTGAATACTACTACTGCGATTCAGTATGAAGAGAGAAAAATGAAGTAGGTACATTAATTAACACCTAAATGGTAAGTGTGAACATTTGTAGTTACTTTCCCTGTTATTTTTAATTCATGTTTTTTTTCCCCCCAAATTTGTGTATGTGAATGTGAAAACGCAATTTTAAACCACTACTTAACAGTTGACATTTTCAGGTATAGATACTTTTCATGTTACCCTATTTTATTTGATCAGTTATCGTTTGCTCTTATGAACATGCTCACGCTGTGATTACTAATTCTTCAGACTCCTGACGTCATGAATCATTTCACGAACGAATCAGACCGGGCGCGTGGCCGGTTCTCTCCGCGTTTTCGTTCTTCCGAATCTTTCAAGGTACCGGCTCTCAAAGAGCCGGTTGGTTCTCTCGTTCTCTCCGCATTTTCGTTCTACCGAATCTTTCAAGGTACCGGCTCTCAAAGAGCCGGTTCTTTACATCGCGAACGAATCGCAAGATTTCGTTCTCTCAAAGATTCGTTCTTTTTGAACGAATCGTTAACGAACGACCCATCACTAGACCCGAGTCCTCGCTGGTCACGTGGTGTGGGGTGGGGGAGCGCAAGGAGGGGGAGACAGGGGTGAGCAAGAGGGAGGGTGGGAGAGTGGGAGATAATGTGAAGGAGAGATGGAGACAGTAAAAGAGAGTGCACTGGAGGATATCAGAGAGGGAGAGAGAGGAAAGAGAGAGAGAAAAGCAGCAAGAGAAGAGAGTTATAAAACGAGGGAGAATAAAAGAGAGAGTATGAAAGAGAGAGATGAGGGAAATTTCTAGACAAATTTATCAAAAATTTCATTGAATTCATTTGGTTTTTAAAGAAAATACTTTATTTTTGCGTTTACAGTTGGTACTGAGGTGTGTGGTGCTCACTATTTCTCCTTTCCACCATCCAACGCCCCACTCCTGAGCGTTGCACTTTACGTCACGCTCTGAGTCATCATCAACATGCTCGTGGAACACATATTTATGTTGCCGAGTGGATATCGCTTGAGCGGTGAAACAAAACGACCCGTCCACAACACGTCGGCGGAAGCAAGCGGGGATGAGGTTGTGGGGGGTGTTTTCATCCCCGAGGCCCACGGCTTCCCCCCACCCCCGGGCGGTTCAGCAATCCAGCGCCGAGATGACGGGCCTGCCTCGTCCCACCCACCCCGCAATGCGCTATCTGTCAACCTGCCGCCCGCGCGCAATACGAGAAAACTAACACGCGTTCTTCAGCAGCGCCCGCGGGCGTGGGCGGGGCGGGGCTCGTAAATCTGCTGGCGGTCGAGGGAGTAATATGCGTGGCGTCGGCGCCGACCGCCACCCCCCCCCCCCCCCCTGACCCCGCCACGTGCCGGCGCGCTCCGCCGCTAACAAGAAGGGCTTGAAATACTGCGGCCGGCCGCGCGGGGAGCTTGGCGCGCGCTCTCGCGGCTGCGAGTCAGCCATGCCCTTTCCCCTTCCCTCCTCCTTCCTCATCCACCAGCGACCAACTGCTCGCAGCGCATGTCAACGAGTGCCTACGATGATATCCCCGTGTAACTCCCCCACTCCTCGCTTGCGCTTGCAAAATCTTGTCTGTCAAACGGGATTTATAAACGTTAACGTCAAATCTATGTTTTTTTGTGGGTAATATTTTTTTAATTTTTCCGCCTATTGCATGCACATAGACCAACATATTGGCAGTATACAACGCGCAAGCATCCTACCCACGCGCATAGTGAATTTCCGTCGGTCACCCTTGGGAATCCTACAGATTCAGTTTCAATAACAAAATCTTCGTAGAAACTACGCTGAATTCATACTTCCAATGTATGGGTTTAGTTTTAAACAAGGTAAACACAAGTTACCAAGATGATTCTTGGTGATTATTTTTTTCTTTTAAGTAACGGAACTTAGAACTTGTAAAAATAACAATCGTGATTTTCGAAAATTCCTGGGTAATATGTAGCCAGCGTTTTTCTTTATTTTAAGTAGAAAAGACGCCATTTACGGTTTGTGAAATATCGTTTAGTTCTGGCAACTGAGCGTTGTACGGGTATCGTATTACAAAAATTTCAAGGGAGTGTGAAGTAGCCTATAATTTACTAATTTAAATTTTTAACGGCGTTCTCTTATTGGAATGGTGATATATAAAAACGTAACTTATAAAACTGTCATCAATAAGAAAATCATAACTTAGAAACTCGCAACTTGGAACTATCAGAAGTTAGAAACACACAACCTACACATATTACAAGCTAGAAACACATAACTTAGAAAATGATTCCTTGAGTGTTTCTATCTTGCGTGTTTCTAATTTACTACAGAAACCTGGCGTTTGACAATTGTCGATTGCGTGCAGGGCGAGCGATATATTAAAACTTTCATAGTATTAAATTCATTGGAATTTATTAATAACCATCTTAATGTCCACATTTGTCCAAAATAATTTATACGACCACGTATTAGTGCAAGGGATGAAAAATATTGTTTGAAGATAAAACAAATAATCGCGTAACTACCTTAGTAGGCATAATAGGAAAATCGTTAAGACATTCAATGCTCGATGTATTAAGTTAAAAACATTCAAAATATTTTCGCTGCAAAGAATATGATAATTTGTTAAATCGATCTTTTTTGAATATTGGCGAACATATAGGATGTTATTTAGGCTACATTAAGTTCTTAAAATGTTCCAGGAGTTTATAGAAGTTTCCAAAATATTTCCAGAACAAATTCATACCTCAAAATCTACCTAAGCTTGTAGAATTTTTATTTTATTTTGAAGACTAGGTTATGCAATCAGAGGTTGCATTTTTAAATTGAAATACTTTAATAACTTAAAATTACTTGCTATGAAATCACGGAAAATTCTTACACAGTCCTCATAGAAAAAGTAGTAGGAAAAAAAGAAGCGAATAAAAAGCTTAGAGAATATTAAGTGAAAAGAAATACTGTCTTTCGATGCCCGCCTCATTTGGAATGAAGCCAAATTACGTTGTAAATTTCTTGGTAGTTTACAGTATCGTCGGTATTCTCCTCCGTAGAGTATTCTAGTTTCCTTTTGGCGTCTTCTTTGAATCCACGTGCATACTCAGCAAATAATTTCTTTCCAGAATTTATATTATGCATTTACCTAATAGTTATTATGAATTGCTACAAAATTATTTCAGTAGACAAATAAAAAAATATATATGTCAAAATTGCCCTCTATAACTGACCACTTTTATTTTAATAAATTAATATATATTATAATGTATTAAGCAAAATTGTTTCCTTTATGAAATAATCCATTAAACGTTATGTAAAAACAATACGCTTATTTTAAATTACTCATGTATCTAAAAAAAAAATCATCTATACTAACTTGCCGAGTGACATGATAACGAGAATGTCGCGTTAACAAAATTTATTCAGGAGGGTTTTCATTGTGTTAATCACTTTCTGATAGTTGTACTTAACGTTTTTTGCCATTCATACTGCTTGAGTTACTTTTTTGTCATGATAACATGTTCGATCAAAAAAAAATTGCAAACAATAAATACGTGGTTCATAACTGTTACACAGTTCATTTAAGAGATCCCAAGAGTAGTAGTCAGAACACTCACCCCTCGCCGTGGGGATATGGGCTTGAGTACCGGAGTGTACGACCAGAAGTTTTACGCAAGTAGGAAACAAGGTAGACGTTTCTCAGAGCACGCAAATTTTTCTGGACTTTTTCCTTTTCATCAGACTAATCAATCAAACTTTCACCTCGCTTCGTCTCCCGTATTAGCGTCAACCTCATGCAAAATGTGTTGCCTGCCCATTAATGGGGAAAATCCTCTTTTTTGTGCTACTTTTAGACAATAAGTTTTCTACAAACCGAGAAACCTCTAATCACTGGTATAATACTGTAAAGGATTATTTATCTCAACAAAAATTTTATCAATTCTGTTATTTATCTCTTCTTAAAATGCTTAATAAAGAAATTACTTACTGCTAATGGCACGCTGAATTGATTTTATTCAATTCATAAAATTCAACATTCGTCTAGTTATTTTCCAAAAACAGAAGACGATAGTTAGCTCTGAGTTGTCTTCCATTCAGCAATTACATCATAAGTTTTTTGTGACAAATATCTTACCCTAACGTACAGATCCGGTATAACCATAGAAAACATTTTTGGTTTAACTTAATGCGATTGCTTCTAATGGGTAATTTTTTTAATGGTTCCAATAACATTTTCTCAAAATTGACAGCCTAACTAATACATTTTTTTTTGTCTTGTCGACTTTTCTGTAACAGAAATACAAGTCAAGTTACTACCTGTATGTGCGAAATTCCATTATTATCTGATTGCTACTTCAAACATTGTAAAGTAAATGAAAAAACTTACAAGTACACATTAATGTGTAAATATAAATAAATAAGTGGAATTCATACGATCGATTTAGGTTATTATCCAAAGTAGGGAGAGTTTTATGTGCTATCAAAAAACCTTGAACTCTTAGACGTGGCTTTGCGAAAATTGAATGGGATGCCAGTGGCATTGGCAGAAATTTGTTTCAGAGAGAGTTTTTTTCTTATCTTAAAAACAACAAATTTATTTATTTTTAAATCTTAAACTTAAGTGGTTGATATAGAATCCTGGTCCCTAAAACTAATATATATGTATGAAAATTATATATGTATATTTATACATACGAAATATTTATATGTATATATACATATATAATTTTCATATTTATGTCGCAATTTTTTTATCCTGTGTAATTTTATTTGTATGGTGAGCGCGCATCGTAAAAATTCACTATCATTTTTTTTTTCCATAATGCGCCTAAAGAAGTGTAACGTCAAAAAAACCTTGTAGATACACCACTGGGGAGCGAGCGGCTTGTTATGGACTAACGAGCAAAGCTCAAGATCGGTCAACATTTCTCGAAAATCGCTGGTCATTTGCCGTGCTGTGGTTGGTATTTAATGTCTCAATAAACCCATGAGTTGCAAATTTTCGAAACATAAAACGTTGGTATAATATTTCTTATTGTTTTCTGAATTTACAAAGATCAAACAAGCACACCTAGAAATTAATTAATGTGACCACAAAACACACACAATATATATAGATAGTGATTATTAGTGACATAAATTGTGTTTATAAATTTTTTCAAGTGTATTTTAAAGTGTATTTATATAAATAAGTTTATGTTCCCGTATGTACAGTTTATTTTCAATATAAATTATAATCAAATTAATTCATTACAATAAACATTCAGCATATTAAATTATATTAACAATTAATTTTATATACGTGTTTATTTAAATTATTGAATTTTATGGAATTTATACCTTACCAACCGTATCTATAATATCACTCCAGTTCTTTTATTATTTTATTTCTATTAATTATTTGTATGCAAAATTAAAGTTAGTTCTTTTACGCCAAGTAAGTATAACTTCTAACGCGTGCACATACGTAAATGCACCCATTTTTAAAACTTACTGAAGTATTTGTCTCCGCAGGGCTGGGCAGGGATGGTTTAAAGCCCCACGACCCCCTCCCCTGCCGAGGCGCTGCTGCCGGGAGAAGGGGCGGGGCCAAACGTCGTCGCGGGGAAAGATATTCCCGTTCGTTCCTAATTTGCCCGGGGCCTCCGACCGCGGGCTTATATAGAGTCTCCCGGGGCGCTCGCTCGGGACCGTAAACCCGCGAGCGCGATGTGGCGCCCTCCTCAAGCCAGCGGGGAGGGCGGGGCTCGGGGCGAATATAAACCACTTGGAAAACCGCTTCTTCGCCCGTTCCCAGAACCCCTAACCTCCGTGGGGGAGGGGTGTCTGACGTCACGGGTGAGCGACGCAGTGATTTGATTCGATATTGCTTCAAACCTCCTCCGCCCCCTCTTCAAAACGTCTCTTTATTTCCCGACGGCAAATTCAGTGCCGCTCATTCCAGCTTTATTGCAGCCACGCATCACGCCTTTTGTGGGTCGAGAGGGATAGGTAGGGAAAGGGGAATTGGGCTCGACATTCCCTTCCCAAACCCCCCCCCCCCCCCACCCTACCACCAGCGGGACAAATTCCCGTTGCGCGGGCTGGAATCCACACACAACTTAGTAGACTCATGACTTCGAATTTTCGGGGGGAAAAACCCTCACCTGAATTAGAACTAACATACGTTATAACGAACATAACCTCAAAACACGCAACTTAGAAACAACGTAACATTTTATATTCATAACGTAAAAATATACAACTTAGAAACACGTAACCGTACTGTTACAAAAGAGTCCTTTGAAAACCAGTTGCCAAAAAATAGTTTGTAATATTTCAAGAAATATATTGTAAATTTGTACAACACATAGCTGTGGTTATTTTTGCATATATCAAATACATTTTTGAAGATAATACTGATAATTATTTTTACAAAAATTGACGGATAATTTTATATTTTGATTGATTTTAATACAAGAATAACTTTTTAAACCATGGAAAATATAATCAAATATTAAACAATTTGGATTTATTTCGTTGTATGATGCCGATTATGTGTGCAACACATGGTTGCAACATATGGTTTACATATAACTTTAGATATTGTAGTAACTGGGACGACGCAAATCATTAATTTCCAGGCAAGAATCCCAACCCAGTATTACAGCGAATACTATTTTTTAACCGACTTCAAAAAAATGAGGATGTTATCAATTTATCTGTATAAATACTTGTATACATATATATATGTATATATATATATTGTTTTCGGACATAACTTCATGGTTTATGAACCGATTTTAATTATTCATTTTGCGTGGGATTCAATATAGCTCCTAGGTGGTCCCATTTTAATTTCACTGTTTTTGGACCTTGCGTGCTTCGAAGATACACCAGGGAACTCCTCAAAATCAAATATTAAATGTATATATATATATATTAAGGTACAGTAAACTCCCTATTATCCGCGGGCGGATAATCCGTGGTGCGGATTATCCGCGCATGCTACGAAAAAATACAGCACATATGTAAATCTGTATTTTATTACAAGTGAGCAAATTGGAACTCTACTGACGAGTGTATTGTGTGCATTATACAGTAAAACGCCACAGGCCTTCTCGGAACTCACAGTGTCTAATGAAGCCTCTAAGTACGTACAGTATTGTATCCTTGTTACGAAGCAAGTACAGAGCACTTTTATGTTTACATTACTGAAATGTATTGTCTGTTAATTATTCAGTAATTTAGCATCATTAAAAAAAATTACTGTTAATTGTAACTTTTAGTGTACATAAATTTTTAGATTTTTAAGTTGAAATTAATGTTTCCTTTTTTGTTTCCCATTTTCGGCTCTTTTGCGGACTATCCGCGATTTTCACTATCCGCGGTGGCCCTGCCACTTAATTTCGCGGATAATCGGGAGTGTACTGTATTGTTAAATTTGTGACAATCCCAAAACAAGGTGGGTACCTAACTATGGACAAGGACGTGCTGGACTGGACTGGACTGGACTTGGACTACGAAGGTTAACGACAAACAGCTTTAATGTGCAGATTGAGTTATTAGGGATACTATGTCAATACTATATATTACTATAGAACTAAACATAAACACATCGGAACTCTTTAGCGAAAAATAACTGCTTATAAAGGATGAATTGATTTAATGTTTTTGAATTATAAAATTTTAGATATATAAGTAAAAAGGATAATTTGTTAGTATATAATGTCAATTACAGTAAGTAACGTGTTAAGTTTAACGTATGGAAGTATAGATGAAATTACACATATATCAAGATTCATATTAAACATGTCTGATTTTTATCACAAAACTGTACTTGTAGGTACACACATACATTATTTTAAAAGTGCACAATATTTGTCAGAGTAAATATACTAATGACAAGGAACTGCAAAAAATATGTGTTTTTCAATGTATGCACACCAAGCCCCATTAGGTTACGAAAGTGGTATTCCCATTACTTAAGGAGTTCTTAGTGTACACGATGGTCAGATGGTTAAGATGGCAGACTAACAACTAATAGGTGGTGAGTTTCCTCTATTTCACTCAGATTATTAGAAGTGTTTACTGAAACAAATAAAAAAATCACTTAAAAGTACACTTAGTTCATTAACAGCTAAAAGCTACATAAACAGAACATTCTTGGATGTAATACAATTAACATGATCATTGTAAATGTAAATTTATTTAATAATGCATTATAATTAACTGGGAGTTATGGTAAAAAATACACATGCATGCATATGTAAATTTATATATCACAGAGTAGAAAGTACACCAACAACTATGAGATATTTACCAAAATATAAGTTGAACTTTTACACTTTTGATATATGTTTACTTGAATACGAGAGTAAAAGTACATTAACATACGTAGGTTTAAAATTAAACTATCGTCAGTGGAGACTCTGCTGCCACATTCATTTTGTGCAAAATTACAGGACATTATTTTTACAGTTGTAGACTATATGTAAGGGTGTATTATGGTGGTGTGCCATTACTATACAGTATCTATTTAAATTTACTATTACATAATTATTATTTATTTATATGATATATACATATATTGAGTTTTATTGCGGTCTGTCAAATATGTAAATAGTAAAGGTGATTGGTATATATTACTGTTTTGGAATGCCCAATACACAAATCATGTACCTAATATAAGGAACCAAACACATGTTTTAAATTATATTTTGTAGGTATAATAGCAGGAAGTTATGTGGGGTCCAGCTTTTATCAAAAGTCCAGATCTAATCGAATATTATTGTTTATGATAATTATAAAAAAACAATTTGAACTAGAAATGTTCTCGTATATCAATGTTGCCTCGACTTCAGTTCGGTAGATTCAGATACTCGTAAAGTCTACAAGACTACTGGTTTTAACACAAGTTATGGTAAGGAAAAAAATATTGAATATTGATGATTCTTTCCATAGCATCAATTTCTGTAGCCATCCAATATATTCAGTCAAACCGATATTCGGAAATAGTGAAGATAATCAGCTCACCTCAGTTCTATTTTTATGCACCTCAATTTACTCATAATAAGCATTATATTCTTCACAAATATCATTGCAATCATTTAATTCCATCTTGATGTCTTAATTCAGTATTACATATTCTGATTGACATGAATCCAAAACCCCTTTTCAACAATTCAAAAATCATACTAGTCAAGCAAATTTTTCTATGGCCTGAGGTCATAGTTACCATCAAGCTTTAAAAAAAGGAGAAACACTTATAACTAAATATATACTAAATACAATGGTAATATTAAAACAGTTAACATGTGCATTGAGAAAAGAATATGAAATTGCATAGACAACTATGTGAATTAAAGTTAATATAATAGTCTTTGCAGGCTGTTTGTATTACTGCTGCTATGAAATGGTCCCAAAGCTTTATAACTATGTATCACAATGTCATTGAATTAACTTATTTCAGTCTTTAACACATGTTTACATAGTTTTATACATATAAAATTATTTGTATATTATTTTTGTTTATTCTGAGAGGTCATTTACCCGCTCAGATGCCGCTTCCATTAAAAAGATAACTGAGAAAACAGTTCTATTTTTCATGTCATTCTTAGCCCGTATCTGATAGACAAAAATAATGTTAAAGTCAACATTAACATAACACAGAATATGGTCAGATCAAAATGGATCATTCATAACACACTACACCACACTCAGTACTTATTCGGTGCAGGTTGTACCGTAGACTCTAGATGTGCTCCTTTAAATATATATAGCCGTCTGCGATACGGACGTCGTTGTTGTGGTTTATCAATTCACAAATTGCAGAAGTTTCATCGGGAGTGTATTAACTGAGACATGGTAGTACATTACCTGAAGGTACATTACGACCTTGTTATGCAGCGGCAGGTTAATCAGAACTGCGTTTTATGCAGGGGCTAGACGTGATGTCCACTGCCTTGTAACCATTACCACTTGAAGGCGACGGGGTAAAGTTGGTATTGGATTGACGATACAGCCAGGCATCGAACATGGTGAAACTCACTGCGACGCACCTTGGTTAAGCGTCCGCTGCGTTGATGATAGTCCACGAACCATTACCAGAGGGTAGCAACGTCATGTAGCTGTTACTCATATCACGTAGCACTAGTTATGCACAGAATTCCGTCTGACAGAACCGTTCACTTAATTCGGTCTAGTCGTACTTTTTTTACTTTAGGAGTCCAGAAATAAAACTATCATTCTAAATAGTGTTCCAGCATATCATCGTGCTTATAATTAGCCAGCCTTTATCTCCTCCAACCGAATAAAACTTATGATCTTGATGCAATAATTTAAAGCATGTGTTATGGTTCTTAATTATTCATAAATTATTATTACTAACATTAAATTACTAAATAATAACATCTATAGTCTCTCATACTAATAATGTTTACGTTTTATCAAAACAAACAATAAATATAATTCAAGGGTATCATAACCTGAAGGGTCTCTTGCACAAGGTAAGTCAAAGAGATAGGTATATTAACATAATTAAACATAATGTTGTAGCTATGCTGTGTTTGCTGTGTACTTCAACTTCCATTGCTAACTTATCCATGAACCTTAGTGAATTACAAATTATCTC
The DNA here is from genome assembly GCF_032445375.1 of Bacillus rossius redtenbacheri. Lineage (NCBI taxonomy): Eukaryota > Metazoa > Arthropoda > Insecta > Phasmatodea > Bacillidae > Bacillus > Bacillus rossius. The sequence goes on from NC_086334.1 coordinate 29,843,830, forward strand.
AGAACAATAGTGATACGTCAACGAATATCTTAGCCTCGAATACCCTTTCGGCTGTAAATACGAACTTGTACAATCATACAGTTTAGCATATCCACCTTGACTATAAACAGTATTTCAGCTGTTACAACAAAATATAGAATCTTGCCAAAATAATAGATAGCTATCAGTGTAAACATGGATTACGTTATGGGCCGTGTCATCAAATCATACTATTAAGCAGCAAAATATCAAACTAGCAGTCTGATAAGGCAATTACCCAGAAAAAAAAACTGCTCTTAACAACGAAGATCTATGACACTTAAATCTCCAATAAACATTCCTTGCTGAAATCTTCTGTTAAGCAGAGGTAATTGAATACGACCAAACATAACTTCATAACCCATGTCATATCACACTTTGCATAGCTTGCAATAAATATCTCAAACTGTGGAGATTCATAAATAAATTTTCTATTCCAGCTGAGATTACTTTTTATTTTTTTATTCCTCTACTGCGACTGTAATTTATGTTCTTTTGTTGACGTCTTGTACTACTGGCGTCTTGTAGTTTCGTAGACTAGTTATATTATAACGTCCCACTACTTGTTCTGTTTCTGCATCCGCTAGCGTGTAACAGTTTTCCTTGGTGATTCCGACAATCTTGAAAGGTCCTTCGTACAACAGAAAAAGTTTCTTAGCTACATTTTCCCACTTCCTACTAATTTTAGCGGTTTTCCGCAGTACTAGGTCGCCGACCTTGAATTTTCTCTGGCGTGATGCAGGCTTCCGCTTCTTACGTATTTCTGCTTCCCTTCGTAGTCTAGCATTGACAAGCTGTTCTATATCTTCTCCCGTTGGTAAGGTCTGGTCTCCTTCGGGGTGGTCGCACTATGGTAAATACGATGGTAGTATTGCTGTCGATGGTTCCATACAAAGTATTTCGTGAGGTGTCAATGTTACATAACCCCTCGTCTGGAACTGCGGTCTCGGCGCGGGGTAATATCACCTCGACCCGTTCTAGTTTAACCTTTCGTCAGGGTTGAGAATATGATTGTCCGACTTAGCCGCTTCAGCATGTACACCAGTTGAGGTATTTCCCCATTCTCGTGGTGACTGAAAAGTGTTTGCAGCTGGATTCAGCGGTTGCTGCCTCTTAAAATAACCATCTTTCGTAGGTGTGAATGAGATGCAGTCTTGTTCGACGTCTTGACATCGTTGTCTCGGCTGGGACAGCTCATACCCAACAGGGGACCTGAGTATTGGCGGCCGATCTCGAGGTGATTCAGGCGACAAATTTTCTCGACCGTCCTGTTGCTCCTTGAAGTCTCCATTATCCATGGGAGGCCATTTTGAAGATGGAGTAGGCAGGCGTTTATTCATCGGCGTACCTTCCCGGTGAAGTTTGTCCTCTTGCCATTCGTGGTCATTGAAGCGATGATCCTTTCCTTTTCGCTTACCGTATGACTGCGATCCGCGGTAATAATATTTGTTGTGGTAGGTTTTACCACCATGCCATCCCTTTCGATGTGGTGACCATTGTGGTGTTTGGCATTCGTTTTGCCACGATAGAGTGTGCACCGCTTTGTGTTCTCCTTTCTGTTGGTTGTTTCGATTGTTCCAGTGACTGTTTACTGGTACCTGCTGATTTCCTTGATAATGATTGATTTTCTCATTCTCATCGCGAGAAGACGAGTTTTTGGTCTGCTTATCTAAGCGATCGAACACTAAGAGTTGTTCCCTAAATTCCGTGAAATCTCGGAATATTCTACCAGCCAACTGCATTTGGTAGCGTAATGGTAATTGTGTCAAAACAATTGCTATTAATTCCTCATCGGTCATGTTAAGGTCCAAGTATCTGGTACGCTCAAACATAGATGATAGATGAGTTTCTAGGGATTTGCCTTTCCTAGGTTCATATCTTTCTGTGTGCAGTTGCGCCCTTAAGTTACCTTGAATGCGCATGTTCCAGAATTGTAACCTAAATTTTGTTTGAAAGTCGTCATAAGATGTCGTGTTAGGCTGTTGTACCTCCCACCAGTAAAATGCTACGTCACGTAGAGCATTGTTTAAGCACTTCAATCGCTCTGCATCAGACAGATCAAACATGTTCGAATATTCATCTAATTTGTTTATAAATCGTATAGGATTTTCGTGAGAATGACCTGAGTAAGTAGGCATGTTTTCGGCCCAATGCCTTGCCGGATGGTGCATTAATGCAACGGAATTTATTCGTGTAGCATTGATCTGTGAATTAGATTGTGCGTGCATGTACTCGGGGTTTCGCACAGGTGTGTCACTTGTACGTGCGGTCTCTTGCGCAGCCTCATCGGCCACTCCAGTGCTAGACGAAGGCTGTGAGATTGTGCCTAGCTGTAAAGTCTTCACTTTATGATCAATATCGTGTATCTTAGCTACTACATTATTTACTTGAGCTGACATATTACAGTATGAAACGCTCACTGTTTCAATCTGCTGTTCAACGTTTGCTGTTCTTTCTAATACCCCATCTACGATATGGTGCAGTGTCGTATTATGTTTTTGAACAGTGTTCCTCAATGTCTCGTAATGTTTGTTACACTGATCCTTAATATTTTTACATTCGGTACTGGTCGCCACCAGAGTAGTTGCTGTGTTCTGTTTATGTTGTTCAAGTCGGTTGTTAGCTTGTGCGATGTTTTCAGCTAGGCTATCTAATTGCTGTTCTTGTGCTCTGAACCGCGATTCTAACCTGTTCTCCAAGCTCCCGATGTCTTGTTTAACCTCATCAAATCTGAGATTCTGTTCATCAAATCTGATATCAAATTTACTGTTTTGTTCATTGAATCTGGAATTCTGTTCATCAAACTTATGGTTTACCTCATCAAATCTGCGATTCTGTTCATCAAATCTGTTATCTAAATTGTTCAGTTTTACCAGCAATATTTGCATCCAGTTGTTTGGCAACTCAGTGACAACATTTTCACTAGTAGGTGGCAATGTGGTATTCACTACATTACGAACAATATTAACAGTTTGAGTGTGATGAGATGGATGAACAGTATTTTCTGTCTGCCGCTCCAGATGAGGCTCCGAGTTCATTTCCTGTATCTCACTATTTCCTCTACCGTACTGTTCACTTAGACTAACCAATTCCTCTAAAACCTCTGTTACATTATCAGATTCTGTATTCTCATTACTATTAACCTCATTGCGATTGCGCAAGCTATAAGCAGAGTTAGTAGGCTTAGGCATGGTGTTGGTCAAATTCGTAGTTATTTATTTACAAATTATAATTATAATTTTCTATTCCACAACTTGCTTGTTTCGATGGCCCCACGTTGGGCGCCAAAATGTAGACTATATGTAAGGGTGTATTATGGTAGTGTGCCATTACTATACAGTATCTATTTAAATTTACTATTACATAATTATTATTTATTTATATGGTATATACATATATTGAGTTTTATTGCGGTCTGTCAAATATGTAAATAGTAAAGGTGATTGGTATATATTACTGTTTTGGAATGCCCAATACACAAATCATGTACCTAATATAAGGAACCAAACACATGTTTTAAATTATATTTTGTAGGTATAATAGCAGGAAGTTATGTGGGGTCCAGCTTTTATCAAAAGTCCAGATCTAATCGAATATTATTGTTTATGATAATTATAAAAAAACAATTTGAACTAGAAATGTTCTCGTATATCAATGTTGCCTCGACTTCAGTTCGGTAGATTCAGATACTCGTAAAGTCTACAAGACTACTGGTTTTAACACAAGTTATGGTAAGGAAAAAAATATTGAATATTGATGATTCTTTCCATAGCATCAATTTCTGTAGCCATCCAATATATTCAGTCAAACCGATATTCGGAAATAGTGAAGATAATCAGCTCACCTCAGTTCTAGTTTTATGCACCTCAATTTACTCATAATAAGCATTATATTCTTCACAAATATCATTGCAATCATTTAATTCCATCTTGATGTCTTAATTCAGTATTACATATTCTGATTGACATGAATCCAAAACCCCTTTTCAACAATTCAAAAATCATACTAGTCAAGCAAATTTTTCTATGGCCTGAGGTCATAGTTACCATCAAGCTTTAAAAAAAGGAGAAACACTTATAACTAAATATATACTAAATACAATGGTAATATTAAAACAGTTAACATGTGCATTGAGAAAAGAATATGAAATTGCATAGACAACTATGTGAATTAAAGTTAAAATAATAGTCTTTGCAGGCTGTTTGTATTACTGCTGCTATGAAATGGTCCCAAAGCTTTATAACTATGTATCACAATGTCATTGAATTAACTTATTTCAGTCTTTAACACATGTTTACATAGTTTTATACATATAAAATTATTTGTATATTATTTTTGTTTATTCTGAGTGGTCATTTACCCGCTCATAGTGAACGGTATCATAGCATTTGAATACCAGCAACATTTAAAGTAACGAGCTAAAATCGATAACATTTTTTTTCGAAATTACTTACATATAAAATTAATAAACAGTAATAATTCATTTATGGGAAACATTTTAATGTGTTTTTTTTTCCTTTCGCGGAAATGAATAATAAGTTTATGTACAGGTACAAAAAAAAAAACCTTTGAAGTTGTTTAAACTTTCACTATCCGGGGTTTGTAGTGTTGGGAAGCCCAAAAATTCAACCAAAAATACAGTTTGTCAATGATTCCACTTGCTCGAGAATATTAGAAAGTGTTTTTTTTTTATTATTTTAAACATGGTGTTAATATGGCGTGTTGCTAAACGAAATTTGACTATACTTAAATATATAGTTAACCTAAAAATCGCAACAAAATATATATATTACGAAGGTTTGTTCGATGTATTTTTTCACTTTTATAATAATAAGCTTCTTTATTATAAATTACGTTTAAAAAAAAAATTCTGAGTTTAGGGAACTCAAGTTTTTTTTTTTTTGCGCGCAGCATGAAACAAGTGCAGCGAAATTCCGCCCCGGACCGTGACGAGTAGTTCTCTTCTGGTCAGCTCTCTCTCTCTCTCTCTCTCTCTCTCTCTCTCTCCCCAGGGGCCAGCCTTCACACTACGCAGGTCCTTAGGGCACGCCTCATTCGCTAAGGGCTTTCCTCTGTAGCGCGCGGCCACCCCCTTGCCCTCGCCGCTGTCCGACCGCGCACATGAAATGTTGCACTAAATGTCCCGCCATTAGCGCAATCGCTCGCCCCTGCTTTATGGCTTCGCGGGCGATAAACGCGCGCGCCTTGCCTGCGCCATCGCCAAGAGACCGCAGTCGCTTTCTTTCGCGGCGCGCCCCCTTGTGACCCCGCGCTGCCGTCTGCAGCTGAGTCAAGTGCGGTGCTGGGTTGGTGGCCCCAGCCGCTGGTCATTCCAGAAGCACTAATACCTTCCCGGTCAAACAACAGGGAGATATCCCTAACAGTTCAGTTTTAAATAAGCTCTGGAATTTAAATAAAACGAACTGGAAGTTACTCCCACCCTACCCTGATAGGGCGCATATGTGGGAGGGGAACGTGAGAATGCCGGCCATAAGGTCGGAACAATCTGCCGTCTGCAGCGCCCGATGCGGAGTCGACGTGGTGAGCGACGACACAGCTCCGGGACTAGCCTGGACAGCTAGCAGAGGTTGGATCGGCCTCCACCGGGTGTTTTGAGGGGTCCCAACGTGATGTGGGAGATCGGGGTAGGCGCCGGCAGTGCTGATAAAGTCTTAGGGCTCAGGACACAGCCAACTGGTTGGTTAGCTGAGTGAGGCAGGGGGCTGAGGTGATGACTTTGGTCAAGCAGAGGCTCTAGCACCTTCCTGATCAGAGGGGGTAGTAATCCCTTGACAGCTCTGTCGTAATTTTACTTGCTCTGGAATTAATAAAAGGATCTGTAAGCCACTCCCATTCCACCCTTAAAGGGCGCACATACGGGAGGGACTGGCGGAGGATGCCGACCAAAGGTTGGAACAAAGCTGCCGTCTGCTGCCCACTCGAGGAACTAGTCAGGATTATGAAACAAAGGAATTTTTTTTTGGAGTGAAACTTCTTTGCTGAGGGGGCTACAATTTTCAAGCGTTACGAAAATTCAGTTCGCATGAGGGGGAATAGTTAGTTATGTGGTGGGGGAACCGGTAGAGGAGGAGAGTGCGAGATCATTTAAAGTCGCTAAAACAAAGCACAAAAACAGAGTTATCCTGAGAAGTAATCGAATGTACCAAGGCTTATACAAATTAAATACAATAATAAACAAAACCTCGCCACTCTTATTCATAGGCTTTTCCGGGGTTATAATATATTTTTTTAAAGTTCTACTTGTATAGATTTAAATATATGAATTAAAAATTGTTATTAATTTTATACTTAGAATTGAAATGTTTCTGTCATTGACTAAAAACAAGATAAATATTTTTAATTTAATTCAGTGAATTAATTTGGTCTGGGTAATCTCCTGAGGTCCATAATGAGGTAGTGCCTGATGGGTCATCCAGCCCAAGATGGAAAAAGGCATTTGACCTGGGCACCTGAAATAAATTCTCGGTTACCACAGCGACCATGTCGTCTCTTGTGCAATTCCCTAATTTTTTTAATGTGTTCTATTGTTTTATATTTCCTTTCTTTTCTTATACCTCAGATCATCGCTCATTATACTATCGTATTTTTTCCATACATACCATAAATTGGCAAACACATAACTAATACTGCAATACAATACATTACAGTGTATATATGTATATGTGTGTGTGCGCTGCTATAATTATGTAAATAAAATATTATAATTTTAATTTTTAAAACTAAAAAAAATTTGCTTTTATCAGGTACACGCTAAATTATAGTTTTAAAGTACGCGCTTTTGTCAATAACGGACTAAATACTTAAAGGGTTTCCTGGTAGCCATTTAAGAATTCCACTATCCACCTCCTGGCTTCATCATCATATCAGTTCGGTGGTACCAAATTATGGTGCTGTCATCCGGATTACACGTGCTTGCAAATTTTCAAATCGATGCGACCATTAGAAGTGGGTTAAAATCGACTTGCAAAATTTGTTTACGTGGTTAGTTAGTTGCAAGTGAAGCTAATGAAAGCGTGTTAAAAAGGACCGAGGCTTGTATTATTTTGGTACTTTTCCTAGGATTGTCTCGGGAAGCCGGGGTCCCCTGGGGTGCGAACTGCGCTTCCTCGCTCCAATAATGGAAGTCCGGGTGTTCTGAGAGGAGCGGAATCGATAACCGAAGGTATCGAGGGAACGAATCATCACCTACAACATCCCAGGGGTCGCGGCTACAATGACGTCGGATAAAATGACTCAATTCCCACCCCCAACTAAAAAAAAAAAAAACTAAATTGTAGAGAGGGAGGGACGATTTTTGAGGGCAATAAATTTTTCAAGGCGTACTCATAAATCCCGCATCGGGGGATGGGGAAGAAAAATGGACGGATGCCTTTTGTTTGATAATTTAATTACAAAAACAACAAGAGGGGACGCGGGCTTTTATTCCGCTATTCACAGGTCTCTGCCGGGGGTTTGTTTTGTTCGCGGCCGCTGTTTTAGCTTATCGCTGTCGCACACGTTACCTGCTGCCGGTGACACTGCGAGGCCCTCTATACGTCGCTTCCGGCGCCTCCCGTCCCCGATTAGCACGACTCGCTTGTTTCCGTTATCCTCCGGCAAAAAAATAAATTAATAAATTATTTTCTTTTAAACGCGTCAGACACGTTTTTAATTTACTACCTAACCTTTTTTTTATTTCTTTTCCTACTTTTGGTGATACAGCCTTCGCACCTTTCGAAAGCATTTCGAGCAAATATAATTTTTTTTTTCTTTCTTGTTTTTGAAACAGCATTTGAAATTGCTGGCGACAGCTTTCTATTATTCTGAACAGTTAATTAACATTCATACACATACATATACTTAAAATGTCTTTTGTTTGCAAGCATCGTTTTTTTTCCCCCTGCGAGCAGCTTTAATAAAATTAGTATTTTGCTTATTAGTTGAAGGGATGGAAAGAATAAACGCATTGCTATATGAGTATGCCGAGGAATAAGAGGGCTTCACTGAAAGGATAAAAAAAACTGATGTTTTGTTTAAAAGAAAAAAATTGAAAAAGGAAGGGGTAAACGTTTTTTTACCTTGTCAGTTGAAAAATTAAGGTTAATATGCTAAAATTGCAAATTGAAGATCAATAAAAAGTTAAAATAATACAGTGCGATAAAAATCGCTGGTGAAATTTCGTAAAGTTACTCAAATTTACCAGCTAAAAATTTTAAAATGTTTTGATTTTATTAAATAATTTAAATTCACTCTCGGATGCTACCTAATAATGATCGTTCATTTAGAAATCTTAAATTTTATTTTGACGTCCATTATGGTTTTAATATGAGAAAATAACTTTATTAAGATGTAAACCATATCTATTTCCTTAAAAATTACGCTACTAGGATTTTCACCAGGTATTAAAATTTAAGATGAAAAAATAATTTTTTCATAAAACTATATTTTGGTTTTACTTGTTTAAGAGAACTTTCCATTCGAAAATGAATATTGGCCATTTATTATATTACCATAGATCCTTTGACTAAATCTTTGTTGTTAATACTATCTAACAGTTCTGTAATAATAATAAGACGTTTCGTATATATATGGCTGTTGAGACACTAAAAAATAATAACTGAACGTTCTATAACTTTCCTACTTAAGAAATTATATAGGTTATTTTGGTTTTGCGTAAATTAGTCAGAATATAAACTTTTTATTTTTCAATATATTTTGTGTTTACGTGAAATAAGGAATATAAAATTACAATTTTCACTAGAGCTATTATAAATTCGGAAAAAAAATTACTTCAAATACAATATATTGATTTACAAAGATTTTTTTTAGTGATATGAATCTCAAACATTAAATGTATAAAAAGGTTTATAATATTTCAACTGCGCACAAGCAAGTAAAGCTTAGGCTGATCAAATATATCATTAGATTAAAGAATTTGTAAATTAGCTAGTTTTATAAAATTAAAAATATAACATGTTTTGTAAAGTTAGATTTTTCTAATAAAGTAGTTTATTACTGTGTACTTGGACCAACTTAAAAGGAAACATGTTTATTTTGTTATATATATATATATATATATATATATATATATATATATATATATAAATCTGACGTTTTGCTACCCTCACCTATTTGGGCTTTTTTCACTGTCCGAAAACTACTCGTTATAGAGGAAATATTGGATCAAAACTAGTATAGACAAACGCAATGCCTCTCAAATGCCTTTCGTAATCAGACACTTTCAATAAATGAGCAGTTTGTTAATGAAGCTTTAACCTTGGAGCGCTGTATGTCTGCATGATTAAATGGTTAGTATGTGAAGCATTTTTTGACATGAATTTCCGACAGGAATATGAATGTCTTTAATCTCGGGTTGGGTGTCACTTCGGCTGAGGATTCGACACCGCTTAATACTCGTAAACTATGAAAGCTACAGAGTTGAAGTAAACATATCTTAGTAGAGCAGACTTTGCTCGTGGTGGGTACGTATAACTCACCCGGTTAACAGTGATGATGTAATGAGCATTAGTGGGGAGCGTCGAACTGCAGTCAGTGAGAGATGTAACCCCGAAAGTAAATGACAATTTTGCGTGATTTAAACTTTAAGTTGCTCGAAAGCGAAAAATTAATAGGAATAGTTTAATGGAATAACTAATAAGTTACTAAATTTGGTTTTGCAGCCATTAATCGCAAAATCCCTAAGCAAAAACAGGTTAGGTATGTTGGAGGAAAGAAAGCAAGCAAAATCGCTCCAGCAGAAGCAATCAAAAATGCAGAGAAGTGTCGTAGGTATCGAATGAGGCCAAAAGTAGCCGAGAGAAATGAGCCAGTGGGGCAAAACGAGCTCCCGAATGAGGCACTAAATTTACGCTCGAGCGAGCCTCAGCCGACCACCTCGCGAGAAGCGACGGGGAATGCAGACAATTTTTAGGTAATGGACGTGGATATTCTCTCTGATGAATCTAATGTTGATAAGGAGTCAGTTGAGCCAGTTGTTGTGAACAATGGGCCAATTTTGTCGCGATGGAAATTTATGAGTAAAACCTCTTGCGACTATAGTCTAAAATATAGTCTACCCAGTTGTTTTCTTCAGTTTATTGTTCCACCATATTAGTTAGATGCCCAAAGCATTGGCTGAAGTGAAGTGTTTACATTGTGGAAATTGTTTTAAATTATGTATTTGATGAAAGTGACTTTTTTATTGTCGGAGATTCTAATTAGCACTTACTAACCACCATCAGACGTTATCAAGCACCATTTCCGCTATGTTTTGAGAGAAACAATATGGCGATGGTGAGGTTAAAAAATTGGGTGTGGCTGTGTCATGGACACGGCCGTGTGTTGTACGTGAATACGTGTACGTAACAGATAATATTTTCTATACAAAATATAAAAACTACTATTTTTTATTTTAACACCATATATATTTACAATAACTATTTTACACTAAAGTTTTATTAATGCAATCGATAGCTTTTGACGAGATCTGACTATTGAATTTCAAATGAGCGTCTTAGCTTCTCCGAGTCAAAAGTTATACTAAATGGAAATCTCGAAACGCAGCAAAATGACCTCAAAATGGCGACGCTTCCCCCTCCACCGCGCGCGATGCGTCACACTCCTCACTTAGATTAACGAATTCTTTGTTCCTTTAGCTATCCAGTGGTGTAATTAAATTTTGGATGGAGATGGTAAATATGGAGCTGCAACACCAAACTGTATCCCCCTACTTTGTTATCATTCGTTATTTGAATTGCCTCCCACTATGGAAGCAATTTTAAAGACGTATTCACGTCAAAAGTGAGTTCAACTATGTGACAGAATGCTGTCTCCTGGCAATTCTTAAATCCGTTGACAAGGTGTCGCTCTGTCGCGCGCGGGAGGACTTTACCGTTCGGCGTGGGTGACGACAGCGTTTGTACTCCAACACAGCCTAACCTTTCCCTCGCACCCCCTCCTCCTCCTTCCACCCTTCCCAGATTTTTAATGGAATTTTAAATCCGCGCGGCGAGCAACGTGTGCGTGGGTACCGCCCGTTTTAGGCGGGTTTCATTGTGAGTAACAGCTTCAGCAGCAGCGACCTTCTGGGAGAGGAGTTATGAAGGGGTTGGTGGAGCTGGCCGACAGCCCTTCTTATTTTCTTTCCCTTCTGAGGAGCGAGCGAAAACATATCAGCGTCGAGTCTCATTGGCGAACATGCTACGTTTAGATTAAGCTTCTGTGACTTGAGGACAAGCCGTCTGTGAAACAACTTTTTGAATTCATACCTCATTAGGCGCGTTACGGAAAAGAAACTATGAGAATGAATATTTAAGATGCGCGCACACCGTGCAACGAAATTGTCACGTGAAGATGGCGGACCAACGTGTCTGAACATAAATCCATATGCATATAGTCACTTTCCTAAAAAAAATAGGGAACATACCAAACATATTGGTGTGCCAAATGAAACAATATGAGAGTGAAACTAACATGGAATATATTTGGTAAAAAACTAAAATAGTCATCGTAAAGAATAATATCAAGTTTTTAAAAAGTGAGGTTATGTTCCCGTATGTATATTTTATCTGAGTTGTAAATTACAAATTACTATATTATTATTTATTAAATAATTAAAATTAATAAATTGTAATAAACAGTCTGCATATTTATTGATTTAAATTATTAAAATTTATCTTGATTATGTTACTTAATCAAATAATAATTTTATACACATACTTATATTAATTTTAAATACTGAGTATTTAATTAAATAATTTTAGTTACAATTAAATTTTAAAATGGTTCAGTGTCTTAAATAAAAAATAAGTATAATTTCTGACGCGCCTACATATGTGCAATCACCTTTTTTATTTGATTAGAATATCGCGATTATTTGAAATATATATTTTTTCTTTGGCCGTGGAGATTCAATTTGACTCAGAATTTAATATTAAGGCTCCATCTCACACCCCTTTATATATATATATATATATATATATATATATATATATATATATATATATATAAAAAGATTCTGTTACTTGTGACAGCTTTTTTCCTATGAAAACTATTATGCTAGCTCTATTGAAAGTTATGTTTCGTGTCAATATTTGCCTACATATACTTACTAAAATACTATATTGTTGCTGTAAAACGTCATGCAAGTATTTATAACTGTGATCACTTGCATGGCCTTTTACAGTCACAGTTTCGTTTTTTTAAAATATCTGATGAGAAAAATTCGTGACCCAGCAACCAATTAAAGAGAACTATCGGAACAAATGAATAGGAAAACTAATTAATTAACAGTAATTGAAAGAAATTGAAATAACTCGGTGTTTGAGCCCGAGCACTAAGCATAATTCAATTTTTTCTATCTTCATCTTACTTGCATGATTTAAGAAGAAACGAGTCTAATAAAACAAACTACAGCCACATTTTTTTTACAGCTGAGAGGAAATAAATTAAAAATGCTGCTCAATGAAGTATATTTAGGCCAACATCCCGTTTATCTATCCAATTTTTTTCTTAGCTTTTGGGTAGTAATTTACCATTAGATATGCTATACAACAGTGGGAAGTAGGTGTGTCTGGAATTTGCGAGTTTTTTTAAAACATTACCTACTAAATAACATATTTATTTTCTATTGCGGAACCAATAACGAAAAAAAAAAAATAAAGAAAAAATAATAATAAAAACATTTTTCGTTTCCGTATTACAATTTCTATTTAAGAAATAACTTCCCGGAAGTTTTTTTAATGTTCTTTGGGGACATTTTGTGTTGGCGTCATAATGAAAGTCAAGAAACCGAGCGAAAAATTTTGATTGGGAGGTAGTTATTTATATTTATTTGTAATGCCAATGCTGTTTCAGTTTAGCATAACTAAGCTACGTTGCTGAGCGTATTTATTTTAGTGATCTATATTCTGTGACAGTGATAAAACGTGATTTAACATCACATATCTCTTACAAGCGACACCGGCGCTTAAAGGGCGCTGTTGATCATAGCGTCAGGCTCGCTTGTCACCCTTCGTTACCAGTCTTCTCGCAAAAGTTCAAGAAGCGCTCCTTCACAAAGCTGAAACTCTTCGCGAGAGATGTGGCTGGAAAAAGTGCGTAGACGGAAGTCTGTCCGTGTGCATATCTTTGTAAACTTATAAAACAGAAAGTTTCATTTACGACCTAACTTGGTGCGTTTCTTAACCCCGACTCCTTAACACCCAAGGTTATAAAAAACTTGTACCTTCACTCCTGTGGCTCTGACACCTCCTTGTGGGGAAAGTACATGACGCAGGAACCAACAGCCTTTAAAAAAGCAAACACCCCTGCATTTCACCTGGTAATGCACGAACTCTTCGATTAATCAAACTTTAAGTTATATTTTTTCATTAGGAATACATAATCTAATTCATTAAATTACAATTCACTCATTAATAACTCAGGTAAACACTTCAGTTACTATTCTGAGCGCTTTCAAATGGCGCATGAATTATAAAAGAAAATGTTTTTTATTGAACGAGTAATCTTTTAGCCGAATTTGTTCTTTATAGAGTTGAAATAATCCATATAACGCAAGCCAGCTTGCTAGTTTGTAAAGTATCGAAACGTAAAAAAAAAGTTATGTTTCCCGGCGTTTTTAAATTTTATTTGGGAACCACATCTCATCGCCAATAAAGTATTTCTACAATGGAAAAGAAGCCCTAGAGTTCAAAGAAATAGTTTATTATACTAAAAAGAAGATATTGTATCTTGGTAGAACACATGCCTATGGTTATTTTTGCATATTTTAAATACGGGTTTTTCAGATAATGCTGAATATTACTTACGAAAAATGGCGACTTATTTTATATTTTAATTGCTGTTTCATTAAAGCATATTTTTTTAACCATGGAAAATATAATCTTATATTCAATAATTGGACTATATTTTATTTTATTTTGCTTATTTATGTGCGCAGTTAATACTGGACAGCTATTCAGGAATCGGTTTGCAAATTAACTTTAACTATTGGAGGTACTGAAACTACACAAAGCATAAATGCCCGGGTGAGAATCCGAAACCAAGTATTAATGCGAACACTATTTTGTAGTGATGCAGTTGTTTTCGTGTAAACATTAAAAAATAAAAAAAATAAAAAAAAATTTACATGAATAGTTCTGTTACATTTACAAAAAAAATACTTTGTACATTATTTCTAAGTTATGATATTCTAAACACTAAATTTTTTCCTTTATGTGGTTTGGGGGTTCAGTTTTTCTACGTTTTGTTTCTAACTTATGACAGGTCTACGTTGTATGTTTCTAAGTTACAACAGTTCTAATTTGTGAATTTTCAAGCTGCTTGTTTTTTTTTTTAGTTACGATCGTTCTAACGGATACAAATTATTAGTCGTGTTATTTCTGTTCGAGGACTTTAAGTGATGACTGTGCTAAGTTACCGTGTGTGTGGGTCCATCTCGTCCCTGGGCTAGCGGCGCAGTAGCGCGCGTCAGAGAGGGTTCAGTTGTTTTTTTTTTGGGGGGGGGGGGGAGGAGGCGTTAGCTTCGGACGCCGCAGACCGCGCGTGGCGAATCAGCACTCTGTATTTTTAATGAGCTCTCTACCACGCCCGCGTCGGTCTGCGAAGTGCTGGTAGAATGAGTGGTCCGAGGGAGGGGAGGAGGTGGTATGGTCCAAGCATCAGTACCGCTGCTACCTGAACACTGAGCGTGCAGTGGCTTCCGTATGACCGCATTTTGAAAACTGCTTGTTCAGCTCCAAAACGAAAAAAAAAAGAAGAAAAAATCGCGAAAGCGAAGCTGAAAAAAAAATTTATCATTTGCAGTAGTACTTAATTCGGCAGAATGAATATAATCAGTTGAGGCCCACTCAGGAATTAAAATAACTGATATCGAGTTCATTATGAAAAGTTATTTGAGGCAGACGAGGTAATTCTATAAAAAATATTTAATTGTTTGAAAAAAAACTTTATGTGGTGGATTTATACTTTATTTCGTTATTCGGATAGCCTATGATTGCTGAATAAACGACGAATGTAAAAAAAATACTATCGCAAACTAAAAACGCGTCGTGACAAAATAGGGCAACATAAACAATTAATCGATGGTGTTTTATAAGAAAGGCCCTATAAAGTTTTTTTCCCCCTATATTTATAATGCCGTTTTTACGAAAAAACCATCGAAATAAGAAAATTATCTTCGGAAGTGTTTGTTTGAAGTCGCTTATTACTATTTATGATGTGTGAAATTTGGGCAGTTCAGAAAAAATTAAGTAATGTTTACGAAACGTGATGCAATCGGGTGATTCGTTGGATGGCTAGAGTAACAAATCAAAGTAAACTAGACCTTGTTAGTGAAGCATACGTTTCCAGGTGATGTTTTAATTAAAGAAGAGCAAGACTAACTGGACAGTTTGAAAGGCATCAACGATTAGTTAAATTAGTTATTGCAGAGTAAAACGTATTTATATGGCTGGATTACGTAAAGCAGAAAATAACTTACGTATTTGGTACTAGATACGGGGAGATGAAAGACTAGCGAAGTCTAGGAGATCACGTGGAGTGGCATCAAGCTATTCCGTAGACTGTCGACTTAAACAACAAAACATAACATTTTCCCAAATTTACAAAAAAAATTAATAAGCCTTCACAGAGAAAATAAACAATATTCTGACGTTGTAAGAATGATGCCGCAGGTAACGAACTATAGTGAGGATTCGAATTTGACATTTTCCCTAAACATGTGAAATGATTTTTTTTTTTTTTGCGTAACTGTGTTACTAAAAGTAGATAACTGCTCAGGTCAAAGAAGTCGGAATGTTTAGCCCACTGGGGCATTCACTGAAATTTCACAAGTTTTGAGACCTTGGTGATGAGCAACGTGGCTTGCAGTAACCAAAATATTAATACTAAACTCAGTAAGGCTTTCAATAAACCATTGCCTAACAGAACATTTAATATTTAGGTGGAAGAAATGCGAAGGTATGGAAAACCATTATATGATTTAATTAAGGTTGGAAAACTTTGTTTACTTTTTTAATGAATTTTGTGTTAGTGATTACCGCATATAATAAAAATAAATCAATTTTAATTATTTTTAATTTACCTACGAATAACTCTCGTTTTAATATTGACCAAAACTCGGCCTTTAGGGGAAAAAAATATGTTAAATATTTTGAATTTATATGCTCTGTATTGTAACGAGTGAGACACTTTACAGTTAATGTTTTATAATTGATTTAATTATTCAGTGTATGATTATTACTTAATATTTGAGATTTAATTTTTTAATATTCTCTAGGTCTGTTAACCAAATTCTTTGTTTTACTGTGACAACACAATGTAATTCATGCATCTTTGTGAAGCAGATCATCTTTTATGTTTGGAATTATTCTTTTAACGAATGATAAGTCACGCGTGTTTTAAATAAGAAATTATTGGTATTGTTATTTTAAAAAGACTTGTACGAAAACGATTTTTTATCTGAAAAAAAATATATATTTCATAATTGAGCAAAGTTATTTTTAGGTGAATTTAAAAACAAGAAGCGAGGCTTTTGCAAACGATAATTTTTTTTTGTAAATCTACATAAATTTTAAGGAAAATGAAACAAATGATTCGCAAGAAACATTAAAATATTTAACTTTACAGATTTTCAAAGAGTAAAGTGTATGAACTACATTGATGACGTGACAAATAACTCACTAAGCTTTCTGATGTTTGAATGAGCAGGTTTTTAATGATCGTCCAGACAATGATCCCTTGCAGTAGCCTAATGTGTTTAGTTGGTAAGCAAAAGGCTTTAAAGTTAATAAAAGTTGCAGGGATGAAATGTTTGTTTTGTAGGAACACGAAGGTGTTCTGAACAGTTTGTACGAAGTTGTTCCTAGTGCCAACTTCGAAAACAATTCTTTACTCGCGGAAACCACTCCTTTCTAAGTTATAGGCTCCTAAACACATTTTGCGAGCAAACATTGTTTTTCTGTAGTTTGGTCTACATATTAACAAAGAACTTCAGCGTTCGCTTGACGTGTTCCGGATGTCTTCTCTCCAATAAAATGCTTACTTAGCGACGGCCTGTTAAAACACGGTAATTCATCCGGGAGGCAAATTGACTCTGATGATGTTTGGTTGAATCGCTGACAATAACGAGACACTAGTAGAGTAATCACACATTTAGCTAAGCAATGCACAGAATGAGGGGATTAGTTAACGCAGCTCATGCAAGTGCCAAATTATTTTATATTTTTTATATTGAATATTCCACAAAATCCATGTACTTCTCTTTGGAAGCGACTAACACGCATAGTGGTACCATGTTACCGCTCACACGCAAATAAATGTCTCATGAAATCATGCGCAAGACTGAATTCATAGCCAGGATCTCAAGGTTTTATCCAAACACCGTAAATTATCCCTAATACAAGCGTGTCTGCACTATAACACAGTGGATTTCCGGCTGAATACGCCCTGTATAGAAGGAATTACAAAATCAGAAAATAAGTTACTTCTGAATTTTGTAAGAAGAATTAAGTGAGTTACATAAAATGATTTTAATTCTTAATTTATTTGACAGTTTATTGCTTGCTAAAGATTTATTTAAACATATAAAGATTTTCTCTCTCGCTATTACTGCACAGATTAAGTAAAATACTCTCTCTCTCTCTCTCTCTCTCTCTCTCTCTCTCTCCTCCTCTGCCTCTATAGGGTAGGGTTTGATTTGGCATACAAATTCCACAATGAAAACAAACATGAATAAGAAAATAAATGGCTAGTATTTATTCTCGAAGAAAGGAAAATATTATTTAATCATACAATAGGCCACTAAAAACATAACTTAAAAAAATATAATTTTGAAGAGGGAAAAAAACTAATTATAGTTGCCAGTATGTTTGACATAAACCCTTACGTTATCCAAGATGGCGGCCTCCAGTATACGAAAACAAAATGGCGGCTATGTAGTCAGAATCTAAAAAAGTGACTGATGACAGATCCAAGATGTCAGACGTAACGTTTGAATTCAAGATGGCGGCCGTAACGTCAGATTTCAAGAAGGCGGACATGAGCCAAGGTAGTGATGTCACAGTAATGAAAAGTGCAACGTTCCTGAGTGGGGCACTTGAAGTCAAGATAGGCGCATTCAGGATCAAAAATCAAGGTCAAGGTCAAGGTCAAATGTGTGACCGTAACTAAAAGTGCGATGGGGACGTCATAATTCAAGATGGCTGCCGTAACCTCAGATGGTCGGTCATTGACCCCACAATCACCATCCATACTTCGACATTAGTTTCCGGCCCGGCGATTATACACTACTTTCCAATTTCGTTGCTTTGAACGAATTAAGAAGAAGAAATAGTATCTGAAGTACGATATATTGGTTTAAATGTTTTAAATCCATGACAATTATTATTTTTCAATGTTGAAAATTTGGCTGCGTTAAGGCGCAGAGAGATTTTCAAAAACCAAAACATTGTATGTATTGCAGTATTTATTAGACTTCAAGTCATTCCCAAAAATTAAGTTAATTTCAAATGCCAGAACCTCACAGGGAAAACTGTTAGTAGCAGTCAGTCGCTTCGTGCATTCCATTAAAACTATACAAAAACGAATTTTGGCAAACTAAACTATATGAAACAGTTATGGCCTTAAAGAGTTTTATACAAATATGGCGCCTTTAGATTCCCATTCCAAGAAAACTGCCGAAAGATAAATCGTTCTTTCCATCGGTGATCGCGCGCAAGGTCCGTGAGTCGATCCACCGGCGAGTAATCGATACGCCGGGAGCTCTAGGGTTTCTCGTCAGGAGGGAGGAAGAGCTGGGCAGTAAACGGGAGGTACAGATAGGATTGGACATGGGAAGAGGTAGTTCCCGGGTTTCCCTAATCCCGTCGTCACAACAGCCTTCGCTGTCGTCAGCGCGTCTGATCCCCCGGGCGTGTCGCTCTGAAGGAGGAAGGGGAGGGGGGAACGTTGACAAAACAGACGGTCACGAGATCTCGTGGCAAAGACCTTCAACTGTTGGGAAGCTGGTGCGAAATAGCTGGTTGAAAATGATCTTTCGCACTACAGTGTATTTTTTTTTACGTAAATGTGAAATAAATATAGTAATGTAAAATTACAGATATTTATAAATTTGTACATTTACAAGAAAACAACTGCACCACTCCAAAATCGTGTTTGGATTCTTACATAGGCAATTATGCTTTGTGTTGTCCCAGTACCTCCCATAGTTAAAGTTATTTGAAAACAGTTACCTGAATATCTTTTTAGTATTGTTACGAACGTGAGCAAGGCCGCGACACGTGCAGGTGCAGAGCTGGCTGGCGGCTGCCGCAACATGATATGCGCCGCGCGCGCCTGGAAGATTACAAGGATTGTCGCTTACCCCCACCTTCCCACCACT
The DNA here is from genome assembly GCF_032445375.1 of Bacillus rossius redtenbacheri. Classification (NCBI taxonomy): domain Eukaryota; kingdom Metazoa; phylum Arthropoda; class Insecta; order Phasmatodea; family Bacillidae; genus Bacillus; species Bacillus rossius. The sequence goes on from NC_086334.1 coordinate 29,863,229, forward strand.
CCCCGCGCGGCGCCCTGCCTTTGACACGTAACTGACACCTGACAGCTGCGGAGTTACGCGAGTCACCGACATGTGTTTCGAGAGATTTCTACCATCGGGTCGGCAAGGAATGACGCGACTGGCCCCAGCCACGCTCGGGAGTTCTGGAAGGCGTCTGGGCCTATATATGTGCCCGGGACGCCGGCCTAAGAGTGAGTCGGAGGTCAGCTGGGAGCTGGGAGTGTTCCCGCGGCGGAGTTTCCGGGGCGATAGTGCCGCGGGTGCGGCAGAGTGGCGAAGTCCTTGGACGAAGGTTCCAGGGCAGAGAGTGAGTGAGTGCAGTGAAGTCGGGAGTTTTCCCGCGGCGGATTTCCGGGCGATAGAGCGGCGAAGTCCCTGGACGAAGGTTCCAAGGCGAAGAGTTCAGTTCCGGGCGATAGTGTCGCGGGTGCGGCGGAGTTCCGAGAGAAGTTCCGAACGTGGCGTCGAGTGGGTCCTCGGCGAAGGCAAGTGCGTCGGCGGCGGCGGAGTGCGGCGACGGAGTCCTGCGGCGGAGATCCAAGAGGGGTGCTGCGGCGAGAGTTGCGCTAGAGGTGCGGCCCAGCGAGGTGTGTGGATTGTAAGAAACGAGTGACTGGGGAAGCAACATTATTTTTAAGTGCAATTGATTATTGGCCATTTTAGAAGATTATTTGTAAGTGACATAAGTAGTGGCCATCAATAAAACTGTGTGTGCAATAAAATATTTAATTGGGTTAATCGTAACAGTATTAACTGCGCACATATAAAGAAAAATAAAACCAAATAAAGTCAAATTATTGAGTATTCTAAATTCTTTTTCATTGTTTAAAAATATTATGCTTGGATAATAATCAGTGAAAATATAAAATTATGCGCCTATTTTCGTATAATTACATCAAACTCAATTACATCAAACACAGCATTGTAAGACTGGCCACACTTACTTGAGCACACACACAAAAAAAAACCACGTGATTTAAAAACGTTTCTTAAAAAGGCTGGTACTATAAAAATCCTGAAATAGAATCACACAAACAAAAACAAACATGAAAGTAAAACAACGCACAAAAACAGTGTGAAGGATTGATTCGTATGACAGCCAAACACTGTCATGTTACAAAATAAATACCGATAACGTAAGAAAAAATACTACTAAATAAAAATTAAAGAATTACATTGGATTCATAGTGCTTATCAAAAATAGTCCTTATCTAAATTATTAACTGTCAGTGTCATTTATAATTTTATTGGTGATATAAAACTGTTTATTGTTATACCTAACGAGAAATAGTAAGCATAGAGGATTTCTAAGGTAATGGATGATATAATTGGGAATGAGACAGTTTCGTATTAAGCACTTCAGATACTGCAATTAAACTCATAGCTCTCGAGAACGAGGAAGGGAGGGGGAAAACGTCAATTGAGCCATCTGAGTCACCGCAGCACGGGTTGGCTAGAGATAAGGGAAGTTTATAGTCTGTGTCATATAACTTATCTCGGATTTACAGTTCTACGAAATAGTCCCGATGGTGCCCATTTCCCAACTGTTACCTGCAAAGAATCGCACGATGTTTGTTTGCAAACACTGACGAACACATTAGATGTTAATAAACACTGTGGACAGAAAAAACAGCGTTGGTGGGGTACGTAGACCATTGGTGCTACTTTGAGACTATGCAGTGAAACATGAGGTTTGTTTCTGTGCGAACGGAGTGATGCCAAGAGACGGAAAGGGGGCAGCATTAGCGATCGTTTACATCTGCTCCAGCTGCTTTTGACTTTAGTGACGCCACTGTATTTTCGGGTTGGAAGTGAATAATTTACTAAGAGCATGAACAATCATAGCCAATCACAACAAGATAGAACCGCGTATACCGTATTGGTTCGTGGACAAAAGCGTCCATACTTCAGACGAATAATGCTAAGTTCCCATACTTCTCTAATCTTTGGCTTGGAAGCTGTGTTTCTATTTCAGTCAGGTTGGGCGCCCTGCAGCGCCGAAGTTCCGCAAGGCACGAGGGGTTTCGAATCGTGCAAATTAACCCCTACCGCCAAGTTGCCGCCAACTCGGCGTGCATAGCATACCGTCTCTCCCACTCCTCCCACCCCCTCCCCCTCCTCCCTTCCCCGACGGCGGCTGGCGAAGACCCCGCACCGTGATTGGCCGAGACGGCGGCGGGTAATTGGGCGTTTCAACGCGAGGAATTAACCGCGAGCGCAACAAGGACCGCACGTTATCTTCCTCCCCGAGGGCACTCAGAAGCCTAACCTTCCATAGATACATATATACTGAGGCATTGCACTCGACAATAAACTGCTTCCATAGCCTCGGGGCTACCTTATAGAATATTCATTACGTTGTTATTACATTAACTCTGCTCGCACATACACCTCGCGGCGTCAGGACGTTAATTACATTAATGTTTTGTCGTTAGTTATCGTGAGCTAGAAGTAAATAAGTTAGGACTGTGTTAGAATATTTAGCTATATTTAAAAACATTATTCATTACGATCGGTTTTCATTAATATCTCGTGTAGTACTTTGATCCTTGCCATCAAAAGCTCCCGTTTAATTTTGTTCTTCGTTACAAAAAAGTTAATTTCCGAATTAAAATTCGTAAGTAGAAGCGAAGAACATTTTAACAACACCCGTAAAACAGTTCATTTCGTTCCCACGATTCTTCAATCATTCAACCACCAATATTCTGAGCCATGCCTGTCAGAGAAAAATGGACATTATCAGAGGAATATAATATTTAGTATGAAGTCAATCTGAAGTAGCAACCATAGCATAAATGTAAAAATAAAATAAAAATGTTTTCGATCGTTCAAAATTTTGTCGGAGCATTAAAGGAATCACAAAACTGTTTTAATTATAAAAGGTATTCATCACATAGAGCAAGAATGCGTATTCTGAGGAAATACTCACTGCAGTTGGTCTCAACATAACCAGGCCGAAAATGCGTCACTCTTGATATTACTGATATAGTTATAAACAAAAAAACGAAAAACGCTATTTCTGGTTTCATAAAATACTTGTTAAAATTAAGAACATTTTTATATCGCTTAATTGCACATAAGTAGTGGCATTCCTGCAAATATTTGAATTGTACGAGGTGATTATCCTCCCGCCTTATTTAACTTGAATTGAAATCAGAACTTCATTCAGGCCCTTTCCTGTAAAAAGGTCTTAAACCACTCAAGTATTAGTTTATCAACGCTAGGAATAACCTTAGACTTAATAAAAAATCACAAAAATTCCTAAACGTATAACAGTAGGTAACATTTATCATAGAGGTAAATGATCGTTAAGTCAACATAGTATTTTTAAACAATTTTCCAATGTCAGTAACAAATGTAAAGTATCACAGCTATCGTAAATGGAACGCCATAGTTGTTCTGAACTAATAGATATATGTTTTTAAATACTTAATACATGACAAGTCATTATTAGAATTTATATCAAAGAAATTTCATATGCATAGGTAAAGTTTTACTAAGATAAGTACATTGATTTTCCCGCACTATATTTATCTTAAGTTATTATATACCTTCAAGAAATGTATGTGAAAATATTCACCCAAATTATACCATTGCTTTTAATATGTGTTCAAAGCTTATATTTTCTCTTTATTTAATGAGTATAGCTACAAAGGATTAATGTAGCAGTTTTTTGCCTCTCCAAAGGGATTGTTTGGAGCTTGACACACACTACTCATAATTCTCAGTGGCAAGAAGCTAAAACTCTGCCAATTTTTTATTGATTCATCGTTCTATAACTTTTGTTGTTGAAATTCTGGCACATCCCCAGATTTAATTTCCTTGAAATACTGGCAGCAATTTGGCTTCAGTTATATTTCCAGTCATGTGGGTAAACTGCAGTAATTTGCCGTGGTTTAAATTATCTTTGGACACATTTGCTATGAGATTTACCGTTACGTATATCCAATAATTTCGTTGTTTTGTTGGTTACTACTGTCATTCTTCCTTATATTTCTAAATCCAACAATCCCTAAAATTTTTTTACCACACTGGTAAAATTTAGCTAATGCTACAGAAAAATTTATCATTTTAAAACATCAGAATATTATCATTTTTAAACGACGGACTATTATTTTAACAGTTTCACTTTAGTTTACTTTGTTATAATTACTAGTACTTGTCGTTGTCATCACTTGAAATTTTTTTAACTTAAACTGCTTTAAACAGTCGTGATATTTGGTCATAGGTACATAGAGTAACCAAAATAAAGATAGCATTAAGTAGTACGGGGATGCAGGCCAAAATTAAGTGCATCGTCTCCCAATACGAAGTTAACGACGACGCCATAAACACAGCGACTCTCCTGGAAAAGTTAATCCGAAGAGATAGCGAAGATGAAATTTGGTATTCCGAAATATTACGTGCAGCGGGTGGAAACTGCCGGCCGCTTCTCAAAGCGATGAGATATGCTTGCCACCGACATCTCAGTTCGCGAATGAAGCCATTCGTCTGCTAAGTACACATTTTTTTTGTAGGGAGGGTTGAAGAGGGGGGAAGGGAAGAAGCATAATGAGGTGCCGACAGCCAAACGGCATTCTCCTTCATCTGGCCATCTCTCGGCCTCGAGATTAGACCCAGCGGGAGCAAGTGCTGCCAACAAAGGCCTCTCTAAATTCCATTTCGCTTGACGCCGGAATATGATGGCTCTTTCCACGTCGGTGCGCGCTGCCAGCGCGGGCCCTCCTCAGCCGCAGAAGTGTAGTGGGATATTGCATGTTTGAAGAAACGAGAAAAGGAGGCGAAATCACAAGAGAACGCGCGGCGCTCACGTACATCCGAGGGGAGCAGCGTGACTTACTGCTAGCCTACAGTCGCTCTTGGGGGCAATGTTGAGTTTCTCCTCTCCTGAAAGGCCTGGCAGCCAACTTGGGGTAATATTTTGCATGAGATGAAAAATGCTACTTATTCCAATGTGTTTCTGCACTCCGCACTTATTTTTTTTTCCTCAACCGTTTAAGGAACACAACAAAGAAAAAAAAACTAATTGAGGTTTGTTTAATTTTCGTACAAGACAAGTTATTATTTTTGATAGATTTGGGTTTTAGTTTGTATAAAAATGAACACAGAATTTAAGCTCACGTTTCAAAAAATTTCACTTAAAAAAAGTTTTGCTTGTAAACTACATTTCAATAAAACACAGTTATCATTGCATGTTCAACATATCTTAAAAATTGGTGTTGACACAGCACTTCAAAAATAAAGAATTGACGTGATTTTAGTTACAGTTTAACCTTTAGATTAATTATGTATATTTTGAGAATATTTCAGACCGCGGTATGCAGTGTGGAGACTTCTCGCGAGCGAGGTCTTATGTTCGATTCTCGGGTAGAGTAGGGCCTGCAGCGACTAGACTTCATGTACAATGATGAGCATTCAGAGACGGCAGATAAATAGGAAGGTCCTTAGAATTACTCGTCAGTGTCTTAATTGAAGGGCAATATGACTAACTCCCTAGAAATCTTATAGGCATGCGAATTTGCGGTGATCACACCATCAACTCCCCTTTTATCCCTACACAGCATCCCGTTTCTGTCCAGTTTAACACTGATGGTGCCTAGTTTCTTACAATCAGTTTGAGTAAAGATATAATGTTTCCTTATAAAATTATTAACCTATTATTTTTCTTTTTCGTAACACAAATTTTTAATGTTTTTTACGTGTTTAGTTTCTTACAACTACCTAGAAAGATTAGGTAACAAAATATACCTCATTTTCACCACTTGGAAGTAACATCTCGGATGAATGTAAAAATTAGTTAGTTGTTTCTCAGTGATTAGTTTGCGTACCCAATATTTTACCTACTGTTAGATTAGCTACTGAGAAAAGATTTTTACTTAAATAATTTCGTATAAAAATATAAACAGCTTAATAAACAACACTTTTTGCATGTGACACATGGCAAGTATTTTATCTCCCTCTATAGATATTAGAAGATAAAACTTTTCTTCATAAAACCAAACATTCCTTTTTAACCGGGGGGGGGGGGGGGGGGTAATTTTGGAAACAAAAAAAATAGTTTTGGTAAACTTATTATTAAATGCTTTCTCTTGTTTAGCTTGGTGAAATATTTTTATTATAAAATATTAATAACTTTTTAACTCTCTTACCGGGAAAATTTTAATTCGGACATATAAAAATTTATTCACAAAATCCATAGGCCTACATCTTAGAGGAATAATTTTTCCAAATATTTTATGGGAGTTAGTAGCTTTTTTATGTTTACTATTCACACCTAAGATATTAAATTATGCTTGATTAGCTTCGGAGATACAATTTTTGTCAGTAAAAAATTACCCCCTTTCCAATCCAAAAGGAGTTGAATTTCTAAATGATATAAAACCTCGTGTTTAAGTTAGCCAAATAACCATGAAAAATACACTAGTTTGAAGAATGGCCTCTTTACCGTAAAAATAAGGAATTCCAAAATGCTATTTATACCTTCCTGACAATTTTTGGTATCATCTCTAAGATTGAGTTGTAATATTTAAATTAGTTTACTATAAGTTTTGTTTTAACGAGAGGCTGGTTTGGTGCATATACTACAAATACTGTGATATAGTAAGAATGTTCGGTTGGGTTATGTTATATACATTTCAAAACATTTTTTTTAATGTTGCAGTTAGTATCAAGTAAACAGTAAGTCGGCGACAACAGGTTCTTGTTGAAACCAGTCTCGACTATGCTTTTAAAGCACAACATTCATTTACGTCACTATATTTAATCACGGGTAATATTTACAATAATTTTATACTATCCCTTAACTCGAAAATACCAACTTTCGCACGTGGCTGGAATAGTTGTATTCAACGTTTTCCGGGACCCAAGCATGTTCCCGGCAGAGTTACCGCATAGGCGAACGTAAGATGGTTAATTCCATGTTACGTTCTTGAAAATATTATGATGCGCCTCAACAGGAACATTATAAATAAAATAAGGACTGATTTAATCCAATTTCAGGTGCTTCCCTTTATTTTTAGAGTGGTGTCCTTGCGCTAGACAATAACTTACAGTCTTTCTTACAGGTTCTGCGAAAGAAAAAAAATAATATCCCTGCGCGTTTCGCATGCATTCGTGGTCGCAGGCCCACAAAGGAAATCGTTCTACTTCCTCCTTGAAAATCAATATGCAAATGTCTACGACCGCAGGTTTGTTCATTGTATTACCGTACCTGATTCAAAGCCACGCGCGGCAGATGCGAGCAAATGCGTTTAGCTCGTTGGCTCGCCATGTCGGCGTTGTCGTTACCAGCGCGCCCGGCGCGGAAAGCCGCGAACTGGAGACTGTAATTCGGTTACGTTCTCTCTTTGTCCTTGGGGCGGCGGCCAGTCCGCGAGTGAATAACGAACGCAGGCTGGAACGCCAGGCGAAGGCTCACAAGAAAATGGCCGAGAAGTTAATTATGGGGTTTAAGTTACCGTCTGAGACGTTACTTACTCTTGTGTGTGCGTCTTAGACATTTTAGTGGAATATTCAAATCAGGCAAGGAGAAAGTAAAATGTTTTAACTATTTCCACTTGTAAGGGCTGATTCTATCTCAGCAATTTTCCTCGAAAGAAGCACGTCTGATTTTTACGAACGATTTAGAGAAATAATTTAATAACGTTTTTACCTTATATTTCCCGAGAATCCTTCTGACATATTCATACAAAATCTTCTGGTAAGCGTTTTTTTAATTCTGAAAGTGTGCCCAAAAGGATGTACTTAGGTTACATATAATATGTATGTTTATTATAACGTATATCTACGCAAAAAATTATATTTACTAAAGATAATTTATGTAGAATTTGTTTTTACTATCCGAGATTTTTTCTGTCAGTGAAAGAACTTATTAATTTATGATTACTAGAAATTTTTTTTCATAAATAATTACTTAGCTATTTTTGATAAATATTTATTGATTTTATAACAGATATCATTGCATCTAAAAGAGAATACCATCTAGAATTTCCGTATCCTGCGCCAAATTTTAAAAGTTATGTACTAATTTTAAGTGCCCTGAAATGCTTTAGATTGTGAGAGGAGGTCGTGAAAAACCACAGCTTTTTAGAATATACTAGGTTGCAGTACCCGGCGTTGCCAGGGCTGAACACGAGAAGATATATTGTCCACGAGTTAAAGCAAAATGGATAGCGCTATATGACAGTGTGGTGGACTTTGAGAAATGACACACAATTCCTGTTTGTATGTCTATGACCTATGATTTTCTGTTTTACCCATTGCGATCGGTTGAACGTTTTAGAAGTTTATGCGCTGCAGCGCCATCTAGCGGCGTGTAACAAAAAATGAATTGCATAAAAACCTTCTCCATGAAAAATCACTTTAATATGGCAACTTTCATGGCGATCGACCAAACAGTGTCAGAGTTTATCAACGTCATACATACCTACATTCTATTTTATGTATATAGAATAAATTTACCAGTTTTTTAAGGGTCTGGATCTAAAAATGAGAGACGTAATAGGCTTCAATAACTGACTATAAAAGGAAAGAGAAGTTTATTGACTTTATAAAACATAAGTCATTAATGAAATTGGCTACCTTATGTATTGAGGAGTCTCTGAAGTACATATTGCTAGGTTTGAGCACGCAGTTATGGGATTACGTTCAGACAATCGATTGTATTCTACTGTACAAATTTCCCAACAGTTATTTAGGAAATTTTTTGCCTCACCTATTTTCACGTGCTCAGTGAAGACTCATTTTCCCAAATTGTAAATTCTGAATTCAGTTTAAGCACAGCGATTCTAGGTTTAGTCGTGGTTATAGTGAGTTCGTTTAAAAGGGACTCATTTAATGTCCACAACGCCAGGCTGACGTCACGGATAGTACGTCTGACTCAGCTAATCATACGTGAAACACATTTCAAAACTTAAAAAAAAAACACAAAGATTAGTGATGAATGAAAAAAAAATAATACATTTAGTGACAACAAAATGTTTGCTAGATGACTGAAATATTATACGAAATGAATTTAACAGATAGTTCACAGTGTTTCCTGTATAAAATAATTATTAAAAAATGGACATCAGAATTGAATTATTTTTCTCAGACATACACCAAACGATAAAAAAAACATGTTTTAAAAATCTGCATTTTGTATTGCATATTTTGATTATAATAATTTTAATAGGGTACACCGTAATTTCCTGTTATTTATTTTAAGATATGTTTAACGCAGAAAATTATTATTTAGAGTATCAAACTGGGATAAGATTAAGTTGACTGCGTATGTTCGTCTATCAGTTCTTTTCATTGGTCAGAGTCATTCAAAGATTTTTTTTAAGATAATTGTCACAATTTCAAACAGCTCGAAGAAGCAGTTCAAATGGATATGAGTATATTTGTATTAAATGGCTGAGTACGGATGTTTAGATATTTTTAATATATATATATATATATATGTGTGTGTGTGTGTGTATGTAAATATTCGTTCGTTCAAAATCTTACTATCTCCGAAATTCTTCACCGATTGTTTTGATATTTTGACACAACGTTGCATTCGACTACACGTGTGTCTTATATCTCTGTCATACCTGTGACAGGTTAAAATATATATAAATATAAATAGGTAAAAACAGATTTTTAATATTTTCGTTGCTATAGAGAGGCATTCATAATGATATAGAGATATATAGATACCGATATATAGAGAAGACAAATAGAGAGCTATATAGTATGTATATAGAAATAGATATATAGATATATGAGATAAAGAGAGATAGAGAGAGGTGTATACATAGCGAGATAGAGATATATGGAGTTATACGTAGATATATAAATAGAGAGAAAAAACTAGAGAGAGATAGAGAAATGCTTTGTATATGTGCAGGTACTTACTTCAAACCAATACAAAAAAAATGATTGAGGCATTGCAACGCATGCTGCTGGGCATGTATGTATTATAAATTCTTGGTGGCGCTGTGACGCTGAGTGGTCCAAGCGGACGTGTCACGTGTTCGCACTCCTCCTGTGAGCTCGCTTCGCGACGCGCACAGCGATAAGGGCGAAGGACTGCGCGCGCGAGCAGTACACAAATATTTAGAGTCGGCGGCCGCAGAGGGAGGTGGTGTGGGGGCGACTCTCTCGGGTGTTTGACCAGCCGTCGAGTAGCTGTTGACCTTCCGAGGGGATCCGTCCACCCCGAGGAACCAGCCGGGTTCGAGTTCCGGCACTGCGTTCGTGCGCGCCGTGCGCGGAGGTCGGGCGTTCCGTAACTGCAGCCAGGTGCGTTAGTCTGCTCCAACTAATATGGACATTTTGGAACAAACTTACAACAGGCTAAGGCTTACTCCTGTTCCAACTGTCAAATAAAAATTAAAATAAGTAACTATAAATGTGTAGTGTAAGTGATCCTTATATTTATGCACCGTCGTTTAAGGGTGTGCATGTGTATGTGGTTATTCGCATTGGTCTGTGGTAGGTATAATCGTTGTAAACTAACAGTTTTAGTAAAAACAAATATTTACGTTTCCCAGTAAGAAGTTAGATCAGCATTTATGGGCCTACATTGAATAATTGCTGTTTTAATAACAAAAATAAATTTGTTATATTTTAGTTACTATACTGTAGGCTATCCTATTAATTTAGTATATCGTCGGCTTACTTCTAAAACCTCGTAACTCCATTTCAGTCAATTTTACGGGAGAACTTTTGAGCTTTTGGAGCACGGTTTCGACTGACAGAAAGATACGAGGTTTTATAATTTGTGAATAGAAAAGAGACTAAGTAGAGTTGACTTACGAGGTTTTATCAGCATATGCACTATGAAAAAAATGAAAAAAATACACCAAACACATCCGGAATATAAAACTGGGAAAATCTGGACTTACGAGGTTTTAGAAGTAACCGACGATATGGTAACTGTTTGAATATAATTTTAAGTTTAAACACTTAATTTTGTAAGTAAAAGTGGTTAATTGTATTTTTATGCGGTCAGCGCTTTAACTTCACCACGTGTAAAAACAAGATGAGTAAAGCAAACAAATACATATATAAATAAAGACAAGTAGTTCGATGGTTAAATGCCTTCTTAACTGACCGAAAAAAAAGTAGCAAGAAATCAGTTGTGTTCGTAACAGCTGGAATACGCCATATGCATTCTACTTCCGGCCAATCTCGTGCATCGTACACATGGGGATCTGAACAAAAGTGATTTGAGTGCTGACGTCATGAGGTGCTAACGTTTGATGAGAACGATAGGTTACCATATAATTAATTAGTAGAGACCGGAAAAATTCGCGGGTTCATTTCGTGATATGCTAAAATTAAAATAATTATACCGTTGTGCTGCTTCTGCTATTTGTTCCACTGTTAACATGTAGGACTCTTGGCCAATCAGAGACCATCAATCAATGAAGTATCCAATCACAATTTACCCACTTGAGACGCCTCAAAATTCAGCACCCAATGAACAGGCGCCGTTTGCCCAAGTAGGCTGAGGATCGTGGAGTCTATCCTGGAGGTCATTTAACTCGCGAATTTTTCGTCTCTATTAATTAGCAGTAAAATCTAGACTAAATAAGTAGAAGCGTATGGCTAGTTGACATGGAAGGGCAAATACGTTTTTAGGCAACTCCCATGATCATTAAAAACATTGTAATGTAGATACAGAATTTACGATACAACGTACAAGTGAAGCATTTCAAATAATCTGTGTCATCCATTTTGGTAACGAAGCTCCCAAAAGGTGCACGGTAGCTACTTCATTTCTCTTTCGAGAAAAAAAATGCCTGGGGTAAAGGAACGATTTTCGCCGTTATGAACTGCCATACCTTCGTGTGAATGAAGGTCCTGTCATACTGTCAATCTTTCGCTTCAAAGACCTTTAATTGACGTAGTTAAAATAATCTTCAATGATCATTAAGACACTGAACATGTTACTAGTGCAGACTTTTCTTTACAGGGAGGATGTCTTGAGTTTTCATCAAATGTTTTTTCTATAGAACTGGTAAAATGTTTGATATTTAACAGAATCAGCCAATCGGAATCGGGCCCAGAAAAACCTTAAATGACGAACGTTTCCGTCTCGTCGAATCTTTAAAATGGCAAAGCATATATCGGAGATAAAAAGAGGTTATAAAGTTAAAATACCTTAAATAATAATATAAAAGTAGCATATAAACTAATTTATCTGCACAAAAGCTATTGGTGTGTTTATAACTTTAAAAAAATTGCAGGACATTCATTTTACTATGAAGCTTTCTTTAATGCGATTTAAAATTAAGCTGTGCTAAAAAATTACTATAAGTTTAAATTGTCCTTCCAGCGCCGCAAGCAGAATGGACAAGTTGGATCGAGCTCAGTCCAATAATAAAATAATACAGTGTCGAAAGATTTAAAACATGTTTGAGGTTGGCTGAGAAAATTTAAAGACGTGTTGGTTCAATATCACCCCTCACACTTCGTTGTGAAATAAAGTTGGAGACGTAAATTGTACGGTGTGACAGACGTGTCCCACGTTATGAGTGGCATTTTACACCCTTCCCCCCGCTTTGTGAGCGAGGTTAGCGTTCCTCGCACACCTTGGTCCCATACGACCTCTGTTGTACTGCTGGGTAAGTGAGAAAGTACTCCACTAGAGGTAATCTTCAGGCACACCTAGAAACACACGCGCTGGGAGGTGATATCATATAACTTTCTTTCCCGTTAAGAAAAACGAAAAGAAACTTCAACCATGAACTTAATCGGTGAGTCACGTACAAAGAAAAGGGAACAACCTTCAAATTCCTGAAATACTTATGTTTACTATGTTATGTATTTCCCAGATTATTTTGTGTATAAAACAAACTATTTACTATCAGCCTCCAGTGCGTTCTTGTAACGGAAACGCTATTAAAACTTGGTGTAATACTCATTTTTATCGCTTGACTTGATTTCCGTTGTTTTTCAATGAAGAATTTTGTTTTAACAACAAGATAATTTTGAAGTGTGTGTGTATATATAAATAACCAGTTTAAATTACGTCGAAGCTATGAGCAATTACGATGCATCAAAGTGGCTTTGATGCCATTTTTGGTAACAAGGTTTCTTTAAATATACGTAAGGTTTTTAAAGATAGTGGCGTGTTGTATAGCACTGATGATCAGGTATTGTCAGCAAGCGTGCCGCATTATATAAATAGACACACATTTGAAAGTTCTCAAAAGTATTCCAGTGATACCCATTTCTCAAATGTCACTTCGAACATTGACGTTCACATGAAGATGTTTACAAAATACCGTTGACAGAGAAACAGTGGCGGAAGGATACGCATACCACTGGTAGGCCTACTACTATTGAGAACAGTCAAATTGTAGACAAGTGGCATGGCACAAACTATATGTTGGGCCGATGCATCGCGCACAGAACTATGTCTAGTGGCGTGTATTTTTGGCGAAAAAAAACTGAACGCTCATGAGACGGCTCTTGTAATATTGGTGACCGTCTGCAAGAGAAGCATTTGCCCTGTTTGACCAGGTCACTCAGGATGCGTTTGCTATCACACTGAATGGCTGTTTGATTCGTTTGCGAACAGTAGACATGTACTTGAAAGCATTTCAGCCAGTGACGAAACTACAGACGACGCTGCAGTGTTCAAACTCTCAGCTAGTCTAGAAATCTTTTCGCTGGAAATGCATGCCCCTTACCCATGGCTAACAACACACTCTCTAGTCTCTGCCGGGCAGACGGTCCTCAAAGCCACGGGGTCAGCGCGCGGCCATCGCATTTCCATACCATCAATATGCGGGCTGGGTGGCGGCAAGAAACACGGCGACTAATGGCCCAACTGACGTCAAAGATCTGGCACGGGGGAACTTTGCCCGTGATCACGTGGCCTTCCCTGATCCTGTACCCCAACCACCTTCTCCCACGCCCCAGAATATCTGCGTCCTGTACACAGAAGAAGAAAAAACAGTTTTGCCATGAAATAGTTTGGAATACTAAAAGTAAGATAATGTAACTTTGTACAACACCAGACTATGTTTTTTTTACATATATGAAGTACCTTTTCCGAGACAACACAGAGTATTTCTTACGAAAATTGGCGCATAACTTTATGCATATTTTTTGAAACCATGGAAAAGATAATCGAATATTCAACCATTAGACTTTTATATTGTTGTATCATGCTTATTATGTGCGCAGTTAATACTGTAAAGCTATTCAGGGAACGGTTAACAAATAACTTTAACTGTTGGAGGTACTGGGTCAACACAAAGCATAAATAATGCCCGGGTAATAATCCGAACCCAGTATTTCTGCGAACACTTTTTTTTTTGCAGTGGTACAAGTTGTTGTCATGTAAATGAAAAAATTTACAAACATATGTCATTTTACATGAAAATTGCTGTTTCGTTAAAAAGAAAAAACTATTCACGGTGTAGACGCCCCAAGTTTGACGCACATATCGATGCGACGCTACGCTCACGAATACTCGTAACTCTATGACAACTAGATACACGGAAATTTTGGAAATTCGTCGGGCGTCAGGAGGCAAAATTCAAAGCCTTGTGTTTGGTCTACTAACGTTTTCATTTACATTGACTGATTTCTCAGCGAGTAACATTCGGTCCTTTGTTGAATCGGCACTGCCTGATTCCCTTACTTCCCTCCTGGTCGGGCATCGTTGGTTCACGGTCGTGAGATCGGTGCATGTGTGTGAGGGTTTTGCATTCCAGCTCTCGACCACATGAATCCGTAAAATTTCCGTATCTATAATAACAATGTAGTTAAATGTAAGGTCGTAAACATCAGTAGGATTTGTAGGCTATATAGCCTCTTCTGATCGATAGGTCAAAAAGGTACCACGTTCGCTTTTGCAGCAGCTGTCGTAGATTTTTTTTTTTTTTTTTGGCTCGTGTAATTTCCTGCCTGCATCCAGGACCACTTGTCGCGTTGCCCCTTTTCATCTCCTAGCTGCAGAACACAATGGAAACCATCACCTAGAAAACACCCTGCCATTACAACCCAAGCGTGATGTTCGGGACCGCAACACACAGCAGTGAGCACCAGGACTCGTGCTTTCTTTGAATGGTTCTTGCGATGAAGAAGACTGATACATACCATTGCTGGTCATACTGTATACCCAAAAAAAAAAAATCTCAATAACCGACAAAATATAAAAATGAAAATTACCAAAAAAAAATATGAGCACAGAAAACAGCTGAAATCGGGCGATGTCATAAAAAAATTTAAAAAAAACAACGAGCATTTACGGACACGGTGGGATAAAACGACAAGATAGTAGTAAGAAGAACAGTAAATAAAGGCAAAAAAAAAACACCTTGGACATCACAGCTACAAACAGACAATCCGAACGATGATACTTAACATATAACGTGGACAACACAACGACAACTCAGAGACGCAAAAGCGAACCAAGCGAACACTTGCAATGCATTGGCAATAATCTAAGCACTTAAATATCATCATTGATTATAAAACTCATGGCATTTTAATACCAATTGAATGAGCGTGCCAGTTGTTTGGCACACACCCAATTAGGCGTATCTTTACACATCAAGGTCATTAAAAACAAAACACAAAACTGAACAGAACGGGAATGTTGGAGAAGGACTACCGTAAGGATGTACGTCCGTTATGTTTATTATTTTATAAATTCTTGTTTTTTCCTAATTATTTGAAATAAATTCAAAATGGACTATGAATAATAGTTTATACATTTTATATTAATTTAATGTTTATTTTATAAATTTAAATGACATTTTATTCACTACCAGCAGGTGCACAAAGCATGTAACAGTATATAGCTTTAAATTAAATTAACTTTTATCGTAAAACTCTATATTTATTATTATCTGTTATTAATTAAAAAATCTATTTTACCAAGCCTAGTAACATGAGATTTTCAGGTTTTTTGGAAAAATAATTATTTATTTATGGATGATATTCTTTAAACAAAAGAGTATTTCAACGAAGGCTACATATAAACGTTTAATTCAAAACAGTGTAACACACGATTTCCTGCTCTTAGTTCATACAAGGATTGAAGTATAAATATGCTATTATAGTTCTCAAATCCTTCAACTATCACCTATTTAAGTGATAATACTGTTTATAAATCATCAACTAAAGATTACATAATTAGATTAATTTAACAAACTACTCTCTTAAATATAAAAACCAGCATTTGTCTATCAGGCTGGCCGGCGACCGTAAGTATAAGAGCTCAGAAAAATGTGCTGCGCCTCGCTGAACAACAACCAAAAAAAAAAAAAAAAAATGTAACGTGGAAGTTGCATTGCAAGATTTGGCTAAATATTGGAAAAATTCAAGGTTGTGGTTGCAACCCCCTCTTTTTATAAAGCGCGTTGATGGGCGTTCTTTTATTTTCACTTTTATTTATAGTGCTGAACTAGCTTTACCCCCAACGTCCCGATACACTCTTCTTTGCCGATACTCATATTACCTTATTATTCGCAATATCTTCTTTTAAAATATATCGATATTTTCTATACTTCACAATATAAACTCACAAAAGGCATACTCCTTATGAAAACCGAAAAAACTTTTGAATATTTACAATTTTTGTTGTAGAATTCACGACACATTAAAAAAAAAAAACCGTGCGCGTTACCGCTACGCGTGTTAGAAATGAAACTTCACACTTCTGGGATCCACTTGAGCGCTAAAACTAAACAATAAAGTAAAAAAAAAAAATGTGTGGGCATGGAAACTTCACGGATTCGTTTGGTCGCAAGAAAGTAAGCGAATCAGGAAGTGCCGATTAACAATATCAAAATGTTCCTCGCTCAGTAATCAGACGCTGTAAACGCCAAAGTTTGTAGAGGGAACATTAGGCTTTGAATTTTAGCCTGACGTCAGGCGAATACGCAGAAATGTTCGTGTGTCTAATGATCTTTATAAAGGTAACACTTTGGATTTGAACCTACCACCCGAGATTTTTTTTTTTTTTTTGCTAGTAGATACGGGCCCACCTGACAGATAGCGTCGCACGTCGAGCAGAACATGGTCTCAGCTTCCGCTGTAAAGAGTCCTTTGTGCACTGCGGTATGAATCGGGTTAACAGTGTGCGCCGTTGCTCCGTGCCGCGATGTGGGCGTGAGACGCCCCGCGGAAGCCACCCCCCGCCCCTCTCTGACCACGGAGCGAGGGGGAGGAAACTGCATGCGCCCCTGTCCGCGGGCGGGCTGGCGCGGCCGCCGGTGACGGAGGGAAATGGGGCGAACAAGAGTTAAGGGTAGCTGCCCGGCGCTCGCTCGCTGCCGCCGACTTCTGCCAACCCCGGCAGCTCTGGCGAGGGTCGAGGAAGAATTGTGTTTGTGGGGGGGGGGGGGATGAGGGGGCATCTCGCCGCCGCGTCCCATATACCCTCCGTGCGCTGGTCATCAGATAAGGAGGGTGGGTCGGGCGCTACCAGCCGCGACGTCGTTTCCTTTCTCCCCACCCTTGCTCTCTCTCTCTCACACACACACACGCGCGCGCGCACGCAACGGTGACCCAGGTTCCAATGCCGCACGGAAAAATATTTTCTGTAGATTTCCAAAAATTCCTTTGCAAACCAGTGCCAAAAAATACTACAAGACATATATATATTTTTTACCTATGTACAACACGTGGCTAATGTTAATTTTTGCATTTCGGGATGAAACTGAGTATTTCTTACGAAAATTGGGGGAAAACTTAATTTTTTTTTATTATGCGTATTAATGCGTGCATTTAATTCTGGAAAACTATTCAGGGAACTGTTTGCAAATAACTTCTAACTATTGGAGGTATTGGGACAACACAAAGCATAATCCTCCGGGTATGAATCCGAACCCAGTTATTACTGCGAACACTATTTTGCAGTGATACAGTTGTTTTCATGTAAATGTATAAATATACAAATATCTGTAATTTTATATTAATATTTCTGTTCCTTTTACAAAAAAAAACGTTTACAGTGCAGTAGGTCGCTCTATACTTCTTATTTCGGCTTCTTTTGGTTTCACGAAACCACCCCCGGCTATGTTTTTTTTTGGCCTTTTTTTAAGAGATTACGTGTTATCTCAGTGCCGCATAAATCAACATCAAGCTGAAAACAGCATAATTACGGTTCTAAATATAAAAAAAACTGAAAATGTGTATAAGAATATATTTTTAAGAGTTTAAAATCACCACCCTGCCCCCAATTACTAGATACTGTGACTAGAGATTTTTGCTACGTGATCATAAATAAACTTTACTATTGATAACAATTCAAAACAAAATCAAACATGATATAATTTTTGGGAAAAAATTATTTGGAAGACAATTGGCCAAATATTTTAATATGTTAAAATTTACTAGCCGTACCTGAAAAAATTTATTTCCTAACTTTGAAAGTTATTTGAAAAGATAGCTAGTTAAGGCAAATATCTTGCTAAGTTAGCAAGTTACTCGAATAAAAATTGTTGCTGTATAAGTCGAGCAAAGAACTTTTCCCCCCAAAAGTATAGCACATTTGATTTTGAACTGTTATAAATAATAGGGTATTTATGATTCCTAGCAAACATATTTAGTTACAGTAGGTATCTTATAATTTTGTGCAAGGTGGTGATTTAAAAACTATTGAAAAAATGATGTCTATGACTACAACACATTTTGAATATTTTTTAATTGAGAACAGTGATTACTTGGCCTTTCAACTTTTCTCGGCTTTACGTCAAGTTATTGGACATTCTATATAAACATATCCTTGTATGACAAATATGAGGCCATCATGCTCTTAAGATTTGAGAAAGTAATTCTTAATATTAGCTTGCTTAAAGCAAACACATCTTGCATTTCTTAAAATAAAAAAGTACTCAAACAACCATGCACTTTTGTCCAAATAGCATAATTTTAAGTTGTTATTTGACGCACATATACTTAATGGTAGTAAAAACAAACTACCTACCAATAAACGGTGTTCATTAAAAGTCGAAAATAGAAAGGACTATAAGATTTCATGACCTCAACAATTTGGCAGATATGCATACCTTGACTCGCTTTGTTTCTTTCTTTTTTTTCTATTAACAAGTATCTGAGCATTTAAATGTTGGACCCAAATCAAGTTACCGTGCAGCTCATCTCGAGTCTTGATCCACAGTTGATGTGACTTTGATCCACCACCCCTCCCCCTTCCCACCAGAACCTGCGTAGATCCCCGTCAAACATGTTGGAGCGAGTTTCATCCCCGCATGGCACTTGACGCCGCGACTTAACACTTTGGGTTAAGAGCTCTTCGCGAGATACGGCTATTAGGCGAGCCTTTTAGCCGGAGAGAGTCTTATGAACTGCCGGCGATGGCTTCAAACACCCGACTGTAATCTCTTCGTGAAGCTTCCCTGAGAAGCACGCAAAGTGGAAAACCTTGCTTGCGCCTCCCTTCAGATATCTCTCAAACATCAACCATTCTGAAAATTGTCCAAACTTTCGCAAAAAAAAAATCTCCTTTGGAAGGGGAGAAAAAACATTAAAAATGGATTTATATCGTTGTCCTTTTGCTTTTACACATAAGCCATGATTCAGTGGTAGTTAAAAGATTTCTTAGTTGACGACAATTTATCTTGAACACGTAAATTTCTTTCATATATTGACTATTTTACCCAATGAATATTATTTATTTATTAAATTGAATGCAATATACAGCATTTATTGCCAGAGTACAGAAAATATTCACACAAAATGAAATATATTAAAATAATGGGTCATTAAATATTCTCAGATTAACAAAGCTATCTTGTGGTGAGCTATGTATCCTCCAACCATGGCAATGTAAGAATTTAACACACAACAGCCAGTTTGAAAATGAAACTTATCAAAAATTAATATTAATATAATCTCAAATATACACATAAACTATAGTTCAATTATTCTAAAATTATCACGCACGTTTGCATTACATTTAGTACATATATCGTACAATTGCATTTCATTCGATTTCATCACGTTATAATAATGTTATTTAAGGACAGTTTCAGATTTGTACATCCCCTATTTCTTGTGATACATTAAACTTTTTAATGCATGTTTTAATATGAGCTGTGAAATGCGAATTTTTTTCTCTTTGAAAAAAAAATTTGGCCAACATTTTAAATTCAAAACGGAAACAATCGGCTAAAATTATTTTGCATGAAAAATTTTTTAACTTCTAAAATTAAGTTTGCCAACTGTGCTCAAATGATTTCACACTAATTCAGTCATGATTATAACAGGGTACCTTGTATGCTGTAATGTTGCAATGTTATTCACAGACTACCCTCTGGTCGTTATTGTAGAAACACGCAGACTTAAACTCAATAACGAATCGTTCAGGTGGAATACACAAGCCTCTTTACTCTAAGTTACTTTCGCATAGCTTGAGGGTGCGTCTGGTTTGATATTGAAATGCAGACCACCCTTGGCGGAAGAACCACACACGAGCCTACTCTATTGAATTTACCGGGAAATACAGCAAGCAGAACCACAAAACAATCACTGTTGTGACTAGGAACAATAACATGTCCGTGTAAACGATCTGCCCCAACGTTTTGGCACGCCTTGTCACAGCCATCCTCAAGGGCGAGTAAAAAATGTTGTTGGTCGCCATTGAGGATGGCTGCGACAATGTGCCGAAATTTTAAAGTGAATATTGTTAAGGCATTGCGTCATCTAAACTTCTATCAAACACTCCAGAGACTAATACCGGACAGATCTACGCTATCAACTCAGGGGAGATTGAAAAAATAACCTAGAGGTGTGACTACAACATATTTTAAAGAAAATCATATATTATCTGTTGTCAAACATTATAAGCTTCTTTTTAAGAACTTTGAGGCACTGGAGGTTTATGTTTACTAATTATTCTGTACAATGGGAAAAAAATGTTTTTCTTACAGAA
This sequence comes from Bacillus rossius redtenbacheri, assembly GCF_032445375.1. Taxonomy (NCBI): domain Eukaryota; kingdom Metazoa; phylum Arthropoda; class Insecta; order Phasmatodea; family Bacillidae; genus Bacillus; species Bacillus rossius. Next base: position 29,884,116 of record NC_086334.1, read on the forward strand.
AATAAATTAATTTTCGTTATAATGTAGGTACCTTATGTATTAAACAGATACATTGTTCATACCATGGAGGTAATAAGTAATACCACCATGGTTCGTACTGGGCATACCGTCTGTCATCTATCGCACTGAAGAGACAATAGCGACAGATTTTGACACAAAAACCCTGGAGCTGTCCGGTATAAGTCTTTATTGAATTTGCTTATGTTGCCACGAGAAAGCAAAATTATAAATAAAACATGTTCTGCTTTACAAATCACTCTGGTACTAAATAAATTATTATATTGTAATATTTTGTGATTGAACAATCTTGCACAATCTGGCAGAGCTGTTATGAATAATTTATTAAGTCATATTTAAAGGAATATTGAAAAATAATTTCTCTAAAATCCTTTTTAAAAAGCAAAATTCCTATTGTATATATATATATATATATATATATATATACAACAAACTTATAGTCTTGAACAACGAAGTTTTGACCTAAGAATCCCCGGAAACAAAATTATTGGCAGCTGGACTTTATCCCTGAATGAAATAGTAAAGCAAATGCTCAAATTTTTGTCTAAAGAGACAAAAGAGAGCCTTAGAAATTCCGTCCATTGCAAGGAAAACTTTAGATAACGACAAAAAAGTAATCTAGACAATATTTTTTTTAAAAAATGTTAAATAGGTACGTTCTTGGATCTTCCACATTGTGTTGTGGCCTTTATGATGTGGGTAAAAATTATAAAAAGTAGTATTTCAATTATTATTTGACTTTTTAGACAATTTTCTGCTGGTTAAATAATTGATTGTCCGGTATTAAAAGTTGGTCTTAGAACCAAGCTTAGAGAATTTTTTTGTAACTAATCCGCAGGTATTTACCCTAATCAGCTTAGGTCTACTGAAACAATTAGACTTTACTTGTTTGCCACCCACAATTAATTAAAAGTATCGTTGTAACGGCATGGAGAGACATATAAAAGTCTCAGTTCCAGTTAACTTAGTTACGTTCAATAGATTTTCGGAGAAACTCAGTGAACGTGAAATCAGAAATCAGGACGGGAGCATTCGCCTTAGCTTCTCAACTTGTGCATATTAATGGATATCTCCGTTGAGTTACTGTGAGAGTGAGGCATAAAGTTGGAAAGGTTTAGGGACGCAACGAGAGCTGCTCGCGTTTATTCAGAACTCCTTGAAGTGCCTGTTGAATGCGAAGGAAGTTCGCCTGCCTCTCCAGACGGACCTTTTGTTCCTGAAAAGTCAGTTGTTCGTGCCACTCATAAGTCCTGAAAGTTTGAAACTTTATTTTTAAACTGAAACTCTTTATGATGCGCCTGCGTTATTTTGTTTTACTCTTTATCCACGAAGACCTACGATTGATTTAAAAATTCCATGAAACAATTTACCAAACGGAACACACGCAATTGTGTCACGCCACTGTTGTTATTTATTTAGACCTATAAAAAATAAATTTCAAACCGGAAGTCTGTTTGGCAGACTAGTTCGTATTATGTTTGTTAGAAACATTAATCTTTCGTCCGAGAGCCTACATCAAACAATGCGTTTATGGGAAGCAATTTAATGAACTGCTGTGACGCGGTGTGACGCGGTAAACGTTTTGTATGTTGTTATGCATGTGGTCGTTTATAATACTAACACTTTATCTCTTGAACAGATCTTTCCGGCATCTTGCGGTCAACTTAGGGACATGTAGAATGTATTATTTCGCTTTATTTGTCGCATTTACAGCGAATATACATACTTTAGGTATTTAAGTGCAAATTTCTGTATTTATTTTTCTCATGATGAAGAGAATTTTTAAGTATGCACCACGAAGTTCCAATATTCCATCAGGCATTTAAAAAAATACATTTTTTTTAATTTTTAATAATATTTTCTTGAGCTACGAAACATCAGGAAGACGTCACGGCGTTTCGGTCCTAACACATCTCCTCCCTCCCCCCCCCCCCTGGCAAAACATTCTTTCCCCACTCCGACTTACCTTGATTCTCCTTTACTCCTCCCATACTGCCCTTCTCTTGATTGTGACGCATGCGCACGAGTGCCTGGTTTTATTGCTACGAAAGTCGATGTTTTAATTGTTTCCGCCAGCATATGCTGATTGTCTGGAGAGCCTTGTTCTACCGCGAGTATACCAGCGAGTGTCTTCGGGGAGAGTCATGGCAACTTAGTATCTTGTAGAGTTACTGTGCTGGTGTGTAGTTGCCACCCTTTGCTAATGTAGTGTTCCATTTATGTTGTTTTCTAAATCTTCTGTTTCGGCTGCCATTTTATACATTTCCCGTTTGGGTTACTTGTGCTTATGGCTGCGCGTCCTAGTTTGTACTTGCCACGATTCTCCCAGAAGTCCCTCCTGGACACAACCAAGATAAATAATGTCTTCGGATATTTTTTTTTTCACGCTCGTCTCACACTACTAATTTTTAGGGTTAGTGGCCGTCGTGGGTGGCGTTTAACATCGGCTGAGGCGAAGTAGTTCCCGCCTAGTAAGAGGGATTACCCTGAGTGAAGGCTATCACTGAATTACTCATCATGTTTTACCGCCATAGTTTGTCTTGTTTCTACTTGTTAACGTATTCGTTTATCCCTAACTGCTGCTAGTTTTTTTTTGTACTTCGTTCCTTTTATTAATTTTCGGTCACGAATTTTAAGTATAATTCATTTATGGTGATTTCCATTATCTTTGCACCGTATATGCTTGTGTGATTAATATTTTCATGTTGTATAACTTAAACAGATTTACAGTGAACCAATAGCAGAAGAAGCACAAGAGTATAATTACATATTTGTATTTTATTATATCACGAAATGAATCAGCGAATTTTTCCGGTCCCTGCCAATAAGTATGCCTATCATAGCAAAAGCCACATGTCTGTTTGTGTTACATCTATCAATTTCATAAAGATGTTATAACGATGAGAAAAATACGTAATTCCTCTGAAAAGAGGTTTTAGTTCTTAAACGATTAATTTTTTTCTTGGGATCTGTGGAAGTCCCCATTAGTGCCTTAATGGAGCTCGGCTGCCTCTAGACACGAATGCCAAATTACTCTTGGGCGAGAACTACACAACTGTTGGGTGACACTCACGTGACACACGGGTTGGACTTGAGTAACTCCCAGGTAAGGCCGATTATCCGAGAACCAATCGGAAAATAAAGAGTGGAAAGTTACATTATTTCAAGACACTATCTGGGGCGTCGGTGACCAAGTGACTTTTGCGCTGTCCTCCTACCACGACGAACCTGCCCGGGTTCGATCACTGGCGGACCTGCTTCTGTTGTACTCGCATGCGGTGATCGTGGAGTGCTTGGGCGATGGCCTGTAGTTGTTCTCACGGTGACTCTTGTTTCTTCACCGGACGCTTTTACGTCACTGCTTCACACTATATATATATTTTTTAAATGAACAGTAATATTCATGTAAAATTACCGATATTTGTAAACTTTCACTCACATGAAAATAAATGTATCACTAAAAAATAGTATTCACAGTAATACTGGGTTCGGATTCTTAACAGGACATTTATGCTTTGTTTTTTCCCCGTACACCTCCAATAGTTAGAATTATTTGTAAACCATTGCCTCAATAGTTTTCCAATATTAACTACGCACATATAAGCATAAAACAACAAAATCATTTTTTCCATGGTTTAAAAAATATTTTTGAATGGAACATCGATTAAAATATAATATTATGTGCCATCTTTGTAAGAAATACTCAGTATTATCTCGAAAAACATATTTAATATATGAAAATATAACCTTATCCATGTGTTGTAGAAAGTTACAGTATTGTTATTGTAGTATAACAAACTATATTTCTTGGTTACTGGTTTCTAAAGGAATCTCTTCGTAAAAGTAGCCTACATATTTTTTCTTTCTGTGCACTGTAGAGTTACAGTCCAAGTTTTATTTCAAAAATACCTATGTCTACGTGCTCAAGTATTAAGTCTGCACTAATACGACACCATTTATTAAAACTATACTTTCGGGAATTTTTGTGAATTGGGAAGTTAGACACAGGGGCAATTTATAAAAATCGAGTTTCTTTTTTTTTTAACTTTTGGGCAAACAATAATAAGTAGCAGTCAATAAATGATTCAAAACAATTTCAATAGCATATTCCCTTGGTGATTAACACTGGACTTCATAGTAAAACCTCAAGTATGCATTAGTCATTTTAAAAAAGGGGGGGGGGGAAATAATCATTCTATCTCAGTGTCCGAATAACGTGACTTTCCTATGCAAATGTTGCAGCAATGGTGTGTCATTCCTTACGGATTTACTGTAAAGTATTCAGTTAACTGCAAACAAGCTCGTAAAATACCTGAGGGTTTGTATGACATCTAGTGTAAACCAGCAATGAGTAGAGACCGGAAAAATTAGTGAGTTAATTTTTGCGTTAGTCAATAATAATATTAAATAATTTTCAATTTAAATAATATTTATAATAATATTTAAATGTATAATAATATTTAAATAAAATATTTAATAATATTAATAGGCCTACTGTAAATAGTTATCTTCTGGTCTAGTTTCTCACTTCAAAGGGGGAACAAAAAAAGATTCTGGACACAACACTAAAAAAAACATAAATGCTGAAGGCCAGCTCTCTCCCATTGTCCTTGAGAAACAAATTCTAGACGCGTTCCTCAGCTGGGAGTCGAGGAATGTGAAATTAATTCGTGGCATAGTTCCCCACTCCCTTCCCCCCCTCGCCCGCAATGGAATTGGCCAACAGTCTTCCGCCTGGGCGAAGATTCAGCGGGGTGCACTTAAGTCGCTGCAAACATTCAGAATTCTCGCAGCTAAAACACAATTTGTTGAGTCATCCCGTTCCGGTTTTCTCAGGAATAGTGAAAAAGCGTGCCACTAGTCTTGCTGCATTAAATATTTTTATTTTATGAATTGCTGTTTTAATTATTGTAACACAGCAGCATTATAGTAAAATATACATTTGTCATTACATATTTTATGTGCATGAGTATGAATGTTTGCATTCTAGCATACGAAAAAAATGAATCCGCAAAAATTTCGTGGGTAAAAACAAATATTTGATATAGTTATAGAATCAAAATAATACAGGAAACTACCCGCTTCGAGCTATGTGGACCAGTGACGCGTTTATTCGAGCGTGAAAAGTGGCTGATTGATTTTTGTCGCCCGGTTGCAGAGGAGGACGGAGTGAATTATTACGCTGCGCGTCGAAAGAGCGTGCGTGCGTGCGTGGTTTGTGCGTTGGTTGTGTGCGGCAGTACCGCACGCGCATATGTGTGTGTGTGTGCGTTAACGCGGTGGTACGTGGAAAAAAAGAGAGTGAAGGAAGTGGGTTGGGGCAGCTGTTGTTGTCCGGCTATGGTCGACGGTCAACTTCACGCCACTTCTGCCTCCTCCCCTGCCCACACATACTCCCTCAGCCATAACAAAGCGTCGCTGTAGCCACAAACACAAACCAACCCAACCCCCCCTTCGCGCTGCCGTCATCGGGGGCCCCACCGCCAGCGCCGCCAACATCATCGCCGCAGTTTCATCTCGACCAGGGGGCGGCCCGGCGCGGCTATTAGGTAACTCTCCGGGTCGTGTTTTTGTTGCGTGTCGCTCGCTCCGCGTCGTATGCGTGATGGCGCTGCGCCCGTTGGAGTTAATGAAAACCTGCCCCCCCTGGCGCAGAAAACAATCATACGTATACATTTCGCCCCTCCTACCCTTCAACATCCCAATCCACCTGCACCCGGATCTCCGCTGTTCCGGAGGCAAGTCTGCGCGCTTCTGGGAGCAGCGAAGCCCTAGCGCTGCCAACACGCGCTTTTAACTTTGAAATTTTACAAATACATCAAAAGTACTGCGAACCTGCTAGCTTGTGAACTGATTGTCAGACGAATGTCACAGTATCTTGTGAGTTATTAACATTGCAAGAATCAGTACGCATCTGTGGATATTAGCTATCGCCAAATGACGATTTTTTTTGTTCGGTACACTGTAAAATAACTTCCATCTTAAATTTAAGAAGAACGCTGGTTACAGATTATCCAGGGATCTTCTAGGTAAATTTGTGGATACTGTGTTCCCTTATTTTAACATATATCCTAATCGTATTCTTGGTATATTAAAAAATATATATATATTAAAATAGTGGTTAAGTTTACTTTGTCAATTTGTGTGTTTACCTTTGTTTAGAACGACACCTACAACGCGGAAGTCAAAATACGGCGTAGTTTCTCCGAAGATTCTGTTATTTTAAATTACAAAGAACTCTTGGTTTATTTTAGTTAAATTCTTCGTTTTACAGTCCGTTATGCACTGAGGCTTAAGGCTCGTTATCAAACGCCATTTTATTATTTTTTTATTTTCTTGTCATTGCAGTTATTGAAGGGATACTTTTGAAATTTTTTCATGATATCTCCCTTGAGTTCGTGCTTCTGTAACAAATATTTTCAACAGATCCTCTGGCCGATACTGTGAACAACTCAGACAGGCGGACAGTCCTTGCGTTTCTGCTTTACACTGTCGTCCCTAGTGCTATGTGAGAGGGGCTAGCGATGGCTAACAGCGCCGCCGAGCAAAATACTGGTCAGGCAGTAGATTTCGGAAGAGTGTATCGCGTTTCCATCGGATCTATGGAGCCTAACTGGCAGGACGTTTGGTCCACACTATACAATAACCTGCAGCCGATCTGATGCAATTAACTATCACTACTCAAATCTTGTTTCGGTTAATAAAATACTGAAAAAAAAAAGAAATTGTTTATTAGCATACGTTGTGAACCTCATGACGGGTTAAAAAAATATTTTAGTGCAAATTGTGACAAATTGCATTAAATGTACGGTCTTTTCGAGGAAGAATCAACATCGAATAAAAGGTTATTCACAGTTTCAGACAGTTCGATCTTCGCAGAAACTAAGCTAGATCCCGACTTTCCAGTTCTGTGTTTCGTTCCAAGCGTGCACAAATAATGAAGAGGGTTTTTTTACTTTAGAAATTTGAATTGTATTTATTTATTTATAAAGATTTTTGAAAGCACTTCTGTTAATTTTTGTGAGTTCATAGTCAACGAAATTAATTTCAGTACTTTAATACTTAGACAATTATCCTTAAATTAAGTAATATTTCTGAATAATTTGTAACCAGTGCTATTCTGAAATTTAAGGCTCCATCTCACACACGATGTTGAGTTCATTTTTCATTTTCTATTCATTTTTACTATTTCAGGGCTAAAACTAAAATTTTCAACACGACACCTCCCTTGCATCTGTTGTTTTCTCATGAATATTTTTAACAGATTCTTACGAAGGGTAATGTAAGGGGTGTAAAAAGTCGCGCAATTGATAATAATTGCCGACAATTGCGCAAATATTTACGCCCATGATCTTACACTAAGTGAATAACTGTTAAAAATATGTGTTATAGAACAACAAATTCAACAGTGTTGTATCGAAAATTTTCAGTTTTAGCCCTTAAATGAAGGTAAAGATGACAAAATTCAAAATTCAATATGGCTTGAGACCGGGCCTTAAAATGAATATTTTTATCACTTTATATTGGACACTAAATAATTTCCCAGAAATGAAAGTACATGAAGAATCTAACGGCATTGGCGCACTTGGTCGCTTATCAGCTAAATGAGACTACGGAAACAGCCTTACATCTGATTGGCCACTCCTCGCTGTGTAAGTTCAGTTGTTGGTCGGGCCGGCCGACCTGGCAAGTTCCCTGCCGGGCAATGGTTGGTTCATTGTGTTCCGCCATGTTGCTAGCCGCGTCGGTCATATTGGTGGCTTGTGCTGCTGGAGTTCGTAACGAACAGAGCAGTCATGGTGGCTTTTGGGGCAAGCTTTAAGTCATGTTAGTGTTGATAATGAACGCTCAGCCGTGCTGGGCGTGACTGGAAGAGTGCAGATGATCTGATAAAGTTCTCTCGTATTTGACAACTCTGCTGCCAGTTTACATGCTTGGGCAGGATGTTTCGGTGGATCGATGAACTTGCGTAATCGCACCTAGTTCCTAATATACAGTTATTTCTTGAGAGCAGAACTACAAGGTAAATCTTCCCCCGTAAAGCTGGGCTCTACAGAGAGCAGAATATTCGAAGTCTTCTCCAAAGTATGACGACTAGAGACCGGGTAAATTAACGGATTAATTTAGTGATAGGTAAGAATTCAAACATGTGTACATTTGAGCCGCTTACACTATAGGATCACTGTTCACCTAGGCGACTCTGGGTAAATGAGAAACCCTCGAACAAAGAAATATCGAATCACAGGCAACCAAGTTGAGACGACTCACAAGTCAGCAACCAATGAACTGGCGTGGTTTGCCCGAGTGTATACGAGTGTACAGTGGACAGTGTAGTCCATTCTGATGGTCATCCTAATTCGCGAATTTTTTTCCAGTCGCTAATGATACATAAGTATGAAAAGAGACCGGTTGAACGGCTAGCACTACTGAATGTACACAAGCTTTTGCGTATTGGTGACAGCTTACGAAATTCTTTAGAAAACAAAAAAAAAAAATACTATCTCTAATACTACTGTAGAGAACTCAGCAATATTTGCATTTTTTTTTTTTTTTAATTTTCATACAATTATGTAATCGACGGCCGAGCCATTCTGCACGCTTTTGTTCCGGGAAAAAAATTACTTTAATTCGTGTGCCAACACTGCGAGTGAACTCAGCCAATCACGAAGCACAGACGTGTTACGGTAATTTAACATAACACCTAGTTTCAAAATCTTTTACGCGAAAAATACATGTCCCTACTGCGTAGGCGTGTGATATAGCCATGGCCGCTAGGCGTGCGCGTAATGGTGGAATCACAATAGCACGACGCGACGGCGCGGCGTAACGCGATACGACAGTAAAATATGGCGTTCTTGTGGACAAGGTATTCTTACCCACGCGACGAACAACAATATGCGATTAAATAAAATAAAAATGTTTCTTGCTATTACATTTATATAAACTAACATACAACAGCCATTGTTTTAATCGACATATATGATACATGTTTACCTAACTATTCAAATTTAATGTTAAATAAAAAACACATTGAAAATATGTCACCTAATTAATTTAGTAAACAAAACCATAAAAATATACACACATGGAAGTAGTCTTAACAACTCACCAGTTTAAGCCTTCTTTCGAGAACAAAAAAAAACCGTTAATTTAAATAACGTCGTGCCCACGACGCGAAAGAAGGCTATCACACCCGCCATTTATGATGTTCTGGCATCACGGATGTGTTGAACGTGAACAGGTCAGAGAAATATTCACGTCCAAGGTCCGACGCAACGCCACGTTGGAGCTGTTGTGGTAACACCTAATGGACGCGGTAATTCCACTCTTCCGTTTCGCCCGGTGTTTCGGAACGTAGCATGTTTATCCTTTTGAAGAGGACGTGCGCCTCCCCTCCCCACCTAACACTCCAGCCAACCCCCTCCACCCGCGCCGGCGTGGTCACGTGACCGTGCTCGCTCTTGTCAGCACGCATCAGCCGGCGCTTCACGCCCGGGAGGCAGCTGCAGATTAACTCCGGCTGCGGCCGCGTGGAGCGCCACTGGGACACGCGTCTGCCAACCTCGCGAAACTCACGACACTGCGCGCCGGCGGCTACAGAACTCTACCAACACCACCAGTTACATCAAATATCGCAATACGACAGCAAGGGAAACTCTGACCAAATAGCTTTGGCGAAGCGCGAGACAATTTACTGCATTGCTTTCTAGCTGTTTTACACTCCTCGCCGCTAGATGCCACTACTATAACTGGTTTTACCCACTTAAAAACGTAGGTACACTGTACGCCGCCAGGTTCGCTGCAATCACTAGTGTCACGTATTTCTTACCAGTTTCCCTTTACTGTCCCTATAACGGTATTTGATTACATGCGCCATGAAAAAAAGAAATGTTATTTTATGTTAATAATTCTTTGATTTTGCATGCGTTAAAACGATTATATATTTAAATTGTCCCCTTCCCCCTCCAAAGTTAAAGATTCACAGTAAGGCTGAGAAAAAAAGTGATTTCTGAGTAGATACTTTTTTCAATAAAGTATTGTAAAACAAACGTTTATCTTTTAACTGTTGGTCACTAAAAGTGGTTTATTTGTTCAAAACTAACTATTATTACTTCAATCACCGACTGCTGCACTATTAAAAATAGAAAACTACCAAATACCGAAAGTACCGTGGAACTCTCGGTTGCGTTGAAAGACTAGTACCGAAATTCCTGGTTCTGAAAATGAAAATCGGTTACGATTCCGAAATACCCTGATGCGTTCGCACGCGAAAGGTGCGTCTCATATGCGAATGGGATTTTTTGTCGAGAAGGGTTGGTAGAAGGGATTAGGGAATAAAGAAAGCCGGCGGGTTCCTCTGGCACAATTCCACCGCGGGATGTCGCCCGTCACACAGTCTGCGGTAGAGGGTTGGGAGGGGGGAGGCCGTTGTTTCAACCGGCGCGGCGATGACTCATCGCCGCCAGACACATCAAGCGTCGACGGGCGGTGAGCGGCTGCTCCACGCTGACGGACGAAGCCTTCGCCCGGCGGAGAGAACGCAACCCGCATCTTCTCTGCATTGGGACGGGACCGTGAAGGTCTTTAGGTCTCTTTACACGCACCAGTGCCGTGACAGTGCCGTGACAGGCCCGTGAGTGCACCAGCGAGGTGAAAAAATTTCTTCCAGGAATTCGCAGGGTGTTGTTCAAACCCAACCGTGGCGTGACCGTGGCAGTGCAGACAGTGCTCTCGCCGACGCCGCACCGTGCTCGTCGTATTTCTTGCCACCGATATTTCCTCGTTTCACGGCCGCGCCACTGGCAGATTTTGAGTGTCGTATAGTCTTTAAACATGAATGACGAAAAACTCATTGAATTATTTCGTGGAAATACCGTTTTGTATGATCTGTCAAATCCTAAATACATGGACACAGAATTCAAGAATATCCTGTGGACAAAAATAGGAGCGGAAAGGAATACAACTGGTTAGTAAATACATGTATATATAAGTAATATTTCATAGTATTGGCGATGTAATAGCACTGAGGAATTTTTTCATCGCTGTACATACTGGAAATATGTAAAAGGAATTCATTAATAATATTAATAATATTTAATCAAATGGTACACAATTGGTGTAAGTAAGCATAGTATCAAAATTGTAAGTAGTGACATATATGATCATATGTTTTGCACAGTGTACTTTAGTTGTGACTATAAGTTTAGAGTATATCTAGCTATTTATTTGCCAAGGCAGAGACCTTGGCTCGGAAGAGAAATAGTTTGTGAACAGTTCTCTGATACGAAATGCACCTGTCGTAGCATTGCCCCCTTGCAAATGTAAATTACGTAGTGTGTGACCCCCTCCCCTGCCTAAATCCACTTCCTGAGTAACGTAATTATACGTATTTCTATCGTATTTTTAATGAAGTTATGCAGTAAGCAAGTGGCCAGAATTATGTCATCTACGTACTTTGGTACGCATTGAATCCGCCTATTATAAAGTCTAAACTTTTGAGACAATATTCCAAACGCGTTTTCTGGTATACTCCTGGTGCGACTCAAACGACTGTTGTAGCTACGCTTACTGTCATTTAACTCATCTCCTGGATAAGGTCGCATCAGATAGCTTTTGAGAGGAAAAGCCTCATCAGCAACAAAAACGTATGGGACGTGAGTATCAGTGTTTGGTATGGTAGAATCTGCTGCGGTACTGGTACATTCAAAGAGCCTTGCTGAAGTGCTTTACCCAAATTTGATGCTGCAAATATTCCTCCATCACTATTCGTGCCATATGCCCCTACATCGACAGCAATAAAGTTACAGTAAGCGTCTACAAGTGCCAACAAAACTATAGAAAATGTATTTTTGTAATTAAAGAACAGTGACCCAGTGTTCAGAGGAGCCTGAATAGTGACGTGCTTCCCATCCAACGCTCCTATGCAGTTTGGAAAATTCCAAATGTCAATAAAGTCCTTAGCGATGGTCTTCCACATGTCTTCTGTGGGCGTAGGCATCAATTCGTCCATTAAATTTTCTGTAATTATTTTGCATGTTTCCCGTACAATCTTGTGGACTGTACTATGTATGACCCATTCGATAGCTAAACGAAATCGTTTTTAGCGCATCGCCAGTAGCCAAATACCTGAAAGAAAATTGAAACGTATGTATCCACTTAATGGAAAACCATGAATTATGCATACGTTTGTGTACATTGAGTTCAAATGTCAAAAAGTCAAAAAATTCACTAAATATTTAAAGTAGGTTGATACCTTCAACCTTCAACCTTCGTAACAATATATATTACATATGTGATATTTAATTACATATAATGTAGGTATGGTTGTAATTAATGATGGTGGACGAATACTGATTTCAGATATTTGATTCTACTAAAGCTGTCACATCTTAGTGTTATTCACGTGTGTTAGTCATATACCAGCTTACCTCAGGCATACGGCGAGCCGTTCTCTTGCTGTGATGGCTTTCCTCCAGTGAGTGTCCCGCTTTTGCAGATAATCTTCCAATTTCTTCAACAGTAAGTTGAAAGTATTTTCTGACATTCTAAAATATTCATAAAACTTTGCTCCATCGTCTGTCAATTGACTGTACAAAAGTAGCAAATTCCCCTTCTCTTCCTCTATTTTGCCACGCCTGATGGACCCACTTCCGTTTTTTCACTTGCACTTCCTCTTCTTCATCATCATCCAAAATCACAGCAATAGCCAAGAGGTCATCCTCCGAGCATGTAGCCATCGCAATTACTGCTACACGCCGGGTGAAACACTGACCATTGTGACTAAACAGCACTGTGACATCACGGCCTGTGGATTCACGGGCCGGTCACGGCACTGGTGTGTGTAAAGAGACCTTTTAGGGACAAAGAAAAGGTTGACGAGTGGGGCCATGTATTTTCCCTTGAAAACATTTTCAGACCAGCTGCGATTTTAAACATTGTAGCATCGTCTGTGTTGCGTGGTTGACTGTTATTGTGTTGTGTCAGCGCGCCAATCATAGCCGTCCATTATAAGCGAAAGCGTCCTGAACGGTCCGGCCAAATAGGACAACGGCTTCTTTTTCGGAGGGCCAAGCAATTGCTAGCGCAATCACACCTTATTTCAATCTGATGAGTTATCACATCAGATTTTTTTCACGAAAAATATATGTCTCTAGTGAAGAAATGCCATACGCTAGATACTAATACCGGAGAGCCCTATCTGCGAAAATTTCCAGTCTCTATTCATTACTCATAGATGAAATGCATATGTTTTTGAACGGCATCCTTGTGGCTAGGTATGCGTTCAGAGAAGTGGCAAGATCATTACATTATAATTATCTTTTTAAAAAGCAGTACCTTTATCCCTACACAAAAATATCTGCTTGAAACCTGAGAGAAAGAAAACTGTAGAGACAGTTGTAAAGAGCGAGACAGAAGCCATACTCGTTAAAAAAAATTGTTAGCCTTATCTTTACGAAGAACTGGTTACCAATTAAATGGAGATCTTCGTAAATTTACATATATATCTCCAGTAATTTATGGTTAGGGACTGGAGAATCTGGCGTTTTAAATTACCTCTGTGATAAACTCAGTCGTCTACGTACCCAGACAAATATCGCCTTTTAACTGTCTACTGACGGGGAATAAGACTTCAACGGTTAATCTCTTTTAGACATATTTCTGGTTGATGGTGAGGGCCAATAGCAGACCCAGCACAATGATGTAAGTATATCAATTTTAGCCTATCACGAAATTTATCGGCGAATGTTTTTCCGGTCTCTATGAGTATACGCAATGTACTTAATTTCAGCATTAAATCAAATAAAACATCTTGTAGTCTTTAAAAAAAAAATTTAAATTTTTTTTTAAGTTTGCATTCTTAAATATTTACAACTATTATTTATCCCGCGTGCCTTTATTTTTACCGTGTCAACGAAAAAAAAAAAAAAAAAAAAAGAAGAAGAAAAAGTAAAATGCGGAGATGGAACCGGGCGTAGTTTGTACGAAGATCCATTTACCTATCTCGAACTACCTAGGAGCCCTTCGTTTACTTGACGCTCATCTCTCGTTTGGAGAGTCCCGCAAGTTTCCAACGGCGTACACGCACGCTTCCTGCCGTCAAGTTATCGCCTTGGCGCGTGATGTCACCCTCCGCTCCTCCTCCCCCACCGCTATTTAATAAGGGCGGAAGTTGCGGAGCAGAGACGGGACGGGCGCAGAAGCGTTAGATCAAGAGAGCGCTCGCAAAACGAGGAGGCTAGAGGTGGCTTTGATGAATCAGCTGGTCGAAAGGCTGGCGCGCGAGTAAGCAGGTCGTGGCGACGAAGCGCTAGCGCGCTCTCATTACCAAACTTTCGCGGGAACCTTTAAAAAAAAACTTTTCAGCTTTCATCCCGTCTCGCGTACAGGAAGACTTAACCAATCATTAAGAAGCCTGTATTTTTTTTTCTCCGCGAGAAATAAATTCTGAACTTTCATTGGACCGCAGTAAATACTGGCAACGATTTCGGGACTAACGTGTGTTAAAAAAATTGGGGTGGGTAGAAGTCAGGGTGCCTACTACTATGTTTTTTTTTTCTTTCGTGATTTTCTGATTCCTCTGGGTCGTCCACGCCCATTAATTCTATATTCGATTAGTTATCTTTGTTTGTAGACGGCTGCAGCGTTATTTAGTTAGACATACCCTAGCACAAACCAGTGTTTGACATACAGCTCTTGTGAGTGATAATTATTTGCAGTTTTAGTCAAAGAATCAGATGGCAGCCAATAAGCAAGTTTTATTTTATAACGTATGTGAAACACTGTAGATTCAGGACTAGTTACCATATAGGCTACATACACCATGAAATTACAGGGGTATTTATTTATCACTGGTGATCAGTATGTAGCAGTTTTAACTGTTTCCCAATGAAATATAACTGATTTGCAGTATTTTTTAACAGAATCAACTGCGGTCACCTTTTGAAGCAAAAAGATACATATATCGCTACTTTTTTAATCCTCCTCATAGGATTAAAATATTTTTTACTGTTCCAACAACAGATGAGCATCAGCATATTTAGACCTGTTTATGACGTCATAAACTACTAAAATTAAAAAAGCACAGCCTGTTTCCTCTCGAACAAAATATATTTATTTATTATAGTAGTTTGCCGTGACTTCAAATGTGAAATGTTATTTTTTTTGTTTTAATTTATGTATCACATCAGTTAAAAACGAGTTAGAATATATGATAGACATGCAGTAGTCAATACCTTCATCTTTAAATAAAATTATAATATAATGTCAAGCTCTCAACTACATGCCAAATATTATCTGATGTTTGTAGAAAGGCAAGAAAGTAGGTGTTCATATATAAACTATTTGTTTGACAAATTACACCGTATTCACTTGTCTGAAATATGTTCTCTTTGTTTCCGCGACTGTAAAATACTTAAAACTTATAGTCCTATGCTATATTTTCAAATTACAAATAATTGTCTGGTTTAATTAGTTTTCCTTAACCCATTTAAACCAAATAATTTCCTAGAATAACAGTTTGTTACAATAACTACGCCTACTTAAATTATTACTTTAAAACAAATAACCCCATCAGGTTTGCAGAAATACCAACCGATAAATTTTTTAACTCATTTAAAACTTAATATAACATTTTTCGATGTGCTGCAGTTGGATTCCTCTTAATAATTAAAATTTATTAATTACCATTATTCTTTCCAGTGTATTTATTTGTTGCCAACATATCGATTTTGAACACTATAAATAGTATACATGCCACGTATTGTTTGAAATTAATTTATTACAGTCATGCAGTTTTATTTCTGTGCGAATGCGTGTAGTATAAATTATACAAAGAGGAGGGAACATGTAGTGACACAATTTGAATAATTTATGCACTGAGAAACGTGCACGAAATATTCATGATACTTCAGAGAACCTCTCGTGTTGAAAATTGTTTGGATTAAAAAATAATAATAATAATGGGAGACAAATTAGTAAAATAAATAGTTCCAAAAGCATAAATGAGTAAATAGTTTTGAAGTTTTATCAAGTACGCAGTTATTAAATGGAAGTACGAAAGTAGAGTATTACGAAAGATATTCATAAAGTAAGCTCCGTTTGGTCATTAAATATTAAACTCATAAGAAAAGTTTTTATTGATCTATCCACTTCACATTTGCAAATAGTCGCCATCCAGTTCCAAACACTTTTCGTAACGCTGCACTAGTTTCTTTAAGCCCTCTTCATAGAAGTTCGCCGGCTGGAAATGGAACGGACGCCTTGGTCATAGGTATCATTGACTTCGAATGCGCCATGCATATAGCCTAAGTACAGACGCTTAGTGAACATCTCCGGAAAACGTTTAAGTAATTTCCATACTCGATTATGAGAATACAAGCTCGTCATTTTTGTGGATTTACTGAAAATTGAAACAAAAATTTACATCAAAAATTACATAATTACGATTGTAAACTGGTTTGATTTCCAGGCGGCGAAATTATATGCATAGGGGTTAAAGAAACTGGTGCACCGCTGCGAAAAGTGCTTGGAACTGAATGACAACTATGTGAAAATGTAAAGTAATTAGGTGTGTAGTAAACTTAAACTGTCAATAGATACTTTTTCTCACAAGTTTAAATTTTTTAACAACCAAACGGAGATTACTTTACGAATAGCACTCATATCATGGTAAAAGGCGTAGGCTTAAATATTAGTTATACCCCAAGTAATCGTAACGGTGTTTTCATAGATACAAATAATGCAATATTATTTTTAGAAATAAATATTTTTTTAAGAATTATGTCTGCCAAATTTGCACACATTCTCTTCAAGATTTTTGGTTCGTTTAGTTGTATGTCTTCACATATTCATAGTAATCCAAATACGTTAGTTCACGGCTGGTAATTTCAGGAAGAAGCACCAATTGTGTAATAACAAAATTTGATTCGTACTAAAAATTCATTTTTTTTTTACTTCAATGTGACATTAAAGTATAGGCAATTATTAGACTACAGTTAAATCAATGGTTTTTTTCAAAAATACATGTCATTAAACATTTGTATACAAAAATATACAATTGCGGAAAATATGACCCATATTGTAATGTCCCTTATAGGTTAAAGTAGTTACTATTATAACACTATTATACCAATAATACAAATCTTATTTACACCGCCTACAGGATGGAGAAGTATCCGCCAAATCGAAGAGCAATGCTGTCGATAATTTTTTTGATAAGTGTAAAACTTTTAAGGAGTAAAACATAGTATCACGAGGTGAAAATACTATCCGATAGTTTACAGTTTACATAAACTTTACTTTATAGAGATTAAACATAAATTTTACTTAGAGACTAAAGTTTAAATATATACTTTTTAAATTCCTATAAAAACCAAATTAGTACTATAACTATATAGGGCAGCGGTTCCCAAACGGTGGGTCGCGACCCACTAGTGGGTCGCGGAAGGATTACAGGTGGGTCGCGACTCGATCCTAAAACTATCAGAAACCATCGAATAAACAATCAGAAAAGATAAGAAAATTCGAAACAAATCGAAGTGTGTGCAAACACACATCTATTGTTAAACAAATAACTCTTTTGCTACAAAGTGCTTATATTTTGTCAACCGTTTTCAAATCAGAACAAACATTGTTTTTATCAATAATCAATCGGTATCTTAAAAACACACACATACACATATATATATACAATATTTTATAGTAAATTATATATACATAAGGAAGGGATACGATTCAAATATATTTTTTTACTCCACCGTGGAGGTATTCCTGTAAGGAAAGGTGGGTCGCCAGGTGAAAAAGTTTGGGAACCACTGATATAGGGTATACTTATAAGCAAACCACGATCTGCTACCATTACTGTCTTTCTAGCAACTGTTTGTCTCAGGAAGCATACTGTGTTTGTCTGCGCCGACGTCGTTAAGGTTCCAGAATATTTGTTTAGTTTCATCTCTGGATTCACATGTGCGTCGCTGTGTTTTCGTTGTGTTGTCCAAATTATCTGTTTTGTACCGTCGTTGGGCTGAACTGTTTGTCGCTGTGTTGGCCAATATGGTTGTTTGTCTGTATTTTATGTTATTGTTACAACTGTCTCGTTGTTGTCAGCCCTCTGTTTGTCTGTGCTGTGATAATTTTTTCCGACTAATTCCTTCCATGGAATTCTCTCTGTGCTGTCAATGTGTTTAACACTTGACATAGGCTGATTTCGGCTGGTTTTCGGTTAGTTTGTGAATTCATCTTTTTTTGTTCATTCCTGTGGTTTTTCTTTGACATACAGTTAAAGCTAGAAATGGCGTATGCCCATGAATATCTTTTAAATCAAGTTTCCCCATTGCAAGAAGCATTCAAAGAATGCGAGTAATGTAGTAAAGGCGAGATAATGAAAAAAAATTAACATGGCGTTAGAGACTAAGCCTTGAGGGAGATTAGGGCCCTCCCTCTTGGATTTTTTCATATTTTTGCTATTATTATATTTTTGAACTATCTATCCCAATTTTTGGCATGGCAAGGCATAAATCATGTCCCCCAGATCTTCTATACCTTGTTGCAACCACATATTAAAAAATAAAACATATCATTTCAATATATGATCACACCAGTTCACAAGTGTTGCCTTCAAAAAGTAGCCAAAATCTAAGCCCTATGTCACGTCCGGCACAAATAGTTAGCACATAAGTTTATTGCAAGTGGTGTCGAAATTTTTGGAATTGCAATATGACGAGGCCCAATCCCCCTTAAGCCACTGTACGTAACCGTGTGACGCGAATCCCTGCCAAAATCATGTCGAGTTAAATGAATTCGCGTAGGGTTTCATCCAAGTCGATTAGATCGCCGGTATGGAGAATACAGCGCGCGACATGACGATTCGCTTAGGACCGTTCATTATTTGAGGACCCTTCCGAGGACTGGGCCGCGCTGGCCGTTATTAATGGGTCGCCGCCCGCAAGAAGCACCCCCTCTGAGGGATTATCCACGCGGGCTCAGTGATTGATGTCCCGGCAATTACCTGGGAGGAATAGCCGTCTACCTCGCTCCGCCGACCCCATCAGACTGCGGAGGGTGTGCGGGAGCCACCCCATACCTCCTCCCCTCGCGGCCATTAGGGGCGGGTAACAACCCCCCCCCCCCCCCGCGCCTATTAGCGACGGCCGATTGGCCCATGCCCGCGCGTGTCGGTGTAGGATGTCCATCTGCGAGGCTGTGTGCGCGTGGCTACGAGGTGTCAGTTAACTACACTTTGTAGCTACACTTCCGAGAAAGACTACATGTTGCTTTCGAACAATACATACACATAATCATGTGCACATATCCTGGAGTAGCGTGTTTTAATGATAAAAGATGAGCTTGGAAACACCACACCGCGCATGAGGTACGTATACGTCCTGGCATAACACATCACTTGGTTACGAGAGAAAGGGGGGGGGGGGGCAGCTCGGAGAGCCGCGAGAGGACAGGCCTCAGTCAGCCTGTACAGTTAAGGCCACCTGTACAGTACAGAATCGCGCTCACACACGCCGGTGCACGCCACGCCAGCCTCTGTCACTTATACCCCAGCCCTCGTGTAGCCACACACACACAAGTGTCGTGTCATCAGAATCCCCTTACTCGACACTCGAGGTACCCGTTCACGCCACTTCTCGCAGCGGTGCTGTCGGGAGATCGCAGAATGCACCAGGCGAGGAACGAGAGGCAAGTGTAAGATAGTCTTCTCTCTCGCAGCGAGGTGGATCTCTGCTCCGGCGGACCTGGGTTCTAGACTGTGTGCAGCCGCGCAGCTATTGGCCGAATCAGTAAGCCCCTCCCTCGGGGGATGGGGCCGCTTGCGCGCTTGCGACATCGTAACTGAGAAATGGGTATGGTAAACGTTATCCCCGTCCCCCCGTCCCCCCGCGTCCTGGTAATTCTACATATCTTCGGAAATAAATATAATATTTTGAGTTGAGATGAATGAACTAAAAACAATATATTGTTCTTTGAATGGTTCTTGCATTGTGAATGATTTAAGATTTTTTTTTTTGGCATACGACAATGTTGGTTACATTGCACGTCCTAAGAAACCTCAATAACGGAATAAAAATGAATATAAAAAAAATATTAGTATGCAAACACACAGAATATCTCTTTTGTCGCATCGTTGGGTTTGTTTGCCTGTGCGTCTCTGAGTTGTCGGTGTGTTGTACATGTTATCGTTAAGTATCATCGTTGGGTTCGTCTGTTTGTCGCTGTGATGTCCAAGGTCTTGTGTGTCTTCATTTGCTGTCCTTGTTGCTAATGTTCCGTCTTTATAAGCCCATTGAGTCCGTCTGTGCTGTGTGTGTAGGTGTGTGTGTGTGTGTGTGTGTATATATATATATTTTTTTTTTTTGCTAGTTTCCTTCTATGGAATTTTTTGTGCTTTCTATGTTTTTATTTTTTCACTTGGGCTGATTTTGGCTTGTTTTCTGAATGTTTTCATATTCATATTTGTTTATTAATTTTTGGATTATAGAGGTTTCTTATGACATACAATGTAACCAGCAATGGTTTAAGTCCAAAAAATCTTCAGATTATAGGTAATAACTTGGTCATTAAAAGGTGATGTAGTTACAAATTTTCTCTTAGATACACATTGTCAAATAAAATCTATAAAATAAAATATGTTTGAAAGGAATACAAATAAACATATTCAACGTTAGTGTAAATAATCTAAGTGGTATAATTGAATTACATTTACACAAACCTACCCATGTATTTTCAGAGGAAAATTGAACTAAACTAAACAAAGCGTAATTCGTTATTTAAAAATATTCTTCGTAGAAACTACGCCGAATTTCGACTTCCGAGTTTGGTGTTTCGTTCTAGACAAAGGTAAAACTCACACATGGAAAAAAAAAAAAAAAAGAGTGTTCTTACTGTGGACTTGACCAGAATTTTTAAAAGTTTTGATAATTTTAATATATATATATATATATATATATATATAAAAATTTGGGATTCACGTTAAAACTAGGTGAGCTAAGTGTCCGTAAATTTTGCGAAGATCACTGGATAATTTGCAACCAGCGTCTTCTTAAAGTAAAGGTGAAATTTTTTAATGTGTATGGAATGTTCTTTACCAAAATTTTGAACGCATAGAGTAGGAAACATTGGGGGGGGGGGGGGGAAATTTTTTTTTTTCTGGCAATGCGCACGGGGTGCACACGAATGCTGCCGTCTGGGCTGAGCCTGTTGTTGCGGGTTGTCGGTGAGGGTTTTTGCCGGAGAAGGGAGGGGGGGGGAGGGAGGGCCCGCCGGCAGTCCCCAGTTTCCAGTCGGGTTTCCGTCTGTCTCGGTCCTCGGACCCGCACCGCGCGCAGCCGCGGGGCTCGTAAGCGGCTTACAAGTCCGCGCCCGCCAGGGGCCTAAGTCGCTGCTTGCGCACTCGCTGTTCTTGCGCTCCCTCCGTCCGTCCTCGGCGGAAAGAAGGGAAGAAAAAAAAAATAACAATAACTCCCAGGGGCAGGCGAGTTCCCCCGTGCTGGATCTTCCTCGGCAACTCCCTGCCCACATCACACACACACACACGACTCTACCGTCACAGCTTGTACTTCCCGGCGCAAAGCAATTGTACATTTCTGTTCGTTTTTAGGTGACAACGTCTAATAAATCGATGAACGCCGGCTGCACGCACGAAAAAGTGTCCCGTTACGCACATTGTCCCGTTACGCTCATTTTACGCTTGCGCCGCATCTATCTCTCTTCCACTCGATTTGGAACAAACCATCGATTTGACTTTTTCGACGCACATTAAACTTGAAACACTCCCATTCGTTTCCTGCTTTTCCTATCATCGTCCTATCCTTAACAGAATAACACAGATTGGAAGAAGTTAAATAGCAAACATGTATAAAAGTTATAGTCAAAATAATCTCTTCGTTAAAGTAATAAACATATTTGAAATAATGAGTGCAAATAAAAGTACATTTATTAATTAAATTGTAGATTTCATTTCACTCCTTCTTTGTATCCATACAAAATAGTGATAATTCAATAAAAATGATTCAATTTTATTCATAAAAGTATGCAATCATTTCATCAATGTTTTGTTATGACGTCACGTTAAACTATCGTTCGTAAACCGACTTTACAGACAACCAATTTTTTTTTAAGTGTACTTAGTACATGTGGTTTCGTTAACCCTTTCAATCCATTCTTCATCTGAAGTGGACAATTTACATCTCTAAGGGTACGTGGGTTGATTAAACTTCCAATGTATGGGTCATGGCATAGCCTACTTTATAGTCGACGTCATTCTTTACAGCCACGGAAAAAATAATTATATAAAGTTATATGTCATAGTGTAAAAATTATATATTAATTTTTAATATAATTGGAGCTTAAGATTATTACTACGTAAAATAAAAAAACAATATAGAAGTTTAAATTTAAAAAAATAGAAAGCTTAGGAAATGACGGAGTGTGGCTTACTGAAACGGTTCAAATGAATCATGTTACAAATTTAGTTGTAAAATTATTATTAAGACGAGATTCTATATGTATTGTGGAAAAGAAATACTTATAAGATAATGAACCCAGAAAAATAAAATAATTGACGGAAAAACATCTAATTTAATCTGAAATTATAATACTGTCAAAACAAATAGCTGAATATAAAACAATTAACTTATCTCCTGAACAATTTAGTTTTAATGAAATAGTGTATTTTTCTTCTGAGATTTGATTTTAACGTAACTTAATCGTACTAATTTACATAGGAAAGCTTTATTTCTGATTGACTGGCACTTGAGCCGACAGGGGAGGATCACTAATGACTGATTACCTGAAGATGATATCCAGGCATGTATATAATTATGTGCATGTCCTTTTACCGAAAATATCATGATACTGGATGAGAGTTTAAACGTTGTAGCATCGTCTGTGTTTAGTGACTGGTTGAGTTTATATTCAGGTAAATGTTTACCGTTGATACGTGAATCACAGTCATTCAGTGCGGAAGCAAACGGGTCCTGGGTGGCTCGGCCAAATAAGGCATCGGCTTCTCTTGCAGACGGTCACCGATCACAAGGAAGAAACCGCTGGTGCGGATATACTTTACTGTAGTCTAATGAGCGTTCAGGGTTTTTCGTTAAAAATACACGACTCCATATTCAAAATGAGTCTGAATTCGAGCGAAAAACGACGGCTGCAGGTTCATGACGACAAAATAAGTTTGAAACATATACGACGGCCTTTTTTTTTCATCCTCCGGTGGATTGAGGTTGAAAAAAAAATCAGCCCTCGTACATGTTTTTAAATTATTCTGTCGTGATGAACCTGCAGATGACATAAGGCGGATGGCCTAATCGCTCGGCGCACTGGCTCCCGTGTCAAGCCTTATCGCAAGAGATATGAATAGTGGGGTAGAATAAATAAACGCGGTAAAACTGGTTTTATAATATCTACATATATATTCAAAATAAATAAAGCAGAATTCAACGTATTGAATTGAGTAATTCACACAACTAATAGCATGGGCTCTTTTAACCATTTTTCGAAATATATTTTTGTAAAATTAGTATTATTAATAGAAATCAATATCTTCAAATCTAATAGAGCATCAGGTAAGAAACTGAGCATCAACAACATACATACAGAGATTCGTAAAAAAAATGTTATTTTGGTTTCATTATTCTAAATTAGACCGTTAAGGGAGAGAAATAGATATTTAGCAAAAATGAACTGTCACAGTTTTGGCTAATGTTCAACTTGCGCGATGTGTTGTGTGAAACCTTCTAGATCTAACGAAAAACTGGCGGTTTCGCCCCCAACTCTCTAAAGATACTAGACGTCAGTTCAAATCACTATAACCTTAACGGTCAGGGTGATCGGAATTTTTCCCTTTATTATTTCGTATTAATATATGGTGAAATCATAAATAATTTGTATCCCAAGAAAAATTAATGCTGTAACGAATATTCCATAATTTCCATTTTAAAAGGTGACGTCATTCTTTTGTGTTTGTTACGGCGCGATTAATGTCATAGTCCGAATACGGATTACATAATATTATTTGAATTCAATGGTAATCTTCTGATATAAATAAAAGGACGTATTTTCCGGAAAGCCGCAAAACATAGTTATAAAAACATTCTACAAAAAATTATATTTATGTGTGAATGTTTCTATAAGATAGTAACGTAATGAAATTTTGTATATTTTTTGAAAAAAAAATTATTAAAAATATACATAGATTTGAATAAAATCAACACAATTTTGAAATGAAATTTTATTTCTGAAAGAATGCTGTTATGATGAAATTTATAGAACACAGGAATTTAATGTTTTCCAGAGGTATTTCATTTGCACTTTGAAAAAAATATTCGCACGCATGGGTAGACATTCTGCCATCATTTTCATTTACAAACAACATTTTAAAAATTTACATGAGTGGTTGTAAACGTGTCCGTTATATGAGCCTGAGAATGGATTTATTGTTCAACGGGAGAGGTACTAAAATAAAGCGTCTATTGTTCTGAAGGTTGAACTTCATCACAGGCACCGTTACATAACAGCTTTAATGCTTGGATTCTCCAGGCTGACTTTAAAAGTAATAAAAAATTTTCATTCGCACTTGCGCTAATGCTACACATGACACGATTTTAAGTCTCAACATTATTTTTCACTGAGTCGTCTAATCTTCAGATCACTACTGTTTCACGTAGGTGCTCTGACTCGTCTTACGGCAGGTTCAAATCTAGATTATTTTGCAAGCGGGAAACGTCTCGGTGGGTGGATTACTTTCGGAGTCTCCCGTTTTCTCCCAAAAATACATTCCTTCGTTTAACCGTCCAATATTTTCGACCCATAATCCGTATCTAATGACCTCAGTGTCAGCGTTCTGGAGCAAAGTAATCCAGGTGCAAAAAAAAAATTCGAGATTCTTTTCTTCTTATAAAGTGATCATGAAACAATCGCTAACGCAGCGAATTCTGATATAAGTCCGTTTAACGTCTCATTGTAGTTTTCATTAAAGATTTGCCAGAAAATTTTAGTTAATAAAAACAGTGAACCTTCCTCCACCCCCATTTTCTCAAAAAAAAATTATGTTTTTTTTTGTTGAGAAAAAATATATATATTATATATTTATAATATATAAGACAGACATATATAGTATATATATATACTATATTTTTTTTATCAACAAAAAAAAACATAAATTTTTTTTTGAGAAAATGGGGGTGGAGGAGGATTCTCTGATCGTCCCAGAACGCTTCAATTCGTACACTAGTAAATCTTTTCTACCAGAAGTTTATAAAAAATATATATTATACTTTATTATTGATAGTTCGTAATTGTTTTTTTTTTTTTTTTTTGCTGGGGAATATTGAAGCATTGTAAAAGGTCGAGGATGTTATCTCGGAACAATCGCCCGTCGCGAAGGCGAGCGAGGAGAAGAGGCCAATTGATTGTGTAGGACCGCGAGGGGGTGGGGGTGGTATGGGAACATAGAAGCGGTTCAGCTCCGATAATCGATTACCGATGGGGGGTAGCGCTTCGGCGCCCGGCGCCCACTTTAAAACCTTGGAAAAGGAGGGGGGGAGGCAGCTCCAGACCCGAACGGAGCCGAGCTCCGGGAGCAGTTAATTGCCGTACGACGCCAAAACCTTCCCTCTAGTCCACACAGCCCTGGCAGTTCAGCGAGAAGCATAAACACCTTCGCCAGCGTTTAACACGTGGCTTACGTACAGGGCGATGTACAGTCCAAACTCTACAATTAAATTTTTTTAAAATATATATTGTTTGTTTTTTTTAGGCATTTTATACACTCACACGTGTAAAATACTTATGAAAAATGTTGGGTAGGTCCACAGGAAGAAGTCGCAAGCACTTGGTTGTGACGGAGCATTGAAGTGAAGTAGCACCGCGGGCGGATTATCGCCTTCCTGTGGGGTAACCTCAGGGAAAAAGGTTTTCAGACATCGTCCACGCACCTTGGAAGAGCTGAAGATGGGAATTCGGGAAGAAATCACATCTTTACCAATCGAAATGAGCCGAAAAGCGATCTAAAGAGTTCAGAATTCGCCTTCATCAATGCATCGCCGCTGATGGCCACCATATTTCTGATGTGATCTTCAGAGCGTGATAAAAAAAATGGGTATGCGTACTTATTCCAATAAAATAAACCTTATTTCTGTTAATTTCTCCGGGTTTTTTTAAAATATCCCTTCAAAACCGATACACGCCTTTGCCCTACTCTGTATTAGTCTCATAGATCATAGTTAATTTTTCAGGAAATGTATCAAAATTCCATTAATACAGAATTATATTAATCTTTTTACAGTATAAAACTCTGGAGGATAACCAATTTACAAATCTACACATAACAATCTACTGTGTTGCGCTCTATGTATTGTCATGCGAACAAGATACATCGGACGAGGGATTGTGGCACGAAGCTGCAGAAAAACGTATCAGACAGCATGGTCGGGTAACAACGGCCAAGCAGGGCCTTAAATATTACCTTTTCTGTTCAACGGTCTCCACAGTTTAATTAAATTTCGATCGCGTTTAGAGGGACCATTTCTGCGCATGTGGGAAACTATACCCTCCCTCCACGGCGCTGAATCCTCGCGTCAGCATCTCGCGCGGACGTGCACGAGCGAGGTAACGGTAGCGGCGGGAAGAAATGCATTTAAGTTATTACAAGGGTGCTTCTCGCCGGAGCGCGCGCGCGGGGGGCGGCGGGCGGAATACAAATGCGGGGCGGCGGCAATCCGCGAGTGCTATGGGGCGGGCGCGCGCGGAATACCGAAGGCGCGGAGGTGCTGCCTCCTCGCGGCGCGGCGAGGACATTACTGCACGCTGCGGCCTGCGGCGTCCCCCGACGACCGCAGTGTCCTGGCTGTTCAGGTGGGTGCGCGTCATTTGACCTAAAAGTCACATCTCCTAAACGTCACTTGACCTAAAATTTAAAATAATCCTTCACTCATTTGACCTAAAAGTCATTTGACCTAAAAGTCATTTGCCCTAAAAGTCATATCTCCTAAACGTCACTTGAACTAAAAGTCACTTGGCCTAAAAGTCAGTTGCCCTAAAAGTCATTTGACCTAAGTCATTTGCCCCAAAGGTCATTTGACCTAAAAGTCATTTGCCCTCAAAGTCATATCTCCTAAACGTCACTTGACCTAAAAGTCACTTGGCATAAAAGTCATTCGACCTAACAGGCATTCAGCCGATATTCATTTTAGGTCGAATGACTTTAGGGCAAGGGGAGTGTACTCGTTCAGGTGGCCGCCCGACCGCCTCGCCGTACCGCGCGCAGAGCTCAGAGTGTTCCCGCGCCGTTTTTCTTTATTTGTGCACAGTGCAACAGCTTCATCAATGCAATAAAAATTTTTTAAAAAAAAATTCAAAGCGGTCATGAGGACTGCCGACAGAATTGAAAAAGGTTTTCGCAATTTTTACGAAAAAAATATTTTCACACAACAAATTTGTTTTATCACATTAGTAAAATAACTCCTAAATTACTATAAAATACGCATTGCATAGTAATTGTAGATATTAAGAAAAATAAATAATGATGTTCTTAATTTTTAGGTTATGTTGCTACATAAATAATGATGTTCTTAATTTTTAGGTTATGTTGATACAAAGACTCCGTTTTATTCGTTATTCAAACTATATATCTATATGAGAATATTAAAATATTTTATACTCACTTTTTACTGCACAGTAATCGTATAAGTACTTAGGATTTAAAAGCGCAATAAGTTTTACTAATAGGAACAGATATAGTGTTATCCTTAACATGTCCCGTGAACATGTCGATGACAACCTCTTCTATGATGACGACTTACATAAATTTACTCTCTATCCAAACCTTCCCATATAAGTTTTCACTTCAATAAATTCTCTAATGCACTTTTTTAAAACACAAAAACCATTTAACATTAAAAATGTTTTATGCTTTTACAATTCAGGCCACATTACTTATAGTTTTATGGAGTTTTCTGGAGAACAATTTTTGATTTTTCCGTCTAAGCGGTGAGCCCATTTATTATTTTTTATTTAATGTGTAAGCCCTTACAATGCGTTGTAACGAAAATATAAAGTAAATATAGCAATGTAAACGGCCAGATAGAATTTAAAGCCCCGCAGCTACGATGCACTAGGAATTATTGTTTTTTTCAGTGGGTGTAGTTGCCTTATTGTTTGTATACGCAGTCGGTGGGCAAGGAAGTTCAGGTGGGTGATATCGCGAGGTCAACAACGCACGAGTATTCTGCGATTCTTAATGAAATCCCGCGATTTGTGCTGTGCCGTTAATTAGTAAATTCGACACGATATATTTTAAATTTTTATTATGATTTTAAATTTTTTGTGTGGAAATTTTATTTGCTCTACTATAGTGTGATTTTACTTTGTTAGTCTGGTGTACTCCTCTGAGTTAAACTTTGTCTCAGTGCCCTGAAGCCCCTTTCCCATCGGCGTATCGGATATTTTGCTGGCCTAATCCCTGACTGGCTGACAGCTTACCATTTCCCCCGCCTTCAGTCACGCCTCAAGCCTGTAATATCATTTCTCTTCGTGACCCTAACTGCATAGACAAGCCTGTAGCTTGCAGGCGACCAGTTCTCAGAGACGAGCTGAGATTGGCCTTTTTCATCACGTATTAGTGTTATGTTCGCTCCCCTGCAGCCACGACGAGGCGTAGATTCCCAGCAGTGTTGCATGTTACCCCCCCCCCCCTTCTCCGTTCCAAGTAAGACCAATGACAGGTCGTAACCCCCTGGGCACCGGTGACCGTTCTCAAGGTCTCCGCGCAAAAACGAGTGCCCTAAAATTGAGCACAAGCGCTACCTAGCGACCAAGTCGCGAACTTCTCCGCTGGCCTACCCTCTAGGGCGCCAGAGAGCAGCACTTGCTTTCCCTTGAGTTATATGGACGCCGTGGTCGAGTCGATTGTTTTCAACTCAGACCCCTCCGACAGATTTCGCTACTGTCGCCCAGTGATGCCAACTTCAAAACTACTGCCAGAGTTTTTTTTTCCGCCCGCATACGGGCAAGTTCGGAATCTTTCGGCGGCCCAGACCCCCCCTCCACCTGTAAGAGCCGGGGACCACTTTTAATTACGAGACGCGGTTTGCCGCGAGAGAGATCACTTCGCGCCGCGACTGCAGACGGACCGTTTGATTATCGGCGAGTCGACGAGAGACTGCAAAACTTCCATCCGGCCGCAACCGACTATGTAGTCGCCTAAATGAGGGATGCTATCCCTATAATCTTTTTCAAGTAGTTTAGTCCGTCTGCGTAGTATAAAATGTAATAGTTATTTTTTTTAGCTTTTATTTTTTTTTGAAATTAGAAATCATCCGCGTCCTGCCGCGCAATTCGCGAGCTCAGACCCTGGCTGACTCCACGACTGCAGCGTGCTGGGCAACTGCCCTGTTTTGGTGAGTGATAATTCGCGACCACCCCCCCCCCCCTTTTTTTCCCTTAAATTTTTTTGGGCATTTTCTGCCCCATAGACTGCCTGTATACAAGTTCTAATCAGTTTTGATTTGGACTGTTGCAGACAGGGTCGATGACAGGGAGAGACTGTTTGCTCCCATCTCGTGCCCCCCCCCCCCCCCCTTTCCTTCTGTTCCGTGGGTCACATTAGAAGAAACGTTTCTACTACCCGACGTGATCGTTTGAAGACCCCGGGTGGTAATGTAAATTCAACATTTCCCCCTTACCTAGCTACGAACTATCTTAAGCGGATGACCAACCCACCAGCGACCAGTGTTTTCCTCAAGAACATGTAGAACGAATAGAACTAATTATCAATGTAATCATCGGATCCATCCAATTTTGGGTGTGAAACTCATAATGCAAATGTTTATATTTCAAACTAAGAATGTAAATTGTTTTAAATAATCGCGGGCCGGCCCATTTTCGTTTTTCTTTTTGTTAATCTTTGAAACTTGTTAAAACCTTTTGTATGTAAAATAATGGAAACAAGATAATTCATCAGGGCAAATAAAACAGGGAAACTATAGATCAAGTTAATCGTGTAGTTTTTATTTATTGATTTTAACGATCCCCCAACTTCCTCCTTGCTTGTTACAGGAAGTTCCTAAATTTGTTTGTTCCCCACCTCGTGTCGCCTCTGGTAAATCAATTTATTTAACTTATTTTTTTTATCCAGCAAGTTTCCAAGGCTCTTTTTAATTAATTCAAAATAATTCAATTTTGAGGCACGAGGGGTGTGACAGTGCTTAGTAAATCGTGCTGTTTGGCTTGTTTGAACTACTGTGTTTCGGCATGGAAACATCCTCGCAAATCCAGTCCCGTTCTGTAGAGAACAAGTGTTCTTTGTAAATAAAAGAACAATTTTGTAACTATAAGGTTTGTTTGAATAATTTTTATGGACATACGCCTTTGCTAGTTTTCATATTTTGTCAGAGAGAAACCTCAAGAAAGATGAATACTCTAACTCACTGAAAAAAAGCCAAAATCAGCAGATGTCAAATGTTAAATGAATAGACAGTACGAATAATTCCGTAAAAGGAATTAGTCAGATAAAATACTAAGGCACCGATGAACACAGTGCGCTAACGACTTCGTCATCAGCTGACAACTGCTGGAAACTGACAACTGTTTGTCTGTGTAGTGTTATTTTTTTTTCTAACTCCTTCTAGGCTTCTACAGAATACTGTGATGTCTATTCATTTTACGTTTGACATCAGCTGATTTTGGCTTGTTTTTTCAGTGTGTTTGTGTATACAATTATTCATCTTTACTGTCAATTCTTGTGGTTTCTCCATGACATACCGTTTACATTCGCAATGGCGCATTTTCATAAAAATGTTTGTAATCAATATTTCCCATTGTAAGAATCATTTTACGGTTTGTTGGCAAGGCGCGTTTCGAATACATGACATAAAAAGCAACTTGATGCGAAATGTAGCAAAAATGACTCAAGGTTTCATTGCCTGGTCTTAAAACTGTCTAAAGTTCCGAGATTGTTTTCGCTGGCGTGACGTCTTTCGATTAAATAGTTCCGACGGAAGATGTTTCGTACTCGCACGAGTTTTTAACTCCAAAGGAGCGTTCACACTGGTAGAGTAAACGGAATAACAACAAGGGTAAGTAACAGGATCGTTTACATGAGTAGAGTAAACAGGAATTTCAAATAGGACAAATAACATGATCGATTACATGAGTAGAGTAAACAGTAATTGCAAACAGGGCAAGAAGCAGGATTGATTACGTGGGTAAAGTCATTGGAATAGAAACTATGGCAAGTAACAGGATCGATTACACAGGTAGATAAACGGGAAAGCAACTAGGACAAGTAGCGGGATCGATTATAACGGATAGAGTAAACGGGATAGCAACTGGGTCACATGACAGTATCGATTACACTGATAGAGTAACCGGGATAGCAACTATTGCACATAACAGGATTGATTACACGGGTAGATAAAACGAAATAGCAACACTTGCCCAATTTTCTATCCCGTTTAGTCTACCCGTGTAAACGCCCCTTAAATACAAACTGTTGCCTGCGGAGCTGCACTTTTCACATTGAAAAGTTTCTTCCCCATGGATTAACACAAATGTGATTGAAAATATAATCACACATTTGGCAGTGATTTGGGTGTCTTTCATCTTTATTTATTTTTTATAACTTTAATTTACTTATCACACTAAAATTAATATGAACTACTAGATTTACCACACTGTTGCCATGAAACGACGATTTTCAACAGACTAAGAATGACAAATTACAAGTGCTATGTTTTCGAGACAATTGAAATATTTCTAGATGTTTAAAATTTTAATAATCCGAAACAACATATCAAAATTTAATGTAATTCTTATCATACAAAAAAGGCCGTCTTTTAAATTATATTCGCTACTTTGTAAACTTATTTCATCTTTGTGTCACAAATTCTTTAGATAAGCCATATGATAAGAAAGATAAGAAAGATAAGCCTCACAAATATTTTTTTTCGTGACTATGCTGAGCACTAACAAACAATAGTAGTCTTCGTAACTTGTGAAAAAAATTCAACAGTCCCATTAAATACCTATAGATAAATCATAACATTTAGCTGAAAGTTTGTTTGCAAGTATTGTGTATGACATAAAAATAAATCTACCAAATACTACCAGTAAAAGTTACTCTGCTCAAAAAATTCGTTCCACGTCACTTTATAAAAAAGTATAGTTAGAGTGCCAATAAGTATATTTGAGAGAACATGATTTAATGTCATCAACCGACTTTGAAAAATAACGTGTTTACGTAGTTATAAAATTGTATAAATATG
Organism: Bacillus rossius redtenbacheri; assembly: GCF_032445375.1. Taxonomy (NCBI): domain Eukaryota; kingdom Metazoa; phylum Arthropoda; class Insecta; order Phasmatodea; family Bacillidae; genus Bacillus; species Bacillus rossius. Next base: position 29,916,410 of record NC_086334.1, read on the forward strand.
TGATTGTGCCCTCCGAAATAAAAATTGAAAATGTAAAACTATGATTATATTTGTGCATGCACAATTCAGGAATTAACTTGCCATTATTTTCAGTGTTTGTGGTAATGAAGATCTATAAACCGCAGTCAAATATTATCGAATGCAAACCCTCAGTAAGCTTCGGCCCATTCTCTGGCAAGCCAACAATGGTTTAAATTCAAAATTGAGAATGGTGAATTTGCGGGGGGGGGGGGGGGGGGGGGAGGAGAAAAATGCATAATCCTACATACGATCAGTTATCTGCATGATATTGTTCCCTAAATTGGTCGAAGTGAACAATGAACGAAATGAGGTTCAAACTGTGCTATAATGGCATAACTAATAAAGGAATAGAGAGAATAACCCGAGATGGGGGCAACACGCCCAAAACGGAAAAAGAGAGAGAAAGAAAGAGATAAAGGCAGTTTTGATATACTTCACAGACGTCTGCTATCCTTGAGGGGTATCATTGAATGAGGTCTTGTAATGGGTCACTGACGAAGTTAGAAAGTGGGTAGAAGGAAGAGGGAGTACTGCAAAAAAAAAAAAACGCCGAGACAACGGCAATGTCCGCCAAGTTTCTCGCAGTGTTTTATCCCAGAGACAATCCCTTGTGGAAGGAAGTTCTTCTGAAGCTCTACACACCGTGTATGTGTACGAATAGGCGGGGTCCTTAAGGGTGTTATCTAGAAAGGTGGGAGCTTGCAGCCAGGTTTATTGGTAAGTAGGTTTTAGCAAACGATGAACGAGGGCTGGGAAACACCATACCTGACCAGTATTTATAAGCACATTGATTGTGACCCATAATTCTGTCAAGTTTTCGGCAAAGTTTCCTTTCATAACATCGGTCAATTGTTGTTACTATTAAACTGAAAACGGACTTCTTTGTCTGAAGTTTAGTGGCATTTTCTTCGCTAGGCGCCGCTCCGGTCGTACGGGAAACAATTCCGTGTAGAGGTATTTCTGGAAACGCTGAAGCTTTTTCGTACTGTTATCAAATATGGTATAAGGACAATATGGGAAAGTAGCCAAAAAAAACGGAGACACGGATGTCAGCGCCTCTAGCGGCGTGAACTGCTAGAACAATGATGAAGTGTAAAGTGGCTGGCTGGTGACGGTATTTTGTGTGCGTGAAAATTGAAATTTCTTGAACGAGTGGTTGTTAATTATGGCAGGAAAGATTTGTTCAATGTTCGGCTGCAATAATTATAACGTTGCAAACTGTTCCAAGTGGTTTTTTAGGTTTCCAAAGGAGCCAAACCAGTAAGTACACAAGGCTTCGTTTCCATTTGTAGTATCGCTTAACATAATGTTTTTATTGCAAAAAAAATGCCTATTATTGTATTAAAAATCTTTTTTGTCTTTCCGTAGATGCAAATAATGGGTGCTGATGTCTAGAAGAGCAGACCTCGATGTAATCTTAAAGAAAAGTGGGCCTGGTTGTTTTTTTTACACAAGAGTAATTTGTTCCGACCATTTCAAAAACGAGGATTTTCGCAATCGCAATTTGCCTTCACAAGGGTAAGAACGTCAGTAATACACATTTTTATTTAAAATACGGGTTTGTTTTTAGCATGACCTTTAACTTAGTGACCTCAAAAGGTGACTTCTTTAAAGTAGCATTTGTGAAATATAGGTATCTCGCAAATAAAATTATATCCTGATCATTTGGTAAGTTGCAGACATTTCGCCGAAGATTGCTCTCAGAACTATTCAATGAAGCTAAAAATAATTAATAATTGAGCTACCATACAGTAACACTTAACCTCAAGAGGGCTAGAAGGCTGTCTGTGAATTTACCAAATTTTGGCTAGTTATTAACTTTATACTCGTTCAAATAAACGAAACTGTGTGTTAATGGTATACATTTTGTGGAAAGCTGATAAGATTTAGTAAAGATTGTCATATTGTATGTTCGTTTTAGGCTAATGTGGTATGCATGCATTAGTTTAAGAAGTTTACAGTTTTTCTTATATTTACAGTTTACTAAGGGGTGTTGTACCAACTCAAAACCTTCCTGCTTCAAAGAGCAATACCAACCAGCGTAAAAGCCCAAAGAAAAGACAACTGCACAGCTGTCCCACTGTAGATGAGCCATGCGAACTGAAGGACTTGTCTTTGGAATCAGGTACATATATATCATCATTAATTATGTATTTTTATTTAAAAATATATCAATAGACGTGGTTTTGAGAAATATAACGTGCAAACTTAGTCTAAAAAGCACTCAAACTGCGTATAAGACACACAGAGAACGAGAATAATTAGCAAACAAATACTGGTATCTCAAAATACATTAGGTACTATCAGACACCGTTTTAATTTTTACGAGCTAAAATATACCTTCAGTCTCCTTACAAGTAAAACATACGGGACTTACATGGTTGACCTAACGGGGAATATTCTAGAACACCACACCATAAAATGTACCTGATAATTATTTTCCATTTCATTTATTACTGATATTACATTTCATTTATAAGCATTATTTTTGTGCAGCTGACCTAAACCAACCAACCTTTCACTTCGTTTTCCATACCGTCTACAAAATACTCTCTAATATTAAAATAATGTTGTTTCATGTAGCTATTTTTTTTTTCTATGTAGTTGACCTAACCAACCTTTCACTTGGTTGTCAGTACATTCCAGATATGATACTAAGTATTTTCGGATAATCAAGTAGGTAACTTATTTTTCCCGTCGATAATTTTTGATTTAATTTTTTTATGTAGCTAACCTAACCTAACCAAATTTTCACTTTGTTTTCAATATCTTATCAAATCACCTCGGCTCATCTATTTTACAATTAAAATTTCCTACACTTACCTCGCATATAAACGCCTTTCTTTAAATCATATACTTCCCCTACTTCCGGAATTGAATATTAGATTTCACCCAAAATTTCTCCTAGTGTGTATATGTATATGTTTTAATTTCTTTGCATGTTGCATAATTGTTAAATTTAGAGTTGAAATGCAATTTACAAAAGGAATATACTTACAAAAAAAAGACATAGCTTGGATGTAAGGTATTTTGTTAGGCCCTAATAACATTTTTATAATTTATGATAGCCTGCTGTTTTTAAAAATCATTTCTGAGAATGAAACTATAAAAGAAATTACCTACATGTGGTTGAAATAGGTAGAAAGCCTCACATTAGAGACCATTCTTCTGTCCTTGAAATTAAGCTGATAATATCATGTTTGTACTTGTGACATGTCAACCCTTACAGGACAATATGTTGTTGAAGACTGATGTTCCACCACGATGACTGGTTACGAAACACAGATAATGTATTTGAAGTTTGACTTGGTAGAAATTTGAGGTTAGCGTGTTAAACGTTTATCCAAACAGTTAAATTAAAGATGAGAAAGTTGAAATGACGGTTATTATTTCAGTGCTACTCTGAAAGGGAGCTTTGCTGTCTACTTTGTATGTACATGCACTATGGAAGGGTTAACATTGACACACATTATCAAGACATCACTCCCAGCCTAGTTTTCCATAGTGATAATACCTTAGTATGTAGTTGTTATTTGGCTGATTTTGTTTGATTCATGAGACCATATTTGGGTTTCTATATATGGTTGTGTTTTATTGTACATTCCCGTGTTATTTCATTTGCATCACAGTCACTTTATAATCTTGGCAATAGTAGTTTTTGACCACTTTATTTCAAAAAGGCTAAGTTAATTGCCCTGCTGTTATTGTAAACATGTCAGATACTAGTTTTGTGTGTTATCAGTTAGCAATAAAGTTCATTTTGTTTCAGAAATTCTTCCTGATGCCAGAATCCCAAAGCGTAGGAGGACGAATGTTCACCTCAAAATCAAATCTCTGCAGCAGAAATTACGGTGAGCCCAGAAAACGGTTTGTAGACAGCGGAGACTAATACGGGCAATTAGGGAAGAAAAATCTGCTTTGGAGGAACAAGTGTCTTCATCTAGTGTTGAAAACTTAAAAAAGTGCTTTGGTGAAAATAGTTTTTTATTGTCATTAATTGTCATTAAGTGTTTGTATTTTACAACGATTCGTTATTTGAAATAAAATAAAAAGATGTTCTTCATTTTTCATTTGAGAGTTTTATTGTCCAAAAGACGAAACAACCACATCCAAAACTACATATTTCGTGAGAAGCCGCCGAACGCGCCTTCCTGGTGCGGTGATCGACGGACGACTGGTGAGATCATGGCACTGTGTCCTTCACACAGGGAGGGCAGTCACATGACCTCACTGACCAATCACACACCCACTTCATTCACACTACACATCACAAGCCAATAAGAATACACGACACACATTGAAAACAGTTTTCTACACACAGAGCCAGGGACTTTACATCCTCGTTCTCTCTCCCACACCGTGAGACAGCAGTTATCACTCAGTTCCCACGACCAGTGGGGAATCCCAGCTTTTGTCTCTGTTACCGGGGAATCACTGTTTCGTTCTCACTCGCACTTACAGGCCTCTTATGCCTCTCTCTAATACATCCCGCACCATATCCATTGTTCTAGAACATTATGTAATACAAATTACTGTACAAAATTAAACTTATTTAGAAAAACCTGAAAAAGTAGGCCAAAACAAGAAAAATCCAGTACAACGGCTTTTTTGTGAATAATTACATAAAAATTAATAATGATTTAAAATGTCTGTAAAAATGCATCGTACATCCTTAAAACACATAGCACATGCAAATATCAACCCTAAAATACATGAAAATGGTAAAATATTCTTATTGAGACTTTTTAAGAAATGTTTACATTCATGAAAATAGTTTAAAAGAAAAATATTTAGCTAGGAGGGCAGGGGTCTTGCAATGTTACAATTTTGACAGTTTACTTCTGAGAATTGCCTATGTAAACAGCATTGCACACACTTTTTCCAGGAAGCCAGGTAATACTGAAGGTCAACATCTTTCTCAGAAGAGAACTGTCAAAATTTGGAAAATTTTCTTTTTGATTGTGAGTCGGTCACCTTTACATGTGATCTGGATTGTACTTGCATATGTATTCAGACAAAGGACACACATAGAAAAAAGTGTTGGAAGGTAGCTGCTGTCTAACACTATGAAAACAGCCATTTTACTAACATTTTAAGCACCTAAGTAATGGACACAAGAAAACTTTGGCAGTCGTATCTCTATGTGCCATAAATCATTCGCCATGAAATATATTTTGGAAGAAAACAACTTTGATAGCTAATTATTATGAATTTTGTCATCTATTTCTTAATTTAGTATTTTAAGTTTAGCATAATTGTTGTTTTTCAGGGGATAAACAACAGTTCTTATTTCGTAACAATATAGTAATCACATGCCCCACAAATGAGTTAAAATATAATTTCTTTTTACACTTTGGTTAAGTATTAACTGGAGTTTCCTTGTATTTGACGTGGTTATGTGGCTCCATAATAATGATTCATTGAAGTAATGTACCTGTTTATACAGACAGAAAAAGTAAATAATCATTAACATTTCATGTGGCCTGGATTACAATTGCAAAATTGCCCTTTTGTAATGAGCAAGGTCAATTGAAACCACGGGCTGGTTCGTAACCGACATGCAGTGTTTCAAAAAAAAACATTTGTACATAAGTTATGCTACATGCTAAACCTCCCACCGTCCCAATGCCAGCTGTATTGTAGCAGGACCCTCAATAATTCCAAAACTTTGGAAGGTAGTGGAGAGAAAATGGAGCAGTTAGGATGCACCTTATAACACACTTGGAGCATGTGACCCCTACAACATGCACCAACTCCCACCTTTCCACAATACATTGCCTTGGCGTAGGAGCTTTCCGAATATAAATATTTGGAGGGTGGTGGGGGCAAATGGGGGGAGGGGGGTAACAAAACCCCAACCATACTTGGAGCATGTTACCCCCTATGTAATGCACCAACTCCCACCTCTCCACAATTCATTGCCTTCGTGTAGGAGCCTCCTGAAAAAAAAATGGGGGGGAGGGAAAGGGGGATGCTGCCACCACCCCCCCCCCCCCCCCCCCCGAGATGCCTCGCACAGTCCCCCCTACAATATGAGCCATCCCCCACCTTCGTATGTTGAGTGGTTTAGGACGAGACCTCCGGAAACGGAAAACTTTCGTTTCTGATTTCTAATCTGCATTTAACAGTTTCAAGCAGTAATGTTTGCATATGACGTACTTAATTAAAACTCTCATAGTAATGTACGTAATTGAGCATTATATTACCATCGATAATACCTCGAGTTTCAAATCTAAAAGACCAAAACCCTACCTACACAGTGCATGCTCCCTAATGTAAATTTGAATTTCGCGGGCATTTTTCAGTTCAGGCCGCTAGAGGCGCTGCAGTAGCGTGTCTCGCACGTCATCCATTGAAAACGTTCAGACTTTCCCATATTGTCCTATACCATATTTGCTGTTATGTCGAAATCATGGGACGTCGAGAGTGGTACAGGAACGTCATTCGGCCGAGTCGAGTGCGGGAAAACATCTCTCACCGACCAGATTCGGTAAAATAACAAACTGCGTAAAATGTAAACACAGTGTGTTTGGAATTTTAACAAACAGTCGAAACTTCCCGCGAAATACGCGTTGCCAATCGGCAACCAAACATCGAGTCCGTCCCCATGGCATCACCCAGCCAATCAAACGAATTTGTTTGCTTACATCAGAGTGACCGCAAAGCAATTTTAGACTCTATGTACTTTCTCGTATTTTTTTTTTTTGCCAGAACTGTAGCAAAATGTGCTTTAGTTCCGAGAAGCTACAAAAATGTAATCGTGTATAGAGGCTTCGAACCAAGTTTAGTATTTCAAATTCAGGTTTTTCATGGTTGAATCCGCGATTTTTTTTCGGGTCTCTACCTATAGGTCCAGGGTGAATGTTTTGCGTCACACATTCCGCCGCAGAAGATTACTTCCTGCCAAATGGCCGACCATAAATGTTAAATATTGTTTGGGCTTTTGATTTTTTTTTTTTTTTTTCAATTTTCGTCCGAGTTTCTAGAATGAATTATAATTCCCTTATTCGGCTCAAATAAATGATATCCTCCCTTTCATCAAGAGCTGTACTTCGGACACGTGTGCTAAACTTCCGCCCCCCCCCCCCCTCCTCACCCTTTCCTCCTTTCCCGGCTAAGTTGTTTAGATTGTATCTACATACTAATTTTTTGGGATTTATTAATAATATTTTCATGAAATTCTGCATGGCATGTACAAATGTATGTATGCTATGGATGATTTAGTTTATTTTCCCCATTATCAAAATATACATTAAATATTGGTTTATACAGCCATACGCTAAATTTGTTATTTATTGTCCTGTTTATTTTTCAGAAGTTTTATCGATGATCGGTTTGCAGTCTCCTCTTTGTCATGCTTGCAATGCCCGTAATTTATTTATATTTGGCTCTGGATTCGAACATGCCATTTTTTTTTTGGAAGTCGACTTCAGAGAAACTTCTGCCATAAAAGTCACATTAAATTTGTATGAGAAGAAAATAGTATTTAATAGCGATAATATTCAAATGGTTTACAATGACAGAATTTTTATGACAAAAAATATTTAAAGCTAATAATTTTAAAAACTTTTTGGTTGAACTTTTTTTTACCAAATGTATTTTTTCTAACGAATAAAAACAACATCTGTTTACGAAAATTATGAAACTGTTAATTCTTTAAAGAAAAAATTAAGGTTATTATTTCGATACAGGCTAAGATGTATACCATTATACGCTTGGCTGGAATTTTTTTTTTTTTGTTTTGTTTTGTGGGTAGTGAAAGAAAGACATTGCACTAGTTTGTGTACAAGCACGTGGAATCTAGCCTCGTACTATAAAATAACGCGAATTTGGCAGGTCGCCACCAACTGGCAATGCTTGCAGGCTGAAATTGTTCTCAGTTTTATTCACAGTCATTTTGAAGTGAAATAATAACAGGTTGATTCTACGATGGATTTTGGTCATCCAAATTCTGCTTTTTTTTTTTTTTTTTTTTTTTAAACTAGTCGGCAGAGTCTCTGAGAGACGACGAAATCATTCAACGACATATGCAGAGGTGATTGAAGCAGAAACAAGTGTCAATTTGCCCTGAGTTATTTCGAAAAAAAAACCATGAAGTAAAGAAAAAAAATGTTTGACTCCTTACTTTTTTTTCGCCAAAAATGAATGTCTGTACCTGCGACAAGGATCCGTCCCGGATACCTCGTCCGGGGAGGGACTGAAATCGTGACTGCCGGACTCGGGATTAGAGCGGACGACGAGTCCAGCCGGCGAACTCGACGCATGGTTACGAGCACGGAAAGAGGGGGGGGGGGGATGTGGGTAGGAACAGGGGGGGGGGGGGGCGTCCCGGCGCTGGCAGGATGTTTCCCCGGGCGGCGCGGCGCAGTCTCTCCTCCCTTGTGAGTGATGACGGTCGCCGGGAGCCCGGCCAGGCAGGACGTAAACACGGGGGAGTCCTCCTTCCCCCCCCCCCTTCTCTCTTTCTCTCTCTCCGGCCCGCAGGCGATATAACATCCTCTCTGGTGCTGTCACCCTCGCCCTGCCCCCCTCCCCCTTCTCCTGTCGTTGTCTTTCCCTGCAGTTCGTCTCGCGCTCAGACTGCACTGCAGTACCACCCAGCTTGTTAACATTGCAAACTATCATCATTATTGCTAGAAATAATCGTGATAAGTTGTAGCATATTTTTAATCTTACATAGGTATTTGTTGATTTTTCAAAGACCATGAAATAGTTTCTTTTTTTTAATTTTTCTCACATTTGTAAAGGTACAGTCAAGAACTAAAATCCGTATGGTCCCCAATTCCTAGATGCAGGTGCAGGTGTGAGTAGGAATTTCGCCATTGCCACGTCAACGCGATGCACTAGGATGCATTTGACTCTGACTGCATTTGAATTTTTTCGCCGCAGAGCTAACGAACCCCTCGGCGCAAAACTTAGACTTTAGTTACGTAACGTCGATCCTAAGGCTAGTGTCAGCTTGTACAAAGCAATCTACCATACCTGTGCAAGGCTCATGTGCTCTCAGACCTCTACGACATACATTGCTTTATCTTGAAACGTTCGTGATGTTTCATGAGATCATAGCACGTTTTCCTTGTACGTGTATGTGTGTGTATGTTTACATTCTTACGTGTCGTACACGTACACGAGCGTAGCGTAGGTCAAGACACTGAACATGACGTGAACAGCTTCGCTGTTACGATCGGTCGTCATGCCGGCGGTCAGCGATGATAGTCACGTCAGGCATGCCCCTGCTTGAGACAGCAAGTGTGAACATGTCTGATCCGTTTTCCGTATGCTGCAATGTGCCGCAATACTTAAGACCATGGTGTAATAATGCATGAACATGATAGTCTGTGGCCATAGCAACCAAACTATTCCGAAAACCTTATCTTGGGTTTTACAAGAACTACGCGGGCTAATTGCTTCATGATTTCGTAAATCCCGTCACATTTACCTAATAAGGTAAATGTACGAGTCCCGTTTCGGAATGAGGATAACCATAAAAGGTATATGTATCGTTAGGTATTAATGTTTGTGGTTAACCGCAAACCACAAACCGCGCTGATATCGTTGGGCTTTTCGTGAATTTCAGTGAGTTTGCGTCATGTAGTTACAAACTGTCGCTGGGCGGCAAAACTTTCAGGCTGCATTTAGAAAGTTGAACAACTCGTTGCAAGCTCAACTTTTCATACGCGTTGCGACGTGTTCTCTGACGGGCTCGAGCCGCTGGTGATAAGCCTGAGCAGAATACATGGTTTTTTCTTCAAAGATAGCACAGTCGCCGCGACTCGTTCTATTGTGTTACCACGAGCTCCATGCGGCGTTGGAGAGTCACGTGCGTCGCGGTCTTATCGGTTGCTCGATGGTGCGGCCAAGATACCGAGCACCTGGTTGGCGTGCACGTTAATCTTGTACGGAGTTGGAAAATGTTAGCATCTCAAGACGTATACACTTTGTGCTCTTAGAGTATTGACCACATTAGGTACAAACTTTACTCCAGTTTGAAAACGAACCGCATGACAACATTTATTGAATTATGTCACAAACATGTCGACATCTATGGTGATGACATCAGGATCAATATATTGAAATAGTTGCACATTATTGCAATATTATTACCATTGTTTCTAATGGGTGACGAATCAATATTAACCGCGCGATTGCCGTTTAACCATTATTGATTCAGATATTTCAACATTATTGCCTAATTATTTTTCCTTGATTTGCGTCATGTCTGAATAATTCCATTGTTCCTTGTATGGCAATTCCCTTATCAGTTTTCGACCTATATAACGGCCCTGTATCCCTCATGATATTCATAAGTTCATCGACAGCCACTGCGTGAACAAGTGCTTCCAGATCAAGACTGTGACCAAGCTCCTCCAAAGCAAAGACCCGAACATCAACGTCCGCTCTCTGCTGTAAGTATCCAATATTTAAATTGATTACTCTCTGCATTTTTATACTTGTCCTGCGCATTCCTTTCAGGGATGGAGCACCTCTTTAATGGCTGAATTTCATATTTTGTTTCCATTTGCAGCTGCTGAATCGTGACTCCTGAATAAGACTCTACAAGATGCAAAATCTCATGCTGCTCTGTATGGCTATGTTCCTGGCGGCGGATGCGAGGCCAGAACCCGGGACGAAGTTGCCCTGCAATCCAAGACAAGTGAGTATATCATTTCTGCAAACTGCATCCGTCTGAGTGTCTTGTTACTGTTGCAACTTCTGAGCAAAGAGTTTGTCGTCTGCCCCAACCCTGCAGAGCGTCTTCTAAAAGCTTTAACGAAATTAATGTTGATTTTTCTATTTTCAGTACACCGATCCCACGAGGTCCCGCTCAAAAGAGGAACCACCGGAAGCACACCAAAAGGTTGTCAAGATTCCAGGGATCCTGTCGACCCGAATAGGATTCCTTGACGGCCCAGATCTGAATCAACGTTGGCCCTTTGAATATAAAGTTGTTGTGCCTGACTGTGCTTAAGATTTTTGTTATGTATTCACGCTGTAAACAACCGAGTAGTTGATAAGTTTGCTTATTGTAATGCTTCTTTTTCTTCACTTTTTAAAATAAAGATTATTGCGCAATATTTCTTGGTATCATTGACGTAGAATAAGCTGACGCAACGTCCAGTAGGTATCCCAACTCACCTGTATACCTGGCTGAGCTTAGGTCACGATCGGTCTGCTAGGCTGAATGGAATGTGCATCGGACCGACGTGCAGATGTAGGCTTCACGCTGCAACTCGTGCAACGCGGTTACCCTAGGACTTAAGATCGTTTCAAGATAGAGCTTTGTCTCCTGATTTCAACATGCACTGATGACTGCATTGGTGAGCTCGATGGTACAGCCGCAAGACTATCTTGTACGGAGCTCAAAAAGTTAGTATGTTAAAACGTATGCACGTAGTCTTCGATTATTAACAAGATTAGGTACAAACTACTCCAGTTTAAAAACAAACGGTATGATAACATTCATTCGATTAGGTATACCTATGCCAAAATTCCATTTATGGCCGGCGTGTACAGGAAATCCATTCAATTTAGGCATAACAGTTGACGCAGTAACATGATCGCAATATGACTAAATGTTATTATCGCTTATTCACCTATATTTTTTCCAGGATTGTTACCTTATTATTATAGCATTTACGTCATCGGTTTTTATTTTTTCTATTATTATCCGGGCATTGTTATCGCCACCAGTATATAGAGTCCCTACATCCGTTATGAAATTCATAAGCTCATGTGCAACCACTACCTGAACAAGTTTGTCCAGAGCAACACTCCCAGACTCTGCAAAATGCACAGGATACGAAGAAGTGAGTATGTCATTCCTATACAAACGCATATCAACGATCCGTTGCAACTCAAAGAGTTTGTCGCGCCAATCCTTCAGAACTTTTTGTAAACTTCAACGAAATTAATGTTAAACTGTCCATGTTCAGGTCACCGATCTCACCAGGTGCCGTTGCACGAAAGCATGGGATACGGACAAACTACCGCAAGCACACTCCCACGTCGTCAAGAGATCGAGCAGGGTGATAAAGACCTGAATTGGATTCCTCAGTGGTTCAAACTCAAATCAATCCTCATTCTCATGAGTCTGATGCTGTTTGTGGCGTTCGTTTCATCTAGTGTTCAAATTACGTGGATTATAACTTTACTTCATAGTGTAGTGATCTTGTTTTACTTGTTGAAAATATAAATTAATATCCAATACTTCTTGGTATCATTGATGTAGAATAAGTTGACGCGACACCGCGTCTAGTAGGTAATCCCAACTCACGTATATGCCTGAGCGAGCTTAGGTCACGATCGGTCCGCTAGGCTGCATGTGCATGGAATGTGCATCGGACCGACGTGCAGATACGCTGCAACTTGTGCAAGGCAATTACTGCACTCTTATCGGTCGAGGTTTTACATCGTTGCATGATAGAGCGTAGCCTTCTGCGTCCGAAAATACCACCCCCCGCTACCCCCGAGCCTTAACTTGGGAGTTATAGCCCGTAAGTTCCAGTACAACGGACTGTACATTGTGAAAAAAATTATATAAACTCTAAACACCAACTATCATATTAAATGAGAAACTATTTGTAGCAGTCGGTCACTATCAATGACATTAATTATTTGAAATATTCAAATAAAACCAAAAATGTCAATAAAATTGACGTGAAAACCGGGTGAAACCAATATCACGCCTGTCTTGAAGATAGCATCAGATGATGTTCTTGAAATACAACACGAAATTATATTTCCAAAATTAAATTATAAAGTCGTGTCTGTGACTTGTGTGCTCTATGGCGTACATCTGTCACCAGAGCACACGGAAACAAGGACAGCGCTAGTGCCAGATTATCTTGCATTGGGAAGAAAGAGTGAGTGCCCCAATTGAATAGCACACTGCAATCCATGGATTAGGCACGCCATAAATGAGGTGACCCCCCCCCCCCCCCCCCGTGCGCTAGTGATGTGAAGTAGTCTCTGCCATTTTACGGTTCATTCTGCCGTGACGCTCCTAGGAGCCTTTTGCGATTGACCACAGCCGATGATAGCGAAACATCTGCTCGCTCTCTGACGTCGAGACTGGGCGGGAGTGAGCGAGAGAACACTATTGGCTGAATTTAGAGTCGTCGTTTGGACAGTTATCCACTAACCGAAAGGCTTTTTTAATTGGAACTTATCGGCAGGGACGTCTTTCGGTGGTTGGTCGATAGCCGGTTAAGGAGAGCCAACCCCTTGAAAGTGAACGTGCCCTGAAGCTTATTCGGTTGAAAGTCGACCAAACAGTTGACGTCTTTGATAAATAATTTTTCATATAAAACATTTTCGTATATTCTTGTAAATTCTATAAAACATATATACCTCCTAGCAGAACCAAAATTTGAATATTCTGTAAAATAATTTTTTGAAAATAAGCTGGTACGAGTAAAAATCTTTTTCGCTCGTAAGGATTCCAATTATAGGCACCGCGTGTTGCACGTTGCGATGGCAGATTTGGAAGAATTTAGAAATCATATTGACGAGGTATTTTTAATTCCTCGGAGGTCTGTAAAATAGAGTTACAGTTCCGAAAATATATATTTGAAACTTACCGTCTTATTTCTATCGTGGTCATGAGTTTGTAAAAAAAAAAGTATCTTTTTTTCAAAAGCCACTGTTAAAAGACGTGATATATATCTTTATGTATAACATTTGGAGAAGTTTAAAATTTTGCGTCGGTTGTTTTGTTTCCGATTGCTTTCTTTTATATTGTCTTACCAAACCAAAATTAACGGCTTTCTCATCGTAAATGGTACAAATTTTAGTCCAGTATTCATCGCCACCCAAGTTACACCTAGTCACATCAATAAACAAACAAGATATTTTTTTTCGGCGGGACACCAAACATAATACAATTGAAAAGAGTTAGAGTGCTTTTCCAAACGCACTGCGGATAAGTTAATCCGAGAAAATGTTGCGCAGTGTTGCCAGATCTCTGTCGAAAACGGATGGGGGACAGGACACCAGCTGGCAGTCACTCGAAAGGTGTTTATGAAGTACGAGCGGTGGAGAAGCTGCCAAGTGAATGAGGACATACCGCGCTCTCGAAGGGTGACTCGAAATTCGGTCCTTTTTCGGCGAGTCCACAACACGGCCAGTCACCTACCACTCTCATAGATGGATCAACGAAAATGTCGCGGATTAATTCCACTCCAGGCGAGACTCAACTTACCGGTGCATGGTAAATTTTGTTTACAGTACCCATTGGTATGTAACACGGTCACATCTTCTGGCAGATTGCACGCGATTGGGTGAACACATTTTCATTTTTTCATAACTGGATCGGGATCGACAATAATATAATAATTCTTTAATAAAAACTACTTCATTAACTTAAGGACGTCATGTGATTAAATTAAAATAAGTGTTTATGATACTTAAATTTTTGAGAAATAACATTTTTATTTGATTTTATTGTCTTCGTTTGTAAGTGTGTGTATATATATATATTTATTTATTAATTAATTTATTTATTTATTTATTAAGTATCAGCTGTACAAACAAATACTTGGTTCAAACCTTAAAAAATATATATACTCTCTTCAGGCCGACAGCTTTGGGCTTTTCATTATTTTTTATTGTTCGTTTTGAAACCTACGATCTCGCCGAGCGGAAAATTAAAAACCCGCGGCATGTTGTTGTGTGTTGTTTTTTGTTGCACGTCTCGGAGTGTGCGAGGCAAACAACCCTCGCTGCTCCTTCAGGCCTTGTTATGTTAGACGGCGGAGTCACAACAATGCTCTTTTATGCTGGGCACGCGTTAAAATACCGCGCAAGAATTTGGCCATGTTTTGTACATTTGTTTTATATATATTTTTAATTTATTACATATTGTTAACATTTTATATACGGAAGGTTTGCACCCGAGCGGTAGAGTTTTTTTACGAATTAAAGGCATTCTACTGAAAATCACAGCTATGCTCGCCAGATTCTTTCTCTCTCTCTCTGTCTCTCTCTCTCTCTCTCTCGCATATTGAGGTCAGAAAAATATCAAACATTTCTATCGTTTAATATCATAACGAATGTGTATGTTCATTCGAGATTTTTGAGAAATGATATATTTTTTTTCATTTCATAAAATATTATTGGATGGTATGATGCGATGTATGGAATATTTTAACCTATCTTTAAAATATTAAACATTCTCAGCTCCAAAAATGGCATAAATCCTACAATATTATCGTAATTTTAATACACTGTAAATTTTGATATGCAGTTAAAAAAATTCTGGCAAACTAGTTCCCAATCTATCTTCTTCTCAATACACTTATAAAATAGAATAAATTGTACGGTACCTTCATGTGGAATGTATAAGAAATAATCTGAAGAAGCATGTATTGAATACTCCCAGATTATAATAAACATTGACTTACAGCCTACATTTTTTTAAGTCCCGCATAAACCATTTCTTATAAAGTCTGTAAGTTTTGTCTTGTAGCCCCTCAGCGAGGTGTCTAAGGTTAAAAAATAATCTCAAATTTGATTGTTTTAAACAGTAGTAGACTACCAGTGCTGACCATTTCCCAACTGTCACTCGCAAAACCTCACATGAAGTTGGTGGTTTACGAACAATGACAGTACACGGAGTTGTTTGGAAACAGTTCAACAAGTGAGAGAGCAGGAGGATAGGTCTACTGCAGCGCTAACAAATTAACAGTCACACAAACACATCAGTAATAACATTTATGCGTGTAATAAAACACGCGTAAAACAAACGTGGTAAAGTGCACGCCAAATACTAGTAACAAGCTGAACAACCCTTAAAAAAAGTTCCAAAATTACACAGATTTGCGTAAAACTTAATAATCATAAAACCCATTATATAAGTTTAAGGCTTTATATTTATTTGAGGTACTTTATAAAAATTTTAACTTTCTTAATGAGTTATATATTTGATCCAGATGTATTTATCATACGGTAATTTCGTAGGTACCCTTCTGTTTCTCAGTTTTCGTAATAAATGAATTAACACGCCGTAGTAGTTCCATAAATGACGGTTTGAATGGGTAATAATTGCAGGAAACCCGTGATACTTGGCAACACTGATGCCAAGACCTTTGGGGCTTGTGACATTCTAACCCGACACGGGCGCACCTGCGCTGATGACTAACTCTGCACGCCGAGCCGAGTGCAGAAGAGCGCACAACTCGCGCAGTTAGGTTGAGCGGGTGGAGTGGGTGAGGGGGGAACCCCCTGCTGGAGGTCGCTGCTCGAGCAAACACAGCTGCGCGCGACGCGATGACAAGATCCATCAGGGGCGCCCCCGGTCCCGCCGAGGCGAGGGGGCCCGCACATCAAAGTCGTGGACCCTCCCTCGCAACACCGCGCTCGTTCCCGACACCGCGGATAGGCTGTCTCCCTCCCATCACGCACCACCTGACCCGTGTTCCACAGCACGGCACAGCCGAACCATCCTTGCAACGGGGCAGATCGATCCAAGTTACAATTTCGGACGTGTGCCACTTCCAGTTTACACTGCGTGTCACAGAGAAACACTGACTCAGCAGATGCCAAAAATTGCTAACCGCATAGAAAAGCACAGAGGTGTTGTAGTGACCTAACCTGTTTCACAATAATTATTCGTCATTCTCTGCAGCGCATCCTTGCACTTAGTATGGTTCGAAACCAGGGATGTTTTATAAATGAATAGGCCAAGGCCTGTTAGTAAGAAACCATTCCCTGCATTGCATAACATGTGATTTGTGTAAACCGTGGAAAAAAACTAAAGTCAGGATGGCTGCCCCGGTACTCAAATCCGAGACTCCTGGAGTGCTAGTCCAGTGTCTTAACACGGAGCCAGTTCGCTCCATAAATATTCTGATCGTCAGATGTTCGGCCATCATCAGGATTTATGCTTTCCCATGGTTTTTAGATATCACTTCAGGCACATTTTGGTATGGTTCATTTCTATATAATTAATATAATAATATGATCCTTCATTGGACTGCAATAAGTTACGTTTGCAATAGCAAGATTCCCTTTTTATTGGCGGCCGTCTGCAAGAGAAGACATTGCCCTATTTGACCGCGCCTTTCAGGGCGTTTTTGCTTCCGCACTGGATGGCCAAGAGCGGTGTGCTGACAGTGGACATGTGCCTGAAATAAAACCAGCCAGCCACGAAACACAGACAATGCTACAAAGTTTTAACGCCAGACTTGTCTGGAAATTTTTTTCGCGAAAAGTGCATGACCCTAGTCATGATCGACCTCATTAACAACACGATGTTCGACAAATAAATTAAAGTTATTTTGGTTTATTTATTCACTATTTATTTAAATCTACGTACGACATCCTTCCCCCCCCCTCCGGCCCACCCACGGGGTCTCTTTTTTTTTTAACTACGTAATAACTTTCTGAGAAAGAAATAGTTCATCAGAAAATACAGGAGCTCCTTTTCGTCCGGTGAAAATATTTCTATTTGTAGCCTCTGTACACGAACTTATGAGAAAAAAATGTTAAGGACCACATATAAAGTACACATAAGACTGCTTTATTTCAATATTGTAAAATAAATGATTCCTCCCCTTCATTTCCCCTTTGTGTTTCTCTTAATAAAAAAAAACACTTCTTTGGCTTTGCACTCGTTATTTCCATTTCATCTTTAAAATGAGACATTTCAAAGAAAGAGCTCCGGAACCAAGTTTTTACTTGTTTTTATCGACGGAGAGCTTGTGTATTCTATAACAAGTTACCGAAGTTCTCGTGGCTGCAGATATAAATTATTTCTAAGAGCTAAGTTACATCAAGGCTATTCATGAAATTTCTAGGAACCAATTAAGTACATTCTTTGCAGGACTTGTTTCTATAAGCATCTAAAAAAAACTTATATTTGGAATGACAAATGCCTTATTTAAATATTTTCCACGAATAAATTTGTTATTCGCTAACCTACATTTGCACTATATTTGTAGATTTAAATTAATTTTATGAACATATGCCATTGCTGCAGCAATGTACAATGAAATCAATTTAAATCAATATTTCCCATTGCAGGAATAATTCCAAGAAGATAGTATGTTGGTAACGATTTTTTGACTATGTGAGAATGCTGATAAATCATGAATTTTGCTATCTGCTACAGGGTTATCATACATCAGTGAGAAATAACTATCTATAAAGAACATTTCTATGTTTTTTTTGTTCTAGTATATATTTTGACATTTGACTTGCACTACCATATCAAACACAATCAATTCATTAACTTATTCAAGGTCCTTGATGGCTGTGAAAAATGTTGTACCAAATCGATACCCAGTTTTGCTCGGAAAGTAACAAAAATTGTGATGTCTTGTAATCTTAAGTCTTTCTGGGCCAGTGTTTTCTGGCCTTTTTTTGTCATGGCCCCTTAAACATAATTGGCTGAAATTTGCATCACGCTAGTATAGATCTATATTACACCATTTTTTACTTATCGTTATTTTAATTTTTTCTGGGGTTTACATTTTTAGTACTTTTATAATATAAATAAGTTAATTCAATGTACTGTTCAGTAATAATTGTGTTCCAATTTAGTTACATTAAATTTTTATATATGATAATCTTTTCTTCACGTACCAAATTCTTGCGGTACACCTGCAAAGGCACAGTGGCAGGAAACCATGGGTATGCCACATAGAGCCTAATTTCCGAAGAAGGTTTTTTAATTAAAATAATTTGGCTGTTACTAATTAGACATGAACATTACGACTAAATATATTAAGAAAAAATTAAACAGTGTCATTTGTTTGTTAATGCTCTTACTTTATTTTTGAAACATTAAATGATATAATTTTTTTCTCTTAGTGGTGGTCATAATACGAATTAAAATTTTACCTCAGTACTATCATTCTAAGGGTCTGTTTCAGTATTAAATTCCAAACATCACTTCGTGTTACAAACGGTGTGCAGTTCTCGATGCCCAACTACTTCCAGTGAGAAGCTTATTAAAATACAAATTGGCGAGTCGTATGGTTCCAAAGCAAGCCAGATGAATAATTTACACAAATTAACATTACCACTTACTTTACGTAACGGCCGTATTTTCGTAAAATTTAAAGTGCTGAAACGTTTATCTTTCTCTAATGATAGTATCGTTTAAACTCTACAATATGTAGATTGTGAAGTAAATTCCTTCCAGCGCATTTTTTATGTTTGCGTTAGCTTAGTGTTAATAGCTCTGAGAGCATTAAAATAATATTAATTAAACAATAAACAAGCCAAACATTCGCGGTTTCGCTCTCGCAAATTTCAGAATATTTACGGTTTCGCACCAAACACTGTAAGAAAAGTATGTGACGAGCTCCAAAAATTCTTAACTAACGCACGAGACACACCAAAATACCAGGTGCATATAATAATTCGCGTATTTCAAAAACCATTCAGGTTTTGGAATCTCAAAAGTGGTAATACATAGTCCTGTTAATTTTACATATAAATTACGTGTGCCAATTTCATGTAACCTATTTTAGTGTATTAAAAGATATTATTAAAATTAATAAAATCACACTTAATTACCCCCTTTACACTTCATTAGGGACTATATATTTTTTTAAAAAAATTGTGAAACACGTGCTTATTTCATTGTGATGTAAATTATGCTATATTTTGTATTTCCAAACGGGACGCATCAAATTTTTGAAATATAACACGTATGAAATCTAAAGCATAATAGCTGACCACTCCGTCGAGTCTTTATGACTTATCCCAGCCCAGTCACCCCTCCACTGTTCAAGATAATGGTATTTATTAGTTATCTTAAGACTTCGCGCAGGGTTCAATATAGCTGCAATATCTTAGTTCGTTGTTTTGCCACTGTAAAACCATAATTCTTCATGTTTTATCTCAGTGAAGTAATCAAAATGGTGTGCGGATGAATGAAGGGGGAGGGGATGTTGTTAGCATAGTCCCGAGGGCCCAGGCATCAGGGGAAGGGAAGCAGTCAACATGGTAAGGGTTGGGGGAAATTGAGTTTTGATATGAATTTTAACCCGGAAGAGTTTCCTTAAGGGAGATATTGGGCCTCACCAAATTTCGATTTAAAATATTTTGATACCGCTTGCAGTAAGCTTCCGTGCTAATATTTTCTTATTTTTTTTGTTTCACATGGCATAATACTTAGCGTTGGCTACTTTTTGGAGTCAGCACTTCTGAACTGATGCGATTATCATGACAGTTGTAGTCGCCTGCGTGACCCGGAGTGAGCAGACAATGTAGAGGAACTTACCATCGCTGGTCGATCACAGTTGTTATCATACTCAGAATGCAATTATTTTGGAATTTACCACCGGGAATAATTATTTTAGTTGTTAAAACATGCACCTTTTTACCCACATAAATAAAGTATTGGAACAAAATTCGTGTTTCCGATGACCTCCAGGATAGACTCCACGATTATCTGCATACTCGGGTAAACGTCGTCTTTTCGTTGACTGCTGGCTCGTGAGGCATTTCAACTGCGTAACCTGTGATTCGATACTTCTTTGATTGACGGTCTCTAATTGGCTCACAGTCCTCCACATAAATAGTGAACCAGTGGCGAACGCAGCACAAGTGTATAATCATTTGAAATGAATCCAAAACGTTTTATGGTGTCTACAGATAAATATATAAAGAAGTGTTATTTGCCTGCATCACTAAATTATTTAGTTTTTTTACTGGTTTAAAGCATTGAGTTTTTTTATTATTTATCAATTGAATTAATTTTAGTATAATATGTTTTTAAAAACTTATTACTTAATTTAATATAATACCTCATAATATTTTAATTTTTTTATCTGTTACAAAATATCTTGCTTTTCTCATTATCTTCAAAAAAAATGCTGTTCGAGAAACAGGCCGCGATAAAACTTACTGGCCCACGGGAACATACTCCATCTACATTTCCGCCTTGTGCGTGTCTGCGAGCGATCCGAACACATGAGCGGAGGACACCTTATCGCGATGGTTCTTGGTCGGCGCGAACATACTCCAGGCTACTGCGACTACTCGTAAACTCTTGCCGCGGGTTTACGGCGAGTAAGTAAACGGTCACACTGCTAGAGGAAGGTGGTGGTTTCGTGCGTGCGTGTGTCTCAGCAGCGACGAAGGTCGCGTTTCGGTTTTAGAATTCCCCCAACACCCGACGATCTCAACGACACGAACGGCCACCGCGACGGACCTATTTCAAACGACCAGGCGCTGCTATTTCGGTCAGCGTCGCGGACAGGAGACATTTCGCGACCGGCCGTCAAAGTCTGCGAGTAAGTTGACCCTCTCCTCTCCCACCGCATGTCCTTTTTTTCTTTTCCTCCAGCTGCGGTTCCCAACTGGTGTGATACGCCATGCCCCAGGCTCCGAGTTGGAATTTTACGAGGGAGGGAAAAAAAACAGCGACGTGTGTGAGTGCGCCAAACTGTGTGGTCCCAAAAAAAAAGTTCGCTTTCCAACCATTACTGAATCGACCCCCGGAATATATGGCACATGCAAACGAATGAAATGATTTTTTTTTCGAGCTTTTTTTTTTCTATCGATTTTATCTTTCCGACACGACGCTTTTAACGATACTATCCAGCATATTGTAACATCATCATGTAACAATAAATATGTACACTGAAATGAAGCAATAAAGTCTCGTATTGCAGTAAGTTTTAAATAATTTAATATCCCAATGTGTATACCTGTTTCTAGCGTTTAAACTGTGGGACTACCAACGAGGTCCGGATAGTTTTAAAAACCCCGACTTAGTTCGTGCGGAAGTTACAAAAGGATGTCGGTTCTTACATGACCATAAAGTATACTTGGCAAGTAAAGGCAACATTGTAAAACGATAGGACTAAGAAGTAACAAGAGCTGTCGATGCATGTTGAACTAAATAAAAAAAGACCGTATAAGGCGCAGTGTAGTATTAAATACGCGTTGTATAGAAGTATGGAAATCAATTTTTGGTATGTACATAATTATCGTCGTATCACAAGGAAATTCAGACTAAATTAATGTCTGGATAACTAACGAAAAACCTTTTTTTATTTCAAGTCAGCTAGCATAAGTAGGTTTATAATTAAATAATTTCGTACACACAGGAAAAACTTTAACTTTCAATTTTGTTTAGGTACAAGTCATCCAAATATTTAAGACCATTAGTAAAATTTAATATCATTGGTTCATATTGTGAAAAAAAAATTCTCAACCACAATAATTTTTAAACATCCTTCTAATTAAAGGCTTTGATTTCATGGTTAGAAAATTTTATAAATAGCAAAAATTTAAGCCATAAAATATTTCTGAACATGGATTGCTATTCGCTTACGTAACGATTTCAAAACACATCTCAGCATTCTAGTGAGGTTTTACATTCATCAAATGCAAAGTATACAAACTCCATTTATTCAAAAAAAATTAAAAAAAAATTATCCTTAAGTTAATATTTTTTAGACCTCTATTGCTAAACTAAGATATGAAAAAAATTGAAATAGGTGATTGGTGATTTAGTAATGAATTAATTGGTAATTTTGAGATTTATCAAAATAAATAAGTTATTTCATTCCAGAAATTAATAAATCAAAACATTAAAATTGTATGATTTCTGGCGGTCTTGAACAACTGCTGTCACCTGCGTGTAATTCGCTGACAGGAATGTTCGTAATAATGTATGTAATGGTTCGGAAACAGCAGGCGGATGCTGAGGTTTTTACTCGTCCTGAAGACAGTCCCCGCACTGCGATGTTCTCCGCGACTGCCTCGAGCCTCGACGCGCGGCGAAGGAAACCGACACCCGTCCGGACCATCTGCGGCGCGGTGGTTTACTTCATTCTTCGGGACGACAGGCGGAACGAAATCAGAAATCCAGGCCGGGGTGGATCTCTATGGTAGGGGTGGTGATGGAGGTGGGGATGGGGGGGAACACGACGGTGGGATTCGAGGGGTGGATGAGGAGGAGATGGAGAAGGTGCGTGAAGGGGGGGGGGGGGGTTGTGTCGTCGCAACCCCTGACGTGTCGAGGCTCTGCGCCTTCCATCTCGCGGCGACAGCGAGCAACGAGAGTGCTCTCTGCTACATCTCGGCGCTCCATTAACATCCCCCTTCCAACCATTATTTTTTTTTCCCTGGAGGCTCCGGAACCCATAGAGGTATTAGTCTTTGGAATGAGTGTGTTTGGTCTCAAGTTGAAGTCACTTCATGGAGGTATCAGTCTACGCAGTGGGTGTCTGTTCCAATGATGAAGTCACTTTGGTTAATGAAATGGGCGCCTGGTCTTAATTCGAAATAACTATGGTTCGTGGAGGTATTAGTGTATGGAGCGGGTGTATGTTTATTTTTGAAGTTGGTGTCAGTCTGGTTCCTGTTGATACTAGTCCTTTGGTATCTGTTCTAAATATTTAGTCACTCTGGGTCGTGGAGGTATAATAAGTCTGCTGAGTGGGTGCCTCCATGCTGCTTCCGGCAGATATGTTCTTTTTTTTCTCGAGAAACTAACACTTCTTTGACGAAATGACAAGATGAGTTAGCGCTGAATAAACATCTGCAATGATGACATTTAATTCCGTTTGCCTCCTTCAGCAAAACTATCCCACTGCATGCATAGAAATTTAAAATAGAAAGGACGGCAGACTTCAGTACCAGGAACAGAAAACGCTGTACACAGAACATTCTTAGCCACAACTTAAAATATCTTCATGTGTCGTAACGAAATATCTAACCTAAATGATTTCTGTCCTCGTGGTTGGAAGGGTTTTGAATACAGAAATTTGATTCCAACAACCATATGCCGAGTGAGTCAGAAGTCGACTGATAAACACCAACTGCAAGTTTATCGAGAATAAGAATTAATATAAATCTATATTATAGAAAATAAGTAAGATGAAACACTCGGCGTTTGGAAATGTTTAATTAAACAAATACGTACAAACATCTCAAAAACTTGTCAATTAATGATTTAATTTATTGAAATAATTTGGTGTAACAACACGTCAGAAAAATGTATGTAAAATAAAGGTATAACCCCCAACTCTTTCGTTTGAATATTTTTACGACCGTGACAAATTTTGCTGTGTTTGTATAACTTCGTTTCATTGAAGATCGTAGAGACGCTCAGTGTTTTATCGTAAATACTTTTTCTATTATTTACAATAAACTTTTCTACATCTCCAGCTTGAATGTTCTATACTATCGAAGTTTAGAAAAAGAGTCATT
This sequence comes from Bacillus rossius redtenbacheri, assembly GCF_032445375.1. Lineage (NCBI taxonomy): Eukaryota > Metazoa > Arthropoda > Insecta > Phasmatodea > Bacillidae > Bacillus > Bacillus rossius. The sequence continues at coordinate 29,940,605 of NC_086334.1, forward strand.
TACATATATATTTTTTAACTTACTTTTTTGTGATAAACCAGCAGCGGAAGTTTGTTGGTTGAAATATGTCTTGCCTGTAATTTTTTTCTGTGTGCCTTATTATATTTTTTTATGGCGGACGCGAGTAAAGTCTTAAGCAATAGTTAAGTAGTTTTCTGGGACGAGCCTTCCAATGAATATGCCTGGGGGGGGGGGGGGGGGGAATCTAAAACGATTACGTTAAAAATCGTTTATGGTGCATTTCTAGCAGTTTTATAGAGAAACTGCCAATGACTTGTAGTATTTTTAACATTTTAACATTTAAAGTGAACGAAAAGTTGACCAATGTCACCAGAAAATTCACGATGAAATAGCCTATAGCTTATAAACTCTCTTTATGTACATTAAAATAATTGTTTAATTTTAGACTCGAGATCATTACCCGGAAACGTTTGTTATTTGGTTATTTTAATGCATTTTTATATTCTAACATAAATTTAATATATCCTGAAAATATTACAATCAAATAGCGTTTCACAAACGTTTATGCAATCAATTAGAGACATCGAGGTGAAAAAAAAATCTTTTTATATTTTTTCTAGAAGAATATTTAAAACAAAAGTAATAATCTAGATAATGTTATAAGCATATTTAAACCATCACGTATTTCCATAATATATTTAAAAATATATAAATCTGTCTGAATTATTAACTTTTATTATTTATTTTTTGTTTCCCAATGCAAACAAGCAATTAACTGTGGCCGTATACTTTGACTTTTAACAGTGTAAAGGTAATAGTTTGATAAGTTGACAAGTGGGGGGGGGGGGGGGGAAGTTGTGAAAGCATTCAAAAAAATTCGTCGTAGTACTTGAAGAGCTGTTTATTTTATACTTTTTTTAGTTGAGTTATTTTTTCATATAGAGTGCACATTTCGGTGGACTGTTATGACCAAGAATCCATTATTTTTGACCTGATGTGAGCCCAACATGTAAATATGACCGTTCGCCCCTCAAATGCTGTTCGTTGGTACGCAAACAACAGAACGCTGCCGTAAATACGAGTATATGGAACATTTCATTAAACCCCGCGGTGCTTTCGTCGCAGAGATTAGCGGTCGAGAGCGCAAACGCTGATCAAATAAATTCCTCCCCCCCCCCCCCCTTCTTTTTCCCCCTTTTTTATTCTCATCCCCGGAGTTTTTTTTTTTTATGCCTTCTATGGCGGCTGCCAGTCAGTCAGGACGAACGCCGTCCACGCGAGGGGAAGGTTGACGTTTCATACGCGAAGGCGAGCAGAACGCGTCCACGTGGCTTTGTGCCCTCCGACGTGACGTCAGGCTCAATTAATTACCGGTTGACAGCCACGCGTAGAATTATTCCAGCGACCACTGTGAGATAAAAGAAATATGTATTAATGCCTATAGAATGGATTTTTTTAAAATATATATATATATATTTCAAAGGCAAGGACTTTCCCGCGGAAAAAAAATTAAATCAAACGTAGCGGTTTAAAAAAAAAACTGTCACTAAAGGGCTCGCGAAAATTATCATCGCGCTTCATTTAGTCGCCAAAGGATGCGGAGGGTGAAAAGATTGAAAACTTTTGATGATAATATCAAATACTCGCACGCTATTCGAGCAAGGTGGCGTAACGGTACACGGAAAAAAAATTGTTGTAGTTTTGCAAAAGTTGTCAAGAAATAGTTTGTAATGCAAGAAAGATGTAAATTAAATACTTTTTTTTTTTCTTCAAGATAATACTGAGTATTTCTATGGACGTTTAGCGCGTAACTTTATATTTTATTTGAAAGTTTCATTCAAGCAAAAGATTTTAACCATGGGAAAGATAATCGGATATTCAACAATTTGAAGGGAAAAAAAGGTAAAAATCACACTTGGATATAAGAAGGATGTTCTTATGTAGACGTAGGCCTGACCAGAATTTGAATGTTTTTTTAACATAACAATAATATCCTTTTGGATTCATGTTCATGGCCGTGAATTGAAGAAAATGACAGTAAATTTTCGAAGATCCCTGGATAATTTGCCACCGGCGTTCTTCGTGAATTGAAGGTGAGAATTTTTAACATTGCACTCGCACCGAGTCGGTAACAAAGAAAACTGTCACCCGGGGTAATCAGGATGCGCCCGTGGCGGTAGATTGTAACCGATGAGCGGCCACCAACAGGTGAACCGGCGACGCGCGAAACCTTCTGTGATCGCCTGCTGTTCCTGAAACTGTTGCTGTATAAATGGTGGCGGAGTGGCTAGGCCAGTGTGCTCGCGTCCCAGAGGACCTCGCTGGCCGGGCACGCATGAGCGCGATAAGGGCGACACTGGCTCGCGCATCACACGCATCTTCGCCTCTACGCGCCGGGCACCCAGCTGGTGTGCAGTTTTGGCGTCGGTGACCCTATCGTTTAATGGTGGGATATTACAAATGCATACCTATTGAACTCATGATACTCTAAATTCTAGATTAATTTTTTTTTATTCCTAAAAACGCTTGTGAGTAAACTTTTATTTAGACTTTTTCACTTCCCAAAAAATAATCCAGATTTTTCGCGAAACATACATGGCCCTAGATATACTAAATCCGTGGAAGATTTAAGTATTTTTAAAGTAGTTATACTAACTTAATTTTTTACGGTATAGCCAAAAATACTGTACATTATTTGGCCTTTAATAATGTTTCGAAATATGCTGAAACATTCCCATTGTAAAATTAACCTCTTATATTTTTTTAACTAAATCAACAATTTGTGAAGCAGCCTAGTGCTCAATTTGGTTCGCGTATGATTTAACAAACGGAACCACCACAAAACAGTGCAACAGTGCTTTACGCAATCAGAGGCGTTTACTAAATCTTGAACTGTTTATCGAACGGTTCGTTAAAAGTCCGGGACTCCGCGCGCCGCTTGGAGGCCAAAACCAGGAGGCCACCTTAAGCCGGGACAAAAAAGGGAGAAACTGTTCCGAATCCTTCTAAACCCCCTTTCGTTTACGGCGCAGTTTGTTCCTGCAGACGGTGACAATTGTTCTGCGCGCGGAGGAGGCTGCTTCCTTCTCCCCAGTCGTCGCCCGTCTGGGCCGCGCGGCTCCGCTCCTAGGAGCTTCTGTCGTCGCCGCGGGAGCTTCCCTAACGACTCTCGTCGAAATAATTGGGCGGGCTTTTGTTTTTCAGGACTTAGCGCCGCTGTCGTTTGTCGCGACTACGCCCGCCTACGGGAGGATTACTCACACCGCGATTACGAAACTAAATCGCGTACATTCTGCTTCAAAACTGTCCGTCTGTAGCTGTTACACTCATTAAAGAACTTTTTAACGGATTCTAATAGCCCTCGACCTTTTTTTTTATTTCGTCAAAGCTAGTTTCAACTTTAGTAAATTCGTCGATAACGAGAACACAAGTCTGTCTATAACCAACATTGTGTCGCCATTTGGTCCAAATTATATCTCATACCACTGATTGTCACTTTGTTAATGTCAACGCAACTTTTCTATGTTCAAACCTACCTTCGTCGTTCCGTTATGGGAGAATAAATTCACACAAATATAACTTTAGCTGCTTGGTAATTCATATAACATATTTTCGTCATGGCATTGTAATGCTTGTTTAAAATTGAAAATAAAATGTTTTAAACAGCATGTAACACTGCTGCATCATTGCGTACGTGTGAGCTACCACATTGTTCTTGGGCGTACAATGTTCGCAATTAAAGGAAAGTTTAAATTAAGTTTAACATATTTCAATGACAACCAAAGATTCCTTGTGTCTCATGTGAAATTTTTCTATGTGGTGTCTAGTCTATGGGATCATGGAATTAGTTCCACCTATGGCATAGATGGAACTTATTTAGTTTAAGCATATATGTAAGCATTTATTAACATTCTGAGCCTAAAAAAAGAAAATATTCTTGTCTGTTATCAATCCCAGTGTGTACAGCAATTTATACTAAATTCATGTTAGTTATCCACTTATTATATTTCAGAATTCATAAATTATACAAAAAATCCTAGATTGAAAATTAATTGATACAGTTAATTCTCTTAACATATTGTTCATAACTGCTGCGTTTTACTTTCGTCATTTTTAACGTCATTAATTTTTCGCAGTCCTGAGGTACTTAAAAATATACACTCTAAGTAGTTAATAATGTATGTTTATACTATTTATTTTTCCGGTCATAGTCTAATAGGGTTTCAAGCTTTTCTAGTAGCCCAGTCCTAAACATTGAATTGAAGATTTAAAAAAGTTTGTCAATATCGTATTCACAGTTTCCACTTTCATAAACACCGCGTATTAAACCAGGATTACTGGATTCAGAATAAACTCATAAATACTGATATTTACTCCGAAGCTAGGTAAGATGTTGACTTCTTTTTATTATTAAGTGAAGCACTTACTTTTTAATAGACAGGTATTCGAAGTTAGTAAGATGGCGTAAAACGTGGTGATAAAACGACAACCAAAATAATTTGTTTAGACTGTTTGATACTTCTGAAAGTAATTAAATCTTTCCTACTCCCAAAGAGGTCTTTAATTTATTCTACGCGTCAGTTCCGCAACGAAGGAAGTGCAAAATGTTTTGTGCGCTTCCTGTGATTACGCTGAAAGCTTCGTCCTTGGTGTAAATTGAAAACGTCTTGTCTTTCGTTCTCTCTCCTCCCAGAGGCTCCGCCCCTCTCTAGCGGGCCCCATTGTGGGCGATCTAACCAGCTGCGCAAGATAAATGACGGAGAAAATTTTCTTCTGTATCAGTTTCTCCTTGGTGGTTAAAAGACTGCGTGTTGTGTTGTGCTGTGCTGTGATGCGCTGTGCAGAAATTCTGGGCGGAGAACGTGAAAACATTGCCGATGAATTATGTCGTGGAGAAATCCGTAAATAATGGTCTCCCCGCCTTGTGTAAGTGATCAATGGGAAACCAAATTGATAACCAACATTATCTCTTTAAACGTTCGCTCATACGTTATAACATACTTGCGCGATACTTCCTGGTAGGTATAAAAACATAAGTTCCTAGCAGGCACGATGAACTGTCAGTGTTGCTGCAATAACGACCAAAATAATTTATGTTTCATCTATTAAGTATTTATGTATTTCTTTTCTTGTAGATAAATTAATAGGTTATGAAAAATGCCAAAGTAAAAGTTAAAAGAAAAAATTAAACGTCTCTGAATGTGAATATTAGTCGAAGGTATAGCACAATACATAAAAAATATTTATTACAAATATATATCCATTAACATTCAAAACAAAGAAAGTTTTACTGTATTTTTTGTGATTATCTCGAAAAACGTATTTCATGTATGCGTAAATAACCATAGCCATGTGTTCTACAAAGTTTCTTGTAGTCATACAAACTGTTTCTTGGCAACTGGTTTCCAAAGTAATCTTTTTTTAACCAAGAACCAAATACAAAATTACTACACACTTTTTTTAGGAGTATGTGGCAGAATGTATGTTACGGTGAAAGACAATTTTGCAAGCATAAACCTACTATTAATAACCTGAAATGTGCCATTTCTCAGAATAGGTCTGAAAAAATATTTTTCGGCGGGACTGCAACCATAACGAAAATTTGAACGTGTTTTTGCGTGTTGATTTTTTTTTACCCTCCCGGCCAGGTGGCTCTTTTGGCAATAATATTTAGGTGTCGCGGCGAGCCAGCGAGAGGCCGGTGTTTGCTTTGCGCAGTCTGGTCCGGGAATGAAGCGGGGCGGAAGGATATGTGTCACCACGCCGTAAACCATCCACGCACTAGCTTCAACTCGCGTTCGCGTCGTGTGTTTGAACCAGTCCCGTCCTAAAAATAAATAACGTACGTATTTTGGGCAGAGCCACCTAGCTATACTATCAAGTGAACTTTATCTACCAGCAGAATGGATCGCGCGGTTACATTATTTAGATGCGGAATTTCCACAGATGTTTTAGTTTCTCACAAAAAAATAGTTCCTTAGAAAGACTGTAACTATACTTATTTTTTAAATTAAACTAGGTTCTTTATTGTAGTGAAGAAGTGTTTTCATTCGGGTTTTCTGGGTATAATTTAATATGACGTTACATAAACCTAAAATTATATATACACACTGAAAACTAATTTTATAAGTCCCTGGTTGTAGGGTTTACTCATGAATGACAGTACTTCCGAGCATCTGAGGTCCAGTACTCAGAAACAGAAGGGGAAAAAAATTATAGATCGGGAAAACACGCTCACTTTCGTGTTGCTTCAGGGGTTGGATCACAGTCTACACGAAGGACACCGAGCCAATGAAAAATACTCAGCAAAAGAAGTATCGAACTACAAGCATCCCAGATAACAGGTGTCGCGAGTCAGCAGCCAATGAGCAGGTGTAATTTGCCCGAGTACATAGAGTATCGAGGAGTATATATATAACCGTGAAACTTTCCAGTCTCTGCGTATAATGTATTATTCATTACTTACCTTTTTTATTTTTTATTCGTGTAACGTTTCTTGTAATTTCTCGTGGTGTAGTGACACTAATTATGTGCATCACAAAAGCAACTCAAAGCTAGTATTCGATTATTTAGCGGTATGGGTCGCTGAAGATTGCGCAGGGATTGGTTTTCCCTCCAAAATGGTTTTCCCATCATCTGTCCAGGAGACAGCTGCTGCAGTTACCTGTACCGTAGTTGCCTTATTCCGCACCCTTCACAATGTTGTCCAGTAATTGGCATCTGGCTGAGGTTATTGCTGTTAGCACAACAGCGTCAATATTACTTGTTAAGCTCACGTGCAGGTTGTCAAAGCAGTTGTACGAGTAACTTATTTTCTAAAATAAAAACTCCGTTGCACGTGTAGTGAATGATTGTAATTTCTACATTTTTTTGAGAATTGCAAACAAAAATACACATTTCAGTCGAAGACGTTGACGCTGTTCAAAATAGCCTAGTAATATATTTTTTTTTGTATTTTATATAACGTTATTTAAATACTTAAAAATGTGTCATTTATGTTACTTCTGAATGGTTTTTCGCCATCTAGTGGCATATATTTGGACAAAATCCAATTGATTTTTGTGTTACGTTGACCATTCCCTTCAATTGCAATTATATTTACTGTAAAGCTTAAGAGTATTTTAATACAGTTCAAAGTTAATTCGTTTGAGTGCAGAACGTACAAAGCGTGGCCTAGATGGAGTCTCGCGTAAAACTTACCAATAATTTTCTATAAACTTTAAATAATTTAATGCTCTGTCCACATCTAATTAGACGTGGCTTTGTTACAAAACTGTGGCCTAATCAGCAATATTTTTTTAATGGTTTTGAAATTAAAATTATGTGCGAATTTGAGTGTTTTCGTAATTTCTTTCGTTATTTTGCATTACTGTTATCGAAAAATTAAACGATAGTTCAAAGAATGGTAGTTTTTGCCAGTGCAAAAAAATTACCATATCTGCAAAGATGTCCAGGGGATCGGGGAAAATATAAAAACAATTGGTTTTCTCACACGAGAAAGTACTATAAATCATTTTTAATACTTGGGTCTGATATAGATTATTTAGCTCAAATAATTTGATATTTTCTTCTTTCTTACCTTGGTAATATAATTGATGAAGACAAATTAATTTAATTATAAATGTTGTAGAATTTATAGTGCCAGAAGTAAGGAATTGAATTTGTCTGTTATGTTTAGTGAGCACAAATAACATGGTCATTTCTAGGAGTTTCAGGGTTTGTTTGCCATATATATTTTTTTTAATGCCTTCGAATATCCAGTCTTTTCTACAAACTAATCAATACTTTTAATTGGAAAAGTTATAACCCGCCGCCCATCCTCGTCCTTTTCTCTTGTACTTTCACGTTCCTACTCGCGGATTACAAAGATAACTTTTAAAAAAAATTTCTTCCATCAAAAATAAAATGCCAGCTTTCCTTATGAGATTTTTACCATATAATTGTATGTTTTATCTCAGAGCTGAGAGTGAAGATTCGTACTGACTTTTGAATACCTAAACCTTTGACCTCGGCATACTGTGCACCTTTTGCTCAGCAAACTCCGACCAAATGTTCTTTATGATTTTAGTATTTGTTTTGAAAGCTTTGTGCTGCTATCGAACATTATTATTATTTTTATAGTTAGAGTAAATTTGAATTAATTAAAAGAACTAGATCTTTAACACTTAATTGTGTTTTCATAGTTTCAGTAGAACTGCATAAAATCAATTTCCAATGTAAAAGTTTCCAAAATCAAAATGTCCAAATGATTAGTTTTTAAATCGTAAGTGAAATTTATTTAACATGATACAGTTAAATTTTTGCTCTTTTGTTCCTCTCTGACAGAACTGAAGCCCTTATTATCCTGATTTTTCACTTAGACAATTTAAAAGGTTTTCACAAAATAAAATAAAAATAACCAATTTAAAATAGATACAAATAATTGCTCATTTTTTATCATTCTAATTCAAATTTAAAGTCCCTACCATTTGAAGGAAAATAATTCTCCCAAATACCCAAGGAGATATCAAAAAAAATCCCACAAATCTGGAATGTGTTATGAAAATTCAAAAAAAAATATTGATTTCTAATTTTATGGCTTATGGTAATCATTCCCTGCAAATTCAGGGACTTTTTCCTCACTGCAACAGCCGAGATCTTCTCCAGTTTCTCTCAGTGGTGTTGCGTCTGATGCCTCGCGGCTGACAACTTGTAAAGCTTAAATTAGTTAAATAGTATTTGAGATGATTTTTTTTTTCAGAAACACCACAACTGGGTCACAGTTGAAAGTGCACTGTGCCAAACATGTTTCTCGAACCGAGGAGACATGGATACAAAATGAATGATAATACACTGTCGTACTTGCATTGCCATTCTCCTGTCTGTAGTGAATTTACTAACATTCAAAACACTTTCGCTGCATTATAATTTAAGAACATGTTTGATCGATTATTTTTTTTAAAACATATCGGAGAACACACGTGACGTTAAGTACATCAAGTTCCAGAAGAAATAGACGATTCGAAACCTGCCTGCACACGTGTGCCGTGCTGAAGGGAATTTTTTTTTTAATTTGAAGCTAGCCTAAGACTTTCCGGTCCTGGTAAGCCAGGCTTCTCGACCGCGCTATTGGGGAAATCGACAGCCGCCCGTCAGGTGTGCCGGCGTCGAAGCCAAGAGCCCTTCACCGCCCGAAGAACTCCGAGCCAGAGTGTTGGCTCTCCTGCCAGCCGGGCCACTTCCCCCCCCCCCCCCCCCAAATCACCCCCCTTACCAACGGCACGCACTCTGCCCGAGTCTCCGTTACCACACTCGATAACCCCGGGAGCACAGGCAGGGACGTAATCAGAGGCATGTGCCCAGGGCGCGCACAATTTCGGGATAAACTTTACCATTAGACATTTACTTGAGTATCGTGGTGTTAGAACAACAACAAAAATTGGTTGTCTGTAAAGTCGATTTACGGACGATAGTTTAACGTGACAACGTCATAAGAAAACATTGATGAAATGATTGCATACTTTATGAATAAAATTGAATCATTTTTATTTTAATAATAAAAGAATAAATACTTGAAATTAAACTAGTAATCAGATTTTTTAAATGCAAGAATAATTAACCTTTATTGCCCAAATTGTTGTTGTAATAAGCAATGAAAACCACATTAACTTTTCACTTCACTTTATAAAGAGTCGAGTGGAAGAGAGATAGATGCGTCGCAAGCGTACAATGAGCGTGACGGGACACAGCGTAACGGAACAATGTGCGTAACGAGACACATTTTCGTGCGTGCAGCCGGCGTTCATCGATTTATTAGACGTTGTCACGTCAAAAAAGTCGGAGGGCATATTAACTTAGTTATTTGTATTGATATACATATATCTTCAGATATTTTTTTAAAAAAATGGCTTACTGTTCAACTTTTGATGTATTATAAATTAAATAACTGGAAATATATTTTTTTCTTTACCATCTAAGTTGAATCAAAAATATTTTAAATTGTGTTTTTGGTAAAGGTTTTGGTTTGGTTTATTTTTTTTTTTAAAAAAAAGGGGGGGGGGGGTTAACGCCAAATTTAGTTCTTGCCCCGGGTGGAAACTAGTCCATTTACGTCCCTGATCTTAGGTTACAGTTGCGTAACCGGATCAACCCAAAACCCGCACATCGACCGCGCGTGATTCTAGCGCTGGCGTCATCAGGTTGGCGGTAACGGCGATAGATAAATGCTAGCTAACAAGTAGTGAAATGTACACCAGTGTGCAGATAGTCTATACTGATGAGCAGATGTACGAGTGACACTCGACGCGACACAAACACATCAGAGAGTGAACATTGCATATTCAGCATAAAGTGACGTGTTTTTGAAGCGCGTGCGGTCTCTATTTTGGGAACGAAACGGCCAGCCATTCTTGTTAATCTTCCCAAGTCGATTATTATTTACCTACAGTGTGGAGTAACAGTATTAGCAATATTGGATGGTTATGGGTGCACCATTTCTGTTCCCTTAACAATGTACTTCCTCTCGGAGCACCCATGCCGTAATGGAACTATAACCCACGCTCTTGTCAGCAGTCAGGAACGCTGGCCATTAGACGAACCATGTTGACGCGAAAATTGTCAGCTGTAGTGCTATAGTCGGTCACACGCTTATATAGCGAACACTGTTGCCAAATTGATTCTCTCCAGGTTTTTAAAATTAAAAGTCTTATTTTGTATACCCTCGTTAATAATAATAAGTTTTAATATATTTTTTATAAATAATATATCTTGATTTTTTTCTAAGAAGGTAAAATAGTGTAGTAATTCTGATCAGAAGATAATAATTAAATGCTAAACACCAATTATTATTTCACTATTAATAACAAGGCATTCCATGAAAGTATGTGCAATGCTTAAAACAGCCAAACTTCTTTAAATGTAATGATATAAACAAAATGTTGAAAAAAATTTTTGAAACCAAGATGGCGTCTTTCGATTACATTTCCTTAGAAATAAAAAACTGAAATCATACAAATGATGCTCTTAATTAAATACACCACGAACATTTATTTCCACAATTCCCATTTCAAATTTTATCTTACAAAACACAATTTTTCCGAGACGTTAAAATAATTTTCATTACATTAAAAAGTTGTGTCTGAAACGTTTGCGCTCCATGGCGTGCATCTTGTAACAGAACTCACGGAAATAAGGGCAGCACTAATAGCAGAAATCGTGCATTGGAAAGAGAAATTAAATGCCCATTTAAATAAACACTGCAATCTAAGGATGCTATAGCAATCGTAACTATGTTTCTCAACACACGAGGTTCTTTTTCCAAAGCTCAAATTTCTTTGTTAAACGTACAGGTGCTCGCTTCTAGTCAGTTGTGATAATAACCTTGGTTGAATCAGACATTCTCTCGTGTTACACATGCAACCATTTTCCAACCTCATTTGAACGTTGTTATTTTATTCCGCCACGTAAAATGGTTATAGTTATACCCCACGCACGTAATGAGTGAATTAATTTATTCTAATATTGTATCCATTATTGATGTTTCCGTAACGAAATATTCTAATGAGTTCAGGAATGAGTAGGATTATAATTTTATCATCTGTATTTTCCATTTATAAAACAGATTTTATAGGTGGTTTTGATTAAATTACTGTTTATAAATATGATTAATTTAATCCTGCGAAAATAAAGGGCAAGACATAATATGGTCAAACAAATGCTGTAATGAGTACGCTACAATTTAAGGGGCAACTATTTTGGTGGTGGAACATAAAATTTTCTCGCCAAAATGCAAACATGTCAAGAATGTTGAACTCTAGTCCAACAGTGTAATCAACTTCAGGCTCAACTAAAAAAAATTACATGATCAAATAACACGTTTAAAATTTTTCAGGAACCCTTTGATCAACCAAATGTTCTTTGAGTTCAGGAAAAGATAACAAAAAAATATATAAATCAGTCACGCTATCTCGATCTCCAATGCCTTTAGAGCCCTAATTTAGAAGAAAAAACATCTCAAGCTAGTAACCAAAAAAATGTTAATTTGACTCACGATCTAGACCTATTTTTAATTAACATTTTTTTAAACATAAATATATGTGTTTTGTGCCTATACAAGTAGTATATGTAGTACTATTATAACAAGTTACGCGTGCATTGTATTTCCGTTTGCGTAATTAAAACAATGTGTTTTAAAGGAATTTCTGAAACTGGACTGCTATAATTTTAATGTCAGTGTACGAGAAAAATAAAATCCCCCACCCTTACCCTCAAGTATGATGAATTAATTTTTTTTCCTCGGTAATTAGTTGGTATTGTTTTCACGCCCTAGAATGGCATCAGGGTCCCGACTGCAACAGATGTCTCGGGTTTCCTTTCCCTGGCGGGTTCGTGGAAACTTCTCTCACCGGGTCCGGGACTGAGTGTTGCGTGGTGGATCCGCCCCCGCGGGGGGGGGGGGGGGGGGGGCGATGACTAGAGACCGGAAAAATTCGCTGCTTCAATGACCTTTAGGATGAACTCCAATATCCTTTACACACTCGGGAAAATGCCAACTGTTCATTGGCTGCTGATTTGTGTTTGTCGTCACGACTGGGTGGCCTGTGATTCGACACTTCTATGAGTGAGGGTCTCCAATTTGGCCCTCGGTCCTCCGGATTAACAGTGGACCGATGGCAGAAGCAGCACTAAGGTATAATTATTTGAATTTGTATCATAGCACGTAATGAACCGGCGAATTTTTCAGGTCTCTAGCGATGACAAACCACCGCCGCGGGCGTCACGCTGATGTGATCCCGGCATGACGCAGGCTGCGGCCAGCACGGCGAGCATGGTTCTCTTCTCCATCCGTCATAGGGACGTCGCGTCAACGGTAAGACGCTTCGCCAGTAAAAACGAGCATGCGCTGAAAAAAAAAATTCGCAAAGGCGTCGTCACTGTGACACGCGTGCCGTTACGTATAAGATGTTCATTTAACCCCCGTCACACAGCCGACGTAAGTGTCTTTCTTTCATTTAGCACTGGAAATAATAATATTCTTTCGAACGTGCTCAATAATATTTTTTTCGTCAAAATCAACGTTCTGCCTCGATCCTATACACTCAGAAATGATGCAGACACGATACATGATGGATACAAAAAAAAAAGTTATGTTGGTATCTGAACAAACTTCGAAACTACTCGTCTCCGTAAATAGTCACGTGGCATGAATCTATAGTATTGTTTGTTTCGTGTGAATGAGTCACGTTGATTCTTATTTTCTCATGTTTTTTATACCACTCAATACTCATTTCGCAAAAAATATGCCGTATGAAAAGAGTAATCTACAGGCAAGCAAATTTTTTAACAAGATAACGCCACATTAGTTGATTATTCTTGACCAAATTAGTGTAAAACACATGCAAGCGTGTCCTTTACGTCATTTCTAAAACAGCGAAATTTTTCTTTGGCTTTCCTTTAGAAATAACATTTCCTGCTGTAAAACTAAAATACGAGAACTTAGAAGGTTGAAAATACCCTAGAATACCGCTGGTTAAATACCGAGCAGTCTGCTGGTTACTTTAACACCCTTATTTAATGTCGTGTACGCTGCGGTGACAGAATGTCCAAGTCCTAACTCGGACTTAGAATAATTTCTCCAATGCCTGCTGCAGTGATTCGCCTGTATAGTTTTCTATCAGCCTCGTCACACTGAAAAATAATTCCGTCGCCAAACTTAACGCGGAGACTCTGCGTCATCCCAGTCCTGAGTGTTCCGACGGCGATCGGGCAGCATAACGACATATGGCGAGTTGGAGCGTTCTTCTTCGGTGAGCGACTGCACTTCAGCAGTCTAAACAGCGGGGTTATACACTCGTATGGACTGCCGTTAAGGCAACCTAGAAGGTTCTATCAAAATCTTCTACAGCATCCTTCCACTGACGCCACAGCCGGTGTTGGCACTAGGGTCTTTTTTTTTTCTCGCTTGGGGACATTTTTTTTTCCTCAGCCGCATCGCGGGTTGCCTACTCCACAGTTTCCCTTAACGGCGCACTAAGACAATAGCTAGTAACACAGTAAAATACACATCCGGGCAAAAATATAAAGCGTGTGGAGGGGGGGGGGGGGTTACCGGAGGGCATAACATTTTCATGCGAAATACTCAGTAATATCTCGAAAAAAAAATGTTTTTCGTGTATGCAAAAAAAAATAAGTATAGCAATGTGTTGAACAAAGTTACAAGTTCTTGTAATGTTAAAAACTATTTCTTGGCACTGCTTTCCAAAGGGATCTTTTTTAAAAGGCACAGGGAAAAAAAAAATTTTTTTTCCAGTGTGTATGCCTGTTGGTAGTATCCACGCCGCTCGGGGCCATACACTCCCTTGCGCTCCCCGGCGACTTCTCTCGCCTCCAGCAGTCCGTCGACGTCATCGACACACGGGGTGATGGAGTTGAGTTTGGGGGGAGGAGGGGGGTTGTGAGTTACGCTGCGGCGCGTGACCCGCAGCTTGCTGCGTCGGATTACGGCGCCCGCTCTCCCGCGCGAGGGGCTGTCCGCTGATCCCAGCGACGCCTCGCCGCGACCTGGCTCCTCCGATGACAGGGACCGGGGTTGTGTCTCACAGCAACCTGCTGCATACACCGATATCACATCAAGTAATACAAGCTCGTGTGGATGCTTGTGAGGCCCGTTCTACAATGGCACGGAAACGTATCAAACATCAACCAACGAGATTGCATTTCAAAGGTAATGAAATATTAATTTAATTTTAAAAAATATATATTAAGCTTCAGAACTATAACAAGGGCATAATTTACGTATATAATAATAAAGCACAGCATAATAATAGAACACTAGATATTCTAGTAATTGAAACCTTTTTTTTTAAATATAAAAAAAACATGGCTACCACCGCAGCCAAATTTCCTGCTTCTACTGGTCGCACGGAGCAACGTAAACGGAAGAGCTCAACATTGCCGAGCTTATCATTACGGGTCCGTCTCTGTCTGCGTGCTATTGTAGAATATATTTTCCGTGAGATCCGCCTACGTTTACATGGCATATAACAGGCCTAAGGAGGAGAGATAGTTACCTATAAGACTCTATATCAGTTACAACGGTTACCTACTTTTTATATAGTTAACTTTAAAAGATTTGGCATCGTTAAAGCATAGTACCTATACAACCTAGGGGAATTAATTATATTAATATTGACTGGTTGTTAAAAATACTTTGAAGTAATTGACGTTTAATATTGAATTAATGTTTAGAAATAAGTCAAACTTAACTAATTCTGCCCACTAGACACTATGACGCGTATCTTTACAAGTGAGATCTCTGCCGTAATTAACCTAATTTAATTTTTTTTTCAATGTTAACCGAAAAAAAGCTGTTATTGAACAAAACTTTTGAATAAACCAACATGACAAAATTTGGTTCCAATCTGTCCGCCTTAACTACAGTGACGTCACGAATGTTTACACGATTGATTAAAAAAGAGCTTTAAAAAATTAAGTTTATATATGAGTTACATCCAAATTTGCCACGGAAATAGAGTAGACAGTGAAAAACAAGTATTTGAATAAAGTTTTTGACTAATTGGTTAAGAAGCAGGTCTTATGCTTGTTACTATATGAAAGTGATCGAAATACAGATAACATTACTAATTTTTTTTTAAATTACCGAAATAAATTCCCCCTTCCATGCCTTCACATACTCCAGCCATTAACTTGGGTTATGCAAAGCCCCTCGCTTACAACCTCCCTCTCCCAACTCGACGATGTTGACGCCCATCCCTGTGCCTCTACCCTCTGGGTTGGCACCTGGAAAGAGCAACCAGAGTGGCTACCCCTACAATCGTATGCTATTTATTTTTAACTCTTAACAAATAGGTACTCAAAGGTAGTAAGTACCATGTAATCCATTTTCCCAAATCCCACTTGCAGTTCTTCGCGTGATGTTTGTTCGCGAACACACACAAGTTTGCAGGAGGTTACGAACACCCATCGGTGTCAACATAGAGATCTGTCGGATGTGAAACAAGTCACGCGAAACAGACTCGGGCCAGGAAGGAGGAGGTACGAAGCTTAAATTCCCTTTGAACTGGGAGGGGGAGGGTTGAAGGTGGGTAAGGGGAGGTTTCGTTGGCATTCCGGCGTGTTTTATACCGCCCGAATACCGCGACTCCCTCGCCGACGACGACGTCATCTGGGAACGTCAACAGACCTCCACCTCCCCCCCCTCCCCGTGTCTTGGCGGGACATCCTCGTGGCTGAGGACTAGACGATGAAGGCCCTGCTACGTCCTCGGACGAGACGTCATACGTGCTGTGTCGCAACGGTCGAGATGGTCAACTTATTCTCTTTGTTCGACCGTCAGAAGGCCGCCAGCAGGCTTGCGGGGCGTTTTGCGACGTTGCAAAAAGGCGCAGACCAACTCATATGTCCACCCCGATGCACGAAGGGGGTAAAAGAACACAAATATAGGATCACTGGAAATATATTCCACAAAACTAACGAAATAAAAACGGCACATTCATAAATGTTTTCATGTTTAAAATACACTTGTTATACGAAAATTAGACACCAAATTTAACATAGATTTCTTTAAGATAATGCTGAGCATGATCAATATACGCATAATTGTGTTTTAAACTACATTACTTGACGCGAATCACACGTATTTCGCTCACCCGCCGCTAGATTTCGCTGCTGGAGCAACTACATATGTCGACTATAGAATCGTTTGATTAACAAACCGAAATGTTAAACTATATAATGAAACGTCTACGATAAAGGAATTTTATTATAACACTGCCCATCTATCTAGTACATATTCACCAAACAGTTAAAACTATAAAATTTACCTTAAGCTTTGTGAATTTTCTTTCGGGCCATCCGTCATAGATGGCAGCACCGTGGTTGCACATTTCCGTTCCATACGACTATCGTTCCAGTCACGAAATTATTCCTACCAAATGCTGAATACCGAGAGATAAGATGATATACATGAGTAAATATGTTGGTTTGTTAAAACAGGCTCACTCGAAAAATTTCGCTGGGTGAAAATACAATTAGATACGATCACCCTGCCACCTATATCGAGTCGTGGACTTGGGCTCACCGCACAAGCACCAGTATTTGTTACAATTACAAGCACGTTCTGGGACCAGTCATCGAGCCGACACCGCCCCATTGCAGCAGAGCCTTAAGACTCGCGTCTCCTCGCGGTCTATACGCCCAAGCGACTCAGCGGCCGGGAACGCAGCAGCACATTTGGGACGTTTGGAACGCAGGTACTCCAAGACTTTATATGCTACACCCGCAACCTAAGCGTATTCCGAGTGTAAATAACCGTTCCCAAACTCTTACATGGGTCAAGGTTAGCCCATCAATTTTAGGGAACGGATATTGGTGTCCTATCCATAACCGATTTGTGCCCAAATTACTGCACATGAGAAAAGATCCCTTATTCAGAGAAATTTTTTTTTCGCTAGTTGATTTTTTTTTAATTCTAGCAGTATATAATAGTATGTCCGGCGGCTGAAGTCGGAGTGAAATGCCTGGTTCAGGTCCACCATCTTGGATTTTGACTTCATGGTGGCCATCTTGGATGACCTTGACCTTTGACCTTGACCTTAAAATTTTGCCCAAAATTGTCAAAAATGACTCGAATTTTGCCCAAAAAAGGCAAAATCCGTCAAAATTTCCAGTGTTTAGGAAACCATTTCACCAAAAATCTAAAAAATCAGAAAAAAAAATTTTATTTCAAGGAAAAAAATTCTCGTTTTTGTTCTCAAAATATGTCAGAAGCTAGAAATGTCCTTAAAGAGGTTTGAATTCCTCATTAAAAATACTCCAATATACTTCTGAGGACAGTTGACAACAAGCATTAGAATGTCATTGCCGGTATTTTGAATTAGTCAAGATCATCCAAGATGTCCGCCGTGACGTCACAATCCAAGATGGCGGACCAGCACCAGGCATCTCACTCCAACTCCAGTCGCCAGACATACTATTATTTACTACTCTTTGTGATGCTTGGATTTCATGAACAAGATTCGTCTGCGGAAGGAGGATTTCATAGTCCGTAGATTGCTAGATACACAGAGCCAGCCACTGGAATTGTATGACGACACGTAATTAATAGAAAATAACAATTTGTTCCTTACCGAACCAAGACTGCCATACACTTCTGTAATTATTGCAGACAAGGCTTAATTAGGTAGATTTCGGAGGAAGACTACCTGTTGTAGCCGTTACCATGGTGCCACTTCCGGAAAATTTTATAAAGGTTTTCGCTTCATGTTCCTTAGACACTAAAACCGTTGTCCACTCACGGGTTTATACATATGTGTGTATATATAACATTGTTTTATATATGTGTATAACATTGTTATATATATAACATTGTTATAGACATCAAACTGCCTAATTTTGAACAAATCACTTCAAAACTGTCACACAAAATATTTAATGGAAAATCTCTGTCTAGTTCTTTAATGGCCAGAATTCCACGAAAGGGGTTGAAATAGGTAAAGTTATTTGAAAAACAAAAAATCGTCATAACTCCCTTAATATGACAAATATCTCATCCATTTGACCGTATTATAACTCGTAGGAGTGTTAACCATAGTGAAAAACCAGGGAAAACTATTTTTTTTAGCAATTAGTGACTAGGTTTTCCATTAAATTACAAGTTGGCGTTATTGACGTAACGTTTGATAGTCAAACGATAGACAAACTGTGACCTAAAAACTGATTGAAAACGAGATGACATATCTCGGTTGCTAATAGTCAATGTCGGCGTGTTTTAGTTGTTTTTTTTCGTCAGGAAGTTCGCCCGGTCCACTGTCACGTGTGCGTGTGAACGTGTCGCTGCGTTCCTCCGCAGAGCATCAATTGCACGGGGGCGCACAGTGGGACAAATGACTGATATCCCTGGACAAAACCTAAATATTTAAATTGAAATTTTACTATAATTTATATGTTTTAGTGTTAGGTAATGTCCAGGGCATCTAAAACCACCGGAAATGGACCATTTGTTCCAACTGCTTTCTTGTGAGAAGCCTGCAAAGTAGCTCGTTTATACGGATTCCATATTTTTTCTTTCCTAACGTCACAAAAGTAGGATAATCCCATCTTCGTTAGCGGTATAAAACTGCAAGGAAATAGTATGGATATTAAACAACATACTGTCCTGATCTAGATGAGACCGAAAAACACAAAGAAATTTATATTAATCATTTTATATTTAATTTTTATGTGTGAGACGTTGAGTTCGGCATATATATATTCGTACGTTCTTAGACTTACAAAATTTGCCCCACTAGTCCCCACTTTAATTTTGCTATTGAAATATTCAGAAAACATTTCTTTATAACATACACAAAACTTACGTGCTACCTCTTGCTACTTTAGCAGTGAAGTGGGTCTGAGTGATAACGTGTGCGTCTCTGAGCGCGGCCCCAGGCAGGGAAGCCAGTGGCCGGACGGACTGGGAGTGCTGACCAAGGACTGAGGGAGATTTGACCTACGTAGCCAGTAGTTAGTGGGAGTTAGTCAACGCGTGTGTCTTGCATGCAGTGAACGCATCCTCAAAGTTATGTCGGTCACATTCACGCACTGCGAGATATACAATCTTCTCATGAAAAAGAAAAACGATACTTGGAACCTTCGGTATTTACATGTGTGTGGACATGTTGAAAATATACTTGACTTAAGCGACAAGAATGTAACTATCAGGCATTCGGTCTCAAGAATATGTTCGCGTGTTAGAAAAAAATGGAAACAACACTGCAGAAACGAAGAAAAATTTAATACTGCTTGCAACGAAAGGCTGGACAAGACCGTACGGTTCGAGAAGTCTGCTGCAGCGGAAAGCACTCACATGAAATCAGGTAAGCTACATTTTTTTACATGGATTACCACTACATCTTGTTTCGGTGTATAAGTCGTCTGTCGTTAAGTGAGCACTCCAAACAAAATAACTTAACGTTTGATATCGCACTTGTGTTTGAATGATTTACGGAATTATTCATCTTGATGCAAGCATATTAATTGTTTTAGTTGCATTTTTTGAGATTTCTTGTTTTTTCTTCAATTTTAATTTTGTAATTTTCATGGTACATATACCACCCAGAACTTTAAGTGAGTTTTGTAATATGAACCGAATTCTTTTAGTTCTTTATCATCAATTTAAAACCTGTACAGAAATCTTGGGAATGCTGCACCGCTCCCATCACCTTCAACGAAGATGCTGAACGAAGTATTAATTTTTAGTGACAATGTACAAATTCACAGAGAGACGAACGAACGATTTTAGCACAATGTCTCTTACATGAATCACATTTTAAATTCGCAGTTAGTACCATATAAATTTATATAACTTGAACATACAAACATTTAAAGATAGATAAGTTTCTGTAGACATTGCAGTCACCATCATGAGGGTGGATCTACCCTAATGATGGCGACTGCAATGTCAACCGAAACGTCGATGAATTATTCGCCTTGGACACGGCTAAAACCCAGAAGCCAAGCCTCTTCAGACAATGACCTCTAAAGACTAAAATGTTTATATACACATTTAAATTACCAGTGTATTTGAGCCGAAATACTAAGAAATTTAGAGCTTAAATATTTATGTTATTACTTAAAAATGGAGGGCCTATAGATGAGTATAAAAAAACTTAAATGAGTGTATCTTTTTTCTACACAGGAGGTCGCCCAACGAAGGATTTCGAGAGTAGCTGTATGCGCATCAAAAGAAGAAAAACGGAAGAAGTCAGAGCTACTACTTCAACTGCAGTTCTCACCTTCTCTGCTGGTATTAAGCTCCGTGCGGATGGTAGACATGAAGAAGCCAGGCTCGTAAATGAAGCACTTCATACGACACCAACACGTGCGGCAAAAATAGCTAAATCATGGAGGTCTACGCAGCAGTCTAAAGCAATTAAATGTTACTCTCCTCAGGAAGCGCTGTCTCTCATAATAGAGACTGACCTGTCCCGCACTTCATACCAGACACTTCGAATTCAGGCAAAGGAGAGAGGAGTAAACTTGTACCCATCCTATAAAATGATCCAAGATGCGAAGAAAGAATGTTACCCTTTAAAGGACATCATCATAACAGAACAGAAAGCCGAAATAAAATTGCAGGAGCTTCTTGATCTAACTTCAAAGCGGATTTTGTCCCTTCAAGTAAATGTGCTTGGTGCATTGCATAAACTGGTCAAAAATTTAGTGTTAATATCTAAGTAAGGATTTTATGGGAGTAACCAAATTATGTACAAACAGAAAGTGACTGAAAGTGATTTTGAAGACTGTAATTTATTGATGATCAGTGTTGTGCCTCTTCACATGTACTGTCATGAATTTAAAACTGGAAACAAAACAATAGTGTGGCAAAATCCGCGACCATCGACAACTAGATTCTGTCGACCATTAAAACTTGAATTCCGTAAAGAGACCACACAGGTTATAACAAGAGAGCAAGAACATATTGAGAGGCAAATTAAATCACTTATTCCATCTGAAATTTCACTACCTGGCTATGAAGGTATTTATGTGGAACACAACATGCTGCTAACTATGATTGATGGAAAAATCAGTTCAGCTATAACACAGACAGCATCCAGTCAACGTTGCAGTTTGTGTGGAGCGCTCCAAAACAACATGAATGACATCGATAACCTAGAAAAGAGAACAGTTAGCGAGAAAGCATTGGAGTATGGATTATCGACCCTTCACGCCTACATAAGATTTTTCGAGTGGCTGCTTCACGTGAGTTACAGACTGAACTTAAAAGTGTGGCATGTTAAAAAAGAACACAAACATTTGCTTGAAGAAAAGAAGTTTGCTGTGCAGTCTAGTTTTCGAAAAGAAATGGGCCTTCTTGTAGACATAGTTAAACAAGGTCATGGCACTACCAATGACGGCCATACTTCACGTCATTTTTTCGAAAACCCAATGTGTTCAGCATCGATTACAGGACTGTCAGAGAAACTGATAAAGAGATGCGACATAATACTGCGCACACTATCCTGTGGATATGCTGTCAGTGCCCTAGCTTTTCGGCAATATTCACTCGATACAGCGCGGCTTTATGTTCGTGACTACCCATGTTACCCCATGCCTCCTTCAGTGCATTAGGTTCTGATCCACGGCTCAAATGTCATTGAAGTCGCATTGCTCCCGATTGGAATGCTAAGCGAAGAGGCTCAGGAAGCTAGGAACAAAGACTTTCGCAGGTTCCGAGAGAGAGGTCGAAAAATGAGTAGAGAAGTGACTAACCAAGACCTCCTTAATATAATGCTTATATCATCTGATCCTGTGATTTCCTCTGTTACAACTCTTCCACCAAGAAAACTCAAAATAATGAAGCCAGAAGTTATTTCCTTACTTGAAACTCCTTCCTTATCTAACTCTTCTGTTTATAGCGGCAGTGATGATGATGATGATGATGATTAGGAAAATATTATTTAAAGACAAAGTATACATAATAACAGTGTATATTTTTATTTTAAACACAGTTTTTAATGTTTTACTAATCAGATTATTCTTATATTGTTAACTTATCACACCTATTATCGGAAACAATTATAATAAAAAATAGGAATTTCTTCGTACTGGGTACATATTGTAGTGTTAGTATGTTCATGCAGTGACAGGGATGTGGTAACAGTAATGATAAATTACATTATACCAGGTCAGAGGTTTTGTCCGGGAAACTCAGCCCTCTGCCCCACTGTGGGGCGGTCCGAGTCGCACCCCGCAGACCTTCAGCCGCGAGGACAGCGCGGGCACAAATCAAGAAGAAGCGCGGAGTTCCGGAGCAGGGGAAGGGGGGGTAGGCGCGGACGCGTCCGCCGCAGAGGCCGCCTCAAAACACACAAGCTCCGTGTTCACAGTCAGCAAACACGGCAGTCGGGTCCGCGGATGAAATTGAAACGTTCAGGGTCCGCTTCCGTTCCTGCCGTCGTTCTGCGCGGCCGTTTTCCCCACGAAAACTCCCTGCTGCGGCCAGCCAGGCGCAAACATTCCACATGCCAATTTCCAAATGGCAAATATTTACTCGGCGCAAAAACATGGAGGTAAAAAAAAGCGCAATTTTTTTTTTTCGTGTTAATAATTTTCCCATCTAGATATCAAAACATTTCTTTTATAGTTTATATTTTCCATCATTGTTTAAAAATACTTATTTGATGATAAAACTGACTAGTTTTCTTCCTGGTGATTTCCTTTCAAGTTGTTAAAACAAAACTTCTAGCATTAACCTTTATACGGCTACGGTTGGTTTTGCTAATCAGATTGTCTACAACTTCACGACACACACTAACACTTTCATGGCCTCTTCTCAGTTGAATTTATGGTCTTTTTTGTGATTTTCAGGCCAAACTTTACTGATGCGTTAGATTTTTTCACGGCATTATAATTATAGTGAACTTAGGTATTTGTAAATTATTACAAATTTCACCTTGAATAAATAAATAACACTGGTTACCACATGCAGGGAACTTAGTATATGTAAGGATACCTTCATAAATCTCCGGGATACTGAGTTTTTTTATTCAGGAAACGACGATCATATTAGAGCATTACAAAACCTCTAAATACTAGTCAAATACACAGTAAACATAGTTGAAAGTTCGTAAATGTAATTCTTACGAGTGTAGCAGTTTCAAGTGTGAGTTTCAGTTGGAATAACACTACTCTTTTAAATGCTATTCTGTTAAAAGTTAATTCGAACTAGTTTATATTATTAAATAACCCTTGGTTGTTCTACGTTATTCTTCTTTGACTTCATTTTCCTTCGATTCCCTATCTGTCGGCAATATGTTGCATTGCAGTTAACATGGGCTCTTTTGAATTCTCGCTATTGCATTTCATTCAAGAAGGCGTTAAACTACCGAACTACTTGTCCTAGTACGTTGTCAGTTGCAGCAGTTGAAACACAGGCTGTATTTAAGATTAATCTTGTGCAGTTGCTCAGGGGAGTGTATTGTCAAAGGTCGATTCCAAAAACATTTTTTTCCTGATCAGCTTAAGTACGCTAGAGATATAGAAGGGACTAGAGGTAATTAACTTTACAACCTGTACAGCCTCTTCTCCAGTCAGTTTAATGGAAAAAAAACGTGATCGAACTACTTACTTAATAAAACTCTAAACACTGGATGACAGCCATTGTACAACTTAAACCAATGGGTCAAGAAGCATGATATTTTGTGTTTGGAGTTCCTTATATAACGTAGGTGAGCAATTAGAAAGGATTTTTGAAATTCGCCCTCTAAGGGGGTTAAATAGTGGATGAAAGTTTGTCATTTTTTAAGTTAGACGTATAGAAATTGGTGTTTAGGCTTTTGTTTATAGATAAAAGCCAGTTGTATCCGCGTTTTTGGTAATCCATCAAAAATGAGGATCAAATACTTTCCCATCGGGACGCGGCTAGAATCACTATAAATAAAAAATCTTGTTTCAGAATACTTTGCCATGTTTATAGTTAATGTGGTACGATCATGAAATACATTCTTTATTTTTCTTCGGCGTTCACGAAGCAAGCATAAATGTTGGGTTTCACTAGGGGATGCACAACAACGCCGAAATACCACAACGCCGACAGCTAGAAAACTGCTGTGTACCACAACGCCGAATTACCACAACGCCGAAATACACTAACGCCGAAAAATGTCATTGCAGGACTGCCACAAAGGTTAGGTTAGGTTAGGTTAGGTTAGACTAGGTTAGGTTAGACTAGGTTAGGTTAGACTAGGTTAAGTTGGACTAGGTTAGGTTAGACTAGGTTAGGTTAGGTTAGGTTAGGCTATGTTAGGTTAGGCTAGGCTAGGATAGGCTAGGTTAAGTTAGGTTAGGTTATATTACGCTAGGTTAGGTTAGGTTAGGTAAGGTTAGGTTTGATTGTGGTATTTCGGCGTTAAGGTACATTTAAGAAACACACACAAATTCATTCAGTTGTTATTTCGGCGTTGTGGTACACAGCAGTTTTCTAGCTGTGGGCGTTGTGGTCAATTTTGACATTCGGCGTTATGGTATTTCGGCGTTGTGGAAACGACCCGTTTCACTATCATGGACACGCGTTGGTCATGGGCGCTTGGTTCCGCTTGAAGTCCGCCGCGATCTGAAGCGATTGCTCCAAGGAGGACTTCCCGGTAATAACCTCGTGTAACTGCCCTCGACCTCGGGCCAAATTACCCGAGCGGTGGGTTTCCCGCCCGACCCTCCGGCAAGCGACGGGCCCGTTAGCAGTTACACGTAATGAAAACGCTGGCACTCGGGGGAGTTCGAGGGAAATCGCTTTGTGAGACCATTCTCAGAGTTCGAACTAAAGACTGCTCGAGTGTAGATGTGCTGCCCGCCAAACTAATTTGACGTGAATCATCATTTGGTGCCAGATGTTTTTAATTGACGCCGCTTCCGAAATTACACTAAAAGGTATTTCAAAAATGCATCTTAAAGGATGTCAGCCAATTTTTTTGGCCCTCTGAATAGTTGCAAGAACCCTTACGGAATCACCGATACATTCTTTCGTGCATCCGTGTGGACTTTAAGAGGTTTGTAACGCTCCCTTTAAAATAAATGTGATGATATTATTTTGTTAGTTGAACCAGCCACTTGCTGTCTACATTCTTTTATGTGTTTATCGTTATGAATTTATCAATTCGAAACAGGTATAAATTTAAAAAAAAATTGTTTGGAAATTCATCGCTGAGAATCTGTAAACACAAACAAATGACCCCCGAAAATGTATTTTTTTTTATTCACCATGTTGTGTTTACGTTGAAATAATTAGGGCATCGACCATTTCACAAGTTTCTCACTAAGTAACGCCTTAAGTTAAGGCTGCACCCTTAGTTATTCGGAAACTATATATGATTTCTCTAAGGCTTTTTTTTGTATTTACGCAATATCTCCCTTAATAATTAATCAAAATTAATGGTTTTAATGACCAAAAAGAAACAAATAGTTAAAAATTACTGTTTTCGTTAATAAATATTTTATAAACAATTTTACAAATATCCCTTTTTTGTCATAAAGGCAGTGCCATTTAAAGAGGGCGCCATCTATTGACAATCTGTTTAACTAACATGCACAGCAGCTGTTGGATTTTATTTTAGATTTTTTTTCGCTAGCGTAGTCTATCGCGCAAATAAACCAATTTAAATTTACGTTAAGTTTTACTTTCCCTGACCTCAATAACACTGATCAGCTGATTTTTTTTTCTCGAAGGTTTCTGTATGACAGTACGCCATATATCCTTTAATACTTCATCTAAATTAATAATTAATACATTATTTTAGTGTTTGAAACGTTACGTTATACTTCTCCTAACCTCAATAACATTGATCCGCATCAGCACCAGCAAAGATAAAACAGACATTTATTGCCAGGATTATTCTTATTTATATTTTTTTTCTGTGTTTCAGGATTACTACGAGGGGTGTCACACTGATTTTGATTTTGACTTAATTAGTAACATGGCAAAGTTGGCACACACCAACTCCCTAACTTCTTACATACATGGGTATAATCGAGGAAGAATTAAGATCCTACCGTTAATATCATGGGTTAATATAGTACAGCTTTTTTTTTTACAAAACGCCCGGACTCGCAGAAAACGTGCAGGGCCGCAGTTCTGTCTCTCTCCGCCAGGGTCGCTAGCTGCTACGCGATCCTGACCATCAGCCCCCTGTTATTGGCTCGCACTAAAGTCACTAAAGTGTCCTTCGACTCTTCCATATTCCTGCGCAGTCTTATTGCCACTGCTTCAGTACGAAATGGAATTTTAATACCTATTCATTTTATATCTACTGTGTCTTCTGAACCTTTTTTCCGTCTCTTTCGATGAACAAGATTGCGGAATTTCCTCCAGACAGCGAACACTTGTAAAATACTAATGTTCACATTATTTGACTCTACGAGCGCCAAAAAATCGATAACAGTTACTTTCGGGTGTTTTCATATAATGGGCACATTTCAATGGCATGTTGAGTTTGTACGTCATCACAAGTGCGTATGAGTGGAAAACTATTTTTTGCGCTAAGTTCTGTTTGTATGTGTGTGTGTGTGCTCGCTGTTTTTATATATCTCCATTATTTACTATTATGATTATTTAATTACGTGTAACTGCTTTTTAGTTTTTTAATTAATTTACTTTTCAATAAATTTTAAGTAAGTTACTTAAATAGTATTATCATAAGTCGTATTTAATTTATTTTCTTTGTAATCTTTTTTCCCTTATTAATTTTCTGTTATTTTTAATCTTCCCACTAATTTTCTAGCTCTTTTTAACCGACATTTTGCTTTATTTACACTCTTTTTTTTATTGTTCGAAAAAACACATATTTTTTCTGTGCGATAAAAATATTATGTAAAATTGGACAAACAAAAAGGGCCGGAAGTGGCCACATTGGTTCAACATTTTTTCATAACAAATTTTTAACGAGGTACATTGAAAATGTGCCTTTGTTAAAGCAGATATTATCCATTAGGAGATTTTCAAAGAGCATGACGTAGTGTCTGTCGTCAGTATTATTACAGTTATAGTCATTCCCAAAATATGTGTTCAGTACTAAATGCCAATGACTTCACATGAATAAACTATTTGTAGCAACCAGTCACTATTAACTTCAGGAATTCTACTAAATTAAATGCTATCATTAAACGACGTAGAAATTTCGAGAGAGGAAAAAAAGAGGAGAAAAATTGTATTTATTAAAAACGTTTGTAACCGAGATGGCGTGTTTGGTTTCGAATCTCTCCCCTTTAACTCGTTCGACTGATGCCTGTGGAGGGAAAAAAGGGGGGTGCGGGGGAATGACGGTGTGAAGTGGCGTGCGCGTGATAATAAACCGCAAGGAAACGAGGAAACAAGCTGTTGGTGCGCTCCCCTCAGGATGTGTTGCCCTGGGGGAGGAGGGGGAGTTCATCCGGCGAAGGGAGCAACTTCCGAGCTCGTCCGGAGCGCGGCGCGCGCCAACAACCGAACCCCCCCCCCCCCCCCGCCCCCCCGCTCACCGCTCCAGGCGGCGACACGCGTCACGTGTCGCCGTGTCCGCCGCACGCGTCGCGCTGGGAACAAACGAGAGGGGAAAACCACGTCGAGGACACGTGTCTGCAATGCCATGTCCGTGCGCCCTGCGCGCGGAGGCGGGTGTTCCGAAATGCGAGCCAGGACTCGTGGCATTCGATAAAAATATAAATGGAGCCGACGGTGTGCGTGCGACATACTCAAGCCCTGGGCACCAGGCGAGTTTCAGGACACTTTTTTTACACGCTTTATATTAGCTTTACCTGTATGTTTGTTTGTATGTTTGTAACCGACTCCTTTGGGTGCGATTTCGACCCACTTTAAACGGACAGATTTAATCTAAACTTCGTACACTTATCAAGGACCGGCGACAATACCGTAATTTAATAAGTTTATCTCATTGTCCTGATTAGGATCGACAGGATTAAGTAATTTCCTCACCCAGCCTCTGTGTGAGAGCAAGTGAGACAACCGTGCAGTGTCGGCGCATGCGTACCGTCTACCTACTTTCCAGCTCGAGCACTCGCGGTATTAGTATTATTAACGCGTGGGTTTACCCCGATAAGATAGGAGAAAACAATTCGACGACTTCATAGGATTCATTGTAAACACAGCCGTTGCCACGGTCAACGTTTTATCAGTCTTTAGATTATTTTTGAAGTGAAACTTCTTTGCTGAGGGGGCTACAATTTTCTAGCATTACGAAAATGTCCGATCGCACGAGGGGAATAGCTAGGTAGGTGATGGGGGAACCGGTAGAGTAGGAGAGTGCGTCAGCGCCGACGCCGCTTCAACGCATGCACTAGCGGTTGAGAGGGAAGACGGCATAGGTAAGGTTGGGATAGGTTCGTAGCGTAACATGCTATATGCTTGTTGTAACGGCCCGATGAGGAGACGGCAGGGGACGCAGCAGTGATGTTACGGAATTCTCGTAACGCTGGCTGCTTGTGTTTGTCTACTCCTCAGTTTTCGTAACGGCTTACGATTGACGCTGCCGTGTTTCTCTTATTTTATTTAAAGAATCTACAACGTGTTTATTCGTGTGGAAAAGAGTTATTGATTTGAACAATTAACTCTACAAGTATCGTTCATTTTTATGTGAATAGTGTGATTGAAAATCTAAATAATTTATCTCTATGTGTACCTAATAAGCAAGAAGTTTCACCTGTCGTGCGTGGACTCCACTCTCGCAATTTTTTACGTGTGTGTTTACCCTGATAAGATAGGAAATTTCAAGTCTGTAGCTCATAGGATTCATTGTAAACCTTTAAAAGTTATGCGATACACAGTCATGGTCTCAATAACGTTTGGAGTCTTTAGATTTTTTTTTACTGTTGAGTTTTATAATTTCAAAGTCTAATAGTAGTGAGAGTGTCCGATACAATTATCTGCCCCGGATCCTTAGTTGCTCTCGACGGCCCTGCAAGGACGTGAGCCTTCGAGCGGTTCCGGCTCACCTCGCGCTTCGTGGCGCAAAGCGAAAGACAACCACTGGCTGCGAAGATTTTGGCGGAAACGATGCGATATTTAAGTTCACGGGGTTCAGAGAATAGTAAAAATATAGATTTAGTGAGTGCGAATGTGAAACCTTACTTGACCGTTGTCTGATAAACCATCTGGTCTTCCGAAGTTCAGCAGCATCGTACACCATGAAAAAAAAAAATTGTTTGTACTTTTACATGGATAGTCCTTGGGAACTCAGTTGCCAACGACGTAACTTGTGAAAATTGCAAGTTAGCGCTTTGTACCACTTGCAATTTTTTTTTACCATTTCCAAATGTTTTATTTGCTACTGGAACTACTGTATTTTATTTCTTTCAATTTACTCGACGTATTCACGTTTAAAAAACTTGAGTTAGTGTCTCTAAAAAGCCTACAGAATTCTTTTCTTTTTTTGACTTCATATTTGTAGAGTGTGCGAGAGCTCGGACAGGAATTTCCCGCGCAAACCCGCAGTCTGGAGAGGCCGATATCAGATCGATGCCCCTGAAGGCATTGACAAGGCCGGTCACGTTATCCCCCAGAGTGTAATCTGGATTAGTTTTTAATTCCGGGAAAGCGAAAGAGGGGAGAAAAAAAATTCTTCTTTGTTTCCCCCAGAAGCTCGACGGCGGGCGATAAATTACATAATCTGATTTTGCATTGCAGATTAATCGGGAGCTGAGAGTGTAGGATCGCTTCCTGATCCCCGCATTAGCGCGGCGGGCGCCCTTCTCTCGCGCGTGAGAGGAAGCGCGAACAAGTGTTTCAACGACGAGAGAGTGCAGTTACGCCCCTGCGCCGGACTCCCCGCGTGGCGAGTGTGCAGATACTGCGTGAACGGGCGGGCTGCTACTTCTTCCGTGCGTGCCTGCAGACACGTGACACGTTCACTTGCCCATTAAGCAATTACAGATTGTATTAAATCCAAACAACGGGAAACAAACCATTTTATAAACATATCCATAGCAACAAAACTCAAACTGTACGTAAAAATTGTAAATATTGTAATTAGTTGCCAAGATATAGATTTTAATGCTACAAGAAAAATAATGTACAATTGAACAACATATAACTATGTTTTTTTGGGGAAAATATCTACTTAATAAAACTCTATCACTGACTGACTAATAGACAACGTACAGCCTAAACCAATCGACATAAATATTGTAAATTTGGAGGAAATATTCTTTGAGTACCCTAGGGGTGCACCAAGAAAGGATTTTTTTAAAAAAAAATTCCTTTCTTAAAAAGGTGGAAAGAGCTGGTAAAGTTTGTATGAAGCAAAATATCACTAAGGACATACTCGTCACGAATTCTACGGAACTGTAAGACCTACAGATTTGAAATTTGGCCCGTAAATTCCTTTTATTAAATAGACATAGATATAGAAAGTACTTTACGATACTCAGCTCCCAAGGGTGATTGCGGGGGCATTAAATATCAAAGATTCCCTATTTTTCAATGCATTTTTGGTGCTTTATTCGTCTCCGTGGCAACGGATTTTGCACTGTTGACGCCTTCCGCGTCCTGGCGAATTTTGAATTATTTTCTCTCTTTCAGATCTTAATCAGCTACCAAGGAGGATTGCGGGGGTGTTAAAGATTAAAAATTTCCCGTCTTTCAAATGTATTTCCTGCAGACTTGAAATTCAGCTAGGATGTTCTTTATATTACGTAGACATTAACTGAACACGTGGTTTTCCTAAAATCAGCCACTAAGACAGTTTTCAGGGGCGTTAAATGATAATAAAATTTCCTGACTTTCAACGTTTATTCAAGAACGATGTACAATGATTAAATTTTTTTTTCTAAGAGAAAACAAAGTTGTTTAGGTAGTTATTGTGTTGGTACTACCAGATATTTATTTCATGCTTGGCCTGCCGTCCGTCTTACTGGCAGGACGACAACGCCAGGTTTCCACACGGAAATCTCGGAGCGGTTTAGAATGAGTCTCTGGTGTACTTGCTGCAGAAGACGTCGCCCTCGCTGGGAAGAAGGAATTGGGGGGGGGGGGGAAGTGAGGCGGGACAGGGACTGCTTCTCGCTGGGCTGCAACTTCACTCGCCGCATTACGACTGGCGACCACGAAGGCGCCTTCACGGAGTAATTGCCGGGCCGAGGAACGTCCGCGGAAACATTGTAATCAAAGACGGTATATCTCTGCGATCCGTCGAGGTAAAGCCAGGTGTGAACTCGCTTCTGGCGCACAGTTTTACTTTTTTTTTTTTTTTTGCTTCTCGCCCCGGCGCGTCCACTCAGCAGGGTAAAATAAGGGTGAAGCGGAAGGGGGGGAAGAAGGGTTCGATCCGAGCACCAATGGGCGCTGGGACTGCAGATTTATGACACCTTATTACGGCTCTCTCTCTCTCTCTGTGCTTTCTGGCTCCCGGCTACGTCCGCGTTTCAAATCTGCACGTAGCACGTTAACAACACTTCTTCGCGCGGCATTCCAAACATGCCATTACTTTCTCGGTTTCCAGGTCGCGCGTTTATCCTTACGCGTATCAACATATTTTTTTTTTTAATTTAAACTTTTCCCGTTTAATTGATAAGTACTTCGCTTGTAGTTGTCTGTAATGGCGAGTAACTGTTACCGTTTCCCAGGATTTGATCTTTCCGGTCATGCATTTCATAAAACTTGTATTTAACGTCTTGTTAGGCATTTTATGTATCAAAAAAAATTAAGTTCCCAAACATGTTACTATGGCAGCTAGCATCTTAGTTCCTGATTTTAGTTAACTTAAACAATGTTTCAAATACTATTTTACATATGATTACATTGAATTCGCAGTTACAATTAGTCCTGTCGTTAGGATATGACTTTGTGATGGTTTATTATGCTGATTAATGACAATAATTAACCATTACACTCGTACACACAGTCATATTTTAAGGACAGTACAGTGCACAATGCTTGCTTGAGAAGGATTGTTATACTCTAACCTTTTAAAACTGAAATTAATGACAGGCTCAATTAGGTATGATTATTAATCATCATACTTCATAAAACATTAATAGCACACATGATCTGTCATTTTTAACATACAAAATTTTTATTTACGGCTAAATGCAGAATATTTTTCACGTCATAGCAAAAAAAAAAAGAACGGGTGAACGAGGAGAGGCGGTATTTAAAATGCTGGGGAAATGTTTACGGTCCTGCAGCTAGTATTAAGATTAGCGCCGATTGAAGCGGCGGTTAGCTGCGTGGTTATGAACGAGGACTCTTGCGAGAGAACACTGCAAACAGCCGTCTGCCGAAATGGAGTAGATAGTAGTGGCGATGGCAAAAAAAAAATTAATTACCGCATGCGAGAGGAAACAAATTGTGCCAACAGACCCTCGCGTCACGTGCGCGTGTTTCATCGTGCTTAGGGTTGATGAAATTTCTGTCCTCCCGGAGGGGTTGGGAAAGAGGGGGAAAGGGAGGAGTGCTCGACTTTGGTGTGGGTGTTTAATCCGCGGCCAGCATGAGATGTATTTCATAACGCAAGGCTGTCGTGGGGTCCGGGGAAAACTGTGCCGAAGGCCTTTGGTTTCGCGGAGCCAGACGGTCACTGCTTCCAACACGAAGCTGAACACTCACTCTAACAGTCGCTGTTCATTTCGCAAGAAAGTATGTGGATGGTTCGCGTGATTTGCGTTTTATATATATATATATATTAATTCTGCCGCTCCTGTGATGTGTTGATTATAATTTGGGGTGAAATTAACAGAAAAGTAAACTTTTTAAATTGCTTCGCGTATCTATTCCACACTCCTGGAAAAGTACCCACAACCAATAATAGCTAAACGTGACGTCACAGCCACCCGCGCCTCCTTTTGGGATTCACCAGCTACTATTCTCACGTGGGCAATGTTCGCGTGAACTGCTCAGTGTTTCGTATTCGGGATATTTTACTTTTTTTCTGAAATGGTAAAAGTGTATAATTATTTAAAAAAAATTACATTGCAATCCAATATATATATTGATCATATTTTCAGGATAGTTATTCGTTCTTGAACTTAAAAAAAAACTTATTTGAACTGAAATTCAAAAAGGACCTATATTTCCATTACGAATATGCCTTATAACTATGTAAACATGTTTTGTGTTACGCTGATAATTTTTGACACAGCTATTTGAAAAAAAAATGTTGAAGTAAAACCCAAAATTAAATTACAAATAACACATAACAGCGTTTTCATAAAAAAAAATTAGTAGGTTCTCAGATAAACTTAATAATTTAAATGTTACAAGAAATTTATTATTTTTGAAATATATATCTGTAAATTCACGTGAACAATATATTCGATATCAAACTATATATTTTTTAAATGTATGTTTAATGTACTTCATTAGAATTATATTTTTTTAAAAAAGGTTTGGCTGTATCATTGATTTTTTTTTATTCTTGAACAGATTCAAGTGGAGTCGTGAGAAGTATAAACTGTCTCGTGTAAATCGCTGGTTTTTCACATGAACCGGCGGGTAAAATGGTCCGGAAACAATCGGTGTCGTGATAATCGCGCATCCCGGAGTCGGACGAACCCCGCGGATCTTTAGTGCGCCGTCTGCAGGCCCCCGCGCGCACGAAGTTCGAAGACGACCCTCCCACCGGGTCAGGGGAGAAGTTCTCGCGGTTCTCGTTAGGAGCGCTCGGGCGGACCCCACTTGGCGCCGCTAATGACCCCCGACCACCCCCTCGCGCGACCCATTCGCGATTGTCCCCTTGAGACACTCATCTCCGCGATAACAACCCCTCGCGACCCCTGGCTGACTCTCCCACACACCTCTGTGTCCGCGTGGCACCTCGCACTTCTCTGCTCGTTTATTACGTCCTTCCTCGAGTCATAATTTCTGTTCCTTACACTACATACAACAAAGATATCGTAACTCTGTACCACACTCAGCTATAGTTATGTGAAATACTTATTCTTTCGAGAAAATACTCAGTATTTCTTACGAAAACTACCATTCAAAACTTATTACTACGTACACTACCAAATTCGTTCTACCTTCTAGAGGTTATTTTAAGCTTTAGTCCAACACAAAATTTTATATTACCAATTGTTAGTGAAAGGAGTGAAATATAGTGTTTTATGAACAAAAAATGAATAACTATCTTAGTAGGCGTAATATGAAGTTCATTCTAAGTTTTTCAATGCTGAATGCATTGAATTAAAGATTTTTGAATCATTTTTCACTGCATGAAATATGAGGAAATGTTTAGTCAATTAATTTGGTTTAATGGATAACATATATCTTATGTACGTTAAGATCTCAAAAATGTCCAGACGTTTCCAGAACATTCCAGAATAAATAGGTTTTCCCAAATCTACCTGCGCCTGTCAACTGTGCCGAAATGTCTTTTTCAGAAAATTGCTCACTAGAGTGTCTTAACTTTTTTTAATGGGACACCAATTTCACACACTAATACATCCACAAAGTCGCATGCGCAAAAAAATGGTACCGCAGAGACCAGAGCAGGGAGGATTGTCGAAGCCGTTGTCACTGGCCGCGTGACGCAGAGCTGACAACAGAGCGACGGGCGCGACGCCGTGGACTACGCGACGCGAATAAAATTATTTTGAATTCAATTACGTTCGTCGGCGCGTCAAAATTAACGGGCGAAAAAAAAATTCCGATTAGAAATATTTTCTATTTCCTTTGCGCCACGTGCTTTCGTACGTGAATTACAAGAATATTTATAAATAGTATTATTTTTTTTGTCGTGCGGTATAAACCCGCTTTTCACAATAACACGAGATATCCTGCCGTGGCGCTGTTGTGATTCCCGCATGACACACACCAATCGCAAGGGAGTGGCAAAGGGAGAGGGGGCAAAGTCCCCATTTTTTTTAGAGGTGAAAAAAAATCAAACATAAAAAAAATAAAAAACAATATATTTATTGGTTGATTGTTGGTTTTTCAACACTTCGGAGAAGAAAAAATAACTACCCCATGGAAGAGGTTGGATTACGCACCACAACCTCGTTGCCCAACGTGACACACGGCTTGAGTTCGCTCTCTCTTCCCGGTGCACGACGCGCTCTACGTCGCTCCGCCGTCGCTACCCGCGACCCCGGTCCAACTGTTGCCAGCCGCGGGGTGTTGGCCCGCCAGTGTGGCGAGCGGCGGATCTGTGTGCAGAGCACGACTCGGGTGTAAGGCCGCCGCCGATAAACAAACAGCTCTGGCAGGCCGCGGGAAGGGGTCAGACACTCTCGCCGCGCTTCTGGTGTTTGCCTTTCGCACCTCCGCTTGTCCCGGGAACACCCCCTCCTTCCCCCAACTCCCCGACGGACCACCTCGAGAGGCGCCTGGGGCGGTCCTTCCCGGCGCGCCGCGCCAAAACAATCTCGAGGGCGCCGCGGGGGCTACGTCCCCTCCGCTCCCCCCCCCCCACCCGCCTCATCCTGCCCTCGCCACGGCGGGCCCGCGACCGTTCCGTGTGGCTCCCCCGAGCGCAAGCGGGATCGATCGACGTTCGCCACACCTACGTCGACATTGGTCGTCGTGCGATTTGTTGCTCCACATAACCAAGTGCACAAATCGTCGCCTATGAGAATTGGAGTGTTCTATGTCCATTGAAGTAGGAACTGAGATACAAGCATTTGAAAGTTAAAATAACCATGAATAGCATGACATAGAGCAAAATAATATTGGTCTTAAATTAAGAACAAACATTTTTATGTGCGTAGACGTGTGTAGATATAGTACAAATGAATACTAATATTAATTTCGTGTCCATAGCATAAAAAAACCTAAAAAGTGGACATAGAACACTCCAATACTCAGGCGGCGAAATGTGTATAGACTGGAAAAATTCGCGCTTTGGATTACCTCTAGGATAGACTCCACCATACTCTACACACTCGAGCAAATGCCACCTGCTCATTGGCTACTTGACTCGTGTCACCTGACGTCTGGGACGCTTGCGATTCGATACTTTTTTTTTTTTGGTTGAAGTGGTTTTTCCATTGACTCAAAGTCCTTCAGATTAACTGTGAACCAATCAGAGAAGCAATATAAAGGTACAGTTGTTTGGATTCTGTCATATCGTGAAATTAATCCGCGAATTTTTCCGGTCTCTACAAATGTGGAGTTCCAGGTTCCCAAAGAGGGTGTTCGATCAATAAACTTACATACATGAAATTCCAAGTGTGTGTCCGTAAACACTCGCTTTTCTCCACAACTATCCACATGCGGCAATAAGATACTTAGTTCGGTAGCAGTGCCTGTTCGTGGGTGGCAGTGGGAGGTGAAAAATCCCTTCTTAACGTATTGGTTTCTCATGAGAAGCCCGAAAATGATAGGATGTTTTAGAATAGACTCACTAAACGAGTAGCGAAGTGTGCCGGTGGGTGGCAAAGATGTACGAATGTGACTGAATGTTGTAGAAAGTTTTGTAACTAGAATTTTCTAACTAAAATAAATCATCAGATTTTCCAAATTTGGCCGAAAATTGCAAAATAATTCAGAATTTTCTTGAAAGTTTCACTACTTCCTACAATGTTTCGAAATTCTCGCGGAATTCTGAATGATGTACAAAGTTATGGAACCGGAAATTATAAATGCCACATTCTAGAAACTTTTATCCTCAAAGAACAATAAGACTGAATTCTCGCGAAATTTGCTCAATGTTTTAAATCTAATGAATCTTAATGTTCCAGAATGTTTTGGAACCGGAAATTGTAGATGCTGCATTCCAGAAATATCGATCCTCGAGGATATATAAGGCGGGTTTTGGCGCGGGGTTTTTAGTGATATTTTAGCAACAAGCAAGAGCGGATCAAAGAATTAAATCCTCGTAATTCCAAAGTGAATACTCAAACTATAAGTTTCAGCAATTTCGAAAAAGATTTTTATCCGGTATTTTATTCAAATAACTTCTTATTTTTAAGATGTGGACGTGGGTCTTTGTTCCCCTAAGCGTACGGTACATTCTTACCTGGGAAACACCGGGATTACTACTAGTTTGTGTAATAAAAGTGTTTTACATACTTTTAACACAATAAGAAACCAAACAAATACCTTTAAATTTTCTGTCGTGATGTCTATTTATATAATATATTTATGGTGAAAGATTAAGAACATGTTTTATTTTTAAAAAAAATAGCACAGATCTCAAACAAAAACAAAGAGTAATTTGAGGCGGTAATAAACTAATGAACAAGTAGATAATTTTTATCTTCCAATAATTTTTTTTTTTAATTTTATTTTTCCCCATATAGTTACGCTATTGAAATTTTAATGCTGGCTATGCTTGTTAGTGTGTTACAATTAAACCCATCGATTGGGTGTAACTGTGGAAACGCGGTTGTTTCGTCTAATTGGGGACAATACAACTATCCACATTTTGCGGTCATTCCCACTCCAATATTTTGTACTCACATTTGCCTTCACATACCGAACGAATTGTTAGTGTCTGGGGCATGATACACCAGTTCACGCGATTGCTATTGGGAAGGGTAGCTCATTTCCACTAATTTTCTTTTCTTATTTTAGTTTCAATATCTAGAAGTCAGTAAACATGATATACAAGTTAAACAGTAAAATGAGCAGTAAGTATTCGATTTTGTCACTTAAGAGGCCACTCCAGTGTTTCAGGGGCACTACGCAACCCGCGTTAACTTCATAAGATTCAATGTTATTTTCATTCTGCTTATAACTAATTAACTAATATAGATTTCGAAATGATGCTTGCTTCATATGTAAGACAACGATGCTCTTATCAAAGCCCCTTTCTTCAAAAACGTGCATAAATTATGGTTTTATACTAATCTTTACTAATATGCATAAGTGTATTGTCTAGGTTTGAATCATAATTTATGCACATTTTTGAAGAAATGGGCTTTGATAAGAGCATCGTTGTCTAACATATCAAGCAAGCATCATTTCGAAATCTATATTAGTTAATTAGTTATAAGCAAAATGAAAATAGCATTGAATCTTATGAGGTTAACGCGGGTTGCGTAGTGCCCCTGAAACACTGGAGTGGCCTCTTAAAGTAGGTACTTCTTTACCTCACACATTTAAGGCCATCATATTCTACCCTTACTTACTTGAATGAATGATAAGATTTTAAAAAAAAACCTAACTTATTACAAGGGATAACCTGCCGTAGTTTTTTTCCCTTACGATGAGGAGATATCTAGTACATACAAGCGTGTGTTCAAATGAATAGCAGGACACGTGTATGCATGTAGCTACAATAACGCTTGCCTTGATATTCCCTTCACCTCCTCTGCCATCGAGCGCCTCACTCCTGGCCGTTATTTTTTTTTCTACTCTCTTATGAGTCATCGTTTGGACTTCCTCTGCCAGCTGTAAATTTTTCACGATATGTACATGTATACAGAGTGAGTCTGGATTCGACCAACAAACGTTCGGGTGCAGGTTTATCACGACAAAATAAGTTGAACATCTACACGACTAACTGTATAAAGTTCTTCCCGAGTCTGGTATGCGTCTTTGTGTTGGGGCTGAACATAATTTTCGTCGTAAATAAGAGAAAGTGTGTGTATTTAAGCTAGAGCACTGAGCGTCTGGATCATGTTCAATTGATTGGAGTTCTACAACCATCGATAATGTTGTGGCTGTAGAAAACCAATTTTCACTGATCTAATTGAGGGCGGTAACACGTCACAAAAATATGTGGAAAATAATTACGTCACTCACAATAATTATTACAGTGAAATAATAATTATCTACAACCACAAAACTCGTGGTGGTACAAAAAAACACCATTCAATTAATCATGATTCAGACGCTCGGTGTTTTATCTTAAATAATTTCTCACTGGAAAAAAAATACGTATTCCAGACTTGGGAAGCACTTTAGGCCGTAAGTCGTATGGAGGTTTTCAACTTATATTGTCGTGATGACCCTGTAGCAGAATTTTTGGGTCGAATTCAGACTCGCTCTGTGTACAAACACACAGTATGGCCGCCCGTACCTTATTTTCTTCGCGGGGGGGTTGTTCTCACCCTCCGCACCCAACAAAATGGCCGGCTGTTCATCTTCTCCACGCGGCCGCGCGCAGACCTACGCGCCGTCGCCTCGCGCGAGACCTCCATCTTCGTCGCGACACCGCGGAACCAATTACTCGCCACGTCACGGCAGCGCGCCCTACTGTGTACACCCCCTCCCTCCCTCCCTCCCTCCACTCCCTCTCTCCTCAACCTGGCAACATTCTCGTCATCGACCGGAGCAATGTTACCACGGTTAGAGTCAATCCAACAGGTCACTTTATGTCAGGGTAATACGATGTTTAGGTGTTGGTCGTCAGCTACTAGAACTTGAGGATCCGCCTCACACGCCAATATGTCTATATACATTTAATTTGTAATTTTGTAGAGACCGGAAAAATTCGCGCTTTCGATTATCTCTAGGATAGACTCCACACTCCCCTACACACTCAGGCAAATGCCACCTGCTCATTGGCTATTGACTCGTGACACCTGCCAACTGGGACGCTTTCGATTCGATACTTTATCTTGGTTGAAGGTTTTTCATTGGCCCCTAGTTTTTTCAGATAAACTGTGAGCAATATGAAGATACAGTGGTTTGGATTCTAGCATATCGTGAAATGAATCTGCGAATTTTTCCGGTCTCTAGTAATTTGTCTGCGGATTCAATTTGTCGCAAGCTGGAATGCAAACATTCGTACTCGTGCTCCGTATTCGTGATTGGGGCGCAGTTACTGGGACACGCCCCTCCACGAACGTGAGTCAACGATGTCCAGCTAGGAGGGGGGTGTAAGCGAACCAGGTAAATGCCGATTCACAAGAACAAACATTTCCTCGCTGAGTGATCAGCTAATGTAAATGCAAACATTTTAGATTAAACAAAAGGCTTTTAAATTTTTGCCAAACGAATTCGCAAAATTTCAGGTCTCTGTCCATGTTTGAAAACAAAATTCCCATATCATACACTCTGGTATAGGCCTACACTTAATTAAGTTGGCAGCACGTAAACAAAAATACTTTATCGACTAGAAATATTACTATAAAAATAACCCAAGCAACGGGTTGTAAAAATTTACAATATTTTTTTTTCCTTTCTAGTATCACAAACTATTTCTTGGCAACTGGTTCTCAAAGGAATATTTTGTAAAAGTAAAAAAAATGTTGCACGTGTGTGATTATTTAAGCTCTGTTTGTGTATATGCGTAAATTAAGTACAAACAGGAGACCACCAAGTTCAAATATAGGAGACCTATAAATTCAAATAAATACATATATATAAATATATGTATATATACATATATGTATATTGTATATATATATATATATATATATATATATATACTAGCTGCAATACCCGGCGTTGCCCGGGCTGAACACAGGGTGTAGTTAGTAATTGTCTTCTTAATTTGAATGTCAAGTGTGAAAATTAATTTATATCACTTTCAGATCCCGACAGACGTTGTTCTGCCAGTATATAATTATTTACCTGGTCTGTATGTAATTTAGACTTTATAAAGAAATATATAAAAAAGCTGAAAAATAAGAGATTACTAATATTGAAAAGATTCCATTATCTAGCTAATGCTCGGCCTGCATTGCAATGCCTCATTCAGTTTTGTTTGTAATATGTTTGAAGTAGTTCCACATATACAAATCATCTATCCATCTCTCTATATATATTTATCTCTATCTACATCTATATACATCTATGTATCTCTCTATCTCTATTTATCTCTTTACATCTACATATATACTTCCCACTATCTCTATATCTTCTATATATAATTCTCTATATAGATCTATACATCTATAGGTATATCTCTTTATCTAACCCATTTAATTCTCTATACCTCGCTCTAATTCAACTTATCTCTCCGTCTCTATCTCACTATATATATATATATATATATATATATATATATATATATATATATATCACTCTATCTCTGTCTCTCTTTTATATTTAAATAAATTGTCTCATGCGTGCGCACTTAGACAACAAAAACAGACGAAGTGCCGCTATATAAAATGAAATAAACACATTTTTTGACACGATTCATGCTCCAACTATTGAAAAATAGTTATTCCGTCTCAGTAACCTTCATGGGCATGCGCATAACAAATCACCAAAATTTCATCGCAATCGGATGAATGGTATAGGAACGCATACGGCACAAACAAATGAAAATTAAAGACATGACAAACGCATCAAACGATGGTGCGTTTAAAATTCAAGGCAACTCTATCTATTGACGAAGTTAAGAACAAAACTGTTATTAACGCCTTTATTTTGCTAGCCGCTGCGAGCTCCACTAAGCGGACTGGTCTCACCAAGGAGAAAAATATTAATTTGCCAGACCTTACTACGTGTATGATCGTGTGTCAGACATAGAGAAATGACACTCACTCACTATTTGTATGATTTTTTCTGTTATAAAATGAAATTATCACTTTTTCACTCCCTTAGGGATGGAATTTTATATTAATATGGGGTCTATGTGTTAATCCAGGTTATAAGCTAGCTGTAGGCCAAATTTTTTCAAATCCATTCAGTAGTTTTTACGTGAAAGAGTAACAAACATTCATCCATACTTACAAACTATCGCGTTTATAATATTAGTAGGATAAATATATATTTTTTTAATTTATTGGTCTCCTGTTTGTACTTAATTTACGCATATACACAAACAGAGCTTAAATAATTGCCCACACAAAATTTATATATATATAACAATTTTTTTACAATTTCCCATCTTCTGCCACGAAATTGCAATGCCGTAGTTCGCGTCCTATGTCGGGGGACACTTCCGGTCGGCGGAACCCCGCGTGACCCCTGGCCCCGGTGCGACGTCGCAGTCACAGTGCAGGGGTTAACCCCCCCCCCCTTACTTCCCCCCGTAGCGGCGCCAGGAATTATTCAGACGCTCTCGCGCAGCCCCCGGGCGCAGTGACGAGGGGAGGGGAGGCGCGTCCCTCCGGCCGAGATCTGCTCGCGACCCGTTACTAGCGCGTGGAACCCGTGCCGAGCTCCGCTGCTGCGTTCGTGCGCTCGCTGGAAGGGAGTAGCAGTTAGTTCCGTAACTCGCGATTCCACGCATACATGCCTACTAAGTGTGTATTGTGTTCGTCTGTTTTTTTCCTTCTTTCACGCAAAAACGGAGCAAAACGATCGACATGATTCCTTGCATACTCCCGAAGGGAGTGAAAAAATTGTGTTAGTTCAGTTTTATAATATAAAATCATAGGCGGTAGGTCTTAGACACACAAACAGTGTTTTTTTTTTTTTTTTCATTTGTCTATGACCGCCATACGGTCATATGGTAAGGTCCGGCGATTACCTGGCCTTCTCCTTTGGCGATACTCATCCGCTCATTGAAGCAAGCGGCTTCTAGCGAACTAAAGGTGCTAATGACAGTTTAGTTTAGAACTTCGTCAAGAGATGGCTTTGCCTTGAAATTGTAATGTGCTTTCGTTTGATGCGTCCGTCACGTCTTGCCTGTGGGATACCATGCGGGGTTCGAGACTGGCACAATCGTCGATGGGCAGCGCCGAGATCTCGGTGCGTCGACAGCGGCGTGTGTATAGGTGTGTGTGTATGTGTGTGTTTGTGTCGATCTCGAGACAGGAGTTGCACGGGGTCGCCAGAACGAAGAGGACCACCCCTGGTTTCCATCGTCTCCCCCCCCCCTCTCCTTCTCCTCCACCCCACAATCATTCAACCCACAGCGGTTCGCAAATCAATTCGGCGTGACCTGATGTAATACCTGCGACCCGCGACCTCGCGTGCCGAGTGTAGCTGTTTGTTGGTGACGGACGGCCGGCTAGGGCCACGAGGTCGGTGTGCGAGGGGGTTGTGTAGGGGAGGGGGGGGGGGGAACATTCGCGCCGTCCATCACGCGGGGCGGTCGGTGGCGCCATCCATCAGGCGGCGGACGTGGCGTCTCGTCGCACCTGCGGCCTGCCCCTCTCCCCCTTCCCCGGGCCATACTCGCCATCTCGGATACAAAACTGATCTGCGCAATATTCCCTTGTCATTCCGGTCGTCGACAACTGTGCTTATGGTCAGCTCCGAGCAGCGGTGGTCCTGTGGAAGGAGCGATACAGGCGATCGCCCTCCATAACTCTCGTAACTAAAAGAATAAACTTGAACGATAACGATCCCTCCAGATCGTACCAGGCCTTTGAAGTGAGTTAAATTAATTGTTTTATGTATTATTTTACTTTTTCTTAGTGTTAATGATTAGTTAAAAATTTGTTACGTGACGTCAAAAATATGTTAATATTTTTTTTTAAATTTTTGACTCCATTTAACTGGAAGGTATTTCATACCACACAAAACACATCTAGTCATCAGCCCCTCCAAAAATTCGAATATCACTTGGCCCCACAGGTAAAACCTTTATGCTGAGGTTCTCGAGGCAGTTTGGCTGCGAAGCCGGAGACGTCGACACGACATCGCCTCCTCGTCAGGGCCGCGGAACTGTTTCTCCCCCTTCATCCCCCCAAGCGTTACTCGCGCGGCGCCTGGAGTGCTGTCCCGGCCTCCCTTGCACTCCCGTGCCCCCCCCCCT
The DNA here is from genome assembly GCF_032445375.1 of Bacillus rossius redtenbacheri. Classification (NCBI taxonomy): domain Eukaryota; kingdom Metazoa; phylum Arthropoda; class Insecta; order Phasmatodea; family Bacillidae; genus Bacillus; species Bacillus rossius. The sequence continues at coordinate 29,984,572 of NC_086334.1, forward strand.
TCTCCTTCACCACCTGCCTTGCCTCTGGCAACAACTCTGAAGTTCCTAATCGACGCACACGCATAGCGCGCAACCCCGACCATCAAGTCTTCGGAGTAACTCTCTGCCGTCGCAGAACTTGATAAAAATGTATGATGTTGAGGATGGATCATCACCGGGGGGAGAGTATCAGGCCGTGTTACAAGCGAGGAGGTGACGATGTAACACCATATTGCAAATACTCATTTTTTGTTTTTTCATTGTCCATGGAAAAGCACTGACCGCCATATTCAGGGAAAGAATATAGTTCAAAGGGATAAAAGCCACACCCGAACAGTTCCGAAGTTCTTTGAAGTTTGCCGATCGCTCTTGAAAAATCACCATAACGAAAACCTAACCTAACAAACTTTTCATTTTAGTTACGATAACCTTACCTAATTTACCCTTCTGAAAAAATAACTATTATTTATTTTATTACACTGTCCGAACCTAGCCTGACCTAAGCTTTTACTTCGGTAAACTTCAAAACTGTTGGGTTGTGGTTATGACGTTCATTCCTGTGAATTGAAGGCTACCCCATGTTGTACGTTTTCCGGTCGTTGCCTAGCACCGATGCGGTTTATTTTTATTCGCTTTTGCCATCGATGACACATCTGAACTCTTCCGATATCTTTGAGTTGATCTTCAAGCAGCGTAAATAAAACGGGACAAACTTCGACCGGGAGTTGATCACGACAAAATAAGTTGAAAACATACTTTACGAATTATGGTCTTAAAAGCATCCCAAGACTGATATACGTCTTTTAAGATGGAGCTGAACAACATTGTTTTTGTACATATTAGAGAAATTATTTAAGATAGAATACTGAGCGTCTGTATTATATTTAATTGAATGAAATTCTACAACCACCACAAATGTTATCGCAGTCTCATAATTATTTTATTGAAATAATGAGTGTTATTAACACATCAAAGTTTGTGAAAAATAAAGGTGTTGCCCTCAATTGTTTCAATGAAATAATATTGCTACAGCAACAAAATTCGCGGTCGCTGTAGAACTTCATTCATTTCTAATACCATGCTAGACCATAAAATGTTATGTATTAATGAAAACTGAATTTATTTTACCTAATTGAAAAATAAAAAAAGTATAGAATATATTTCGTATTAATTTCAAAATAAAGAAAAAGAAACGAAAAATGTTCAGTTCGTCAATAATTTTAAGTATTCAGTATGATGCACGACCAGAAGATGTCAAACGATTACTAATATTTTGACGTAGATTTTATTCTTATGGAAGAAGGGAACTTTTTCACACTTCGCCATTCTGCAAAGAAAAAAATCTTAAATATTCTTGACCCACCCTAGTGTACATTCCGAAAACGTCACCCACCAGTTTATGGTCCCACGTAGAGAGACGGCCATGAGGTAATACGTATTTTATGATACACGTTCCACTGACGCCTTCAGAATCCCGTCCACCCATCTGCTTGACCACGTGACACCAAGGAAGCGACTCTGCAGGGATGGGCCACCTAACCAGAGCTTGCATACACAACATATAATTCAAGTCTGATGAGCGAGTAGATCCCTGAAGGTAGTTTATCGTTCTTTTGCTTAAAATTTAATAAAAATATATTATTTTAATAAGATATACATACAATGACATTTTATAGCACCTAACTAGTTTGAAATGTACTACAGTACATAACATATACAGTACAACATATGCAATACATTATCGTTCATAATATATACAATATAAAAAAGCTGCATCCTGTTGTATATAGTCTTGCTTTATCAGCACAATATTAAATACAACTTTAAAGAAAAAGGAAATGAGGCGAGTAAAACATAAAATTTAAAATATTTATATTTTCAACAGCAGATCCTCTCAGTCTATTGAGTTATCTGACACTCGATAGTTCCCATGCATGCATGCCATTATATAAAGCCACTTGACGTAACTACTGCTACCTCCAACTCGCCGACGCGCTTCGTGTACTTGCGCGTCGTCCCCGGGGTCGCATTAAAGCGCGCTGATCAATACGAACTCCGTCAACGGCTGCCGTGGGCCGTCGCGAGCCCCCCCCCCCCTCAATTCCCCCCTTTCTCTTCGTCGGCGCTGATTGCGAAGCTGCGACTCAGATCCCCTGTGCGCGCGGGAGCATGCCCCGCGGCGGGGGAACGTGTCAGATCCCCTGGACGAGGCCGCGCAGGCAACCCGCACGGCGCGCCGCCCTGATCGCTAGGCTGCCTCGCAGCACGCCGCTGTTGTAACTGTGGTATCGCGTCGGTGCCGACCCCACGCGGGGCAGCTCGGAAGTACTTCGGCTCCCTCTACCCTCCCTCCCATGGTCCGTCTCACGCTTAGATTGCAGTAAAGAGAACATGGCACCCACTGTTGCCAGACTCACACCACCCATACTGATAACATTAAAATTCACATATTATATAATACCGATAATTATAATTTTTTAGTATATTTTTAATTATAATATTTGTTTGATTTTTTTAATACCATGGAATAGTGACTATAATTAACAGGGCATTCCATTAATTAATTTACATAGTCAAACAGAGCCAATTTTTTTCATAGTAAATTTAATAAAAAATAATGAAATAAACTGTTGAAACCAAGATGGCGTCGTTCTGTCACGTTGAATATTATTAAATTATTTTTTTATGAAATACGACACGTTAATTTATTTACAAATGCTTATTTCCAATTTTCCTTTAAATTATATTTAATATATTTTTTTTAAATGCATTACAATATAAATTTGTGCCTAAAACTGTCGTGTTCTTTGGATATATCTGGCAACAGAACACACTGAAACAATAATAACGCTAAAGGCGAATACCATGCATTGGAAAGAGATAGTAAATTCCCATTTAAATGCATACTGGATTATCTTAGCGTGTATTTCTCTTGAACTTAATTTTATATGTAAAACACTGTCTGCTTAGTAATGAATACGCATTACATGCGTCGTACCGTTACATACTTAAGTTGTAGTTTGTAACGTATCCCGAGGCGTTAACGTAACTTAATTTAACGTTTTCTTGATTGTGTGTATATTTTTCCTTCAATACCAAATGTTTGTAATTTTTTTAATGTTGGTTCACGTCGGACACATATGTTTGTCTAATATTCATTTCAGTTTAAAATTCAGTTGAAGTTTAAACCAATTTGTTCTCGTTGGTATTTATTAATAAATGTTCCGACTTCTGGCCTTGAATGTTGTTTTAAAATTAATTCAATTTATTCAATTTTTTCACACGTATGTAACTAAACAACCCAGCACACATTTTTATTAGAACAGAGGCGAATGTTTTGAATATAATTGTTATCTTGTGATGCGCAATTTGGAAGTTCCTTGCATCAACCCGGATACAGGGACCTTTCAATGTAATTTTAAACTAACATTCGCACACTCATGGCTGTTAATATTGTTCAATACGACTTAAACGCTTAGTTCAAGATGAGTATTTTTGGGTTAAGGACAGAAACCAACATTGTGAGCTCACCAACTAGGACTGCTATATGCATGACCTTAATACTTTCTCGTTGCAGCTTCCGCTCAGCCGGAAGATGGCACACCACCTTCCGGTCCCGGCGAAACGACTCTGAACTTAAAACGCGCTTACGAGATAACGCAATCCCCCCCCCCCTGATCTTCTCACGCGTCATTACGAAGGAACCGATCTTTCGGTAAGAGGTAAGAGAGCAGACGCACCGAACGAAACTTTCCCCCCTCACGACGACATTACACTTAAACGTTACGACACGCCCCACCAGGATTTCCATTTCCTCTCACCCTCACTACAACGCCAGTTCAACCTGCGCGCCCCACAACCCATATCTCATATCATCTCTTTGACGAGGGGGGAAAAATCTCACGTCCGAGCATCAACAGACAGTCCTGAGGAGTTCCCATTTGAAAGAACTCACAAAAATACTGTACTGTAAAATGTTCTGTAATTTAAAAAATAAATTCTTTGTAAACCAGCTGCCAAAATATTTTGTTTTAAACCTAGACCAACTCTACAATGTATACTGAAGAATACACACCTATGAAATGTAGCCTAACAAAAAATTAGTCTCCAAACTATGATAAACATGAAGTTACAACAAATATTTTGTAAGTGCCGCAGAAATATGTTGTTTTTTTACCTTGTAGTACCGCAATAAAATATTTTAGCCAGTACGTTTCTAAAAAAAAATCCTTGTGAAAAAGCGAGATATTTACAGAAAAGCAACAAAAAAACTTTTCCGTTTTCAACAACGGCACGGTCGGGATCTAATATTCTTTTTCAAACCTTTAAAAGGCGTTTTAAGCACTTAGTTAATAAATAAAACGTTTTATTTGTTGTGTTGATTTTGTAAAGAGCCTTATCATTAAACTTGCTTGCGCACTTGCAATCAAACGCGCCAGAACGAAGCGACGCTACGCGGGAAACTCGCAGACACGCCGTGGTCGCTTACTTCATGTCGCCGCCGCCGCGTGGTTGGACTCAACGAGCTCTGGCATCGCGGGGGGGGGGGGGGGGGGAAGGGGGGGCTAAGGGCGACATTGTCTCGCGTATCACACGCCTCGCAGCCTCTACGCGCCAGGCACCCACCTGGCGTGCGGTCTTCGCGTCGGTTACGCGACTCAGCGGGACTTGAAGCGGTGACCCCATCATTTTGTGGTGAAATACCTGTACACTTACAATGCTGTGTATAGAATTTTTCATACTTGAAATCGTCCGTGAAAGCACCCGTTTTAGTCTTTTCCACTGTCCAAACATACACGTTTATACGAAACCATGGACCTAAACTTGTATATAAACATGCAACAGCCCTTAAAAGCTATTCTTAATCAGACACTTTCAATAAATCTCTTGTGGTATGTAGATGGCGTGCTAACGCCTGAATATCCGCGCGCCGTTCGGCGACCTAACCAGGTGGACACCTTAATGCTATATTCTATAAAGCGGTTTATAACAACAAGACTAACCATTAAACAATTTTCGTCACATAAAAGGGGAGTGAAACTGATATGCAATTAATTCTGATGGTACGTTCTTGATTTGAAAAGATTATTTTATGCATGAACCACCTATTTGCTTATGATGAAATTTGCTAATTACTTTAAAATGTTAAACCATGTTTTTTTTTATCGAAACCATTTCTTACGAATAACGTTTTGGCCATAATATGTTGCTTTTCTACCTATTGTTTAATGAAAATTTCCTTTCAGAATTATTTTTTACCTTTTTTTATAGCGTAAATCTTTCTGTTTTGTTGGTACTGTGTGTTATTCAGGGTTTTTACATCAAAAGGCTCATTAAATCAGCAAATACTCTTGCTGGAAACAAGAACATCATTATATCATATCGCTGAGAGAATATTCACTTTTTTCAGCCACTTAGTACTTGCCGTTTAAAAAAAAAATCGCGGATTTCATAATTTGTTCCTATAACCAAGGAAATATGTCTCAAAGCGCATATTAGTATTATCTCGCAGTATCTTAATAGGACGGCTTTTATATCAAATGAACCAAGCTGATTTTTTTTAGATATTTACACCAATTCCGTTGTTTATATTAATGTAACCAAGCTTCTTGTACCCTGTGCTACATCTGAAATTTATATAAACCAACTTTAAAGATTTCTTATGCAGTTGGTGTAGGTAACTTAGAAAATAGGGGGGGGGGGGGAAAAATGTCGCTTGGTTCCTTTTTATATAAAAGCCGTCCAATTGAGATCGTGAGATCACTTTAAAAAGCAATGGCTCGAACTTATATCCATGTACAAATGTGTGATACGAGTAGTTGACCGCGTGTTTCACTTGGGCTGCGATGGGGGGGGTTCATCCCCGCTGGCCTCCTGCACCGACGCCTCGCTCGGGGCCCGAAGGTCCCCAGGAGTCGCTCCCACGACACGACGGCGATGTCGCGCGGCGAACCTACAAGGAGGGTCCTAATTGTCACCGCGAGGGAGGTAGGGAGGGAGGGGGGAAGGAACCCGTGTTAACGCCAACTGCGACGCATCCGAGGCCCTCAGGGAGAGAGAGAGAGAGAGAGAGGAAGCTGCCACGAGGCGGAACTACCGCCCCACCCTATGGTCGGTGTGCGCGTATCTTCGGCGTTCCCCCCTGCCCCTTCCCTACCAACCCAAGCCCTGCTGGCTCCTTCTCCCACCCTCAAGGAGGCACCGGATTGGCCGAGAGGATTGCGACCTGGCGCTCAAAGTGAAAAAAAAAAATAATAACTCGTCCCCCCCTTTTTCCCCTTTTTTCCTCCGGTCCGGTTCGCCATCGCCCGCTCTACTTTCACAGGTGCCTCTCGCCTTTTGATCACGGACTGCCCGCGCCGCTCTGTTCCCCCCCCCCCCTCCCCTCCTTAAGCACGCCTCCCCCTCCCGGCCCGTAATCCTATTAGCCCCGGGGACGCGCGCCGCCCGCCCATTTAATCCGAATAAAATTTTAATTACGCTTCAGCGATGAAATCTCGTTGGGCGAGCCCACACACGCGCGCGCGTAACACCTTTCCAACACATGCAATTTTAAGGCACGATTTGGCAACAGGCCACCGAAAAAAAAAAAAAAATATATATATATATAGTCAACAACTTCCTACCTTTTTTTTTACCAACCCCCACTCCTCCCCAAAAACCTACTGTATTTGTTTTTATTTCTCTCCCACACGTGTGTCGCTAACATACGATGGCATTTTCAGGCATGGTGCCAGAAAATATTTCCCCTTATTTTTTAATACTTTTGTCGCCATCAACAGGAGATTGTACAAAACAAATTTTCAACGTAGCTTGTTGGATGTCTGATTGGAATTTTTACTATAAAATTCATTATCCTATATATTTGCTGCACTTAATAGTCTTGACATTTCAAAATTGTTATTAAATTATTTTAATAACAATATTAAGTTTAAAGTAAATTAAGAGAGTGCAATACGTCTTTAAAATTGCTTCCATAGTGGAAGGCAATTAAAAAAAAACAATGATAACAAAATCTGGGGATACAGTTTGGTGTTGCAGCTACATATTTATCATCTCCATCCAAAATTTAATGACACCACTGGATAGCTAAAGGATCAAAGAATTCGTTACGCTAAGTGAGAACTGTGACGCATCGCGCGCGGTGGAGGGGGAAGTGTCGCCATTTTGAGGTATTTTTTCTGAGTTTCGAGATTTCCATTTAGTATAACTTTTGACTCGGAGAAGCTACGACAATCGTTTGAGTTTCAATCGTCAGCTCTCATCAAAAGCTATCGATTGCATGTATAAAACATTAGTGTAAAATAGTTACTGTGAATATATATGGTGTTAAAATAAAAAATAGCGTATTTTATATTTTGTATACAAAATATTACCTGTTACGTACACGTATTCACGTACAACACACGGCCGTGTCCATGACACAGCCACACCCCATTTTTAGAAGAAATAAAATGGCTAAAATTCGTATTTTCAGAAGAATAATTAGTAAATAAGCATGCGGTACAGATTCTTGAACGCACTCAAGGAACTTGCACTACACCTTTATCTTCATTTTCCGCCACATAATGTTATGGTTCATTCAACATTTATAGTTGATCCAAGCACGACGAGAAGACTGCGCGCCAGTTCAGAGCCTTGCGCTTAGAATCGATACCTCGCTTGAAACACCAGCGAGCGTCGCACTTATAATTCCGTCTCACTAACACAAATGCACCCCTCACTAGGCGGGCCTCCTAACAGTCAAACGCGGAACCGTTGAGCCAACTAAACTGAGGGACATTAACTTTCTGCAGTTCCTCGCCAACAAAAGAGGGTATCAGAGCCTTCGAGTGGATTACACGAATTTCCATCGCCGAGTTTGAAGTCTTTAATTATATAGTGTGTTCAATTTCACGTGAATAAGTAAAGGAGTACGACCAGTTATAGCTCATTGTTTTATCCTTAGGTTGAATACTTTTAAACTTGTAGACTTTGTGAATGGCTGAACTTTTACAAAATGAAATAATATATATTAATAGCAAACTTTGTGCATGATTATCTGGCAAAAAAAATTCCGTTTTCAACATTCTGTGCAGTACCGATAAGGGCAATAAATGGAAATAAGATAATTGAAACTTTTTATTTTATTTTCAAAGGCTCTGATACAGAATACTTCGTGATATCGTTTTAATATCTTTAAGAATAATTTATTTAATTTTTTTACACTGCCTTATAAAATCCTATAAGTTGCGAGGAGTTTTCAAGCTAAGTAAAATACTAAGATAAATACGACCAAATTCATTTCAATGCTTGGGAAAGAAAAATAAAGTGATTTTACTTAGCCCATGATCAACGAAGTGCCAGAGACGTCTACATAGTTGGCAAGACTTTCATGGACGGGGCCTGAATAGTTTAAGATGCCTTAGCACGTAAGACAAGCGTGTACCAGCTGTACTAAACATTCTTTACCTACCGGAAGTACCGTGGTCAGCGTATTATTTAACGTTCATAATTTTTCGAGATTTTATTTGGTTGTTTTATAATTCTGGAATTCCATATCTGTTTAATATGATCCTATAGGCTATTTTATTTTTATCGTAGTGTGTAGATAAAAGTTTGGGTTGAATAAAAAAATAATTTCGTGTTAAAAAAAATATGAGTTCAAAGTATATAAAAATAAGTTTAAAGTATATAAAAATTTTAAGACTATTGCCGGCATGGTTAACTAAAACAGGTTTTAATGGTGTCTCTCTTGAATATCGGCGGCGACCTCGTCTTCCTTGAAACTTATAAGGAAAATGTTTTAAGTTTCAGTCGGGCAATCATGGCCACGTTTCACCTCCATAGCCCTGCGACCGGAGCAGCAACGCCGCTTAAACACGACACCTGCGGACTTCTAATGCAAATAGCGGAATTTCGGCGAGGCAATAAAAGACACGCGTGGCGGGCTTCTAGATGTTCCGCCGGCGAGGGGGGAGGGGGTTTCCCCGGCCAGGGAGGGGGATTGGGGGAAGAGAGAAGGAGGGAGCTCTAACAGATCCTGGGAACAAGGCACAGTATGCTGCCCACATCTGGTTCACAAGACTGAGGCTCGTGTCGTCCGTGTGGCTTTAGCCGTGGGAAACAAGAGCCGATTAAAAACAATCGAAGCCCAACGACGTAACCACAATTATATCTACTAGTGACGTAACTAATGTCAATTTCTAGTCATTCGCGAATGCAAATATTTAGAAATAAACTGATTATTTAAAACACTAAAATTCAAAATAATGTGTAAGTAAAGAATGATAAACGTTTAAGAGAATAATGTGTTTTTGTTTGTTTAAATTAAACTTTTTTTTTGTTTTTTTAATGAATAGTTAATTATTTATAATACTAAGTCTAAATATATATTACCTATTACCTAAAGTTAAAGTAAAGGCTGATAAAAGATATGATTGCAAGATTACCTTAGTACAAAAAAACTATAGTTATTTTCTAAAAAAAATGGCAAGAAAAATCTTATATATATATATATATATATATATGTGTGTGTGTGTGTGTGTGTGTGTGTGTGTGTGTGTGTGTGTAAATGCTAAGAAATTAATATTTTTTTCTGAATTGATTTTATTTTTACATATTAAAAGTACATATGATTTTTTCTGATATTCATATTTGCAAAATATTTGCATGTATTTTGTAAATGCATAGCTAGTTCACTTTATCTGTGGATCGAACGCTTAGAAAATCCAGGCTTACGCTGACAAAGATTCCCGTAAACGTAAGAAAAATTTCGCGGAAACGTACCGTGAAGTTGTCGGCAACCTGGTCCATAATGTTCAAAAACGGATGTAAACTCAGTACTTTCTCAAATATGGAACTTTCTGTCTTTTCTTGCAGCTTCGGGAGTCGAGGACGAACATTGCCGAAGGTACACAGAGCGTCAATGCGCCGGAGAAGGCTGACAATGCTTGCTCCTATTGGCGTCGCGACAATCATGCCGCTGACACGTGCAACTTGAGGCATTGAAAAAGATGCACGAACTGCCAGAAACAGACGAACGCAAGCTTTAAACCCTTCAATACAACAGGATACTGCTCCTATTCGGATTTACAGTTGTATACAGACGAAATTTTACAGTACGTGATATTCGTACGGTAAAAGGTTAGAATAACGGTATAAGCAACTATGTTTATTTTGTTCGCATTAAAATTCAAACCACTTAAAAATATTTGCCTTGATTTTTTTTGCTTACAAACAACTTGATTGGTGACTAAAACAACTCTTTATGTTCGAACTTCCATTACCTTAAACACAAAATAAAAATTCGTGTAAAGTTTAGTAAACTCGCGGTTCATTATTTTTTTAATTCTACGAATGTTTATGAAACCAATTCAGTAACTTTACGGTAAAAAAAAATAACGGTTTTACTAGTTTAGTTTTCTCAATGAAAATTTCCTCCGCACGCAAAATAAACACTCCCATGGGTAGCTACAGCGATATGATTCGGCGCATCGACCGAAAGAAACTGGAAAATAAAGATAACGCAAGTATGCTTTGTATACGCTATTCCTCATTCTGAAGTACGAATAATGAAAATTGTACTATTTTAATTACCTTTAATTTGTGAGCAATGAGGTTTTTGTTTGTATTAATGTTGGAGGGTGTAAATAATTTTACTCTCTAAGCAATTCATGAACGTGAATTTTGCTGGTATTGAAAGAAAAAAAAATCACATTTAAGCTTGAACGAAGAACACGCTGAATAAATTACATAGTTTTCAAATAAACTGTATCAGTAGACATTTATAGCTGTGCATCGTCGTTGTTTTGCTTCCTGAAATAACTTCCAAACGAAACCGAAACTTCGGATAGTTAACAAAAAAAAGATTTGGCGGAGCTTATTTTCCTTGGAGTATATAGAGCGAAGCGCAATAAGTAAGAGCGACAGTGAAAGTTACTGAAAAGAATAGAGAGTAAATCTTTTTTAATGAGACAAGACAGTGGCAAAGGGATGAAAATAGTGTTTTCGAAAGTGCACCCTAAGGGATCTAAGAAGATAAGACCAAGTTTTCTACACCTGCTGAAAAGAAACTCGCATAAAAATGGGCGAAGTGAGGAACTAAAAGGCATAAGTGTGACATTAGTTTATATTATTCTATATATTTTAATAATTTAATTGTATTGGAAATATTACTAGCTGAATATACAATTTATGAGACAACAAACTATTCGAAAAATAAACTCGGATAGAAACTGTATTGTAGGTACAGTTTGTCTGAGTTTTAATGGCCAAATTCAATTGCACAGTTCATACGCAACAAAAAAAAAAAATAGTGAAACCTGCCCTTAAACCTTTTTGTTTAATTTTCAAATATTTTACTACTTCGCCGTATAAAACGGTGATAATTACAGGTGTGCTGATTGTACAACAAATTCTAATGCATTTCGAAATAGCGTTTGACATCAATATTGTGGCCATCTGGCCATTTTGTTTAGGTATTGCCTTTTAATTTTTTAATTAAGTTTTTTGACGTGACAACGTCTAATAAATCGATGAACGCCGGCTGCACGCACGAAAAAGTGTCCCACTACGGATGTCCCACTACGGATGTGCCCTGTTTGCTTATTGTACGCATGCGTGGCATCTCTCTTCATGCTCATTGTACGCATGCGTGGCATCTCTCTTCCACTCGATTGGAAGAACCATCGATTTGACTTTTCAAACATATTTTCGTCGTTTGAATTATTAATATTACGTAATTTAACGATCGTCCACCGATTTTCAGCACAATCGGTACGGTTATTTAAAAGTAATGTTGAATATTTAAATACGTTTTGAACCAACAATGGTGTTTAACAGTTACACATAATAATTCAAATTTCACCCGGGATCTTTTGCACAATGTTTTAAAAAAATATTGTAACACATTATAAATAAGTTTGGTGTATTTGGAATGCGTATTTGTTATGAAATCGTGTTATAAAAACAAAATAATATTATTCCCCTACCGTGTTATATAACATCTGAAACTTTAAATTTTATGATTGGCCTCATGGTCTTGCGGTTAGCGTGGCGAGTTGGTAATCCGAAGGTTGTCGGTTCGATTTTCGGCGGCTGTGAAGTTTTTTTTTGTTCTTGTAAAAATAAATATGACGCACATCATTTCAAAAGTAATAAATATGTTTGAATTAATGAATGCAAATAACAGTAAATTTATTAATTAAATTTTACATTTCATTTCACTCCTTTGTATCCATACAAAATAGTGATAATTCAATAAAAATGATTCGATTTTATTCATAAATATATGCAGAGGTAGATTTTATTATACAAAAGATAGAAAAATTAAAAAAAAAATTCTTCCTCAAACAATATAACATTTTTAATGCCTAAATGGTTTGGTTGCAAAAACCTATTACGGCTGTCTCAGGCCGAATATGATATTTTCTTTTCTTCTGGATCAATCATTTCATCAATGTTTTGTTATGACACTTCTTTTGTTTATTTTCATTTACACTTATGGGTAGATATCTTATTTTAGTGAACGTATTAATTATAGGTTTTAGTTTAGTATTTTATTTAGTTACGTTATTGAGTACTTGTTGCATGCAACTTCCGCTGGAAGCGCGAGTGTCGAGGCGAGTGACGTCACGAGACGCAGCGCCGCTGGGTTGCGGCCCGGCGCGGACAAGGGGAGAGAGAGAGAGAGAGAGAGAGAGAGAGAGAGAGAGAGAGAGAGAGCAGCTGCTGCTGGTGCGAGGCGGACACGGGAGCCGGCGCTCCGCAGACGACGGTGGCTTCACGCCCATGTACAGTGCTGTACATGGCTGGCACCGACCACGCAGCACAAGTTAGAAAGAGGAAAGATAATTTCCTTTACCGTAACATATACACAGCGAATAATTTTGACACACCCTTGAAAAGCGAGTGGACTTAATTTTAAAGTACAGTTGCCATGCAGTTTTGTGTGACAGTTGAGTATTTTTATAGACTACTGCGGACTTACATTTCCCGATCTTTTATATTGTCAATTTATTTCAGCATGTGTTTGCTAAAGACAGGCCCGCTAAAAAAAAAAAAAATTAATGTTTCATGAAGTCAAGTTATTTAATGCACTGTCTACTTTGGTTGAGTGACGTAATTTGAAAGGAACCATTTTCACTGCCGTTTTACGTGAACTTGTTTTGGCAGTTGTATGTAGTTCATTTATGGAGAACAGTATTTTTAGAAAATCTCAGCGCTAATTTTTAAGCACAGTTTTTGCATACAGAAGCAGTACCAATTTTACTTGGTTGTGAGATGTGGTGACAGAACAGTCGTGGGAACAGTGTTTCATTATGAAAATCATTTTGGCGGAACTATAAACATTTTAAGTGACGTTATGTAGGAACTTTAATGTTCCTTCAATAACTCGCTTCCCGAATTTTGTGTTGATAAATATTAAATGTTGTATTTAATGAATATTATTATTACTGTACATTAGAGTGCAGCGCGTGTAAAAGAAAATTGCCAATAATCATGTTATGAGTTTTTTTAGTTAAGTTATGCGCTTTTCTACATTGTTGTTTAAACTAATGGTTTAGTGTTTATTAAAATAAGTACTATAATAGTCTGCTATATTTTTCCCGCTGTGTCCAGGAAATTGTTTAAGCAATTATAAAATGTACGAGTCAGTGTAACGTATTTAACGAGACACGAAATACCATTGCATTAACTATGAGTTTAATTGGTATCTTAATATTGCCACACTTAAAGTCTTTGCCTTATTTTGCTGAGAAAATTGTTCGTTCGCGGATTTCTCTCGGTTTACTTCTCTGCTACTTTATTTATTTGGCCCATCACTTGGATAGTTGGCGGTGTTTCTTTCGGCATTTATTTCATCAAGAAATAAAATAATTAAATTTTTTTCTAGTTTTTGCCAGTTTTTAATTACCGTGCACATATTGTTGGGGACGTCACTTTTGCTGCTTTAGAAAGGCACCAACAGTTATACAATTGTTATCAATCTTCAGTGTCAATTTAAAAAATTTACCGTTATCAGTTCAAGCATAAGAAAATTTCTAAAAACTGATATTGCAAAATTTTTGTACATTACCTGGAAATGGTTTTTTTTTAATACTTACAACTCGTATAATTTCACATTGAAACTTCTTCATCTAACGGACTTTATATTGTTTTCTCAGATATGAAAATAACCCTGTAGTATATTATAAAATTATTATTGAATGAAAAAAAACCGTAGTCCAAATGGAAATCTTTTTAGGAAGGGGAGGGAATAAAAATTCTCAGAAAAATGATAGGAAGAAGAATTCTTCTGAAATAATAAATAGAATTATTAATTAGAATATAATATCATTATTCTAAACTGTTTTCAAATAAATACATCTTCTAAAATAATGGTTCACTAGTAACGACGTCCAAAATCCAAACTCGCAAACTTTCACATTTATATATTAGTGAAAAGTAGGATAAAAATTAAAGTAGCTTCATGTATAAACTGGCGAAAACGTTTCACAGAGCCATCTTCAGGGAGCGCCATCACGCAGCCGAAAATCGAGCACTCAGGGCGAGTATAGTGCCGGCCAATCGTCTTGTGAACTTTAAATGCGGTGGTAGGGATTGTGAGGGGTAAGCGGGACCGAAAGAGGAAGTAGGAGAAAGCATTACATATCAGTGGAGTGCGGACAATGTGGTTGGAGAAAACCTCCTTGGAATTGGCATTTTCTTCGAGTGCTATGTAGCCAAACGGCAAGCGTATGAAAGCTACCACTATGTTTTTAGATCAGCTGATGTAAAACCGGGCCGTTCCGCGTATGCTCTATTTGGTTCCATAGTGCTTCGCTAAATACATTATAAACATCAGCCACAAAAACAAAATCAAGTGTAACATGGTGACCACCCTTTCGAATAGTTTTATATACGTCCACAATAAAGGTGATGATTTCGAGAAATGTCTTTTTATCGAACTATGTAGCTCAGCTCGCGAGACTTTTTGCCTGCACTATACCTGTGACAGCAAGCTACGATCTCTAAGGAGGAAAACACGGATCATCTTAAAACTCACGATGAAAAGACTTTGGAGACGTGAATGCCTAAGTGAAAAGCACCACGGGAGGAACTCGGGAAAGATCCAGAAAGCCTCTCCACTACTTTGGCAGGCATGAATTCAAAGAGGGAGAAGCGGTTTAAAGGGGACGCGAGACGGGCAGCCGTGGCGTGCCAGGAGAGCCTTCCACCCTGTTTATTATTTTCTTCTCGCGACACTCGATAAATCGATATCGTCGAGTGGGCAAGGGAACCACGAAGAGCCATAGCTCGTTCCGAATCACACTCCAATGGGTCGTCTACAGCTGATAAATCCAGCTGTCCCATACATCATTTCGTGCTCTAGACTGAACTTTTAATTTTTTTTTTTATGGAAATCACATCTGAGGCAGGATCAGTACGAAAGGTAACTTAAAAATGTATGTACTTTTTACGAGGAAAATCCTTGGAAACTGTACTAAATTCTGCCTTGTAGCTTTACAAGTGACATCGTTGGCAACTGAGTTTCCAAGGACATGACTTGTACAAAAATGTTTTTCAGTGTGGTTTTTAAATTATGCGTAGAGGCTTGAGACGGTGAACCTGTAAGATTATAAAAAAAAATTGAGCTACTTGCGTACGATCTCGGTGCTCATTTGTTGAGACTTTCCCGAACCATCTGTGATCTTTAAAAGTGATTATGTTTAAATATCGCTCTCAGATATTTTGTAACTCACGCAAATGATGAAAATAAAGAGTGGTATTCTCACGTAATGAGGATTTAAAATATTTTCTCTGCAATAAATTAAGAAAGCTATGTTAGTAATCCAGTATTATCCTCTGTCAACTAACCATACAGGCAAAAATTAAGGGGACAGGTGCAGTTTCCATAAAGGAGTGATCCCTTTGGGTGCGTCTCTCCATTATAATTTATCGGATCACGCGTGCTCTCTCTGTAATATGACAGTAAAAATGGTATTTCTAGTCTTGTATTTCTTATGGAATGGTAACAGAATCACGAAACCAACCAACTGTTCCTCCGAACGAATGAACCATTAAATGTGTTTAGTTGTTATCCAAATAGGAGTACGATGAATGAAGATAAAACTCTTCTGTTTTCATGTTCAAATAAGGTAACCTCAGTACTGAAAAATTTACGAAGGTACGAAGGTATCCGTAAATTAACGGAGATCCCTGGATAATTTGTAAATAGTGTTCTTCCTAACTATAAGGTAAAACTTTTAACAGTGTAGTGACCATGACTGGCGAGAAATGTGAATATGCCAATCTTGTAAAATGTCGTTGAAGAGCTTGGAATGTCTCCCCTCCCATCCCCCATTCCCCAATCCACCCTCCTTTGTCTGGTGGAACCATACTTGGCTTGGTGGGAAGCGAATTATTTGAACACCCTTCAACTTTTTTATGTTTTTTTTACTAATTTATGTTTTTTTTAATGTTGGTATTTTTCATTGCCAAACTAACCAACTTTACTTATTTTATAATAGCTTCTTACCTGAAGAAGTTGTCATATATTATTCATGTTACCAATCAACGATTGCGTGTAATACTTGAGACAAAATTCACGCCTGTGCTCCGCCCGGAACTCGAACCCAGAACCCCTCGCACAGCAAGCAGTCTTGCTACCAAATGCGCTACGGAGATGTACGTCCACCAGAGGGCGGGGGATTATGGCTGCGCGACCCCTTAACATATACATGTCTACATCGACGTGGCAGGCGTGGCCAGGGGATCGATATAATTTTAAAATTTGGCTCCAGATGTTGAAGTGAACATGTAAAAAGAAACTACATGTCCAAGGTTGGTGTTGTTGAGGACAATATCTCGAAGGCAATTACCTCGACGGCACGTCGACGTCCACATGTCGCATGAATCCTGAACTAGCATGTCGGAGTGAAATGAAAATTTGGGTGCGATTGCAATTTATATTATTTTAAATATTACTTTTAACAATTATTTACTAACAGTATGATGAGGAATAAATGGACGCTTGTGTGTAATGGCACAAGATGGTTAAATACACTAAGACCGAGATGATAGAATCTTTAAGATGAGTTTCGTTTGGCAATACAGAGAGCGACACGTTGAGACCATCATGTCGAAGCCGAGCTACCACAGCAGCCAGGTAGTAAACGTTGCTGGCCAGGCTGCAATTCACTCATTACGATATTCGCCGGCGCAGTTGTTCAACCGTTTGGTAGAAAGCGTGCACCTTGTTTTCCGCGCGCGAATTGGACATTTAAATGAAGGAAGATCTTCTGACGTGTTCCAACGGGAACGTCTTGAGTCGCTGGAAGATGCAAATAGAAGTTACTTTCCAAGTTAAAAAAAAAAATGAGCTAATCTTTCAGTACTCCCCAGTGATGTGTAACATCTAACCTTGGTAACGAGCAAAAAAAAATTCACGCGTTCTCCTTTTGCAAATACACTTATAATACGAGACTCATACCTGGAAATTTTACTTATAATTCTTTAAAATAATGCCGACCATGATAGATATACGGAAATTGTGTTTTCAACTACATTTCTGGACGCGAATCACACGTGGTTTCCGCACCCGCCACTAGAATTCGTTGCTGGAGCAGCTGCGTCGACTATTGGATAATTTGATTAGCAGAGCGAAATTTTAAACTATATAATGAAACGGCTCCGATAAATGCGAAAAAGACTTGAAAAAAAACACTAAACCCCGGCGTTGTAACTGAATTTCGACAAATGATTTTATTAAAATTCACTAAACAATTAATATTATAACGTTTATATTTGTCTTTGTGAACTTAGGTCCGCACCATCCGCCACAGATGGCAGCATCGTGTTTTTTTTTAGGCATCACCTTTCCTTGACTTCCGTCGCATTCACGAAATAACTCCCACCAAAAGCCGTATACCGAGAGCTGAGGTGTTACACATCAAAAATGGATAGAAGTGTATCAAAGGTTGGTTGGACTATCACTCTAAAAAAAAAAAATTGTACTTTTACAAGGTAAATTCTTGGAAACCCTGTTGCCAAGGCTATTTCTTGCAAAACTACAAGGCAGAGCCTTGCAAAATCGCACATGGTACAAAGCTCTTCCTTGTAGTTTTACAAGTAATATCCTTGGCAACAGGGTTTCCAACGATTTTCCTTGTAAAATATACAAAAATTTCTTCCAGTGCATGACCACGCACCTGTGATGAGCCACAGCTCCTTGAGGCACTCGTCGCGCGACCGCTGGATGTGGCCGCGCTGCTGCAGCTCGTAGCCCGCCTCCAGGAACTCGAAGAGCAGCGCCCCCAGCAGCACGTAGCCGGCGACGAGCGCGAACAGGCCGAGGTTGGAGAAGAGGTGGCGGGCGAAGAGGCGCAGGCAGCGGCGGACCCTGGCGCGGCTGCACTGGTGCGAGGCCGGCGGCGTGGCGGCCGGCATCCGGGCCTTCCGCAGCCTCCCGCGCGCGCCCGGGGGGGGGCGGGGAGTCGGCCCGACGCTGGCGCGCGCACCGCGTCTACTGCGGGGCGGGAGCGCCCGTCCGGCCGGCGTCTGTGCCCGCGCGCCCCCCACCCCGCCCCTCTACCCCCTCTACCCTCTCTACCACCCCCTACCCCCCCTCTACCACCCCCTACAACCCCTGTCCGCAGGCAGTCTCACGCCCGCGCAAACCGGCTCGCCTGAAGAGTTTACTTAGCATTACCCGAGTTTATTGTCAACTGAAGGAGCTCTGTCTGATATTAAATAAATAAGAGCTGGCGTACCACAAGGCAGCATTCTTGGCCCTGTCCTATTCAACATATATACATACGACTTACCACGCCCTGAACACCGCCTAGTAGAGATAGGTTGCTATGCAGATGATACTATACTCTACAGTAGATCACATAACCTCCAGCTGGCCACGACCAGACTCCAGAAGGCATTAGCTGTGTACCAGCAATGGTACACATCCTGGCGAATAAAAGTAAACACAGCTAAGTCAGAGGCTATTGTGTTTACCCGCAAAAACCTTCCGCCTGTAGAACGCAGGCCACCAATACATTTGTTCAACGAACAAATACCTCACAAGGACGTAGTAAAATACCTAGGCGTACACATGGACAGGAAACTGCTCTGGCGCCATCATATTGACGCCAAGCGGGCTCAAGCCCATGCTAGAATGAGCTCACTATAACCAGTCATGAGTAGGCGATGTGGAGGCACAGTAAAAAATGGTCTGCTGCTCTACAAAGCACTCATTCGCCCCATAATTACGTACGCAGCCCCAGTATGGGCAACTGCTGCGAAATCACACTTAATAAAGCTACAACGAGTACAAAACAAATGTATTCGGGCAGTTACAGACGCCCCAGTGTATTGTGCTGTAGCAGCCTTGCATCGTGAAACGAAGTCGGAAACCTTACAAGACTTCTACATCAGAACTAAAACTTTTTACGATAAATGCGCAAATAGTTTAAATCCACATATTTCTACATTAGGAAATTATGACCCAGACATTAATGAGAAATATAAACGCCCAAAATCTATCCTGTCACACCGCCCGCCGTAGACGCGGACGTGGCGGAACTGCTCTGATTGGCCGGCAGCCCGCGGACCAATCAACGCGCCCCCTCCCCCTGCTCCGAGCGCGAGAACACGCGCGCGGAGCGCACGCACACAAGCTGGCAGCTCACGTACATTAAGTTAATATTAAGTTAAGTTAATATTAGGCCCCAATTATATATAAGCACACATCATCCCAATACACACTGCACAACACAAACTATCAGGCGATTCAAATAGACGTGCTTTGGCCCAGCGGGGCCCTAATGGAATAAATAAATTATCCTTCGAAGATTAACAGCGTAGATGCTAGGCTAGAGTCTTTCAATGACAGAAGGTGGCAATTTCTCTAACTGACCGACTGCCTTTTGCTGGCAACAGGTCGACCTGAAGCTATGTCACCATTCTGGAGTCTGGCTCGATGCCCTGCTCGCGACCGCAGCTCACACAGCGTAATACTGCAGCTAGGACTTTTCAATGACAGATGGTGGCAATTTCTCTAACTGACCGACAGCCTTTTACTGGTGACAGGTCGACCTGAAGCTCTGTCACCACTCTGGAGTCTAGTCCGACGCCACAGTTCGCGACCGCCCCACTTACACGATCATATCACACAGCCACAATAAGTGCTAACTGGCAGCACGACGGGAAACGGCATAAGCCGCCCCCAAAAGACCAGACCTGACCAAACCAATGCGGACTAAAAGTCCAAGTGCCCCACCCCTTGCATAGTAGAACTTCTACCACGCCCCACTCTTCTTCCAGGACCATCCTTCTATTCCTGTAATCCACCTGCTTGTAATAATGCATGACCTTTGCATCCCGCATGTATGTGCCCAGGGTTTTCCCTCGGTCTATGGAGGTTTTACCTGGGCCCAACTTATCTAGTTTTAGTCTAGAATTAAGAGTGAGGAGAGTTAGTCATGGCGAAAACGTCTGCCATGGCTGGCCAATCCCCTCCTAGCACATGATGCACGCGACATTTTCTGCATGGTTGAAAACCCGCATGTTTAGAGCGTATAGGGCTTGCCCTGAGACGCACTTAGAGTCTTCCCTACCTATACCCCTCCCTTACACACTTATTTTTAACTTAGGTTAGGAAAAAAAACCGAGTTTATTGGGGTTGCGTCAGTAGAGTCCAAATCCCAGATGTTGGTAGGGGAATAGGAGATTTTCGGAACTTGCTTATGACGATTATAGGAATTAGTACCGATAATGATTTTTCCCCCACGCCATTTACGATACTTCGTGTAAATTTATTTCATGCTAAAAACGTCCGTGAAAACACCCGTTTTAGCACTTTTCAATGTCCAGAAAAACTACGCGTTATAGACGAAACCATGAAAAGAAATTTGTATAGACAATTGAAACAACGGCTTTTAAATGCTATTCGTAAGTAAACATTTTCAATAAATCTTGAGCGGTTTGTTAATGGCGCGTTAACACCTGGAGATCTGCACGCCGCGCCGGCTGGTGGCCTAGTCGGAGGGTGCATGTGTGTGTGTCAGTGAGGGGAGGGGGATGATAAGAGCGACGCTCGCTGGTGCTTCTAGCGTGGTATAGCCTCTAAGCGCGAGGCTGTGAACTGGCGCGCAGTCTTCTCGTCATGCAGAGGGCAACTATGAGGTTTGAGCGGTGACCGTAACATTATATGGCCGAGAAATGAAGATAGAGGTGTAATGCAAGTCCTTTAAGTGCTTTCAAGAATCTGTACCGAATATCTTAAGCCTAAATATTACTCTGAAAACACGCATTTTAGCCATTTTAAATCTTATAAAAATGTAGTTTAAAAACTTCATCCGGAAACGAAACTGCTTATCGGTCCTAGCCTTCCTCCATCCCAAGCGGGTTTCATTGGACAGGTTGGAGTGTGTAACGAACTCTTGCTTGGTTTGAACATCAGTGTTTCCGGCATCTTCTTACAGCCTAATGGCGCTCTTGCTATAACTTATAACTTATGTTTTTTTCTCATGTTATGTTTCTTTAAAAATGGTTTTGCTGACTACAATGTATGTGCATTTATGTAAAAAAAAAAAAAAAAAGAAAGTACATTGTTCTCAGATGAACAACCAGGTAATTACAAACACAGGTTGATATCAACGTCCTAATATTTCATGGATTGGGTTTATTATTATGACTGCTCACTCTTTGTAATACTTGGAGTATATGAATACATAAAGCAAGCTCTTGGTTACTTTTGGACTTATAATGTTTGATTCTGTTGTTTTTATTTGTTTATCCTTTTTTTTCTTTAGAATGGGTTTTAACGTACTAGCATCCGTGTAAATACGAGTGATTTCGGGAATTTTTTTTTAATTTCCGCCTTATATATAAATATTTCTATGGAAATAAAATAACTCTGCAGTAGTCTAAATTTTGTTGAGTACATTGGATGGGTAACACGGCAGAAACAAATCGGAGAATACCGAAAATGGACTACCAATTACATATTATGCATTTTCTAACTTTTACATAAGTTACAAACACATAAAGGTTACACTCCGAAGTGCCGTTGTCTGTATTATAGTGTTTAAATTTAGGGGGGGGGGGGGGGGGGGGAACGTTTTTGCTAAAAATCGCAGCTAGTAAATAACATTTCATCTACATTTACGGTGCTTTTCTCCATGAAGCGGGGAGTCCGAAGAAAACCAGACCCACTGCCTCTGGAGAAACCGATGTTATTGCCATGTAAAGGAAATTTATGGCACGCGACAGCGAAGTTGCGCCGAGTGCAATGGAAATGAAAACCTCTTGGGTGTTGCATGATTTAAGGTTTTTCCAATGACAAACATTCCAGGCTTTGCTTTCGTTTCCAGTGGCTCCCTGCCAAGCGCCTTTGCGGAAAAGGATATCTACATCTTGGTTCAATCCATCCCTTGAACTGGGGAAAGTGAAATAAGGACAAAATTGCATTAGGGGCTTGGATAGCGAATTTAGTATGGGAAATGTTCCAGTTAAACCGGCTGACCTGAATAATGCATCAGGCAAAATGAAACTAGATGCGGAAAATGACTAAACGGTAAAACACTAAAATAATAAAAAGAGAAAAAGTGGAAGACTTAAAAAAAACTATATGTAATGTTTATCAACCAACTCACTGAATCCACTCAGAAATATAAGTACCAGAATTCTAATGTATCCAGAAACCGAGCCAATTCAAAAAATTATTTTCGTAAATGTTTTTCCACTTTTAAAAAACATAGAAAGCAATGACGAATAGAGATGTAGTAATAGTGTACTCGTATTTACTCACATTGTCCCAGTAATGGTCATTTAGTTCAAAGCGTATACAATGAACTACATTTAGTAATTCTGCACTTATTAATTTTTTATAAAGAAAAGATTATTTATTAATTTAAAATCAAATAAAAATCACTTTGAAACAAATAATTTTGAGCTTGCAGGTCTGACTGATAGAGTCACCAGATGAGGCAGATGAGTAACATTTCATAAGTTGATTTAAGTGTTAGTACATTACATTACATTTCATAAGTACATTTTATTACAAACAATGGAGATTGTTATAGCCAAACGCTAAGCTTTTTACAGTACAAAAAAAACACATAGGCAATGAGGCGTACCTAAACATGCTGTAGCTAGTGATTAAGCATCTGGCCACAACTTGTAACTAGTGGTGGGAAAAGCAGAAGAATCAGTATGTCAGAGATTATTATCAGAAAATCCTGCCTTTGAAACAGAATTAGCTGTTAAAAATTGGAAAGCTAATTGGCAGAAGACTGCATTCAAATCTGTACACAAAACAACCGAAATATCTGGAATTAACTTCCCCGGCACGTGAAGAGTGATGGGAGATGATAATTAGGTATTTGGAAAGTTTCTGTTGTGGCCAAGGTTCCCATTTTGCCGACTCGTCCATTCGAATGGCATTATTTGTCACAACTGTTCCAGCTGGGGACAGCTGGCCAAGCAGTTCTCCACAAAAGGCAGGACCAACAAGGATCAAAATACGACAAGCCCAAGAAGTTCGATAAGGTAAAATCCAAATTAGTTTCTCGGTTCAACAGTGAAAAAGATGCCCCAGAAATGCCGAGGGGTGAGTAATCGTTCCATGCTAACATTATGAGCAACCCAAGAACTTTCAACAAATTTCATGTTTATATTAAGTACTACTGAATAATGAGGGTCACTCATCATTGAATATAGAGCTCGACACATGTGCTGCAGTTACTGTGTTGCAGAAGACTCCCGGTAGCATTTACAGACCTTAGGATTTAAACCAGTTGCAAACCAGCAGAATACACTTAGGGGTAAAATTCTATCTATTTTATGTTAAGTGATAGAAAGTGTAAGTCACAATAAGCATTCTATTAAGCTGTCAGTAATTGTTTTCAAGCAGCTCAGTCAGGATATACCTGATTCAACTGGCCATAGTTGGTAAGAACAATTTAAATTAAACTGGCAGTCCATATTCACAGCAAATATAAGTCGTTCAGATAGGCAGTAAATACAGTTGAGTAAATAAAACGAAAAATGAAGATGTTTTCAGGGATAGGGTTGGTATAATATAGGGTCACATTACCACATAAGGCCTACATATGAAACCTAAAGCTGTGCCCAAGATTTGTAAGGCAAGGACAGTTATGTATGATTTAAAGGCAAAGTAGAATAAAGAATGAAATTGTTGGTGGCACACAGGATCATTTATCTAGTGATATAATAGAACTGGGCTACAGTGTTAGTGTACCTATGTGATGGTGGTTTGAGGTTATGTGAAGAATACACTGATTCACTGAACCTGCTCCTGGAAAAAACCTACTATCCACTGTCTGACTCTGAAGATATTAACACCTTACTATCCAGTGATGGATGTTTCTCGATTCTTGACCTACCATCGGTATATCAGCAGTTTGATATTTCAAAGGAATCACAGCATAATTTGACAGTCAGTATGCACAATGGGCTATACGGATTCAAAAGTTTTCAATTTTGCTTATCGACAGTACTGCGGAGTATGTAAGGTCATGTTACAACCATAATCGCGTTAAGTTAACAATTTGATATAATTTAAGCTATGCCCGATGCTGGAAAAACATTTTATATTCACTGTGTTAGTAATATTACCAAATAAACAAACAACAACCCTAGTTGATTGCCGCCCGAGCGGCCACCGATACCTCAGCAGTGCTCTCCTTTCGTGGTGTTGCATTACATTGCACTGTGATGCACTACATTCGTTCGCACCATCCAGCAGGCCGCCCACATGCTCTGTGAGCTAGTGATGCATCGTAATGGCCTGTAAGTGTTCTCTGAAGTCGACTGTGGTGCAGTCGGGTTATAGCTGGTACCATAATACCATGGTAAATCGTGAAATTAAAGTTCAGGTTAAGTAGTTACCAGACAGAATGACTTGGACAGTAGCACTAAAAAAAAATTGAAGTATTTCCACAGGACACTGTCCAACCTGTTTACAAATAGTAGCCATCAAGGACGCAAATCTGAAGGATTCTCAAGGAGGGCTCGCGGAAATGTCCAGGGAGACCACATGGGTCGAGATTTTTGCATGTGGGGTTAACCGACTAATGTCATCTCTGAATACTGTACTTGTATGTTGTATACGACCCATATTTTAGCCTACATGCATGCAATACGCAGAAAACTTAAAAAAAAAATATAGAAATGTTTCCATAAACATAGTTTTGACATCAAACCCATTTCATAATCATGCTTTTGCAAGTGCAAGTGGGCCTCCTCATTGAGGAGCTTCTTAATTACAGGTGGGAGAGGGGGGGGGGCACACTTTCCCCTGGGAGCTATGCCCATGGTAGCCATCGGTTGATTTTGATTGATTGATACACTTTCGATTGGGTTTCCACATGGAGTTTCGTGTTTCCACACGGAGTTCCGCCCCCCTTACACACCTAAATTCTGAAGCCTCTTCCTCAAGTCCTTTCTTCTTCTCACTTCCTGTATATTTCCCTCAATCCTATTCCACTCCCACCCTGTCCTCACTAGGAATACTTGCCTTCCTCTTTCCGTTCTTCTCCGCTCTCTCTAAATCTTCCACCCATGATCCCTCCTCCCTCTTACGCCCCTTTGTTCAACCTGACTTCCAGCGTCCCCCAACCCCCCTGGTCCGTTGTCACCCCTAAAAAAACTTCACCAATCTCTCTATTTTCCTCCTTCTGTGTAGTGTGTCCCACCCCAGCTCCTTCATCATCACACATGGCCTATGCATCTCACCCTTCGCCCCTTGCTTCCTCTACATACCCATGGCCCATGGCCCATAGCCGCTCTATGTTGCACCCTTTCCAGTTCTATAATTTCTATTCCTATGTATGGGTCCCAAATTGCCGCTACATATTTAAACATTCAAGCCTTTATCGATCTCCACTAGTTATAGTATTAATAAAAAGGAATTTACCCTCACGAAAATGTAATAGGGACTTTTTAATTTCGAAAAGGAATTAAATTTTTTCAGTGCAACGTTTGTTGCACTGTGACCGGGACAAAAAAATTGCAAGTGCAAAAAAAAACAGTGGCAAGAAAATAAAGCAACGAAGAATATTTGGAAAGTGTTCAATAATAAATATTATTTGACTTCGTTTAGTCTTAACTGATAGTGTACATCACATCAAATATGAGTACAATACTTGATAAAATAGCTGCAATTGAATCCGAGGTGAGTTTCCTGAGTTTCCGTCCGTATGGTGTATGCGCGCACCACGCCGCGTTTTACAATTTGACACGGAGGTTTTATGTTCGTCAGCATATTGTAAAAATGAAAAGAACAATTCATAATAATTTTGGGAACATTGAGTTATCTGAAGATTTATGTTCAGGGAATGTCGTTATGCTAGGTTATGTTGATTGGGTATTTGTAAACTTTTGTAATAAAACGTACAAGTTATTCCTAAAAGTGTATTTTGGGTGCCGTTAATTTTCTTGATCATCTCTTAAGATTGCCTTATAAATTCCTGACTTTCTTTCCTCTCCCAACCCTTTTTTTCGGTCGTTAAGTTATGCCACTCAGCTTTGCAGAGTAAGGTCACACTCATCTAACTGCTGCATTTTAACCCTAAATTCACTTTCTTGCTAACTTGATCATGCTCATTATTTAAACTTCAATATGTGAAATTATTTTCCCAATTTATCTTAAAAATCATTTTTGCAATGTTTATGGTTCTATAAGACATTATGTTTTACAGATGGCGCGGACTCAAAAGAACAAAGCAACAGCGGGCCACCTTGGTTTGTTAAAAGCTCGGTTGGCCAAGTTAAGGCGGGAGCTGATAACCCCAAAAGGAGGTGGTGGAGGCCCTGGGGAGGGGTTTGATGTAGCAAAAACTGGTGATGCTAGGATTGGATTTGTGGGTATGTAAGACTAGTAATGGTATTTCTTCTATTTAATTCTTTCTTTGCTCCTTGATAGTTAACAAAAGTTTAGGTCAGATTTAACCACAAGTTAAAAAGAAAATTTTTTCCTGTTTTTGAAGCCAAGAAAATTACTTTTTACTGCCGTACCTTCAAATAAAACCTAATATTTTTTACATAGGTCCAGTAGACATCTTGATGATTCAGTTATAAAATTAGTAACTTGTAAGGGTCACAATTTTTCCAAAAAAAAAAAAAAAAAAAAGTATAAAATAACAAATGTTGTTTTTTTGAAGACCACAGATTTTCCTCTACGGTAAAAAATTGTTTCAAAATTATTATTTTTTTTATTATTTATTAGGTATTACCGTGTATAGGTTATAGTAGGTACCTTTTGCAGTGATACGGCAGTCACCATGTGCTTTGTTAGCATGGCAGCGACTGTTTGTTTTCTATGGGAGATGGACCTGATTTTGTTACCACCCTAATGTTTACTTTATACTAGCTGCAACATGATCCTGTGATTCTCCAGATGTCCTTAGGAATATGTTGTAGCTGAGGCGGTTTTCAAATGACAGGAATGTTTAATGTCGGTACATTACAGCCGGGATCAAAATTGTGTTCCGCCCTTATTGTGTCTAATTATGCACTAGTACAGGATTAGCACACCTGTGAAAATTTTTCAAACAATTTTAGGTTTTTACTTTACCATTAGGAAAAGAAAATATATTTTAAATATTTTTTTCAAATCGTAATTAATTTTTACTGTTTTCTTTTCGAAGTCGTTGAAACATATTTTGTAGCCTATTAAGTTGCTAGTAACTTTTCAGTGGTTATTTTTGCTAACTGTTTTGGTTAAAGCTGGTTTTTAAACTTCTTATAAAATATCTTAATTACTTTAATCTTGTAATTTGTTCACTCTTCTGTTCCATACAGGGTTTCCATCAGTCGGCAAATCCACTCTCTTGAGCAAACTGGCGGGCGTGTATTCTGAAGTAGCAGCGTATGAGTTCACAACACTAACCACTGTGCCAGGCTGCATCAAGTACAAAGGAGCCAAAATACAAGTAATTATACAACTTTTTTTTTAATTCGTGGTGGTTCAGTCACATGAAGCAAAAATATTTTAATGTCCTTTTAAACGGTATCTAATACGCCACTAAAAATACTCACGTCCCCAAAAGATCACAGGTTGTAGAATATGCCACAATACACTTAAAAGTTGAGAATTGAAGCTGTTTCTGTTTCAATCACTAAAACATGCTGCTGTTGATTAAAACTTCAAAATTGCTTAAGGTATTACAGGTTTTCAATGAGAGTTGACAAATTATAAAATAAGATTGTAGAAAACAAAAATTATTTGTGGAAGGTTGGCAGATTTTTGCTACATTAGCGTCATTATGGTGTAGTTTTGAAAAGACATGAAAATGTAAAGAAGTCACCAATATTTATTACTGCAATCCAGGGGAGTCCATGAATTGATGGGCTCGGATGTCGCAGACTGTACATCGCGACGGTAGTGGTGGAGAAACTGCGCTTGTTTCAGCTTCTGGACCTGCCTGGCATCATTGAAGGGGCCAAGGACGGGAAGGGCAGAGGCCGGCAGGTCATAGCAGTGGCTCGTACTTGCAGCCTCATCTTCATTGTTCTGGATGTCCTGAAGCCCCTCCAGCACAAGAAGCTGATAGAGCACGAGCTGGAGGGGTTTGGCTTGCGGCTGAACAAGCAGCCGCCCAACATTGTGTTCCGCAAGAAAGACAAAGGTGGAGTTAATCTGCAGACCATGGTAAGTGGATTCTCATGCTGTGTGTAAATAATTCTTTTATTTTTATTTTTGGGAACCTTTTGTGCGTATCTAGCTGTGTTTCATTCAGTTCAAATTCATGTTGAAGTAATCTACATGAATTTAACTTTCTCTGAACTGCCTTGGACTTCTAAAATATCGGAATCGGTAGACAGTATAGTTGTTCTGGTGCACACTTAACA
The DNA here is from genome assembly GCF_032445375.1 of Bacillus rossius redtenbacheri. Classification (NCBI taxonomy): domain Eukaryota; kingdom Metazoa; phylum Arthropoda; class Insecta; order Phasmatodea; family Bacillidae; genus Bacillus; species Bacillus rossius. The sequence continues at coordinate 30,013,384 of NC_086334.1, forward strand.
TTAATTCAAAGCTCTGTATATTCTTAAGGAATATACAGTGATATCTAATCATAACATTCCAAACCTGCCAGCTGGCTCAAAATTCGGTCCAGGGTGTACATCCATCAACACTTGAATAAATAAGTTGGGTGCTGAAAATGATTTAGGTACCAAAAGAAATGGTACTGTCGATGATTGGTTGCTGAAATAACGTCTCTCGGACACAAATTGATATTGACAGTTCTTTATTATTGTATCACGAAAACTCTCCAGTTATCATGGCCGCCATTTTCTGATGCAAGAACAAATTCATGTGAAATCTAAAAGAAGTCGCACATAACCTCTTTGCTGACTCCAAAACAAACAAGTTGATTTATTGTTTGCAGGTACTGAAGGTTTTATATTAAAATATAATTCGCAAGTAAACCCCATGGTTGCACAATGAACTCATGGTACAAGCTGAAGAGCTCAGTCATCGGAACAAATGACGAAGTTTACTCAATACTTGTTTGGGCTAATACTGATGACTGTGGTCAAAAAAATCTAGTTAAAAATACCAAAACACGAAAAAATGTAGATTATCTGATAGCGCCTGGATCACAGTTGCAAAATTCTCTCTTCAACCATTAATACATAACTATTCAGCCACCACCCGACACATGACCTCTTAATTCCGCATACCATCTGAAGGAAATGGATGGCTTCATCACCCAATCACAGCACAGCAGTCACAAAAACATAGCATTATACAAATTTCCTGACTCTTGCAATGACACATCTCCAGCAAAAATTACAAGAATAAATCACAAAGTCTGGTGGTATAGTTTATAACCATTCCTAAAAATACATGGAAAAATATCAGCCAATCATGGCACGTGGCAAGAGCACTCCGATTAACTCAGAGTCCTTTCTCGTTGCTACCAAACTCTGTCCTTCTTTCTAATTATTACACACCTGGCAAACTATTGTACCTGCTCATTCAAATAAAGAACCATGGCAAAAAAAATTATAGTAATGCTTATTTATAAATTTAAAAAAAAATACAAGCACACATAAACATAACCACACAAATAAACAAGTACGTATGTAAAAATTATTTAGAGGATTATTCACCATAAAGTAAGTAGATCATCAGAACAACTTAAAATGCATGAAACAATTTTATTTTTATTTTATTTATTTATAGTTACGTTCCGTCGACCATGAATGAGCAAATGCTCAATGGTGTAGAACATGTCAGTATATACAATACAATACAAAATAAAAAATAAAATAAAAAAATCCATAACATAGTAAGATAAAAGTTATAAACAATATCATGATTATATACACATATCACAATTAAAGGGATAGAGCATACATGTATTGTACACATATAATATTAAGGTGTCCGTACACAAAGATATTTTATACATAAACACACAAATATACACATAACATAACTATTATATATATATATATATATATATATATATATATATATATATATATATATATATATATATATATATATATATATATACATATATATATCTACATATATACAATTCAGATGTTAACACACAAGTTATGATTATCAATACAATTTAAAAATTCATCAACAGAATAAAATGTTTTTGAGATAAGATATTCTTTTAATTTATATTTAAAATTTTTACTTTTACTTTTACATAGTTTTAAAGTTAATGGAAGATTATTAAATAACTTCAAAGCAGTATTATATATGCCTTTCTGATGTAAAGTAGTACTTGCCCGAGTTATATGCAAGTCATCACATTTTTTAGTTTCGTATGGATGTATTGCTGAATTTGGCTTAAAAATATTCAGATTTTTATTTAAAAACACTAAAACTGAAAAGATATATTGACTTGGCAATGGGAGAATACATAGTTTATTAAAAAGTGGTTTGCATGAATCTCTTTGCTTGCTATTACAAATAATCCTTATGGCTTTTTTTTGTATTATAAAGACTTTAATAGCTTCCGAGCTATTTCCCCATGAAATTATACCATATTGCATTAGTGAGTGAAAATACCCGAAGTACATTAATTTCATAACCTCAACATCAACTTTCCCAACCATACAGCGAAGAGCAAAACATGCAGATGTTAGTTTATTACATAATACCTCTATGTTCTTTTTCCAATTTATTTTTTCATCAATTATTAATCCCAGAAATTTCGCATAATGAGACTGATGTAGATTTTTATTTAAACAAGAAATATTAATATCTTCATACATTTGGTTTCTTGTTATGAAGTTAACAAAATTTGTTTTATCAAAATTTAAAGTTAATTTATTAGACTTAAACCAAGAAATCTTTAGTTTGAGTACATTTTCAGATTCCTCAATGTAAATTATAATCATAAAAATATGGCAAACACAAGAATACTTCTTAAAAAGAATAAACAGCTGTTATTTGAATCATGCCAGGAAACCTAACATAGTACTGAACATGAGACAACATAATAACTTGTTAATTAAAATGTGTAGCAAGTGGGGAAAACAGTAACCTGGTTCGTTATACCATCTATAAAATTAACCTATTTGATGAGTTCCCTTCATTTTATCATTGAACCTTTCTTTCAATCCTAGATATTTTTCTCTGTTACAAAGATTTGTCGTGTGATGTTTAAATCCTTGGGTTTCTTCAGAAATGTTCCACCATCATATAGTTTTCTGCTGTGCTAATGAATTCTTTTGTGCATCAACTACTGTTGCCCTTGGCAAAGCTTCTGCCTACCACATTACAAACTTTTGACTGAGATATCATCAGTTGTACTGCAAGACATGTGCTTCAATGAAATATAATAAATATATAATCATTTGTACCATAATTTTACCTTTACATTTAACATTTAACTTAGTTTAGAGAGTTTGAGTAATATATCAGTATTTTATGTAGGTCCCACAGACTGAATTGGATTTGGACACTACTAAGAGTATTCTTTCCGAGTATCGCATCCACAATGCTGACATCACACTAAGGTACGATGCTACAAGCGACGACCTAATTGATGTCATTGAAGGAAATCGTATCTATGTACCCTGCATATACCTCCTCAACAAGATTGGTAAGTTGAATAAATACTAAGATGGCGAATGTTTCATTATTGCCCTATTTTGTGTTTTTTAGTTGCTATATCATATGAAAAGGAATTGCATTTGTGTACAGTTAAGTCAAAATATTTTATGAATAAATTTGATTTTTCTATTTTAATGCCTTATTGATAACTGAAGATTTTTTACATTTTGTAAAGAATGTTTCACAATTTCAAATTGTGTATTTTGGGTTGTCATATTTAAAATTTTTCTATAGGAATGACTTCACATATGTTCAAGACAGTTTTTTTCAGTGATTGGTTTATGTTTTACTGATTGCTAGTTATGCTTTTATTGTTATTAAGTTACCGTATTACTTTTGGTAAGGATCGGTCTAATAATTGTAGTACATTTTTTTATAGATAATTATGAGCCAACCCTTAATTAGATTCGCAATACTCAATGATTCTGGCAAGTACAGTAAAAACACTTAAGAAAATATTCTACATGATAAGTTAAATAAGATTTAGCACTGGACTTCCAAATATAGATATAATTTTACCCTTTTAATAAAATTTCTCTATTAATAAATCTAAATTTCTTAATACCTTAAGTGAGAAATATCTTTTAACAGGTACATATTTTTGTATTCTAATGGTTATCATCATATCAAAAATTGGTAAGGGTGAAACGCCCCTCGTGCCCTAAAATTATATCATTTTAATTTAATAAAAAGGCCTTGGAAACTGCTGGGCACAATATTAAGAAAATTAAAGTTAATTACCAGAGGAGGCACGAGGCGGTGAACAACACAAAATTTACACTCCCTGCACACTAGCAACTTGGGAGTTCGTGGATCATTAAATAGAAGAAGGTATGTGATAAATAAATACACTACATAAGTAGTTTGGTCTATAGGTGTCCCTGGTTTATTATGAAGAAGTTTTGTTTTCGCATTATTCTGATATCACAATCAAGATCTTAGCATGTAAAAAAAAATATGGGGGCGCCCCGAAATTATTTAAAACAACACATATTAAACTTTAACAAAGGAAAGATTACATAAACAAAAATTTAAAAACTTGAAGTATCACACCAATGATTACATAGATAATAAGTTTCCTTGATTCTATATGTTCTTGAGGATTAAGTTCTTAAATCACTGCTCGCTGGTAGGATACTGATTCTTTTAATGTAGTTCGTAGATAGAAAGGGGGGAGATGTTTATTTTACATTATCACCCAGGTCTTCACGGTAAGACGTCGGGTCGGGAAAGATCTCTTCTAACGTGACTCGGAGTTCGAGGTCCAGGACCACGAGCTGGGAGCAATTTGTCTCCCCAGCACTTCGACCCTGTCTGAAACACAGGTCAAATTCAAAACGAATTAGACCTGCTTCCAGACAGTCATACACAGTCGGCATGAAAGGCCAACAAACAGGAATTTGGGGAGGAAAAAAAAGCTGGATTACTCACCAAACAGGGTGTGGAATCAGGGCTCCCGAGGTGTCTCGCGCCGACATCAGGATGGCGCGCACCGAGATACCGCGGATGACACTGAAGAAACCAAATTTTTTGTAAAATAAAAAAAAATTAAAATTTATCTAAACATGACTTGTACTAATTACTTCTACTGACTGGCTACTGTACAAATGGGATCACATCCCTTAAAGCAACTGACTACATCTCCTAATAGAAGTCGTTTCCGTCGTAGCCGCGACAAGAGACGGAGGGAAGTTTCGCCCGAACTGCTGCGCGGTTAGTAGCCAATGTCAGAGTCACCTCGTGGAGGACCACGCTCCTAATTAAAACGGGCGCTAAAGCCCCTAGGGAGAAGGAGGGGGAAGGTTCGGTTCTAAGCCGAAAATTTCCGAAGGAGTCCGAGGTGGTCGTGACAACAACACGACATGCGCACTCTCTACCGGCGGTAACAGGAAGCTACAAAGAATCGACTTTAACAGGACGCGACTAGAAGCATAGGGCCTTATGGTGCCGCGGCGCTGCTTTCTAGCGGCGTAAAGGGGAACTAACTGAGGCGGTGAACTGAACCGCTGCTAGGTGTCACTGGCGTAGTCTCTGCTCGCTGCCCACCGAGCCCGAAGTCGCTTTTTCTGCCGCTAGATGTCGTGGAGGTCTCTGTAGGACCAGGGAGAATGTCCTTGAAGCAGGCCATCGTCTTGGCTAGGTTCACGTCAGGTCACTGCTCCTGGCTTGATTTCTCAGAACTAAGGTGGGGGGGGGGGGGGGGGGGGGTGGACAGAAAAACGCCACTAAGCTGGGAACGGAGGTCCACTGGAGACCCGTTCGTGACGAGACTCTCTATTCTCAGCGGGACTCTAAGAAGTAGCAGCTGGCAGCCCACAAGCTGCTCTATGCCATTTTGGTCATGCAGGGAATTAATATTACAAACCCGGGACGTGACTGCAGGCAAGAGAAATTTGAACCGGGCTGCCCACGTCCACATTAGACTAGCAAAATATCAGATAGGTCCTTGAGAAAGGTGCTTCAGACCACTGGCACAAAGTTTAACTACGTAGAGTACACCGGCCTAGCAAAGAGTAAATCCCCCCTATAGCAACCAGATAAATTTAAAAAAAAATTCCAAAATTAAATTAAAATTATAGTAAAAATTTAAAAAAAGGGTGTCAGTTCCTAATTTCCAGCACAAGGGGGAGAGGATGATACTTATTAAATAGAATCTTATGGTTATTGATACGTTAGCATTTTGGTAAGAATAATAATAATGGTTTGTTATAAAATTGATATCTAGTTTGTGTAATACATTTTTAATGGTCTGTCAGAAGTTAAAAGTTTTAATGGCTGCTATCATTATTTAACATCAGTCACACCAAAACAAAAATCTCGGAAGACATTTTAACATAGTATTTTGTATGCCTTAAAATAGCTATAACAAATTTCTAGATAAAACTTTTACTATTATTTATTTGAGTGAGAAATAAAAAAAGTTTACTTGCACAATAAATTAACTGCAATGTTTGTCTAGCACAGAAAAGAATCATTTAAGACATTGTGGCTACTATCTAAAGAAAACCTGCACTCAGATCATAGACAAATAAATTATGGCTGTTACTAAGCCTCAAGAATAAGTTTGTGTATGTGGCACTTGCGACGAAATGTTTGTGTAGGCGGGCGGAAATAACAGTTTTGTTAAAAAGTGATACTGATGCTTGTGACCTGTTATTTAGCTACAGATTTATAACTAGCAATTGAACAGAACAATTAGATGTCTTTGAAATGGCATAAAACCGACAACAAAATATGTTTGAAAAATTTTTTGTGTAATGTTAATTAAGAGTAGCTGAGCCTTTTTTTTTTTCTTTCTGTATTCAACAAATATTTTTGTTTTTTTGTGAGTTTTTATTAATTTAACTGTGAAATTATTTTTTTTCTATGGATTGAATACAAGTTTTTATTAGTCTCCTCTTACATTTGAAACCAATCCAAGATCAACAACTAGGTATTTGTAATTCCACAGAATTAGAAAGTATGAAATAGTGTAACTGGTAGGCCATTAAAACTTCCAAGGGCTTAAAAAAAAATGAAGGATGCAAACACGAGAAAGTTCTGACATGTTTATCAAGGCTAACAGTAGCACTGTATTAAAATTCAGCTTTACATTATTTATTTATGACTATTTGTCATAATTTAAATGGTCAATTGTTCTACATCATTACCTCTGTCATTTATTTATTTATTGAATACAATTTTCACCTTTAAAGGAAACAGGTGGCTCTTTCCATTTTGTGTTATGCTGAAAGTTATCATTGCTACATGTTTTCGTTTTTTTACCCATGGTGTTTAATTGGTTGCAGATCAGATAAGCATAGAAGAACTAGACATTATTTATAAAATTCCACATTGTGTTCCAATTTCTGCTCATCACAAATGGAATTTTGATGACCTTTTAGAAAAAATGTGGGAGTATCTGAAGCTGATTCGAATGTAAGTAATGCACGTAATTGTCACGTAGAATAGTTATTACCGATTATACTGCAAATTAAACATCTATCTACCTATATTACATACCAATGTATTTCTATATTAAATGTCTGATAAACAACTATTCATAATTCATAAATCACATACAGAGTTATAGTTTCTCTTTGCCGAAGTATTCACATTTCTCATACTTTGAACCGTTGTTTAAAATTATGTAATTATTATTTGAAAGTAGAATGGAGTAGCTTGCATAAGTTGTAATGAGATTTTACTAAGTAGGTCGTATATTTTGTTGATTTGAATACTCAGTCACAGCTTAATTGCCTTACTCATTTATGTGATTTTTAGCTATACTAAACCAAAAGGACAGCTACCAGATTATCAGTCGCCAGTGGTTCTACATTCAGATAGAGTTTCAGTTGAAGATTTCTGCAACAAACTTCATCGTTCAATCGCAAAGGAGTTCAAATAGTAAGTATTAATGTGTTTATTGTCGTAAGTTTTAACATTTATTCCAAGATAAAACTATTTTAATAGTGACTACAGACCTACGTATTATTAAAAAGAATTTTAAATCCAGGCTTCTTTTTTAATCTCTATAGCAGTTACTTTCTGAAATGAGCAATGCTGCGAGGAGGGAGATACTATTGGGATATTTTTACCTTTTTTCTGCTTTTGCAGTCACACTTCAAAACATTTATTTCTGTTATTTATTGTAGATTATATGTAACATTACACTTTTTATGCTGCCAAATTAAAACAATTGTAAAGCATGGTTAATTCTATAGACCAGACATTCCCATCAAAATTAGATTGTGCGCTCAGCACTTAATGTACATATCTCACACACTTTCAACAATTCTGTGCACTTGTTCATATATTTTGCAAAATCTGATACAAGCGAGGAAACATTTTCATACTCACTTCATTTTTTACCGTATATACTCGTGTATAGCGCGCCCTTTTTTCCCCTCAAGTAAAGGAAAAAAATAAGGATGCGCGCTATACACGGAAAAAAAAAGTTTGGGGGGGGGGGAGGCGGGAAGGAGTGGAAGTCGTTACTGCCGGGTGACGGGTGACGTTTCTGGCCAGCCCCCCACACATACGCACAAGCAACAAGGCCTCTCTTTCACACACACACACGCACGCACGCACACAACCTGGTCTCTCTCTCACACACACACACACACGCACGCACGTGCGCGCGCAAGCTCGCAGGTCTCTTGTTTATTTTTAGACCTCCCCCTCTACAGCTAGTAAAATAAAAGAGAGAGAGAGAGAGAATGTTGACACCAGTCCCCCCTCCCACTTCCTTCGCTTCGTCGCAGCTGCTACCTGTGAGTCATCTAGTCCGTGTCACATTCCTGCCTTCCTCCCTTCCTCCCGTCCACGTACCAGTTGTGACGATACAGCGCTTCATTATCTTCCGTCTACACAGCAGAGTTTAAGTATTTTCCTGACGCATCACCACACATCAATTTAAATAATCAGGTACCACAAAATGTTAGTAAAATTAATTTATGGGAAAAAAAATTTCAATTTTTTTTTCTTTGGAATTTGTTGCAAAAATCGTGGTGCGCGCTATACACGAGTAAATACGGTAATTAACTTCTCCACTATTGCTTGCAAAAATTCTGTCAAATTAGCATTATTGAGCACTTTCACACAACAACCAGCAATTTGTAGTTACCAGTAGCAAAGAGAACTCTAAACAAAACAATAAAGACATGTTTTTCTTTTCGTCACACAGTACACCTACTTTTTGGTTCTCAACTGCCTGTTGTACTTTCTCTTCCTCTTCTATCCTCCAAGACTGCAGGTAAGAAGTACGTAATGGTGTGTGCATGAGGAAGATCTTCCAAAACTGCAGTGAAAGGTTACATTCATATATACTGGAATGCAAAGCTTTATTTTTCCAAAACATGTTACATGTTCTTACAAACTTTTAATTTCACCTACCTTTCACATATTCATTCAGCCATTTTATTATGGTTGGATCGTTAAGTTTTTGCAGTTGTATGTTCGCTTTAACAAAAGTGCCAAACTTTGGTTTTCAGCTAGTTTAGTTTTCTCGTCCTTAGCTTTCTTGGGAAGAGAAACGTATTCTTAACATGACGCTTAGTTCCAGAACCTGATGCCTGGCCTTATCTTTCTTTATCTGATGCAATCCTCGAAATTAACAATGTTTTTCATATGTGTCTTCTCTTTCCCAATCTATGAGCACATTGCAAACCTTGCACATCATTATGCTTTTTTTCTTTATTTAACCCATAAAATCCTTTGTCTTCATACTGTTTTGAAAACACACACAACTTTTGTCATTTTGTAAACTTATTATCACGATGCAAAACATTATCGGAAAAGATCATAGAATGCCAATGAGATACACGTTACATCCGCTTGGAAATGTTAAAGTACTTAATGTTAACAGTGCACTCATCTAAATAAACTCGTAGAGCATTTTGGTACCACTAATTCGAGGTTCAGTATTTTATAACTAGTACCAACGTACCAACGCCATCTACAATTTGTCCTTGAGTGGCTGAAGTTCTGACATGTATCGCTCTGTATTGTAAACCGGGTTTTTGTACATGTTTCAGAATGATTAAACTTTTTTTTCTCTCAGAAAAAAGTTAATTTCTTGCAAATATAATGATTCCGTCATATTTTGTGAAATATTACTGATTTCTCGTACCAAAGCAGATTTTGTTAAAACAACATGCAATGTATTAAATTCTAATCACTACCTAGTAAGAATTTTTTGTGTTAAACATCATGTGCAAGTGATTTTTAATATTTCACAATTTTTTCATTAGCAAAATTTGACTACCCCTAAACATGACTTTTGAGAATACTGTAATAATTATTATATACTTTCTAGACTTAGCAATCTCACCGAGGCATACCTATGTGGATATCTCTTTGTAGGGATCATGTGCTGGGTTACTGAATTTCATTAATGAATGGATCTTAAGATATTTTTAAAGCTATTTTTTTGCATGTTTTATCCCTCTATTCACATAATTTCCAATTACTTTTTTATTACTTAACAGAATCCTTTAGCTGTAACTAGTTTGCAATAATTGTTAGCTAAACATGTCTATCTTCTATTAATTAATATCATTGACACATGATCTTTGTTCCAACTTATTTGGTTGACTGCAATCTTCCTCATTTCTTTCACAAAAACTACGTAGATTTTCATAGTGTGATATGAGCTCTTGATGCATGTGTCAAAGCATATTCTTTCATTATTCATGTGCATTTCCTGATCATCTCAGATTGTCAATAAAGACATAACTATAAATAATTAATTGAAATACTATAAGCAATAGATTAAATGTGTAAATTTTTTTCTCCCCAGTTTTATCAATTTCATAATTTATTTGGCACATTTTAGTTTGAAATTCTAATAAGTTTTTTCTCAATACGTGTTTACATAAGTTATGTTTTAACTATGAGCGTAACATTGTTTGTTTTATTTTTGTATCAACTTTTGTAAATTCTTTTAATTGTATCAGTACATTTAACATTTATTTTACTGAATCTTAAATGTAATGCATGCCAACATATAATTGAAGTTTAGTTTTTAGCTTCACCACAAATTGGTAGCGCTAATAAGATTTATTAATTTACTGTAGCCATTCCATTAGTCTATGTTCATTATGTACTTGAATTTATCTTTTCAGTGCGTTGGTTTGGGGGTCATCTGTAAAGCATCAACCTCAGAAGGTTGGAAAAGATCATATACTTCATGATGAAGATGTTGTGCAAATTGTGAAGAAAGTTTAGTTGGCTTGAAACTTAATTGAAAAAAAATTTAATTCATTCTGCCACATGAACTGTTTTTGTTGTGAAACACGTAAAACAAAAGGTTGCTAACTTTTTACTGTCTTTTAAGTGGGCAAAGTACTAATGTGAATAAGTGCTGGTAGACAATATTTTACTAAAGAAAAATTTTTATACAATATTTCTATGTTAAAACTAGTAATAATTGTAAATATTGAATTACATTTCAGTTGCATATTGTTTTAGATAAGCATACTGTCAAGTAACCTGCATCATACTTATCAGAATACGTTTTTGTAAATTGTAAGAAGTAAATGGATCCGTGTGTGTTTTTCTCCTTTATCTTTTGCTTTAGACATTTTGTTTTGAACTGATCCTGCTGTGCTGGATTGATAATGAACTGTTTTATTTCAATAAACTATTTTGGTTTTGCACTGTTATTTTAGATTTGGCATACCTACATTATTTGCAGTCATTTTGCTTTTTTTTTTTAAATTGTTGCTTCATTCATCTCCTTGAATAAAAATTCAACCACACTATTGTAGGGACTTAACGCTTTGGGGGGATGATATTTTCTAGCAAAAGGACGTTCTGTATTTACCTGATTATGTATTAATGGGATGATTTTTACAAAAATTGCTGAAAATAGAAGTGAAGGGGGGGGGGGGGGGGGGGGGGTTGCATTTTAATTGTGAGTTTGCATTGTGTTACTGGAAGAATGTAAACTAACAGTGATGGAAACAGCTAAGTTAAAAGTAAGTACACGCTCCGCATCACTTACGCCACTTGGGGCGGTGGGAGAGATTGCAAGTGGAGTTTGTTGTAGGGATCCTTCCTCTTCCTTGTGCTTCTCTTCACTGCAGCTGTTGGCAAAGGCATCCCCTACCCCTTCTCATCCCTTCCAGGTGACCACCATATATCGCCTTTATCACATTCTTTGCTTTCTAAACAATGGCTTTTGAACTACAGGCATTAAACTCTACTTATTTTTCTAACTACCACTATGCAAATCACTCTACTAATGAATGTGACACCAGAAAAGCTCTGTAAATACTCGTACCAATTTATATAATTTTCAAGGCCTGTGTATTTAAATTGTGATTGAATCCTCAAATCACACTGACTCTCCAATATTCAAAAGATTCAGGGTTCGAGGAAACAGATTCGGAAATCGAGGAAAAATATTTAAAGAAAAAAACTGTAGCAAAAATAAGAAATTATAAAAATTCAAAACTGACAAAAGTTTACTGGGCTTGTTTTATTTTTGTTTATTTTTAAACTTATTCTAATACCATTCCCAAAATAATAATCTTTTAATACAGATATATTAAGTAAATTAAATATCATGTACTAATCTGGAAAACTTAGTTCATAAAATGAATAGGTTGCCATATTTAGCCTTTGCTAAATTTGATTTAGCCTTTGCTAAATATGGAAGCTGTGGAAGCCGCGCTTCCTTAAATCGTGCATTAGTAATTTAACTATATTATAGAAAAACTAATAAACAGTAGTGCTTTCAGTTTTGCACAAAAAGTTAATGACCTAATCCTTTGTCGCAGGCCTATACCTCCTTTAGCTCTGGTGACAATAATAAAAGTAATCACTCTGCGTTTTCGTCCATACACTTACAAACATAAACTCTGGATATGTGGCTGCAAGAAACTGACAAGTTTTTGTAAATTGTAAGAAGTAAATGGATCCGTGTGTGTTTTTCTCCTTTATCTTTTGCTTCAGACATTTTGTTTTGAACTGATCCTGCTGTGCTGGATTGATAATGAACTTTTATTTCTTTTATTTTTTTTTGGCCTTGCTTACTTTTTCAAAAGAAAAAACAGTGTGGACTACTGGTTTTTGCGATTTAAATAATCTTCAGAAAGAATTAAAACTGCACAAATTGTCCCACAGCCACATGTGTTTGAAAGAGCTTAAGCAGTTCCGTAAAACTCATTAAATTTGCGGTTAGCAGTCAGTATCGGCTAAGCATTGAGATCCACAATGAGAAAGTACAGAAAAATGGACGGATCGTGAGCCTTATTATGAGAGCAACTTGTTTTTTTGGCTAAACAAGAACTGGTTTTTCTTGGTCATGATGAGAGTACTTTGACAACTAAACAAAGCAATAATATTTAATTTCTTAATCAATTGGCTAGATGTGATAATGAACTAGAAATTTGCTGTAAAAACTCAAAAACTTTTTCAGTGAAATGATTATGTAAAAATATATATTTCTATCAACGATATAGTCTATGTTCAGTTAACGAAGAGTTCTTAAATAGAACCATTATGTACCTTGAAATCTAAGTTTTTCCTGGGGAGGGCCCCCTGACCCGGCCCACGGCAATCTTATTATTGGGGTGAACAGTGTTGCTCCTCCTCATGTAAACCTCACACCTGGCCTCTAATATTTAGAGACTAAAAAATATGAAGACTTGCAAAATTTGCGGAAAACTACAAAGTTCTGATTTTTTTTTATAAAGAGTGGCGCGGAATACCATTTCATGCAAATTGATTGATACCATCTCTGAAAAGTCACGCAGTAGATCATAGATCTTTAACATGTGAAACAAATTTCAATAATATAGTATTTGATATGTATATTTAAATATGTTGATATATATCAAAAGACAATGTGTTTAAATACTGACTTATATACATTGTTACATGTGGGATTTAAGTTTCATTATTTAGCCAGAGTTGTTTTTTGAGGTTTAGGCAGGGGTTAATTTCAGTGGGAACGCAAGGGAACGGCGTTCCCTTACCTCCCAAGAGTGCCGGAACGCAAGGGAACGCACTTAAAACTAAAAGTTTAAAAAACAAAGGGTGAACTCAATTTAAATTCATGTTTTTATTTTCTTACATCATAATCAAGCACTTTAAAAAGTAATCACCATTAAAATATCAATTTTTTATAAAAATAATTGTAGTATTATGTCTGGATGGCCTAAAAACGCGGGTTTACGGTTATAATTTTCAAAACTTTTTCCCGGGGGAGGGCCCCCGGACCCTCCTCCTTCCTGGGGGGTATTCCAGACCCCCCGGTCTGAGCATCCCGCTTTAGAGTTCCCACACCTAAAACTTTAGAAATTAAGCACTGGGTTTAGGTTGGTTAGGATGTTGCTATGAAGACAACAAACAAGCAATTTATATTAGCTTGTGTGATCATTGATATACCTATCTAAAAGAAGAGAAATTATGATTGATAAACATAAGTTGCAAAAATCGGTTGCTTCAATAGTGTTTAAAAACTACTATTCAAGTATGTGTGTGTGTGTGTGTATATATATATATATAATGATAGATACAATCATGCTTTCTAGAAAACTTAATACAAAATTTTTTACTAGGTAGGTACCTACATAGTTTCAAGCAAGAGAAATTTACAAATACTTGAAGTTTGTTACCACTTGATCTAGGTACCGGTACCACTTAAAAAGTCACTTCAATCGTTAAAAATTACATGAGTTTAATAATTTGTCACTACAGCCACACTTATTCAAATTAATTTTTTACCATCTTAACCTCAACTACATCACTCCATCACTGCTATTAGCTTCTTTTAGAATAATGTGACTACTGCATTAACTTATGATATTAATATCATAGCTCTAACTGGAAGAGAAATTGAAGCATTTTTTATGGGGAAGGAGAGTCTTATGACTTCCCTCAGAAAATGTAGTGTGTGTATTTTGTAATCAGTTTTTTTTTTCAACGAGTTTTAGTAGCAGCCACAATTCTGGTTTTTTTTTTTTTTTTTTTTTAAATGTGTTGATATAAACATACATGCCGACCAGGTACTAAGCCCCTTATATGAGCTCAATGTTATCTGCCAACAATCACACTTCCACCCTGCCTCGCAGTGTTTAAACCTCCTACCAACACACATGGAAATGTACAACGTATTTGTAACGCAAAGCCAGTTCCATGTACCCTTAGATCTTTAATTACATCTTTCATCTTAAATTAATATTGTCATTTATTATCACCACCTTGAATGTGTGCGTTTCCATTTTCAGCATGTAAACACTACCAAAAGACAGCCGTGTTATGAATGTTGGATTTACGAACGCACCCTGTTCTAAAATTAAGTCAATGTATTTTTTTTTTTAAATCTAATTCATTAAATAAACATTGTTATTGTAACAGGGTCAGTGTTTTACTTTTAGGCTTTTATTGAAGGGCTTATTTTGTTTCGTCTTCTGCACGATCCTTTGGGCATAAGTTTGAAATCAATCTAACGGTCTTTTAGTTTAATGGCCAGAAACCTTCCTGCTGCATTGTCCTGAACCCCTCCATCACCACCCCATCTGCCACCCTAGTCTCTTGTGATTGCCATCCGAGGATGGATGCTCATCGCATCCCGAACATATTTTCTTTGTAACTGATCCATTCGCTTCAGCAGTTAAATTAAGTAATCTTTTTGTCTTTCTTTGGAGCTTTCTTTGGGTGGTAGAATGTTCCACTTACATAATTCTTATTCCATTTTCGACGACTGCTGAACTTAGTCTAGGTCACGTTGTCGTCGTCCCTCCGAAGGCCATAAAGCCCGGCCTCCACCCGCCAGTATTAAACCCCGCTAACGGAACGCAACCATAGCCCAGGTTACGTGAGTAAAGCGAGCCGTTGACGTCTGTGAGTGTTTTCACATATTACGCCCATATGACAACTCCGCCAAACAGTTCTTATACATCATTAATTATTGTGACTAATTAAGTGATTTTTAATTAACAAAACAACCCTTAAGAGTGAAAGTGCGTCGTAGGGGTGCAGCGGTTTTCCCCGTGGGAAACCGCAATTAATAAACGTTCGGAACATCCCTTGCGGCCTTCCGCCAATAATTAACCACAGCATAAATCAACATAATTCACCTCCCTGTTTTTACTTACAAATAGCTACTGGAGTAGTCAACAAGTGACAGACAGTCTCCAGCTTGACTTTTAATTTTCAAATATTATTATGACGTCGACCCAAGTGTCTCCTCGGCTCCTTCAGGCCGTTATGCCTCGTCAACGTCCTCTCTTGCAATATCAGTGCAACCTAAGTGCAGTGCTACGAGCAGGGACGCACCCGCGTGCGCCCTGGTACGTCAGCAGACGTCACAATGTATAAATAGTTATGTTTTTATGCCTTTTCTTTAAGTGACCACGAGCCTCCACGAGTGTGTAAATGTTGTGTAAATACTTCTTTTGTATTAATTCTTTAACTCATCCAAGTGCTGTGTCATATAATGTAGATCGGCAAGCCTGGCCCGCCGCGCGAGTCGCGTCTTCCCCGCCGGCCCGTTTTCCCTTCCTCCCCTCCGCAGCCCGGGCGGGCGGCGGAGCGTCAGTCAGTTGCCTACTGGGAGTCGCACGGAGCGGACCTGCTTCGCTCCGCTCCGCGAGAGGTAGTACGGGGTCCGGGTCGCAGCGTGGATGAAACGTTCGTCTACCGACGTGGTCGTCTAAGCTGTGACAGGATTCCTCGCGATAAGCCTCGTTAACAAGATCGCGTCTTCGTAACTCCGCAACTCATTCCGCTCGAGACGCACGCAGTGCACGTCTGGAATTTTCTACTCTATTAATCTGTATATATCGTTATAGAGTCGTCTACGCTTACGTCGCATATTTGCTACGAAGCACCGCAGAACTTTTCGTAACCGGTACGATTCGCTACGGGACCACATTCGTTTTTACGCCGGTTCTCATTTTGTCTCCAAGTGTTTGTTTCCGGGAGTCCGGGTCGCGGCAGAGGAGGACGCTCGTTTCACGACGTGCCGGCCAGGCTGCGACAGGATTCTTCACGGAATAAAAGGAGCTCGTGAAAACGGACATCATCGCATTATCCTTGTTACCATCTACCATTCCTTCCACATACGCAAGTTCCCTCCTGGCCCCTTACTTTCCGGTCCCAGCCACGTTGGCCTGAACTCACTCCCTCACCGACGAGAGCTACATGGGCAAATCAGGACATTTCGCAGACAGGAAATTAGGGACCATAGGCCGAGGGGCGTCAATTTATCTCAATTTTATTATGTATTATTATTATAGGCTTGATGTAGGCTTTTGGACATACGCCATTGCTTAGCACATGTATATCCAAAAGCCTACATCAAGCCATGCACTCCCATTGCACAAATCTTTCAAAGATAATATTATTATAGGCCTTCCCCCAACTAATTCAGACAGATGTCATTAAGTTACGAGGGTTCTAGATATAATAATATCTAATTATAATTATAAATTTGGAATAACGGCACATTAGAAAGTTCGGCGCGTCATGAAGCTTCCCCCCCCCCCCCTCCCAAGCCGGCACAAAGCGGCAGTTGAGTTTTACTCACAGGCCGGGGTGGACGTGTGATCCCGCGGGGAGACTTTTGCACTCCTGATTCTTCATACTGGTAAATATCATAATTCATTAAAACCTCTTTTTCTTCTCCCCGCGTGCCCCCGTGCCCTTTTCCGGTGCAGGGCTTAACCCTGCCACATTAATTTTTGCTTGTCGCGCAACAATGGTTCGCGACGCAGTCACTTTACAGTCCGGGCCGACTCCCGCCTAACAGAACATAATATAATTCGTCGAGCATACGCCTGCCGACTACAAACTTAAAGACTTGTCTCTTAATATTACCTTCGTGGGCCCGCGACTTACACAGGTGAGCCCGGGCACGAAGCTAGTTCATCCAGTTCATCACGGGAGTGGCCGTTAACTCATTCAAACTCTTCGACGACCCTCAAACCCATGTAGGGATCTTATTTGCAAGTGCCGCAACATAACACGTAATTAATTATTCAGTGCGAGTGTGTGTAGTGCCACCGTATTTTGTCAAGTGTAATTGTGTAACTTGTGCCCATCCACACTTTGTGAGATGCGGAATTAAAAACCAGCACCTAAATAGTGTTTTCTTTATTTCGTAGACGCCTCCTGAACAATTAGGAAACCGTCCTCTACACTGTTTAGGGCCAATGCGTATTAAAAGCAGGGACTCCCTTCCTCCATCAACAGCCGCCGATCCTAGTGGAACACGCAGGGGCAAAAACCCACGACCACCTCGGTTAATCCTCGAATTAACCTGGCGCCCGCCGGAGATTTCATTAAGAGCCACTAAAAACCACTAGGACCACCCCGGGTCTCAATCACGAGACCGCGGGTGACGGCAACGTGGCGTCCTGGATCTCACTTTATTTAAAATCCGTGCTATTGTGCCTTTTCCAACATTTCAGTTGTATTGTGAACAACTTATTCTGTATGAGAGGTACGCATAAAACATAATTTGGTCAGTTAACATGTATTTTTTGAACAACGATGTGTTCAACAATGCAACGGCTGAGACTTGTGGGACGCCTAAAGATTTCACATATTAACCACCAATTGGAAACCATGAGTAACATGCCCAACACTGAGAACGAGCCAGGGCTTTGATTGCACACATTAGGGAATTTTAATCTTGCTTCCATAAGGGTCACCACACGGCCCTGTTAAAGTCTCTCCATTGGATACATGTGCCCTTCTATGTGATGATGGCGCCCAAGAGGATCGACCAACAATGTTAACAGTAATATTCCCAGCTCCCTGAACATGGGTATTAATAACATACGACTCCCTCGATATCAGTGTGTGTACATGTGCATACATATAATCTGTTATTTCACCCCCTTCCCAGCAGTTTGACCCCTCCCCCTCCTTCTTCACCAGAATTCACCCTTGGGCTACAAGGCATAACAGTTCGAAAACTCCGCCAAAACCACAGACGTCCACTTCTGCATTAACACACTAAGCCGACCACTGATGACAGAAATTGAATTTTTATTTGTAACCTTGCATCCAACAAGTTCGTAGACTGTGCACTAGATTGTTAGGAGAACAGTAGCCCTCACTTTTTCCATAATTTAAAAGGAGATGAAACTTCGCCATCTTCAATTTATTTTAAATATTGGTACAGCAGTTGGCAGTACAAATGTATTAGTTAATTTTATGACGAGATAAATAACAGGATCTTAATTTGTAACTAGTTTTTTAGTCAACATATGTGTGATAAAGTTTAACAATCCTGTTAACTGATAGCATTTGTGAAATTGTTTCCGTCCGGCGTTATACGCTCGTGCATACGACATCATGGTTTATAGTTTTTTTTTAAAGAGAATTCATGAATCTGATCAGGTAAATACTACAAATATTAGAATTAAGGGGATTGGTGCACCAGCATCGTATTAAAAAAAAACAATATATTTGTTAATGATTCAGCTGCTAGAGAAGATTTGAACCATTCTGGTGTAAAATTTATTTTTTTATTATTTATTTTAATTAAGTTATTGCTGATTTTCGGGAATTTTTTAAATTCAAGCTTTATTAAAAAACTATAAAGATTTCAGTGGTAAAACTTTCGCAGATAAATTTTCAGACACGGGAGATATGACTGTGACCATTATTTTATCTGTAATCATTATTCATTTAACGTAATTACAATTTGAATTTTAATAACTGAGCTGCTACGAAATTGCGTGATATTCATTTGCGAATTTAATAACATTCGCGTTTTCATTTGTAATTCAAACGCCTACATATATGTCGGCTGAATGATTGACTTTATTTTAGTCTTTAGCTTATTGCAGTCGGACCTAAAGTAAAAACGTAGCTGTAGAAATTTGAGCCGCGTGCAAGCTCGGATACGAGGAATTATGGAGCGCGCTGGACAGTAGTGACACCTTGCGACAGTTTTCCAAACTTTTTGCAGCTCGTTCCCACTCTGCCACAGCTGTCTGCTGTTTACGAAGAGGAGACGGGATTTCGCGGGAAACTGATATGAAGGTCAACGTACTCATTTTCAGTAGATAAGAGAACGTGTTTGGTTTAGCTCGGCGTATAATTGAATGGTTATTCTCTGTTATTATTTAGCACAGTGATTTAGCTAGATGTTTTTTGTTGCAAGCGTAAGATTTATTCAGGAATAAAATGCAGAAGAAACCTCCACCAAGCAGAGTACACAAAATAACAAAACTATCGAAAGCCATTAGAGCGCTTCGAAAAAAGAATTAAAAAAATAAGAGATTATTTTATTATAGCTTTTTTTACCATATATTTATTTTTCAGAGTTGCGTATGTACAACGCGATGGACACGATGCGACAACAAAAAGATGTGTAAAATTGTAAACATGTTTTTTTTTCAGCAATGCGTGAACCATTCATAAACTATACTCAGCATGTATCCGTATAATTACGTTTGATTTTTTTTATGACAGGCATCAATGTTAACAAGTTTATTAAGCCACAATATACTTTTTTCAGAAAACTAAGTGTAGCAGAAAACACTCAACATAGTCTCACACAAAATCAGTTTACATGAATGCAGTTTTAAGAAGTAAGCAACGTAAATAATAGTTAAACATTATTTAATATCTGCTGGTAACGTTTCCAAAGTATCAGCATCGCCTTCATTCACGAACAATATTCGTGAGCTTATTTATGTATTTTGCTGGCTATTCGTTGGTGACTGTTAGGACTGCAAAATTATTAAATATTTTTCACACTATCCTGAGTTAAATCTAAGTGTGCGCGGTTAGATGAGGACCTAGATATGTCTCAGGCTTACGCCTTTAAACTCTACTCATGCATTAACCATGCGCGTAAGGGCGCGTTGCCATTGACCTGTAGGATAGTTTCAACAATCCTCTACGGACTCGAAAAATGTCACCTGCTCATTGGCTACTTGACTTGTGACAACTGTTTGTTGTAATGCCTGTGATTCATCGTTGATTTGGTTGAGGAGTTTTCAGTGATTCAGAGCCTCCCATTTGACTGTGGCCGAATTGAAGAAGCAGTACACATGTTACATGCTTGAATTCATAGCGAATGGAAACCACAAATATTTACTGATGTAGTGGTTGGTAAAAAAAAAATATTATTCGTATCGCGTCCATCGCTTCGCGCCATGTTGGTTCCTATATTATATGGATTTACAAAATATAACGATTTATTTACGACACTTAAGATAATGTGTGTAGGATTTTAAGAATTCACTTGAATTATTATTTAAGAACATATTTCAGGATAACTTGTGAAGACGCTCGTACAGACGGCACCGGTTGTGATGACTCATTGCTAACAGAGCAGGGGCCATCTCGTGTACACGAAGTGACATGTGAAACTTCAACATAACTCGAAAATCAATAAGTGTTACATTGAAATGTGTCCACTACAAATTTTCAGGAATTATAATTTTGAAATCGAGTAGAAATATTCCTGCAATTAGCATTAGGTATATTTTAATAGACATTGAAAGCGAATCATTAAGTAGCTTCAAAATCCAAATACCAGAATACAGATAGTCTGTAACAATACAGACCTCACCGACTAGATATGGTCCAGATTGTTAATACTAACACATTTGAAAAAACTGACTAGTTACTGAATATGTTGAAATTTTGTAAACCTGTTATTTTAGATGATTGGTGATGTAATAATGTCTCTTGGAAACTACATAAGATTTTAGCTGCTTTTATTTCTCCATAAATTCGCAAATCACCATGGCGGCCATTTTACGATCACGATTTAGTTCTTAAATTTTAAATTAGTTTATTTGTTGAGAGCCTGGTACAATGTGTCTGACCACTAAAGTGATCCGAGCCGCGTAGTGTATACTACTGCGAGGTTGCCGATGTAGGCTCGGGTCGGGACGAATTTCGCTGTGAAGAAACAAAGGTTTTAAATACATGGAAAATTATCCCAAAGCCGAAAATTTGTACAGTAGTAGAATTAACACTTCTTAGTAACACGACAAAAGTTTAAGTACTGCCGCAAACCTTGTGCGTCACACCAAAAACGAGCAGTTAAGTCCAAAATGACAATTTTTTGCAACGATCCTCAATAATGGATATTGCAAATGCAGTTTATGGAGTAGACCGTCAGTATGGAACCCAAAATAATCTAGAAACATTGCCCCATCTGAGGATACTGATAAAAAGCACATAGTTTAAACATGTTTCTATAAATTAGACCTTTTAAATCATTAAAGTTAACGAATTAACTTTCATTCAATTTTAAGGAAATATAAATACATCTTACATAAAATTAAAGAGCCCAACGTGGAAATCGCTTAGAGGTAACGTTTTTGCATATTTATTCATCTTTAAATTGGTATATTTTTTAAGTGTCTCATACAATTAGTCTGACCACTAAAGCGATCCGAGCCGCGTAGTGTATACTACTGCGAGGTTGTCGAAGTAGGCTCGGGTCGGAACGAATTTCGCTGTTAAGAAACAAAAATTTTTAATACATGGAAAATTATCCCAAAGCAAAAATTTTGTACAGTAGTAGAATGAACATTTCTTAGTAACACGTCAAAAGTTTACCGATGAAACCTTGTGATCACACCAATAATGAGCAGTTGAGTCCTTAATGATAATTTCTACAATGATCCACAAAAATGTTTCGTAAATTTAATAACTTTAATACTTTTTTAAGTCGGTTCTCATTATGGCACCAAAGTAATATAAAAGAATGTCCTACATGGTAACTGTGATAAACACCTCAACGTTTAAACGTCCTATTATTAAATTGGTAATTTTAATCATAAAAGGTAAGAAATATACATTTTTTATAGAAATTTGACTACATGTTACATAAATATGTTGAGCGTAGCGTAAAAATCACTTCATAAATATTGTCTGTGTTTTTTTTGTAAGGTTTAAATGTGTATATTTTGAGTGTCTGGTACAATAGTCTGACCACTGATGTATTTCAAGCTGCGTAGTGTGTGTGTGCAGCAGTGTTAAAGTCGCTCGTGCTGGGACGTTTTTTGCTCCAGAAAACTAAGGTTTTTAATGTATGGTAATTCCAGACTGAATTTTACTCTGAAAGAATAAAAGTTTTCTAACTGCAAGTGATTTTTGCTGCAAACGTAGATAAAAATCTTCCAGAATGCGATTTGCTTAGGTAAAAATATTAGTATGATCGACTCTTTAATTTCTAAATTATAAATAAATAACAACAATAGAACTTCCCGGAAAGTTGTGATAAACTGACGATATTAAGCGAGTAGCAGACCCGTACGTGACTACAGAGAAAGGCTATTTTCCTTGACCGTTAGGATTTCTGGGACGAACACCCTCTCACAGCTGGGGTCATAAAATACGGTCAAACTCTTGAAAAAACATCCACCACCGCTCTTTGCCACTAGCAATTCAACGAAGTAAGCTAGGCGCAGCACTACAATGAATTAACTTAGAAAAAAAATACTAAATATGTAATTCTATCAATACATTTTACAACAAAACTTATGTTTTATTTATTTTCTGGAAAAAAATAATATTATCATACGAATTATGTTATAAAAGTGACAAAACTCAATAAGCACATTTACGGTGTATCGTTTTCTTCAATTGTTATGTAGTAAACTAATTTCATACCATTAAATATATATATTTTATAATATAGGCTACATTAAATTTTGCACAGTTCTGATGTAAAATAATATACTTAATGTATTAGAAATAAAAAATAATTATATTTTTTGGTATTAAAATAATTTTTAATAATAAAATTTTTGTAACAAAATACGAACACATATATAAAACCAGAGGTCCTCTAGAATTTTGATTTACAAGTTCCCAGCAGAAATTGTTTATTATTAATTTTATTGTATCAAAAATCATTCATACATATAAGAAAAAAGAATATGTATATCTCAATAGATGTAACATGAATACACCCTATCATATGCATGAACTATATTTTAAGTAATCCCTAAATCAGACCAAGTTTATTGAGTGTCGCAGTACGCAGCGTGTTTCAAAGCCCGCCGGCCGTGAAAGATCAGTACGGCCGCAGTACACTGCAACGCTCGGGCAGCTTTAATGAGGCAACTAATTATGCTAGACTCTTTATAAATATACTATCTTAAAGCTAAAAGTATAATTAAAAACATTTATTTAGACATTTTTTCGCATTGGGCTCTTCAAATCGGTGTAAATCGTATTTTTATCTGGGTGGCAAAGATAAAAAAATATATATGTCGTGAATTAATCGCTTTATATCATATCTTAAATATTAAAAATTTAAATTTTTTCTAACATTAATGGGTGTATTACAGTTTCTAGATTATTTTGCTAAGTTTACGGACAGTCAAAATTAAAAACTGTATAAATGGGTAGCATTTTAATGGACTGATGCAAGTTGCTGTCACCTAGGACTTAAATGCAAATTTTCGGTGATAACGCACAAGGTCTACAGCGGTAAACTTTCGGTATGTTATTAAGCATAGTCAACTCTACCACAGTACAAAAATTCAGCTTTGGACAAATTTTTCAGTAACACGAAAGTCTACGCGGGGAAGGGCGGCTACCTGATCCGAGAATGAAGGATAGGATGAGATGGGAAGCGAAGATAAGAGCTGGTTGGGTGTCCGTGTTGGAGAGAGAGCGAGAGAGAGAAAGGCGATATTGTGGAAGACCTTCGAAAGATTCCCGCTAGATGGCAGGCCTCAGAGCTGCAATATTCGACAACCTCCCCTCACGGAAGCTCTCTCGCCACTAACTTGCCAAATCTCACCCGCTAGCTTATATACGTGCTGGCTGGCCGTACAGTAGTAATAAACAAGCATTTATAAAACACTTAAGCTCATTTCCAACAAATTCTGACGAATGTCTGTTTTTTGTCCTGCACCAATCCCCTTAAGCCACGTTATGGTCGTGCCAATAATATAAACAAATGTTCAAAATACGATAAATGATAAAACCTATTCAAAGTGGCGGTAATGTTTCACCTTAAAATATTTGACGTCTTTCTGAAATGTAGATTATGTATTTTATAAAAGAGAACGTGGTTCCCAAAATTCCTCGAAATTACATCATATTTATTATTTAACGAAGAATGATTATTTTATCAGTTTAACATATAATTTACTAGAATAAATATAAAAAATGAATTGGGAATGTTTATTATTTTGATGGTTGAAGTATTTATTTTATAAGTTGTGGCTACCATGTAAGTTATAGATAATAACATAACGTGATGGCGTTCTGTCAAAGTGAATTGTGAGCTGTGTATAGTTTTGTTGAAGGTGTTTTGAGGTGTAATAATGACTCATTAATATTCATAGTATGCAAATAATAACAGTATTAAGTTAAGTCAGAGCACAATAGTTATTTTTCTTATTTGAGTAGAATGACTGATGAACACGGGGCGTTGTTTAGTGACGAGGAAGATGAATCAGATAACGGTTATCACGTTCCTGAAATGCAAGGAGTGCTCAGCAAGTGGACAAATTATATTCATGGATGGCAGAGCCGGTTCATAGTTCTCAAAGATGGAACACTTTCTTATTACAAGTCACAGCAGGACACAGGCTTTGGCTGCAGAGGATCAATTAGCCTATTTAAAGCTACCATTAAGGTGACAATTTTTTTTTGCTGTTATTGTTGCCCATTAAAATGGTTATACAATTTCTGGGTACTCGCTGAAAAAACTTTTTATTTTCAACCCCTTGTCAGTTTAAAGTAATGTGATTTAACTGTTTTGTTAAAATGGGGCAGTGTTACAAATTAGATACATTTGTTAGTAAAGTAGTACTCTTATGCAACTGTGGGACTTAACGAACGACAGTATGATCAGTCAAATGTGTAATTTATTCTTAGTGTAATTTATTCAAAGCCTTGAGCATAAAGGGTCAAGCTTATTGAGATTTTACGTACATTGGTAGCCTTGACACAATTTTGTTACAGCCTTGAAGCAAGATACTGTACTATTTTGCTGTTTATTTTCAAAGCTTTACCATTATATTATTAGTCATAGTATTGATACAAAAACAAACACTCACTATAATGTGATTTGAAAACATTTTTGGTAATTTAGGAACAAAGTGACTTTTTCATAAAAATGAAGAAAATAAATTACAAAATAATTTTTTTTTTTACTTCTGGGCATATTTCAATAATTTTTGGTAA
This sequence comes from Bacillus rossius redtenbacheri, assembly GCF_032445375.1. Classification (NCBI taxonomy): domain Eukaryota; kingdom Metazoa; phylum Arthropoda; class Insecta; order Phasmatodea; family Bacillidae; genus Bacillus; species Bacillus rossius. Next base: position 30,039,068 of record NC_086334.1, read on the forward strand.
ATATGTAGTTGGGCAATATTTGCGGGGAAAAAAATGTTAAAAATCCGAAAATACTTTAATCTATGCTCTTTAACTTCCTCTTTTCATTAAAAGCGGCGGAGGTAAGAAATTCCAAATACTTTAGGAGATATCAAATTTTTAAATTTCATCACAATTATACCAGTGCATTCATGTGGCATTGCGCATTGTTTCTTGTTTACGAGTATCTATTTTTTTTATTGGATAATGATGTCCCGTGATTGATCGTGATAGGCCAGAATTCAAATGAACCAATACGTGATTATTTAGTTCATTTATTGTTTTAAAACGGTGTTTAATTACAGCCTCCAACTTAGGCGAGTTTTTAACGTTTCTAATTTTAAAGTCTTATTTTTTATTGTTGCGCAAGTAATAAGTAACAAAAAATTTTACGTGAGTTGTTACTGTTCATCCTTTGTCCCGGTTTGTTAGGTCAGGTCAGTTACATTATAAGTACTTTAAAACTAAAGAACCATTGAAATAATTTCATATTATTTTTACAGTACGCTTAGTTGTATTTATAATGTAACTGACCTGACCTAATAGACCATTTTCATTAATTAGGCATTGACAAACACACGGCAAAATAGAAAAATGGCGGCGGTCGAATGATAAACACAGGTCTTGTATGCAAAATAAGAACGGCGATATCTCCTAAAGTATTTGGAATTTCTTATCTCCGCCGCTTTTAATGAAAAGAGGAAGTTGAAGAGCATCTAATAAATGTATTTTCGGACTTTTAACATTTTTTTCGCAAATACCGCTCAACTACATATGATGAAATTTAAAAATTCGATATCTCCTAAAGTATTTGGAATTTCTTACCTCCGCCACTTTTTATGAAAAGAGGAAGTTGAAGAGCGTCTAATAAAGGTATTTTCGGATTTTTAACATTTTTTCCCGCAAATACCGTTCAACTACATATTTACCAAATTTTTGATGTGTCAAATAGTTTATCAGTAGTTTATCATTTAAACAATTGATTAGTTTCGGGAGTAGTGTAGATCCGGTTAACATAAGAACATTGATGACAGTCACCAACATGGCGACACTCGCATCATTACCACATTCTTACGGGACAAGCATGGGAATGTGAAGGTTTTGGGTGAAGAACATTTTCATGATTGTTTTGCACAAAATATTTATCTTAATGCAGACTAATTTTCATGTATTGTATTATGTAGTACAGCCCTACCCATTCTAGTCTACAACACAATACCGAAAGTCTATTTTCTTTGGTATCGTATTCTAGACTGTAAACCCACCCGGTTGATTATATTTTGCAATATCACTTTTTATATGTTTATTTTATTCAACATTTAATATTTAATTCTATAACATCCCGGTTATCATGAAGTATACTGCAACCTATTATATGATAGACCACAATTCCAAGGATATACTATTTTGCATATCGTAATTTAATTTCCTCAAGAAACAAATATTGTTCAAAACAAGCATTTGAAACGTTCCCGTCCTAAACATCCTATTTCCGTGCTTAAATCGTAAGAACATACAGGTTGTAATTAATTCAGTACCCCTTTATTGACAAATTCATTAATATTGCTACCGTATTGCAATGCAAATTTTAAAAACACTTTTTAATGTATGTAAACAAACCTCACCAAACCTTTCGCTTTGTTGCTGTTTCTTCAACGAGCTCAAAACTAAACTAACATTGGAAAACAAGTCTTTTTACATTACATAATATGAGTCATCTAAAAAAAAAATTCACCTAACATCACAAATGAAACACAGACAGCACACCTGTCACCTAATACAGCAAATAGAGTGTAAACAAAACTTTATTACAAATCACTAAATCATTTAAAAAATACAAAAAAATCTTACCTTTTTGGCTTTATGGCAATAACCAGTTACTGTCAAATTTAATAGTGAAATTATAAATTTTTTTGCCTCAACAATCAGCCATTTTACAACTAAATTAATATAATATTACGAAAACACAAACCTCATCACTTCTGCAATCACAACCTCACATTCATTCTTTAAAACCTACCATTAAATTTATTCAGTATAAAGAAATGTGACTGTTACATTCATTACCACACAAATCCAAAAAAGTTCTTACTACCTACTAAATCCTTATTGTATATTTTATTTGATCACATACCTAATAAGTAATTCTATTCCACTTATTACTTCACTCCTACATGTACCACAACTTGCAATATTTTTTTTTTTTTCACTATGAAATTCATTCTTTTACTGTTACTACTATTACTGTATTATATTTTCCTTTTTTTTTACTTATGGAGCAGAGACTTGGACTGTATATAAGAGAGATGCTGGGAAGATCAGAGTAATAGGTATGAAGTTTTATGAGGATTATGTGGGCAGTTGTTGGGGCGAGACAGTGTAAGGACTGTGATGGTGCAAGCAAGACCAGGAGTACAGGACCTGAATGAGATTATTGAAAAGGCGAGAATGAGATGGTATGGCCATGTCCAGAGAATGGGAAAAGAGTAAGGCATAGGAAAATAATGGTGTTGTACACAGGGAGAAGACCACAATTAAGACCAAGGAGGAGATGGTAAGAGCAGATAGTTGAAGGAGTGCAGAGAGAGAGAAGACTGGAATTAAGTGAAAAATGAGGAATGGTAGAAGAACAGAGAAAAAGATGGAGGCATTTTACTTGGCTGGCCCGGCCACAGGCTGGAAACAGTTGATGATATATTTTCCTTTGTTTCTCCCTTATAGTTTTCTTTTTTAATCATAGGTCATATTTCATGACGACATAAATTTCCCCTAATTTATTTCCACCAGATAAAAATCATCTGTAATTTACAGTATTTATTGTGTTGTGAACTTGACCCACAGTTTGTAAGGTTTGCTACATTAAAAATGCTGTGAAATTATTTGAACAATCGGTTAGGAATGACCTATTATAATGCGGCTAACTGAACATAACCAACAGTTTTCTTGTTTTTTTGTGATATGTAATGTTTCATACTTAAACTAATCAACCATTAGACTATTGCTGGAAGTATCTCAATACATCCTTATAGAATGATTGGGAAACATCTCAGAAAGTAAAAAAATGCAAGTTCAAAAATTTTTTGTGGGTAAGTTACCCTGCTCCAAAATTACCACTTTTTTTTTTTTTAAATTATGAAGTATATTATTTCAATTAGCTAATAGATTAAATTCATTATATTTGCAATATTACACAGCGTACTAAGCACCAAAACTAACAACTGATCATTACGGGTTAATATATGGCCCACTGTTAACTTAGCCTATGCATAAGGCTTTACCTAGCCTTCATGGCTGAATTTAAATGGACCAATACCAACCTTCAAATCACCAGATAAGACTAAATTTAATAAGACAATCACTGCCAACTAGATAAAACTTTCCAATTTTAGTAACAAAAGATCATGCTTAACATACTCTTCAGCTATAAAATTCAGGGGACTGTACTAGTACTGCAAAGGCAAATTAAAGAGGACCTGTGCTTCATTAAGCTCGCTCGGTAAATCACTGTAGACTATTTGTACTTGACTTAGAATTTCAAGCTTACCAGTATTTTGTTGTGAGTGGCTCAGCAGGAAATAGAAAATAAATATCATAAAATTATTTTTATTTTTACTTCCTGACTTTTTTTGATCATTTTGTAAAAGAACATTGAGATATTTCAAGTAGTTTACGGGTAGTTTATAATAGTAATGATTGGTAAGGTTAGATTAGCTACTACATTTAAAATACTGTAAAAACGCGTTAACAGTTGGTTAGGTTAAATTACTTTAGCTTCATTTATAATACATTTATTCTGGAAGGGCTTCTATGGGGTAAAAATTATTATTTATTTTTGTTTCCACATCTCAAAATGTTTTTGAATCATTTTCTAGGAAAGTGTTGTGATACGTCAAGTAGTTTTCAAGTAGTTTACCATTTCAAGTTGTGGAAGGGAATTTGAGGAACACTGGAATTGGATGCCTTGATAACTGTCACCTGTTCTCTTTACACCAATTTATTCCAGGGATTATACTCCACAAAGCTACTATCAATACAAAAACCCTTTTCATTACTCTCATAATCTGTACATTTACACCAGTAGGATGCCCCAGGAAGTTTGGGGTCCTGCCTTTTTTGTGACTGCCGTCTCTTAATTCTGGTGGACAGGGCCAAAAGTACCTTACACAGATTTCTGACTTGCATATCCAGCGACTATCACCATGTTCAGAACACCACCATGTCATTTATTGTTTGCGCCAGCCATTGCTTTGGCACTATGAGCACTCACTCTGGCACCGGGCTAGACTTATAACTAGTTAATTTCGCTCTGGGCACTCTCGAGTCTCGAGTGCTGCCATTTTTGCTGTACAGTGCAGTCGCAATGTCATTCAAAATGGGCTATGACAATGTTCCCACCTCTACAGTACACTTGAACCTTTAATTTGAATAACCCTTATCAGTTTAAAATACAAATGAACAAAAGATTTAAACAAGAAAACCTTGCTAGGTAATCAAAAAGAAACTAAAATGCACAAATAAACATTTTAAAAATGAAAATGTATTTTGTATGAGTGTTACCGGCAAGGTTAATGCCAGGTTCTTCATTCAATAACCAAAAGAAGTAATACACTCGCCAATCCATCACACCCCACCATCTTGTCCTTCCACTTTCATCTGTCCATCCACTTGGTGCCAACTGTCAAACACCACAGTTATTGCATTCAATGCATTGGAAGCTTTCAAGTTATTTTGTACAAGTAGTAGTCTTAATACACACATTTGTAAGCTGTAATTGTGTTCCAAACATGTTTGTTCAGTTTTATATTGATATGATTACCATTGTTGAAGAGATGTAACACCAAAATAAATAAAATAAGTTATTTTCCCCCTTTTTTTAGCCTCATGAATTTGATGAATGCAGATTTGATGTATCCGTCAATGATTGTGTTTGGTATTTACGAGGAGAAACGCCAGAAGATAAACAGCGGTGGGTGGAAGTTCTTGAGAGTTACAAGGTTAGTAACCTAGTTCTGGAACTTATGTATTGGTAAGATGCCATGGTTGTTTAGTGGTAAATCACTTACCTCCCAGCAAAGCGATCTTGGTTTAGTTTTCGGCCAAAGCTGATTTTCCACAACTGGGAAACATGGCTGTAAACCAGTAATTCATTGTAATCGTATGTTTAACTCGTAACTTTTAGTTTTTTTTTTGTGTACATTTTTTAAAATGTATACAATCTTGGCAAATAAAATTAATAACTTTGAATTTTATATAAATTTAAAATAGTTTTAAAGGGTGTTTATTTTCTCATTAAACTTTTCATAGCCTATCTTGTTCTTTGTTAACCATTGCATATGTTCCCACAGACTGGGCATAACAGAGGTGTCTTATTTCATGGAGGTTTGGTTTCTGTAAAGAAATTTATGTACTTGAACTAAACAGGGACACAATAACACAATCAGTACATTGTTGCATTGAATATTATGTTACTTATTCTTTATGGAATAATGTATTCATTCCCTATCAATAGGTTAATTAGTTTGTCTTTATGAAATTTGGCTTTTTGCAAGTAAGTTTCTAGAAATATTTAACTTTTTGTACTGCAAAGAGTGAAATTATTTTCTACCGATCATCGGAATGATATTGCAGACATTCATTCCTTTCCATTTAAAAGTTTTTTTTTTTTTTTTCTGCCATGCAGTGCTGCATTGTGTGTTTTCTATATTGTACATATTAGCACACACACAGCGTTACGGATAACTGCTTGCACAACTTTCGCAACTTTCACCATAAACTCACTCAAGTGGGAATTTCATGTGCACACATTTGCTTTTCCTTTTTTCTGCTGCTCAGAGCTTCAACACAGTTATTATGATGGATGTTTTTGTATCGCTCGCGTCGTGTGCAATGTTAAATGAATAGGTATTGGTTGTTTGTGCAAAGTCGGTGCAGTGATTGTGGCCATACTTTATTGCTGCAAGTACTTAACATACATCCAGTTTAGCTACAGCAACAGTTTGAATGTCCTGCTGTGTTTTACCCCTATTTTTTAAAAAGTTTGGGTATATTTTGTATGAATGATTGGTATAAGTTTTCTTTACCATTCAAAATTTTGTTAGCTGCATGTATTTTTTAATCCATTGTTTTTCTTTATGGAAATTTCATTGGTAGGAACCCTATGAAGTATAGATCTCTAATGTGAATTCTACGATTTTCAGAAATAGAACTACTTATCAATTCTGGCAAATGGTTCTTTACTGTAGGCCATGGCTGGTCAAATTCTTATTTGTAAAGTTGTATGCGTATGTTTTGAATGAACCTGTTGTCAAGGAAACATTATGCCAAATTTTATTTAGTTAAAAGCTGACTGTTGGATTCCAATAAGTAATAAAACTACTAAAAGCCATCTTTACATGAACATTAAATACAATTTTATCTCCACGTTTACTCTCCTCCACAGTCTTAACCAGTGTGGACCTAATGAATATTATTGCAAAATATTTTTTTCTAAATATACTTGAAACTTTAAGTTTGGCTGTACTTCTGAGAGTTTGTGAACTAAGTTTGAAGGTTTTATTTAAAATGCAAAATCAGAATGTTTAAATAATAATGTTAGCACAATAAACATTGTAGTTGTGTAAAAACTGAACTCTGTGATTTTGTTTGATTTATTTTTAGTTAATGAAAACTAATTTTATATATATATATATATATTTTTTTTTTGGAGTTAATTGTTTTGAGTTATTAACAGACTGAATCTGGCTACGGAAGTGAAAACAACCTTAAACGCCACGGAAGTGCCATTTCTCTGACATCTAATACCTTGTCTGCAGCATCTGCATCAAGTTTCAAAAAAGGACGAGGTATGCGATTAATTTACAAGTGAATTCGTAAGAATATATAAAAAAAAAATTTGTAACTTATTGTTGACTTTATCTATTTCTATAGTATTTAAGGTCACAATGTATTTCTACTGTGTTTAGCAGTGCATTGTTTAATATTTTCAAGTTAGATTCGGACATGCCAGTATGTTTAAGAGTTTTGAAGCTAGTTTTAGGTTATTATCTTATCTAGGTATTTCATATTGAGATACCTAGGGGAGTAAATGTGTATTTTAATTCCTGTAGAATATCTGGCTGAAAATGTCTTCTCCAGTTGTTTCCCACAATAATATTTGTTTTTGAACTCAACTGATTTATGCTAATCCACCTTGCATATAAATGGTATCATCTGGAAACATTGTTAAGTAATAATTGTTTGTGTTCTTTTGTTCTGCAAAATATTACATTACATTATAAAAATAAAGTTAGAGTAATATCAAGATGCCAAAATAACAAGTTTTCTTTGTCTCCTGTTAGAAATTTCAAGGAAGTATTCCATTTGGCCTGCATATTTTACGTCTTTAATATATGAATGTAATTTCTACTATTATCAGTTTTCAAACTATACACTTTTATTTTGTCAATAGGGTTGAGAGAAAAGCTGGCAGAAATGGAAACCTTTAGAGATATCCTGTGTCGCCAGATTGAAACTTTGCAGAGCTACTTCGACGCATGTTCCCAAGCTGCTACTGTCATAAAACAGAGTGCAGTTGGTAAGTACTCAGTTACACAACATACAAAGGTCTTTGATTGCTCAGGTGTAAGATTTCCTAAAGCAAATACCCTACTGATAAAATTGTTTACTTATATGTTGTTGGAACTGTAACTAGTATTGTTATTTATGGTTGTGAAATATCAGATTTAGTATTCTGCGTGAGAGTATTTCATAAATTTTTTTTTATTTATTCTATTTTGTGAAATTGTCAAACAGGTTAGGAAAATAAATATCAGAGTTAGCAGTCATTTTAGTTACTACATTACAGGTGATTTTAATTTTTTTGTTCTTGTATTTCACTGATGCCATTAGTTTAATTTTTAAATATTGTTTTATTGTTATCGTGTAGTTTTGAATGTATGTATATTTGGATTTATTATTTGGAAACTTGTTTTGAAATTGTGTTTCAAGTGTATTTAAGTAGCTTTAAGGAGGGGGTATGAAATAATGATACATTTTTTTTCCCTCCCCAAATTCAGATGCTAGTACTACCAAGAACAAGGATGCTTCAGGAGCCACTCAAAGTATGGACGTAGATGATGATGAAGATCTTGATAAAAGTAAGGTGATTGTTCCGTCAAAGCCAGAGTCTAAAAGTTATTTTAGTTGCGAAGTATTGTCGTGGAATTGTTCCCAGAGTGTGACGATGTGCGTTTTAATGGATGCAGGGTTTTTGCAGATTATCCAGCTTTCTCCCAGCCGCGCGTCACGAAGGAGATGATCCTGGAGCACGGGCTGCAAGCCGTGGACTTCAAGGGCGAGGCGCTGACGTTCAAGGCCACGACTGCGGGTGTGCTGGACACTCTGCAGCACTGCCTGGAGCTGGTGATGCAGCGCGAGGACGTGTGGAGGCGGCGGCTGGAGAAGGAGGCGGAGCGTCGCCGCAGGGTAGAGGACCTGTACCGCGCGTCTCGCCGCGAGGTCGCCAGCAGCAGCCGCCTCGTCATCCACGGCAGTCCCGATTTCGAGGTGATACATGCGCACTGCATCTTGTGTCTGTCGCCTGATCCGTGCCACACGTGACTGTTATTTGTAACATGTGTATTCATATTATGGGACCTGCCTTGTCAGGGGTGTATACAGGAGCACAATCCTTTATCCGAAATGGTCGGGACCAGCAGCATTCCAAATTTCGGAATTTTTCGGATTTCTGAATTTTAATACAGGAGGCCTAGTAAAGCCAAGTTAGGTTATGTCAGATGTATTAAGGATTTCAAGCAACATAGTACAAAAACAACAAAGTACATAACGTAAATAAACACTGCAGCATAAATAAATACCTGAAACAATCGCCAAAATAATTTGTTTTTAACAACTGATACTGTAAAACATCTGGAGAATGTTTATGGTGCGTCGTCATCGCCGCCGATGTCGCCGTCAACTCGTACGTCTCGTGATCGGCCGGGAGCAGGATTTTCCTTCTCCTGAGATGAAGCAGCACGAATGATGGCATTTTTAAATGCCTCTTGAAGTTTCACTTGTTTTGGTTTAGTTTCCGCAATAATTCCACCTTCTGAGTTATTGATAATATTAAGTGTTTTCGTTTTTTTTCGCTACCACCCATCTTCATATCGGAATGCCTTTTTGCCATTGCCGTCTTCAAAAATGGCAACACATTCGCGTAACAACACGGTTAACTACTAAACGCGATAAAACAACTATCGTAGCCAAGCAGCAAGCTGTAACTGGCGCTATTTTGCCGGACAAACGGTAAACACAGCGCCTCGGCGTTGCCAAATTGCATGCTGCCTTGCTGATGCAGTGCTGCCAAGTCACTCGCTCGCACTAGTCACGCGATCGCGACTTGAGTTTGCCACACAACTGCGAACAATATCGCGGACGTTGAAGTTTCGAAAAAAATTTCAGATTTTAGGCTGTTCGGATTTTGGAATTTCGGATAAAGGATGGTGCACCTGTATGTGTTAGTGACTTGTTGCTGGTGTTTCTTGCGGGCTGTTTCCTCCAAGTGCAAGGCTCTAAACTGGTGCACAGTCTTCTAGACTATGAGGACTATGAAATTTGAGCATTAACTATTTCATTAGGTAGCAGAGAAATGAAGATAAAAGGTGAAATGATAGGTGCTTGGATGCTTTTAGAGAATCTTGGCCAGGTTTTTCATATCTAAAAATCATTTTTAAACACCTTTTTTTTTTTATAAAAAATACAGTTAAAAAACAAAATATGGAATATCTGCCCTCAGCGCAGATGGGTAGGCAGCGCATTCTTAAATGCTTGTAAACATACACCACTCTGCTATCTTGAGTAGTTTTCAAATTGCGAGATTTCTTCTGAAGCTCTGCACACCGTATGTGTGCCCAGGTAGGTGGGCCCCTTAAAAAACTTTTTGTCAGCCTAACTATGGCATTGTTACTCACCGGAAGCTTATTTTCGATTTTTTTTTCCCCCCTCTTGGTCATGCTGTGTAAAGCAATCAAATTAAACTGAATTCTTCTATTGCCTCATTTTTTTCCCCCCATAAAAATATAGTACTAACAAAAATAAATAATGTAATAATGTGGTTGGTGTTGCTGTGCCTTAATAGGTAATAATGCTGAGGTGATTTAGCTTTGACATTGTAGACTAAATTTGGAAGAAAAAGAATTTTGTATGTAGAAGAGGCTAAATTTATTTATGTACTTTATGCACCCATATAATTATTTTTGTAACTAGTAAATTTTGCTTCTAAAATAAAGATTTTTCAATTGCAAGGCAAAAGAATTTTAATGCGAAATATTCACTTTAAATATAAAACAAATTAGGGTGGAAAACATCTTGGCCCCAATCGTAATATACATAAATTAAAAACACTGTATTTATGAAACAATTGTCGGCTACACTATATTTCTAAGTATCTCTGTATACAACATGATAAAGTTGCGGCTAGTATCAAGAAAACAGTTGGGCTGCAACAATAATTAGGGCAATCTCTTTTGGAAAACAGTTTTACATTACAGGATTTAAAAATTGTAGCAAGAGTCTTTGTTACATCACATGATACCTACCTATCATGAACTTTTCACTATAAATAGAATAACACTGCACAAGTAGTAGCAAAACAGAAACACATATACTAGTTAATATGGCACTATTGATATAGTAACATGGATACACCACAACATGTATAAATGCTTTGCAAATAAATGAAATGTAATAAATTTTACCTTTATTTTTTTTAAAAGTAAACGTGTTGTTATAAAAACAATGTACTATATATGTCATAGAGCATTTTCAATCAAATCTAGCAGGACTCATCAAAATATTACTTTTCACGGGTACTAATTTGTAGTTCAATCCAAAGAGATTATAAGTACTGTAGGTATTAACACTCATTTCTTCAGTGTGCTGTCTATTGAACAAAATTATTAGTTGACTCTTGGTATGGGTTGTCATGCAAGTTCTTTTGCAGTACGTGAGAGTGATAAGCGAAAGGTAAGCAGTTTACTAATATTTCTCTTGGTGAAAGTACTTCAAGATGATTAGTTCTTGAAAATAATGACTTTATTAGGAGTTGCTGATGTTGTTTCATTTTTTATTACCTATTTTACATTTGGAAATATGGTGCAGCTTAAAACATGTACATTTGTTAGTATATTTTTAGTTATTACAGTGTAGGTATATAGGTAACAATACATCGTTCTTATAACTAATCCTGTGTAGTATCCTGATTTTTGGTTCCTTTAAACTACTTAGGTATCTTGAAACAGTCTTTTGCTTTTTTCTGTTTTGAGTATTTTTTTTTTAATTTGATGTTACTTTTAGATCTGTAATGTTGATATAAGGTTTATATAGTGTAAAATTAAACAAATCTTCTTTAGTGTTGCCAACATCTTAGGATGTCACAACTCGTGAAATTAATTTGCTGTAGAGCAAATTTTATATTGCATATTGTATAAGTTTTTCTTCTGCACTCATTAAGATGGTAGTACGGTTTGAGTGTTGGTTGGAAAATTAAGATTTCTGGCAGTTACGCATGTTCAAGGCCAATTACATAAACAAAAAAGCAAGGGAAACTTATTGTTATTGCATTTGTAACAAGAGCACAGTGTTAAACTGTAGTCTGTTAATAACAAATTAAATCAGAACTGTTAAAAAAAATGTATAAATGAGTGCTGATAGTTCTAAACTAGAAAACGAAAATGTATTTTCACCATCAGGATCTTCAAGCTAGCATAGTTGTGTTATAGATTGTTTTTGATAACCATTTAATGTCCGAGCAAGAATGACAGACCTATAGTTATGGTTTAGAATAATTTTCTTATTCTTTTATAAGAACTGGAACCAAAATATTAATGTGAAACCTAGTTGGAATTTAATTGACTAATAAAATCCAGAACTGCACACCCCTACTTTTAACAAAACATTATAATAAATGCAACAAAATTTTTGGATAAATTGCAGTACCTGGTGCCTCAGCCTAAATTCTTCTGTTTGCAAAAAATAATTCAAAATATTTTTAATTTTTTAAGTTGTGAAGGATAGTTTCTGAATAGAAAATATTTCGACTAAATGTCATTTACCTCTATGTTCCACTAATGTACAACTTTTACAGTTGAATGTATATGATATTGAAAAGAGATAAAAAAAATTTTGGACAGTTAAAAAATTAATTATTGCCATTTTAGCGTAGATGTATTAGCTTAAATTTTTTTGAATATTTAATTGTTGCTAAATTGCAGGCTTTTTTTATAAGCGCTAGGGCTGAAAGTGCATTAACGTGTTTTTTTTTTACGCTTTAATAAATAATATCTATGCAATTTTTATAACACAGGTTTGCATTTCAAATTTGAGATGGACAAAGTAATAAATAGTAAATTTAGGCCATAGTGACAGTGACCATAGTGATAGTGCAGTCTCATCGGCAGAGGAAATGGATGGCATCGCAGAACTTGCCAAGCACAAGTAAAAAAAGATTTAATTAGCAAAGTTAATGTTTGATGTTATTCTGTCTGAGACACACACTCCCTTGGCCATATTGCAGACATCCCAGCAGCAGGCAAAATCGCTGTTCACCTCCCCTCTCCCCCTCCACTGTTATGTTGCTCAGGCCCTGAGCTATTGGGTGTGTAATATACTTGTTGGATCTAAAGTTGTGCATGTTGACCAGTCAAATTAGAGATGCAAAACAAAAATTTTTCTGTTTGTCAATGTTTTATGCAGATCTTTAGTGCAGTGATCTTTTCGTCACTTCAGTTATGGTGTGAATACCTAATGGAAATTAATTACATGTTCATACTGAAACTACTGAAAACAAAGGCATTCCCATTATATTAATAAATTATTACCTGGTTTACGAGTAGTTCATTTAAATAAATTTTAATACTTTTTAACAATAATAACTGCACATTAAGTAAAATATTAATTTTAGAGAACATTTAAATTAATACCTTACTGAAGTAATTTGTATCAGTATACGTATATGTATTAAGAATTAACACTTACAATAATTTAAGTCCATTTACACACACACATACATAAATATATATAACTATAAAAAATATTTCTCTATAATTGCTCAATCAACAATGGTCTGAAATAATGAAAAATGAATTTGAAAACATTTCATAAGTGTATTATATTCTTAAGGTATCAAAATAAGTTAAGATTTTTTAAGTTTTCTTAAAATTAATTTTACTGATATGTTTTTATTATTAATGCTGGGAACTTCAATGGCACAGTCTCAGCACTAGTGCCAAAGACCCTAATTTTCACTTGAAAAAAGCTATTGAGCTATAGCTGCAGAGTCGAGCTAATTTTTAGGAAATTTCCTCTACTTTAAGAATATTTTTATTTTGACTATCTATTTTTAGTTTCTCTGTCACTAATCACAAATCAGAATGAATTTTCAGGAAGATAGAACATTATTTAAAAATAAAACTAACACATAAAAAAAAAAAATCAAGAGACAACTACACACCCAACTACCCGGAACTGCAGTTGGATTATTTTTAAAGTGTTTTTTGTATGTGCAAGGAAGGATTGTCATCTTAGCCGGTCATGAGTGTGGCTTGTCACATATCATTGTGCTGCTTTATAGTGGGGTGTTATAGTACTATGTATGATTATGGTTCGTTTAGAATAGGTATGTGCTTCATTGAAAGATTTTTGCCTTTAATATATGGTAAATTCCTGTAAGAAGTTTCGCTAGCATAAAATTGTAACTTTTAATTCATTAAGTGCTAAATTTTTTAATTTTTACTATGCAGAAAATTTAATTTTTTAATTGGGCTTTATAAGAGGGTTTTATTTTAAATCAAGTGCATTTAAAGTTTTATAATATTTTTTATATAAAAAAGCAATTAATACAACAAATTATTTTAAATACACTAGATCCAACATTGAACATACATTGCAACTTTTCTCATGTCATTCTCCTGCACTTCACATTAAAAATTTCATTTTGTGCTCTATAGTTGGGTTGGATCTTTGACTTGAAAAATGTTGCAAGCATTGCTATATTTATCGTTAAAACAGTGTATTTGAACAGTTTTCTTTAATGATAACGGCAATAAATTATTTATAGGCTAATCAAAAAAAAATTTTCTTAGGAGGGTCCACATAATACCCTTAATGACGAGGAGTTCTACGATGCCGTTGAGAGTGGTCTCGACAAGATTGAAGAAGATGTCGAGTTCCGAGAAAGACTGAAACACAAACAGAGCAGTTCGAGGTCTCTTTCCAAAGCTTCCCAACACCGACTATGGTCACAGGTAAGCAGTGTGAGGGTACAGAACATGCAGCATCACACACAGCACCAGGATGGTTACTTGTTTGTGATGTTTCATGGAGCTATGCCAGCATCTTGTGTTAAGTTGTGTGTTGTAATTCTCAGAAATTTATGGTACCAGGAATGTAATATATATATTTTTTTTAAATTTTAAGTTAATGCTAAAAAAAATGTATTTTATCCTCTGCAAATTACACTTTGCAATTACGTGAACTACAATTTGTGTTCGATAATCCCAATTTTATAAAACAACTAGCTGCAGTACCCGGCGTTGCCCGGGCTAAACACATGGAACTTTATTGTCTGCGAGTTAAAGCAAAATGGATAGCGCTATATGACAGTGTGTTGGACATAGAGAAATGTCACACAATTACTGTTTGTATGTTTATGACCTATGATTTTTTGTTTACCCATGGCGATCGGTTATTTATTATGTATTATTAATTATAAATTATCAAGACCATTAATCAAAATAAAAACTATCCTATCTCTAAAGTTGGAAAAAATTACACATAAATGCCAATTTTCATCAAAATCGGTTGACTTGGCGAAGAGTTCACTGGAAACAAACATCAGGACACTGGATTTATATATATGAAGATATTGTTAGTAAAACAAATAATTTTGATCTTACAATTGATCCTCACAATGGTAATATTTGAAGTACTGAAATAAGTGTGTAATTTTTCTTAGATCAGTACATTTTTTGTAACTTTAAATTCTTTGTGAGTAGATTTGGCAATAAAATTCTTCTGTTTCTCCATGATTTTACTTGCAGTGTGATGATTTGAATCAAAATTGTAGTTACATTCCAACAAACTAGACATTGTGTAGCGCTATTCAGTAATATGTATTTAATAGGCCTGTGCAAATATTCAAATATGTATACGAATAATAAACTATTCTATGCGACCTTGAATACTAACACACTGAAATAATGAATATTGGTTTCCCTGAAAATATTTTACATAGCATTCCTCAGGAGTTGATCGTATACCAATGTTCATTGTTTAGGTTAAGTCATTTATGTGGTATAAATACCCTTTAACAAACATTTTCCATATAATTATTGTAGCTGACTTAACCTTACCAACCTTATAATTTTTTGTCTAATTTTCCGGCATTTGTTACATGATGTGATAAAAAATTTAGTGGGATTCTATCATTTTTACTATTTGAATTCAATATTTCCATTGGTGAGTAATTTGGTATTCGTGTTTGTATTGGGGCGACTGAATTGTTGCCCATTGGAAGGGCAGCCCTTCAGGATTTTTCTGACAGTGGTTTATTTGTACAGAGACTGGAAGGGCAGCCCATCCAATTTCTGAAAACACGCTCCTTTAAGAGTTTAAATAATCCTGAAAACTTGCCCCTTGGATGGGCAGCCCATCAGTATTTTTCTGACAGTGGTGTTTTTGAAAGGTTGTCTGAATTGTTGCCCCTTGGATGGGCAGCACATCAGGATTTTCCTGTCAGTGGTGTTTTTGAAAGGTTGTCTGAATTGTTGTCCCTTGGATGGGCAGCCCTTCATGATTTTTATGACAGTGGTTAGTTTGTAAAGTGACCTAACCTAATCTAATCTAAACTAACCACTGTCAGAAAAATCCTGAAGGGCTGCCCATCCAAGGGGCAACAATTCAGACAACCTTTCTAAAACACTACTGTCAGAAAAATCCTGATGGGCTGCCCTTCCAAGGGGCAAGTTTTCAGGATTATTTAAACACTTAAAGAAACATGTTTTCAGAAATTGGATGGGCTGCCCTTCCAGTCGCTGTACAAACAAACCATTGCCAGAAAAATACTGAAGGGCTGCCCATCCAACGGGCAACAATTCAGCTCCCCCTTCGTATTCCATTAAAAAAAAACCTGATATTCACACAGGCCTATTATTTAAGTATCAGTACACTCCTACTAAATAGGCTTACATTCATGAGATGCTGTGGTCGGACCAGTGAGGTTTAGCAACAAACTTCTTTCATGGCTGACAATTTACAACCTCTCAGTCAATATTCAGGTGATTTAAAACCTTTAAAACTGCCTAAGGGCCACTTTTACAGATTCCCATCAAAGTCTTCATAATTTAATCCTCACATCAAGCTTATGACAACTTGAACTTTAATTTTTTACATTTTTATTTTGTACTTGTTAAATCATGAAAGATTATGTTTATTTCAAATGTTACTACTTGTATTGTTGTATCACACTTTCTATGGCATGTTAAAATAAAGTTGTTTTTTTTGTTGAAATCAGTAGCAATGTTAGAGGTTATTGTTATATTGAGGCTCAAATAAATAAAGCTGTCTGGGAGTAGGTTTTACATGCATTAATTAGAAAAAAATGATGATTACATAAAAATCACATTTCGAATTATAATCAACTGACTAGAGTAGGGAGCAGCACAGGAGAGAGAGGAGGGAATAAAACTGGTGCATTATAAGAATTAAGGAACAAAATCGGAATGCCCAAAGGTATTTCCATGATCTCTTTAGAAGAACTGTGAAACAAACTGCGTCAGATGTGCCAATGACCTACTTTTACATTATTAAGCATTCCTTGAGTACCTCAGACAGATTTAATTGGTCTGTATTTTTAGATAGCCTCAGTGAGACTTTACTTTGTTTTTCTGACCTTTCTTTACCTGTTAATTATATTTATCTTCTCCAACATCAATAAAAAGTAAATACTTTTATATTATGCAAATCGAGATTCACCTGCTCAAAGCAGTGTAGCCACATTGGATATATACACGTAAGATGTGGTTGGTGATGTGATATTGAATGTTAGCTAGTTATGTGTTCAAAAAACATGGCCACCACTCATGACGGCTTTACTGCACCATAGTATGAGAATGATAATGGTGATATTTAGTGAATGCACAGGATATATCCATTTTGTACATACTTTAAGTTTTTTCTCTTCTGATTTATTAATGCAGGTATAAGATATTAATGAAAAAAAATTGTTATTTATATTATGTCAAATGGAAGTTCATTAATGGACTACTTGAAATGGGACGGAGCCAAGCAGTTCAGTTAACGGCCAGTTGAAGTGCCACTTGAAACTGTGGGATACATAATGTAAACAAACAGTCACTGCTGGTGGAATAGGCTATGTTGAAATAGTTGTAGTGGACAATATTATTATTAATTTGAATTCATTTGATTAAGGATTCAGCATTGTCGAGGATTTTGGAAGCAAGAATCTAAATAAAGAGTAAAGATTTCATGTTTCTACGCATTAACGATTTGTGGATGGCAACACGCGGTAAGTACGTGTTTGTGGAAGCCTGTTGCTATCCACTGCGAAGAAAATGAAAAGGCCAGATTTACTTATTATCGTAGAGAGGAAAAACCTAATGGTTTTGAAATCCCTCACGCATCCTGTGTGTGAAAGCAGTGCACATAGTTTTCAATTACATTTTGTGTGGAAATGTTGCAGTGTTTATGTGTTGATTATATGGAAACTATTGGCTGATTATTAAAAAAAAAAAAGTTTACGGCAAAATAAATTGCCAGTAAATAACTCAGAAAACCGACATTCCTGTTCTTTTACAACAAAATTATCCTTATTCTACTGCACTTATCATTGAAGCTAAAATTAACGTCAGAGGGCGGGTACTCAAGTCTTCCATTAGCATTAGGAACAGGTCAATCAAATTGTATTTAAAAGATTTTAATACTCGAGGAATAAATACAAAAAAAAAAAGGAAATGTAAATTCAAAAAATCAGCAATGAGTACTTTCAAGTTCACTAGTTCAATTTGTGTTTTTCTCTGTACCAGTCCTCTTATGGTCTCCAAGACATGTTATTGTAATATGTAATTATGTAAATAATATTATAACACATATTTATTCAGGAAACGTGGTTCATAAAACAGACATTTAAAGTTTTAAATGTTTCAATACAATAGGTTATTTTTTTATGTTATTTAATTCTGGGCCCTTAGACCAATATTGAGATTCAAGGGGTATATTCAGGGTACTTTTCATTAAAATTTAAGGTTTATATTTGAAGAAAAAAATATGGATTTGACCCATCACAAGTAGTATTGTAATTAAAATATGTTGGGCATGTTAAACATAATTTAAAGTTCTATGTGATGTGTATATCTAAAAGGGTTGCATACAACACTGCACAGTTTGTATTTAGTATTGTTGCTGGGAACAATAGCGTTTCTGGCCATGGCTTGTGATCACAAACTCAGAAAGTACATTACCCCGTATTGTGTTGTGTTTGAGCTTACTCACCCGTTTGTTTAGCAGTGGCCTTGTGTAAATACTGATTCCAAATTGACAACACTGTTGGTGGAATCGTAACTCCACTTCATTACTAGTTGACGTGGGCACTTGGTGTACAGATGATGAGAAACTTTAATGTAAAACATAATTTAGAGAATTCAAGATTTGTGAAGCGACATTTGCATGAGGAATCTAAGGTAGTACATGATTTATGCTCAGACTTTGATAACTACTGTAGTTTTCTTTTAGCTGAGTGTGTTTTTAAAATTTTCAATTCAGACTTGTGTAACTAGTTTTTTTTTTTTTTTTTTTTTTTAATTTTTTGTTTGTGTTCAATGGTTATAGTTTAGCATCTAGCTCTGTAAGAGTCCTGTAAACTTTGGTAAATTTTTGTGGGCTGAATTAATTAAAATTATTAATTAACAAGTGCTGTTGGACTTAGTGGCAAGAGCACTCAGTAAAGTCAGATGTAAAAATTACATGTGGTGTTTACATAATTTATTTTGCTCATGAAACATCTTTCTTCCTTTCCAATACACATTTTGTGCCATTAGTGATGCCCTTGTTTCTGCATGTATTGTTTCAACATATCTTAAAGTGTTGATCATTTAATAACAATAAAAGTTTACATTATGTAGAATTTTAAAACTGGCATAAAATAAAATTAATATTAAAACCCAACTCATTTTCAAGAATTGGTAAAATATAATATTACACAAGTTTATATACACACATACATTAACAATTTGCACCTAAGTGGTACTCCCCTAAAATGTTTACCCTTTCTTATACAAATAATGACCCAACGTTAAGGCTGTATAAAACTCAATTTATTTCTTTTTCATTTCAAACTGGCATAGCTTCCACTCTCACTAAACCTGTCAATTTTGTTATATAAAAAAATTTCAAACATTGCCTGTGATTTTCACCCCCTTTTCTTGAAGGCAAGAGATGTGAAAAAATTAACACGTGTGTGTGTGTGTGTGCATGGCCACCACATGTGTTATAACTTATAAGTGAGAATTCATTGATAGAGGTATAAGAAAATGTCCAATAACGCAAGTGCAAAAGTAAGCGAACTTACATATTCACGCAAATGCACTCATGCAAGCATGCCATTTGAGCTCCCCACTTTTGAGCCCAGATCTTTACACCAAGTTCCTTACTCCCTATTGTTGCACTTTTACGTTGAAATTGTAACTCATCCCTCCGGCTGAAGAAACATACTACTATTTTCCAGATTGACAGGGTGACGACGGAGCAGCTTCACTATGCTCTGCTCGGGGTCGGTGAGGGCGGCTGGCAGTTGTTTGCGGAGGATGGGGAGATGAAGATGTACAAACGAGAGGAAGAGGTGGACGGGATGGTCATGGATCCTCTAAAAGCATGTCATGTCGTGAAAGGCGTGACTGGCCACGAGATGTGCCATTATTTCTTCTCGCCTGATGTCCGTCTCGAGTGGGAAAGTAAGTTATAAAAGTATAATTTTAAAGGGAAGTAATATGTAGTATTTATTTATTTTTGTCTTGAAATTCAAATATTTTTGTGTTGCTGTTTTAAGCTAAAAAAAAGCCACTTACGTCAATGCTGAAGTTCTCACCTCTACCAAGTATGCCATGAGATTTTCATGCTCAAAGCTTACACTGATTTATGGTTGTGATGTTTTATTACAATTATAGTTTAACTGATATTATGGTAATGCATGCTGGAATAATAAATTTACAAAAAAATCCCCAAAATTTTGTAAAATGTTAATACACTATTTGGTCGTAATTTTTATAATTTGCAATTAGAACAGAATGACTGCAACTAAAATGATGTTATACGTATGTGCATATGTGTAGCTGTACTGTACTCTGGGCCTGAACATGTAATAAAATAAAATTATTTGTTGGAGGACTTCAAAAGTGACAGCATTTTGTTTTATGTGAGACCAACACAAATTATGCACTGTTGCTTATTAAAAAAATTTATGCAGGTTGTTGTGTCCTTATCTGTAGTTGGTACATAAAATTTCCAGTGTATAGTGAAATTTTGCTTTGATATTTTGTCCCATTTTAGTCATGAATATGAATTTTAGTGAGTTCCTTCACCTTCAACACATCGTGCCTCCCGTAGCCATTTAAAAAAATAATTAAACATGCTACAAAGTCAAGTCCTCTCCAGCAGATCAATAAATAGCTGTGTGTTTCCTTCTTTACTAACTAAAATGAGCTAGCAAAAAAATATAAGCCTTCCAACACTAGACTAAGTAAGGCACTTTATTTAAGTACATAATAAAAAAATTATAAAAACTATGCTTTAATTTATGGCCATATCTAATGTAGCTCTAATGGTAACTACTGTATATCAAAGTAGGTAATATTTGATGTTAAGGGTGACTCCAGCTCATAGAATGGTGGGGGCAGGGTGCATTTTTTAAAATTCAATGGGAATTCAATTTTTTTCATGGGGAGGAGGGTCCATTGTGTCATACAATAATAAACAATAACAAAAGGAAGAACATCAGTTATTAAAATGTGTTTCTTTTAAACAATAGTTTGTGAGGATGAATCACAAATTTTCATTAACTACAGATTCTTGTTCCTTGTTTTAATTTTGTCCCATTTTAGAAGGGGACGCGGCTGCCCCCTTGATGCACCTTGTTATAAGTTTTAGTTATTCAATTTTGTATAAAGTATTTTCTTTGTATAGGAAATAAATTTTTCGTTTGCCCTTTTTGGGATTGTTTGTAATATCTACAGAGGTGCTTTATAGTGAAAACTTAAGTACATGTTCAGGACCATGGTTGTGCCGGATCAGCAGTTTTGCCAAATTTTAGATTGTCGATATAGTTTTAAAATGAATAACAAAAGGAAGAGAAACAATGAGTAAAATTAAAAATGTGGCATGATCTAATCCCTTTTAAAAAGAATAACATGGAACGACTCAATCAGTGCCTTGTTACAGAATACTGGATTAAAGAACTCAGATTATATGAGCTTGGTCATTTTTGTCCAATGCCATAACTATCTGCTAGATCAAAATTATAATTTTCATGCATGCATATTTTTACAGCTACATACCTTTTGATTCCATTGTTCACTCGGGTAATATAAGTGTTTGATATTTTCTTCCCTTCTGCTAAAGCAGCCCTTTTAGTTATATGTTGCGTAATTTTAAGTTAATTAATTTCCATGTGAATAATGTTTTAGCGACCGTGGAGCAAATGACTGTCCTGGAAACGATAGCCGAAGACACGCTCGTCTTCTTGCAAGTGCACAAGCGCATCTGGCCAACGTCCCAGCGAGATGCTCTATTTTGGTCTCACGTTCGCAAAGTGCCAAACGACAAGGACCAAGATGGCCACGACATATGGATAGTGTGCAACCACTCCACAGATGATCCCGACTTTCCGGTAAACAATTTTGGCTTTTACTAGCAACATTGGGATTCTGTATAACAATATTGTAGATTGTGTGCTGTAGGTTTTTTTTTTTAACAGGCTATTTAGAATAAAATGGAGCCATTTATGATGTAATGTTTCAAAATAGTAGTAGATTTTGTAAATTGTTTAATACAGCAGACTCCCCATTGTCTGCGCTAATCTTTGGGAGCAATGCCGCAGATGCGCAGATATACCAAAATCGTGAATAATCAAAACAGTTACGGGGTAGTGATCCCAAAATTAAAAATGTTCAGATAATGCTTTCCTTTAGTTAAATTGTTCCTTACATTATAAATACTAGTTCTTGTAGCAAAAAAAATAAAATTTTTAATGCTTGTTTTAGAACATTTAAATTTAACACATGTTTTGCAGAAACTCGAGCATGAAGCAAGTGCAGTATTTTTTTTCCTCAAGAATTATTTGTTTACTTGAGAATAAAGTATATGGAATGCTATGTCATGGAAGTTTCTTTAAATAGTTTCTTTAAATATAGAGTTTTGAAATCTGATGCAAATACAGTTTTTTCAAGTTGAGCTTCAACTTTCAACACCAAATTAGAATGAGTAGTGAAACAAAATGGTAGAAAAATTTTGAGAGACAACATTTTTAAACATTAAATGATGATCTCTTCAAAAATCTTGACTTTGAATTGCGTAGATTTCTTGCTGGTGACACTATCATAAAAGCTTGCAATCTTCAAACGCCAAGGTGGTTGGGAATCATGTGGTCTACTCTTCTGGCCTGAAGGGGAAATTTTTAAAATCACAAGTTTTTTATGTCATCTTTCACTGCAAGATCTGGATATAAAAAAACATTTACTTTGAAATTATCCTTTGTGAAATTACATTTTTACCAAAATTATATATTTAAAGAATTTTTGTATCTTTTACGAAATGTATTTTATTTATGTTTCATCGTTTCATGCAATATTTTTAAGGCCCATATTTAAATATTTCTTTAACGACATTAACATGTTGACTGAAAAATATACTCTTAGATATGTATGGACGTGCATGAGAAAGAGAAGGGGGGAGAGAGAACTTGAGAATCACTTAAATTTAGCTGCTATGAAAAATTCTATACAAAAAAAATCCATGTATATTATCCTAGATTGTGAGGATGCTTCCTGGAAAGGGTCTAATGAAAATTAATACCGTATTAACATCACAACTAATTTTATATTTATAACAGGTTTCATGCTGCATTTTTTAGCATGTGATAGATATGACACTTAGAAATGCTGTCATACCTAGAAAAATTTTGCTTTCTGGAAAACATATGAAAAAAGTGAATATTGATACTGAATGAACCTATTTTCTTGTTTGTTTACACTGAGTGTTTTAGTAATTTGGAAGTTAGGTGGCCAGATATAACTGTTCATGGTGTGAAATGACATCTTATCCTGTATATTGTATATGTTTCACCTTGTTTCTTAGTTTGAATTTAATATAATTCATTTTATAACATAATTTTTGCACTACTTTAGGTCAGTTTTTTTATACTTTTTCTTTTGTCATTGCTTGTGTGTAGTTGTGGATATAAATGTACTACAGTAAAAGCTCTTTAATTCAGCACATTGGAACACTGCAGTGCCAGATTAGTGATTTTGTTATACAGTAGAACCCTGTTATAATGTTTTTCAAGGGAGCACAAGAAAAAAACATTATAAGCAGGAAAACGTTATAAGCAGGAAATTTCAATTTAGCACTTAACAATGTTCGAGCTTTGTACCAATGGACTCACCAAGCTATGTAAACAACTTTAATGTTAAAACCAAAGATAGTATACTTGATACATGAATTTTCTGAAACAAGCCAACAATTTTTCAACTTCGTCTTGTTCCCTGGTTAAATTATGTTTGTCTTTATAGATACACTGCCACATTTTTTGTAAAATTGTCTCACGATTCATGATGACAACATTAAGAGTGAGAACATCTATTCCTTCGCCACCTGAAAATGTTTAATTTTGGGATTCCTACGTATGAATGAAAAAAAAAAATTATTTGTAAGCAATAGAAAACACTTTTAGTTATGCCCTTGCTCAATGGTTGGCAGCTTAAATATCGTAGGACTATGTACGTGCATCTGAATACCCACTGGAATGGCAAGGAAGAGAAGAGTTGACTAAGGGTGCCAACTGACACGTAACGATGAACATTGTGTACCTTCAGTATATTGCATAAAATTGTATTTTAACAAACTTCATGTATTGTATGGCAGTGATTGTAAACATAAACATACATAAAGGAAACTTTTTATCGTGTTGGAATAATTTGGTTTTAAAACATTTTTTCCCCATTTATTGACTGTTAGAAAGCAAACATTATAAGCAGGAAATTACACTATTTATGAACGTTATATGCAGGAAATAAATACATTGTCCTTATGGGGGAAATATTGGGACTTTGAAAATATGAAATTATATGCAGGAAAACATTATATGCAGGAACATTATAACAGGGTTCTACTGTATTATCGAACATGAGTATAGTTTTAAAGAGAATGCCAAAGAAAAAAGAATATACAGTACAGTACAGCAATTGTTTAAATTTGAACGCTCGGATAGTGCCAGTTTGAAGAATTATGACTATGTATTCATGTTTACTAACTAAAAAGTTACCAGTGTTAAGTTACATTTGCTTGTTACTTCTTGCAGGCCAATACTGGGAAGTGCATACGTGTGTACCTGACAGTGTGCCTAGTCTGCCAGACCTTCATAGATCCGCCCAAAGATGGAACTGAAATTGCAAGAGAAAACTTAAAGTGCAAAATCACATACTGTTCAGTAGGTAAGTATGTGTTTAAACACAATACAAACTTATCTTTAATTTTTCTATAATTATAAAACATGCTGACAATTGTCATTTAATAGCACAATTTCATTACTGAATATGAAATGATTTTCCTTCATTGATGTTTTCCTTTTATTTGCATAGTGAACCCTGGTGGATGGGCGCCGGCATCCGTGTTACGTGCTGTGTATAAAAGGGAATACCCCAAGTTCCTCAAACGCTTCACATCATACGTCATTGAACAGTGTAAGAACAAGCCCATCATGTTTTGATCCCACTATACCACACCAAGACTGCAACGGAAGAGTTATTTTTAAAACAAATTGGAAGGGATTACTGTTGTAAAGTTGTTGTGTAACCCATTGTAAATTGTCAAGATTGTATTTAGATTTAATATTGTAGAAATTTTTGTTAGTACTTCAATATATATTGTTGACTATCGTAGATGTATTGCCATGAATGCTGTTTATGAATGTTGTAGAAAATCATGTAATTTTCTATGAGGATGTTAAGTTTGTGTGCCTTGAATATATTTGTAGCTTGCCCTTATTTTTCAACTTGAAACATTTATTTTTTTGTTTGATAATGTACATGGTTTGAATAAATATATACATGAAATAATGTGTTCTGCAAATAATATGTACTACAGTAAATTTGTTTTAGCTGTATTTGGGTTAGCAGACCCCTGTAATTTTTCAAATTTTTTGGTATTAAATTGCCATCTCCAGGAAGCAGCATTATAAAATTCAGTTTGTTTAGAATTTATATTAAAAGTGAGTGTTTTTTTGTGTGTGTGTGCACTTATTTTGAGGGTTCAGTAGGATTATCATTAAGTACTTACTTACAGGGACCTCAAGTTTTTGTACTGAGTACTGAAAAATACATATAATTGAAAGAGAAATATCATAAAATATTTCAATATAAGTGTTGGTGCATAACTAAAAACATGTTTTTGAAGAAATCTGTTTAGTTTATCTTTGAGTTTGATGATGCTCTTTTGAACAAACTTTTTGGTCATACAAAGATTTCCTGATAACTTCTGGAACACTTTTGGATTTAAAGATAAATTTGTTTCAGTTTTATAAACTTGGAACAGCTTCCATAGCTGTCACAGTCATCAGCTTTATATTCTATTTACCTTTGTATGACATTGTCCTGCTAAGCAGGAGCTTCTAAAAAAAATAAGCATCTCATTGCAATATCATCAGCATTGAAAATATTTTTGAATGAGCAATATGTTTCAGGTTTTCTTCCTTCCTCTGGTCTACTGCCTCTGTGTCTGCATCTTCGTCCTCCCCACACACACTTCGCTTCCGGCAGCGGTGCAATCACCCAGAATTGGCTTAGAAGTCTTTTATGTCCATAAGCAATGCAAACTGTTTTGCTAGTAACCTTTTGCAATCACAACCACCGTAACTTCCACCTGCTTTATTTTCCCTTTGTCCAGTTCTCTGAGCATTTCCACATTTTCATCACGTTCAACTTCCCACTAAATTAATATTCTTTTCACTCAACAAAAAAATGTCTTTCAATGTATTGAATGCTGCTGTGTTGTACACGTATATCACATATGTCAATCTTTGGTACTGTCCGCAAACATTTGTTTTGATGTTTTTTAGTGGTTAGAAGTTATGTTGCTGTGTAGAAATGGTTGCTATTTATTTGTTCGATAATATTTACCACTTAGCTGGCTATTAATTTACCCATTGAAGTAAATTTTAGAGTAGCAGTGCCACGCTACTAGTGAACGTAGAATACTTTTAAAGAAAGAGAATTTTGCATTGTAAGCACACAATTTTCGGCGGGGATTTTAAAAATATACGTTAGTGAAAACCATGTGAGGTACGTTGTACTGGTATTCTGCACCATGTTAAAAGAGTTTCTGTGTAAAACATACTACATATACATATAACTAGAGGTGGGTATATACTGTATTTCAATAATTGATATTGAAATAGTGTTGATTCTATCAATGTAACAGATTTTT
The DNA here is from genome assembly GCF_032445375.1 of Bacillus rossius redtenbacheri. NCBI lineage: Eukaryota > Metazoa > Arthropoda > Insecta > Phasmatodea > Bacillidae > Bacillus > Bacillus rossius. The sequence continues at coordinate 30,065,831 of NC_086334.1, forward strand.
TTTTATGTAATTTCAAGAACTTTCTCGATCTAGAACATTCTATTAAGTCCGTACATGTCACCCACCGGTACACTTCACTACTCTGAGTCTATCCTAAAACATTTTCGGGCTTCTCATAAGAAATCAGTGTATTAAGAAGAGTTTTTCACCACCCACTCTCACCTATGCACAGATACTGCTAACAAACTTTATTATCAATGGGAGTGTTTACAAATACACACTAGACTTTTATGTATGTATATTAATAGGGAAACCCAAACAAAACATGCTTAAAGCATGAAAGCTTGTTAAAAGGCTAAGTAAAAAAAAAATTATTTTCTTCTACCTGGAATTACTTATAACTTACTGCAATTTTTATTGGGATAAGAAATTTTGGCAAACTACAAAATAATGCAAAATCTAATTCATACTAAGGAAAATGTGAAATATTGTAATAATACATATATGAAATGGCAAAAATACAATTACATTTTCAATGAGGAGTGTACACACACACTAACTGCAAATTTCCTCTCAGATTCTGAACTTATTAAGTTTTTGAGTCACATCATCTGTTTCATCATATGTACATAAATGCTGTGAGTAAGCTGCTACTGTGTGCATGGTAGTGAACCAACTGTGGCTATACCCCTTGGCAACTTTTAATGTCTGGCAATAATGTGTTGTAGCCCATGGTCACATACGTTTTAGATTTTTCAATTATGAATGCTAGGTGAAACAAATACAAACATCAAAAACAGTGTTTTCAGTCATTCCCCCACATGTGAGAAATATAATTGTGCAATTCCAATTCTCATTCATACTACTCGAATTTGACATTCGTATTCAATTCAAACTAAAACTGATTTTCGCATGCTACATTGTGAGTTTTTAAAATGGACCAACCTTATTTTATTTTAATTTTTAATGATAAACTAAGAATTCAGAACAACAATTTTACAAATAAATTTTTCTAGCCTTTACAAAATTTTTATGAAATAGATATAAATTGAAATAAATTTTACTTCAACACAACTTTAATTTTGAAAGTCATACTATAAATCAACTAGATTAATATTTTTTAATACCAGTATTCCTTTATGACTTAAAACCAGTCTGTATTTTAACAACTAATTCATGTGTACCTGAAACCCATCTGTTTTCATCAGAAATCATGAAAATTGAAGCATGATTAATGTCGATAATCTTGTGAGCATTGTATTAGGATACTTTAATGATAATATTCTTATCAAACATGCTCTAATATAGAATTTGTTCAATATATATTACTGTTATTAACATGGATAAAAAAATACCAACACAATATTTATATAAAGACTGAAAACAAATATCACAATGAAAAATTATATAACAAAATCAACAAATGAAAACTATATAGCAATGTGAGTACCACATGCTATAAGACATTTGAAAAAATTACTGTTGCACTTTTTGAGAGTTTGGTATTGCATCTGCATCATCATCATCAGAAAACCGTTGCACTACAAACACTTGGGCAAGATCGTCGTAATCATATGTTCTCTTCAAGAACACATCAGTTATCCTAATCCCAGAAATGTTCTGAAAACAAAAAAAGAAAGTAGGATCTTAATCATAATTAAACTAGACAAGTTTTCAAACACAATCCCATTGTTAAATACAGTAAAAAGCCTATTATCCATGACCCGGCATTACATGGTTCAACACATTCTGTACTCCGCACCGTGTTCCTCATTAATTGGTTCAGAGTTTATCGTTACTGTCAGTATTCATTTTAGTACATTGTTTCCTGTTTCCTAGCAAATTACATTTCCATAATGATTTCTTGAAGAAGTAATGTGAATCATAACATCTATTCGACTTTAAAACTATTCACAATTGATTAAAAAAATATTACTATTCAGATTCAAAATTTATAGACCACCAAAATTCACTTTTCGCACTCGCATAATGATGTGAAAGAGAGAATTCACTGTATCTACATTAATAGCTGATACATCCAATATAAAGCTGAGAAAACAATCCTCAACTAGGCAACCTTCACACTTATATAATGTTGAAATAAAAAAAATGAAACTCTCATATACAATCCTATAATTGGTGGTAGCCGAATTAGCAGGATGAGACCCACGGGTCATGACGATTATATTTCTGCAATGATCCTATGAGATGGTAATGGAGCATTGACGGATGAACATGTGGGGAAAATAGTAACAATCGGCTCACTGAAATATGCATGTTTCCCACGAGTGGAATATCTGAGCATTGCCTCGCCGGGGATCGAACTTGGATCACCTTGGTGAGAGGCGAGTAAACGGACCAATCTACTTAACCACTTTCACCCCTTGGATAATGTTAAAAGATCGGTGACAATTACATGTGCTAAATATCCAATCATTCTTAGCTGTACAAATGAACATGTTGCCTTACGTGCAAGCCTGCGGTGAGCGGGACCAAGCACAAGGGCAGAGTGAGGGAAGTACCGCTCTCCAGGCGCCCCAGCTGACGCCCAGACACCCCGCTCCACTCCAGTCCCGTTGACGCAATGGATTCCAAGCTCAGCACCAGATCCATTGCACGCTCACTACACGCACACATCAAAAATAATAGCTCATGTCGGTAGTATATATATATAAAATGCAGTTTGTATTGGACTTCGACAACCTCAGGATTTTTTTTAAACAATAGTATTATAATTATAGCTTACCATGTGTTAATTATGCGGCAAGTAAATGAAAATTCTTCTTCCAAGTACACAATGTTTGGAAGTGTCTGGATAGACAACCGAATATCTCCATAATCGGGAGCCTAAAAAATATATTCTGAATAATACACACAATACAAAATGAATTAAACAATGGACAAACATACAAGACAAACACTACTTTGCACATAAAAAATTTCAAACAATTGATCTATGTATATATAATTTTTAATGGGAGATTTTCAGCTCATAACCTCTACTAATAGGAACACATGATTGAGACACACAATTAATGTGCACTTATTCCTCATGGCTCACTAGATTTAATAGAGAAGTTGGGTTTTGACTAAAATTAATTTTTTTTTTGGAAGTGCAGATAGTAATAATCCAGTATATGTGTACTGGCTTTCTTAAAAATAGGTCTGAAATTTTGTTTAAATTTACATAATATGGGACTGAGAATAGGGAATGAGAAATTGCCTCTAGGAAGATTCAAACTATTATAGGAAAAATCATTTTACTATACATTTGTTAGAACTAAAACACTAAAATACAGTATGTACCTTTCTTGTGTGTACAGAGTTGTGAAGGAAATAAAGCACAAAATTGTGAATGCGTAAGTACATTCCATTTTTGTTATGGTTTGAATCCATATTTTATGTCACTCATACAGCATATAAATGGTGAACAAAATAAATGGATGAAAAAAAATTGCAGTAGATGTGGCAAGCACACTCCTCACTGTAGATGTGTGTCGCGCAAGGGTACTAGGAACATTCATTTTGGGGATGGCATTAAAAACAGTGTGGTCTAAGTGTGAAACTAAGTGTTCGGAAAATGGGAATACCAGCTGACCTTGAAAAGGGTTCTGTGCTGTAAATGGTCAGCTGGACTAAGTGACTGCCTAAGCTAAAGTAGTCATCCGTCAAACTCATCCGTCCTCGCTTGACTGACCACACTTTACCACAGCTCAACAAATATGAAAAAATTGTAGAGGCGGGCAGTTTAATGCCTGCTAGTCAGAACCAGGCCACATATGACCTTTTTTGACCTAAGTAACTACAAATTTTGTGAACCTGGGTATTGGCGTAAAGCCCAGGGTGATGTTGATCGCCCCACTGAGGCAGGATACCTCTTGCAGTACCCAATTCAAAGTGTAACATCAGATGTCTTGCGTGCATTAATTGAAGTATTTTTTACTGACACAACTGGACAGAAAATACCTTACTTTAATAACATAATTATTGGTGTTTCTGTAGTGTATATACATAAAAATGTTTCTGTAGTATATATAAAAAAATTCATGGAACAGTGATTTATGTACTTTCTACAATTTGTGAAGAATAAAAGTATTTAAATCTTTCCATAAACCAGCAACTCATCCTAACATTTGTGTGTGAAAAAAAAACTTCAAAATGAAAAATGTCTTGTCTACAGTACTCATTATTCAAGTACAGAAATGAAGCACTGTAGCATCGCTTCACCGATGCTCTATCGTGAGTGAGAGATGGGATGCTCAAAATGCTCTCCTCCATCAAGCGCCCCACGCGCTCTGATGAGTCGTCGCCCCATTCACCCTGCCGGCTGTAGAGAGAGAGTTCGAGAAGCGAGATGTTACCATCCTCTGCAGCTGGCTGGTCTGGAGGCGACCTCTCTCGCCCAGGTTGGAGCGCCACACTATGTCCAGCTTGCCCACGTTGGTGGCCCCGCTGAGCAGCTTGGGGTCGGAGGTGAGGCTCGGCTGGGGCGCCAGGCAGTACAGGAACTGCCGGCTGGCCTGCGGCTGCACCACGTTCACGTGGCCGAACACCGACTCGTCGGCAGACGTCGCGTTCAGGGAGGTCACTGCGCACCCGTCACCCGTGTGCAGTCGGGACGTCACACAAACACACACCACTTTACACCTACCGTACCCTAGTACAGACACTTTCTGCCACTGTACCAAACATAATACATAGGTACTTTAAATGATTCTGACAATGGGGAGGATTGATTCAAACATTATTTTGGACATATGCTGCTGCTAGTTTGCACTGTATGTCACAGAGAAAACCCCCCAAGAACGAAAATATAAAGATTAATACACAAATAAACATAAACCCAGGTGTTAAATGTTACAACAGTGCAGAGAATTTCACGGAAGGAATTAGTACAATATCAAGGCACAGACAGCGAGCGGGCTGAAAACAAGAAAGTTGCAAAAAAAAAAACTGTAAAAACAGACCAATAACTGTGGACAACATACCGTAGTGACAGGCAAAGGAACCCAACATTGATGCGAAGCAGATTATCTGGACAAACATGCCTACAATACAGCAATGCGCATGCTAACCCAGCGACGAAATTGAACAGGTGTTCCGACAACACAACAATGACAACAGCACAGACAGAAGATCACAGTAGGCCTGCCGAGACAAAACGGTTGCAGCATTTCGGGAACAGAGATCTGTTCCTGTTATCAGGCAGACTGCATTTGCATATTCAACTTTCTTTGTCCGTTTGGGTTTTCTCTACGGCATACATTGCAAACTATGAATGGCATATATCCAAAATTATTATTTAAAATAAAACAATATGTTTATTACATTTGTTACTATAGATTAATATTCTTGAACAATTACATTTAAAGCACTACATCTTCGCTAGTCATTTAGGAAACAAATCTAAAAGCATTTATACAGCAAGAAAAACTTTCCAGTACAAAAAAAAAACACAGTTTTATAATCAAAGCTGCTGTTAATACCTGGAACAAAAATATATCATATTCACTTAAGTTTTAATCATGCACATTTTAAATTGAAAAATATATAAAAATTCTAACCTTTAAAAAGATGTGATGATTCTAATGAAACTTTTTCTAAGCATATTGGTCCTGTTGTTATGTTTTGTACTTGAGCTTCAAGGTAAACTTCATCTGACTGGTGGAAAAGCAAACAAAACGGTTACATGCCCATAACACTCAAGGACAACAATGATAAAACTGTCAAATGCATTTGAGGCTGTACCATTAACAAGAACCAAATCCTTTCCTGTAGAGGTATGGTTTAATGTTTTACTATTGCAACAAATGTTAAAAAAAAAAGGCTGCATTAGATTTAGATGATGAAACAAGGAGTGGATTAAATAAAAGAATAACAAATGTCCCAATAGTGTGGTTACCGTAAACGTCTACCACTGAAAGCAGTTGGTTCAAGTCTAACCTCTGAGGCATGCTAGATCTTATTATGCAAATTACGTTAACAAGTAATTTAGAATTGGGACGATAAAATTTTGATACTCAATACCTGATACTGGCATCAGCTCAATACCCTTGATGCTTTCAATACTTTTAGTAAAAACAAACATTATTGGTCATAACGTAGTTAACATTTAAGAAGAAAATTATGTATAATCAAAAAATAAATAAATAAGATACTTCATAAAAATTATATAACATCAGGTAAAGGTTATTTATAAAAATTATTATACATTAAGAAAAATATCAAACAAAAGCATCTTAACTCTTTTGGGATCAAATCTGCTTATTTTCTGCTGTTAAGACTAAACACCAGTTGGTGAAATTCTTATTGCTTCTTTGCTACCAGGTGCAGGTCAGAAAAAACAAGTTAATTCTTCCAGTATAACCTAAGAATCATTGGTTTTGATAGATACACTAAAACTTTTATCTCAACATATTGAAAGTCTCACCTCTAAAGCAATCTTTTTAAAGAGTCTGTTGAGTCTTAAGGCCTGTTCTACAATGGCATGTAAAAACATTAAACAGATCCCGACCCACAAGATATTTGAACAAAACACTGTCTGGATTTACATACATATATAATAAAAATAAACCAAACAGTAATGACTGAACATAAGATATTCTTGTACTTGGCACAATTATTCATGTATTTAAACCATAAACAAACATGGCAACCACCACGGCCAAATAATCGGCTTCTATTGGACGCACGGAGTAACGTACACGAAAGAGCTGAGCATTGCCAAGCTAATCCACACAGGTCCGTGTCCTCATGCGGGCCGTTGTAGATACTCCGTTCCGTGAGATCTGATTCCGTTGATGTGATCCGTCTCTGCTTCTGTGGCATCGTAGAACAAGCCTTAGAGAATCACTTATCTGGAGTTATATTTTTGTGAAAGCACCAAAATGATACTTTATAATTTTCCTAGCAAATCACAGGCACATTTGGAGGGTCCTCGGTGGCCGTGATAGCTAACATGCCACACGGTAAGCGTTGCCACGCTCATATGGTTAGGGATGCCATGCTCACATGGTAAGGGCTATGGGTTTGATCCCTACAACCCGGCATAACATACTTATGAGCAGTGAGTTGATACCCAAATGGTTCTGAGTCCCACAGAAATCTTGGTAGTCCCATTGCCTTATGGATTTGTATGTAACTGTACCATGTTAAACACTATCAAAACAAAAAATGAAAATTTTACACGCACACTTAACGGAGACAACCAAGGAATGTGGGGTTCATATGTTTTTAATTAATGAAAAAAAGCCTTCAAATTATAAAAGCTGTTTATTTATTTATAAAATACTACTGCAATAAACCCATTTGATGAAGATAATTGAAACTTTTCTTTGTGATGCAGCAAATGCTATTAACAAGAAAGCCTCAGATTGAAATGATGAGTGGTTCTAAATAATAATAATAAAAAACATATTAGTCAAAGCTCTGCACAAACATTTATGCTAAACTAGGCTGGCTTGCCCTACCTGATAAACTGTTCAGAAAAATGTTTGATATTCATATTTTTTTCATTATGAGAACAAACTTAACAAATTTTCAAAATAAATGTGAATTAAAAAAAAAAACTCATCCAACATACTATCTATAAGTGCTGTCAAGTCTTGACAAAAAAATACTAAAAATTAAATTAATTGTACTTTAACATAACCAAATATGCTTTTTTTATAATAAACTACTCTTCCTTAAAACAATATAAAACTGAATGCACATAAAACTAAAATAGGTATCACCTGAATTAAACTTTGCTACAGTCACTCTACTTGAAAGTGCCATACTTGCAAACTGTAGCACAGCGAAAAGATTTCTACTAAGTTCACTGCCTTGCATAAGATGTCAAGGCATGTAATGCATTCATTTACCAATGATGCCCATATTGGTTCATTGTTTCTATGCCAAATAACAGTAATAACTCCAGATAAGCAGGTCTCTTAAGTAACAAATACACTATCATAACTCATAGATAACAATGCCTGGAATACATCTATTAGAGAAAAAAAAATCCCATGACTACTTTGCAATCAAGTTGCATGTAGGAAAACAGAGTGTTTTTGATATAATTAGCTACGGGGAAAAAGCTTAGGTTAATTAAAGCTTTAAAGTGCCTCAAAATTAAATTTAAACTGGACTAATGATGGTCTAATATAGAAAATATTGTTATTAATTATGAAACCATCAAAAGTTGAAGTATTAAAAGCATGCCACTGAACAAAAAAAAACTCTGTGAAGACCTTCTGTATATCAAATTTTACAGCCATCATGATTTAAAATTTCCTTTCTTTCATTTAATTGCATGTAATTTAACTTTCCATTTAAAATGTTTCTATTTCTTTAGGATTTCTAGCAATAAATGAGCATTTCACAAAAATAAGTCATATCATATGCAGCAAACATACACATGCACACACAAACACATACTTGATAATTTCAAATCAGTTTGGATTCAAACTATTAGAAGGCCATTTTAACATCATCACTGTTATCAGGTAACAAAAGCATTGGTTACATCTCCATATCAGACCATCATCTAAGCATGCAGTTCAGTAATACAAATGGAAGCTTTAGCTACATCAAAACGCTTAAATTGAAATGAGTAGTTCTTAACAAATATTTACAGCATTCTACAAGCTTTAATTATGTTTTAAAATAATACTCTACAAAATAAAGTTAAATCAATGTGTAACTTAAAGTAGCCTATTTTGTTAGTTCAAACAAAAATATTCACTTACAAGGAAGTCCTGAGCATGCCACAAACCCCAAGCACGCACCAGCAAGAATCATGCAGAAAAAGAAATACAAATAAACCTCAGTGATAACACAACTACTTGACTACTACTACCACAAATACATGCCTTATTTCAAACTTCCCACTATCATAGTTTCAAAAAAAATGAAAAACTATAATCATATGTGCATAGCACAAAAATTTATTTAATTAAAAAAATTTATTTAAAAGTTATGTTCAAGCCATGGCACACAGATTTAATTCACTGTCACTGTTAAATTAAGCTCTGCGCATGGAATTTCAAGATATTGTACAATCTTCCCAGCAATTTGTATATTGTTGCATTACGGTATTACAGGGTTACTGCAAATAATTTTTGTCAAATAATACTCTCCATTTGTGAGGCATAGATGAGTGAAAGGCTGACTTTAAGTGCTTATAAAATCTACATTTACCAAACACTTCAATCGTGCTTCCTTATACTACATACTTTTCAGATTTTCAGGCTTTTCATTTTAGATTTTATTTACTTACACAAACAATGTTTTTACAATTATTTTAATCTCGGAACACAGCGTAAAAGCTAACACATAATGCGAAGATAATTTTCACTTCATAAGCAAAGGAAACATAAGTAATTTATTGAAGTATTAATTGAAATTCACAACTTCATATCACTTTGAAATAAGAAAAAAATAACTATTCCCTTGAATTTCTCTAGCCTGTACACTAATCTATTCCCATCACCCAGAAAAACAAAAATGTTCTATACCTATTGAAGATAATACAAATAAAGGATGAGTGTCCTTATTTACATGTGTTATAAGTTATACTTACTTGGCATAATCAAAAACTAACTTTAATTATGTATGCAAATAATTAACAGAAATAATATAATAAAAGGACTGGAGTGATATTAAATACGACTGGCAAAGTATAAACTCAATCAAATTAAAATTTAAATAAATACTCAGTATTTAATATTAATATAAAACATGTATAAAATTAATATGATGAAAACTTATTCTAATTTATTAATTTTAATTATTTATTAAACAATCATGTAATACTTTATAATGAAAATAATTTATATACACTGGAACAATATATATCTATAACCTCAGTTATATAAACACACTTAACAATTTTTTTTTTTTTAGACAGGGACCAGTATTCAATAACTAAAAAAAGCACACTCTCACACACACACACACACACACACACACACACACACACACATATATATATATATATATATATATATATATATATATATATATATATATATATATTATTTCTGTGTAGCCTTTCTTTTGTATGTAACCTTTTTTTTCATCCTGTGAAAATTTTGTTGTATGGTACACAGGCATTGTAAAAATTCACTGTCATAATTTTTTCATAATGCACCTAAAGACTTCAAAAATAGTAGATACCATTCCTATATCTACTTGGAGTTCTTCCCAACCAGTCATTAGTAAATGCTTGACAAATCCTCAACTGAAAGCTCACCAACTAACGAAACTTAAACATAAAGGTTATTTGATATTCACACAAACACATTTCATCGTTAAAATGTCAGAATTAACCAGTATTTATATGGTGCAGCTAGCTACAAATCTTGATTTAATTAATCTTCTGGATACTCCAAGCAAAATAAATACATCAAAGGAAAATGTCTGTATATTATATTTATATTGATTATTTAACTAGAAGTCCACTAGTACTATACCTACAAAAAGAGACATACCCTGAGAAGCAAGTAAGGGTTACTAAAAATTAGCTTTCAGCAATGCTATAGCAAATTCTAATAAGTTAAGCACCTCTCTCTCACTTTGCCAAGCATGCCACCATTCTGGATTAGCTATTATATATTGAAGCACGACACTGCGACTGCATAGGCTATCTAATATGACCTACAAACAGTAATTTCTCAGACACCAGTAGGAATGTAGAAACACTGTTTACAGGGTAACTAGAGCCTCTAGTTTTCAAAAAATATATTTTCGAATTTTTTTTATTAATTTACGGAAAAGAGTGAAAAAAAAAATTATCAGTTAGGTATAAATATAATTACCTGATATTGTGAAATGAGTTGGTTAGTATAAGTTAGCTACATTTAAAATATTGTAAAATCCTTAGGAATTGCCATTTTAAAAAGTAGTTAACAACCTAACCAACCAAAGAGTGCTATAAAGAAGCATTTGATTTAAATTAACATTTTTTTTATTTCCTGTCTTCATTTAATTTTTGATTTTTTAAAATTCAGATTCGAGGGGTGAATTGAAGGTACTCTTTGAGATTGGGATTCAAGATTGGGTTTACAAGAAAATTTAGGATTTGAACCATCATTAATATTAACATTACAAGGAAAGCATAATACAACTTAGCTATTCAAATTTACAGCTCACGCATCTACTAATCTACTAATGCCATCCATCCCACAGCTATTAAATACATTTTTCAATAAGTGGTACAAAAAATATTTACAAACTTACAAAGTGGAGGAAGAACACTACATGTGCTTTTTTTTGCATGATGTTTTCTTGCTCTCTGCATACATTTTACCACTGACTTTTGAATAACAACAAAAATTAAAGCTGAAGCCATTTTTATGCAGTACGCAATCTAAAAACTTTGCAATGATGCCAGCTGTGCATATTTAATACAATTTGTAGCCAAACAGTGCATGATCACTACTAGGAAAAGTTCAGGATTAAGATGGGAAGGTACAAAATAGCTATCAGAAACAGTGTGAATGAAATTAAACTTCTGAAAAACACATGTGCTATAAAAAAGCTATTTTTGATCATCCAAAATGCTACGAAATTATCAATTTCGGATTTAAAAAAAATAGCAAGCTAATATTGTTAAAAGAGTTAAAACAAAGAACCACTTAAAGAAGCTTTTTTTTAATGTGATTTTTTAAATACTCTTCATTAAAATGCTGGAGATAAGCCTTGGCCATCCCAGGTTTGAATTTTAAGGGGTAAACGGATAACTGGAAGATTTCGGGTGCTACAGAATACATCCCAATTAAATAGAGAGTTTGAAATTTAAGAGCTACTTCAACATATTTATGATGTATTGATAAGTGATAATAAAAACTATGCAGCAGAACATTTATTACTTCTAAATAAATCTTTATAAAAACTATGGCGTAGTTCATTTGTTATCTGTAAAGGTTTTTTTTTTTTGTTATAGAGGGGTACGGGAGGGAGGGGGAGAGAATCATCCTCTATAGTCCCTCCCATATGACAACCATTGGAAATATGCAGCAAAACTGCACAACCAAATTACCACTACCACACAGCACACAGAACTTTCAGATTAAAATCAGTGACATTTCAATGATGATTATTTCTTTATTCTACTGAGTTGTGCTCAAAGAAGCATGTGAAAGATAAGTTCATAAATATTACATGACTGAATTATAATAAATTGTGCACATACATCAAAGCACTATAAAATATTTGGTTATGTCACACATACCTCTGCATTGTAGAATTTAGTTTTTACATCTAATGGCTTCAGAACTTGAAACTTGAAGAACTTCCTAAAAGACTGGCGACTTAGCATTGGTGTCACATAACTGACTTCACAAACTAATCTGCAATAAACGATTCACTAAATGTTAAAGACAAATACCTGGCTAGCTATAAGTCACTCAATATTGTAACATTTATGTTTTAGAAAAATACATCTTTAAATTAATTATTTTAGAATGGATCACTTCTGACACAGTAATATGGTAAATGTTTGGATATTCGTCAAAATACACACAAATATTAATTCAAACATATTTAATGAAATTTTTAGTATCATATTATTATATTTTATAACAAAGATTTTACTTAAATACATTACATTAAAAAATTTTTGGAGCAAATATACTGAAAAAGCTCTTTTTCTTGAACTGAATATGAAATTACCAATGAATATAATACAAACTAGCAGTATTAAAAATTAATAATATAAACAAAATAATTATAATAGTACATTCATAAAAACATAGAAAGCAAACATTAAAATTTGCCGGTTATTAATTAAACACCAGATATGTAGTTACCATAACTGTGTTAAATTAAGAAGGGATAAGCCAAGACTAATATGTATGTATGTATGTATGTGTATATATATATATAATCAGCAATATTGAAATATGAGCTGACGAAAACGTGGCAGCATATATATTATTATAAACCAGAATTTATTGATTTGGCTGGAATGCTCAAAAAGAGGGAGGCATTACCCCAGGAACTAAGCCGAGATGAATGGAAAGAAAATTTGACAGGTCAAGTCAGGAAAATCCAAAATATACTACCCTAGTATGTTACACTCCACCAGGGGCCAGGAATTGTTACTACAAGGAAGCAATATACAAGAACTACATAAACAGGCAAACATGCATGCACACAAATCATTTTAAGAGAAAATAAACTAGAAATATTTCCTTACACACTAAGGAAAATCAAAAATTCAAAACATGTTTGAACAAGTAAAGTAAAAAAAAAAATTCATCCAACAATGTCAAACATATATTTTGCTTCCCGATGCATTACAGCCCAAATATATTTTATAGCATGACTAAGTGTGTTTGAGCTGAGTTCGTACATTCATGACACTCTAGCTACTAAATTGCACATCTGAAGACTCATTTAGAATGAGTTATAGGTAGTTTTATTACTGCTGCACAGTTTAAAAAAACTTAATGCATCTACCTGGAAAGAATTTTATTTCTTTAAATCTAAAACAAACCAGCAGATTTCTTACCATGAAAAAAAAGAAAAATTATAGAGTGTATCTATCAATTACAAACGAGCACAGATAACAGGAATGCAGTTATTTTTATTTTAAATACCCACATGTGTGTCCCCACTTCTTTCACTTCGTGGTGAATCACATCGTCCAGTGTCTCCTGCGGCTTCAGCTCAGAGTTTTTATCTCTGTGCTGACTAGACAGAGGAATGCGCTGAGAGCTTGTCTGCAGATCTGCCTAACAGACACATCAAGTTCCCAGCCAACAAGCTTGTATTCATTGCCTGATTTGACATTCACGCACAAAATTGCGGACAGTAAAATTCATAAACAAGCAAACTTTTGAAGTGAAATTTCTTTGCTGATGGTGGTAAAATTTTTGAGCATTACGAAAATTCCGATCGCATGAGAGGAACAGTTAGGTATGTGATGGAAGAACCAATAGAAAATGAGAGTGTGTCAGAGGCGACGCCACTCCAAGGCATGCGCTAGCGATCGAATGGGAAGACGGTCAAGGAGGGAAGGGGGAACACAAGTACGTAGTGTAGCGTAGCATGATATATGCTAGTTGTAATGGCCGGAAGAGAAAAAGGCAGGGGAGAGGTAGAAATGATGCAGCAGTGATGCTACGGAATTTTCGTAACGCTGCTTGTGTTTGTCTAGTCCTCAGTTTTCGTAATGGCTACGATTGACACTACTATGTTTATTTAATTTTATTTAAAGTATCTACAATTTTAATATTAGTGTGGAAAAGAGTTATTGATTTCTGCAATTAACTTAATATCCTAAATACAATTGATGATGTATTTTGTGACGTACTTTAACTATGTAAGCCAATTGTCACTATGATAAACACTGATAATTCTGTGGCTAATGATTCATAAAAAATGAAAAACTAATTATCATAACTGATTCATGTTTTTTTTCCTTCAAATTAACGAATACCTTGTACAATATATTTGAAAACATTAATTTTGAATTTTGTTTTTTTTTTTATTTGAGATCATACCCACTAGACTATCTCTTGTTCTATAAAAAAAAATACTAATGATTTATCTCTATCTAAGTGTGAGTGGAGTCCACGCACACTCTTTTTTTCAAACTGCTCTTATTATGTTCAGGATTGCATTAGTACAAGTTGACTACGAAGTAAAAAAAAATCATGAAAATAAGATTAAAGGTTTTTACGGATTAGTTTGAAAGCAAAACACATCTAAAATTTATGACACAGTTCCAGCTTAAGACCAGTATCATTAACAGAGGTTAGGAATTTTATACAGTAAAAGTATCAAATCATCTCTACCTGCCATTTACGATTCACTACGAACCATATCTCCACTGTGCAAGCTGACTGCTTTCTTTGCTTATGCTAATCAAATTAACAATGACGAGCTTCCACGAGGTGCACATAGGCATTTGAAATATGCGTCATAAATACCTTGTATCTCGCAAGTGAAAATAATTTTTTGATCTTCATCCAGACTTTCTGTATCTTACTTTGCCATCACAGTGACACATTTAAAACAATGGTGGGGACATTATGTTATGGTACAGCTCATGAAAGTAAATAATAATCCTTCTAACAAAAAAAAAAAATGAAATATGTATTATTTTACTTTAATTGTAATGATAAAATTTTATATAATAAATTAATGTTTAAATGTTTACATTTAGTGACAAAATATGTACACAAATCAAACACATTTAAATGAATACAATTCATCCGACATATTTTTACACAAATGTTTCCAAAACACGATCTTCTCTTATCAAAAGGATTAAATTTAAAAAATATCCCAAACTCAAAATTTCTTTATCACAAATTTATGCCTTTCAGAGGAAACTTACCAATAGTTTTATTATTTCTCACTTAATACCTATAATAATAGCACATTGATTGACATTTTTTGTAACAGAACTGAATAATAGAACTTACCTGTACAATAACATCTTTGGCAACTTGATTGCTATCATTGTGAACACATATGTAGCTGGAAAATGTTTCCCCAAGATAAATATTCCTAGAACCAACACATACAGATGCTGATGGGACAATAATAATATAAAGTTATATAGTAGTTATATATAGTAATTACTATCATAAAAATAATTATAGATAGGTATGTACCAAAGCTTCCTAAAATCAAAACTTTGCCATTACAGCTCAGATGCACACACCACATTGATTTTTTTTTTCAACATTAGTTTTAATGTTTTAATACTTAAGGGATATTTCTAAAATGTTAACAATATAGCTATCTTGTCTTTGTTCTGCAACAAATATTTTCAAGATTATTATTAGGTGTAATATCATGGTAGTTTTATTGTTCTAAAACATGTTATACAAATATTGTTTAAATGACACTTCTAATAACATAGGGCTGTAAAACATGAACCAGTACTGTTTAATAGTTTTAATACTATACCTACTATCACTAAAAATATATTCATCAAACAACGTGCAAATATTGAACAGTTTCCATCCCAATGAAGACAAAGCAAATGTATCAAACAAAAAACCATGATTAACTAGAAAGACAAACAATTATTAATTTATTATATAGATTGAACAAACCCCTGATTAATTGAACTCAATACACAAAATGTTTTATACACTAAACAAAATGCTAATTTATTAACTTAAACCCTTTTGTTAAGCAAACAAAATTCTTATTAAATTGAAAAATATTCTGTCGCCAAAAAATCTGATCAATCAACAAAAATATATATTTTTTTTAAAATATGGCAAGGTATTGCTTTAGGTGAAAACTCAGCCAGCTGTATTTCCAAAACCATTTGATTCTATCAACCCAACAAGTACAAATTAATTTAACTTATCAAAGTTGAATTAAAAGCAAAATATCTGCAACAAAATATAATTAATTGAAATGTATACGTAAGGGGCCCCGCCTAGTGAGTAGTGTATCTGTGCTCTATGCTGCAAGTCATAAAACAACATGTGTCCTATGTTGAAACTTGGACAGAGATGTCAAAAACCACTAAGGTTAAAAATGTAAATAGTACATGTACCTCAAAAAATCTTAAGCTTTAAAAATCACTCACCCAAAACTCTGGGGTAGCAAGAGAAACTGGCCCGCTGCGAGCGTCTCGACTCCCGGCACCGACGTGATGTCCTGTTTCAAGTCAGTGTTCAGGAGATTGCCTGGCAGGTCTTTGGGGTTGCACGTTACTATCAGTGGACTGCAAAGAGTTGGCCTTGTCAGCCTCATGACTGGAAGAAAAAAACATAAACAAATGAGTCAAGTCACCTGCAATTGTAGATCGTATTTCACTTTTTGGATGCACGAGATGGCATGCTACATAAAAGACAAAACAAACGTTCAATTATTTTGCAGTATTTCGAATGTAGCTAACCAAACTTAACCACAAATCCACAATACAGTACATTAACGTATTTTCAATAAACGTAACCCAACCCAACTATTATCAAATATTACAGTATTTTAAACACATAAAATCTGCTCACTCGTTTAAACAGTGAATTACAAATAAACTACTCAAGTATCACAACGCCTCCTTAGAGAATAATTAGAATATATGTCTGAAAGTATGGGATTGCTATATGGACGTAGTTATGCAAAAAGGAACCAACCCACAATTTTGTTATATCTTATTTGAAAATAAATTAAAATAGTACAAGGTTGATCGTACCGTCGTTGCTATTATTATATCAGTATTTATACTAGACCATTAAAATTATACACACATTATGTAATCCATACGAGAATTACAATTTATAATTAACTTTAACTTCAAAATACTCAGAATAGGTTTCATGTGGTTTGATATGCTATTATTTTTTAATTACATGCATTCCATTTCAACCTGCATGTGCGGTTTTGAGTAATATTGGAATTATTATATCACCTTTTAGTGCCAGTAAATCAGTTTTTTCTTTAACTTCCATTTCATCAGGGTTTGATTACTATTTATTAATTAATATATTATCCTCTAACATTAATAACACGAAAGTGAAGAACACATTTGTTTACATACTTATATTCATAGATAAAATAAAAGAGACTGGAGCAATCATCAGACAAAATTGTACACAAGCGACTACAATGCCAGAAGGATAGTTACAATAATCTAAATTTATTTATTTATTTATTTATTTATAGTTACATTCCGTCGACCATGAATGAGCAAATGCTCAATGGTGTAGAACATGTCAGTATATACAATACAATACAAAATAAAAAATAAATCCATAACATAGTAAGATAAAAGTTATAAACAATATCATGATTATATATACATATCACAATTAAAGGGATAGAGCATACATGTATTGTACACATATAATATTAAGGTGTCCGTACACAATGATATTTTATACATAAACACACAATTATACACATAACATAACTATTATATATATATATATATATATACACACACACAATTCAGATGTTAACACACAAGTTATGATTATCAATACAATTTAAAAATTCATCAACAGAATAAAATGTTTTTGAGATAAGATATTCTTTTAATTTATATTTAAAATTTTTACTTTTACTTTTACATAGTTGTTTTAAAGTTAATGGAAGATTATTAAATAACTTCAAAGCAGTATTATATATGCCTTTCTGCTGTAAAGTAGTTCTTGCCCGAGTTATATGCAAGTCATCACATTTTTTACTTTCGTATGGATGTATTGCTGAATTTGGCTTAAAAATATTCAGATTTTTATTTAAAAACACTAAAACTGAAAAGATATATTGACTTGGCAATGGGAGAATACATAGTTTATTAAAAAGTGGTTTGCATGAATCTCTTTGCTTGCTATTACAAATAATCCTTATGGCTTTTTTTTGTATTATAAAAACTTTAATAGCTTCCGAGCTATTTCCCCATGAAATTATACCATTTTGCATTAGTGAGTGAAAATACCCGAAGTACATTAATTTCATAACCTCAACATCAACTTTCCCAACCATACAGCGAAGAGCAAAACATGCAGATGTTAGTTTATTACATAATACCTCTATGTTCTTTTTCCAATTTATTTTTTCATCAATTATTAGTCCCAGAAATTTCGCATAATGAGACTGATGTAGATTTTTATTTAAACAAGAAATATTAATATCTTCATACATTTGGTTTCTTGTTATGAAGTTAACAAAATTTGTTTTATCAAAATTTAAAGTTAATTTATTAGACTTAAACCAAGAAATCATTAGTTTGAGTACATTTTCAGATTCCTCAATTAACTGGGTGCGAGACAGATTTTGTATTATGATACTAGTATAAATAATATAAATGGAGTCTGACGTCGTCTGGCCGACGACCACCCCAGAGCCCGACCTGCACCCGCCAGTATACGCTCCCGCTAACGGAACACACCCCTGGCCATGGCCCACCCGAGTCAGGCGAGCCGAACAGCAATTAAAGGCAAAACCGCGGAAACCTGAGTAGACAAGAGAAGAACCGTACCCATTCCTCCTGAAACATTAAATTAGGATTTTAGCGACAATAAAATCTCTTCCAGACACACCCGTTTGGAGTCTAGCGTAATGAGGTCACGCCTGGCGCGAGAGAGGCCGAGCCTCCCTCGGACGCCATGCCAGTTCGGCAGTTCAGCGCAGCTCATGGACCGGGGCGGACCTACGTCCCACGGAGAGGCAACATCCTTTGTCTACATTGAAAGTAACGTCCGGTAAATATAGTCACTAATTAACAAAACCCCCTTTATTACTTAACCTCTCCGTGAGTACCCGGTCCCTTTTTTCGGTCCAGGACCTAATCCGGCCGCATCAACTTAAGGACACCCCGCACCACACTTGGTCAACGGGGCTGATCTTCAGCATACTGCACGGGCCGTCTCCCGCAACGTACAGAACTTTATTTAAGGTCACGCGCACGGCGCTGACCACAAACCCGCAAGGGGAACTTGGACAAACTTAATTGCGGTGCGTGTTTCACCACAGTGGGCACAACACCCGCGCCGAGACATTTGCATATGGGGTTGGCCGTCTCCAATCGCCCGCCCCCTTAATTCAGTGTATTTGTGTATACCGTATTTTGTACTGCTAACTTACGTTACCCGAGTAACGAGTGCCATGTAACTTGTGCGCGCCCCCTTAATCCAGTGTATTTTTGTATCCCGTGTTTTGTATTGCTAACTTACGTTACCCGAGTAACGAGTGCCACGTAACTTGTGCGCACCCCCTTAATTCAGTGTGTTTTTGTATCCCGTATTTTGTATTGCTAACTTACGTTACCCGAGTAACGAGTGCCACGTAACCTGTACGCGCCCCCTTAATTCAGCGTATTTTGTGTCCCGCCTTTGTGTTACGAAATTACGTTACCTGCGTACCCAGTGAGACGTCTGAGACATAACAGCATCCGAGGCCACGTAACGCGGAACACAAACAATACGGCGCCACGGAATAACAAGTAACAACCCCCCGGGGACCTCTGTAGAGTGTTGTATTGTGTACGACTCGCTCCTCTGAATAAAAGGTACGACACCACCACCTCAACTCCACGTCTCTTATTTAAAATCATCTCACGCAACACCGCCGCCGGCCCTAGTGGGCCACGCAGGGGCACATACATCCACGACCCCAAATTCACGACTAGAAACGAGCTAGTCTGGCGCCCACCCGGACAACACAGATCAAGAACCGCCTTTTCCCACTAGGAGCCACACCGGGACTCGAGCCCGAGACCCCGGACGACGGCATTTGGCGCCCGCTGCGTGGGGCAGAAAATAACGTGAAAAAAATTTTTTTTTTCCCCTTCTGGACATTTTCGATATAAATTCACCAACAGGCGACAGCGGAGACACGAAACGGCCATTTTGGACACAGGAAGGGTCAAAGGCCAGACAGACCGGCGCGACGAGGCGAGCGGACAAAGGACACCCCAACCACCCCCACCCCCGCACGTCATCACGGCGAGGCGAGCAACGGAGCGACGTCACCACCCCCACTCCGCGCGGACCATTTTCGCCTCCTCTTTGTGCGGCTGTCCGGGCACCTACCCCCACCTCGTCACCCCGCTTCACGCTCTCCGCTTCGGGCAATCATCCTGATAGCTCCACTCCGCGCGGACCGTTTTCGCCTCCTCTTTGTGCGGCTGTCCGGGCACCTGCCCGCCACCGATCTCAAACCCGCGCGCTACAACACGCGCCCAGACTACAAACAGCCCGTCACAGACGGCGAACTTGAGCGTACAACATACAGCTCAACATGCAGGCACCACCTACAGACCTCGTGTGCACGCATTGCCTATTACCAAGGGAAATAGACCTATTGACGGGATCACTGCCGTGGTACAGGACATGCCAATGCGCGAACACCCGGGACAACGTCACCGAGCAGACCTGGGGCAAGCCCTGGAGCGAGACGTTACTCGGCGAGCCGCACACCCAATTACCGTGGTCATGGGCACCGCTTAAGACGGAGGCACAAGCTAACGTCACACTGGGAGGCATACTTCCGACTATGGGCCTCACGAGTGCGCGGACCAATCCGGCACCCAAATACATCCCACCACCAAGCGCAATCACCGGACCAAACACGGGGATGCATACACGCAACCCGTGCTACACAGGGAAGTTAGCACTACCCGAGTTCAGCGGAATAGGGCACGAAGTACCCAGAGACTTCCTAACACACTGCGAGGTCAGACTGGCACGGTCCGGAATACCGACCGATGAGTGGTCGGGGCGAGCGAGCGAACAGCTGAAGGGGACCGCCCGCCAATGGTGGAACATCTGGGGACGCTTCGGCATGCCCTGGGAGGAGTTTGCCATGTCGTTCAACCGCCGATTTGACACGGAACACGCACTGGTCCAATGCACGACACAGTTCTATGGCGAACGCCAACGCGACGGCGAACCCGTCGAGCAGTTTCTGGCCAAGAAAATGCAACTGTTCAATCGAGTAGCACCAGGTGCCGCGCCAGCCACCGCGCTCGCAACCATTACCACCCTCCTACACAATGAACTGCAACCGTTCATGCGGTGTTACCGCGCAGAGGAAGTCGAGGATTACGTCCGACAAGCCATAGACACGGAACGGAACATCCGGGGACTGCGACACTACGACCCCCCGAACACCGACCGGGACCTGGCCAGACGCCCAATGTGTCAGAGAATAGCCAGCGTCCAGAACCGGGAAGCAGGGGGCTACCCACCCGACCACCCGCGACGAGCCATCGAGGACGCACCACCACCTGGTAGGCCCGATGGGTCATCGACACAGCAGGAACCCCCACTACCGCGATGCCAGTTGGGCTGCCCCGCAGGTACCCGCCACTGGCATGTCGACTGCCCACGCCGGCAAACACCACCCGTCACCAACACGTCGGGAAACCCCCACCCGGGGGCACGGCGGTAAAACCCGCGCCTCCGAGCAAACCGAGCCAACCCACACCCGCCGCGGAAATAGCCACACCGCAGCTAAACCAGCTAGTCCGTCCCCGCGACGGCCTACTCCGCATCCCCGTGGAAGTCAACGGGCGACCCACGGCGGCCCTGGTAGACACGGGCGCGAGCCACGTGTTCGTGGCCCCCCACCTGGTACCCCCCGGCGCGCTGCAGCCCCACCAAGCCGAGTTACGGTTAGCAACCAGCACGCAACCGGGAAGGACAGTGGGGCAAGCCGAACTCGAGGTACGCATTCGGGACGACGTCACCACGGTAACCGCCCTAGTGGTAGAGGACTTACACGAAGGGATAGTACTAGGCCAACCATGGTTAGCGAGACAAGATGCGGTGATCGAAATGAAACCCAGACGGGTTTACATTGGCACCCGCGAGCGGCTCACGGTGTACGCCATAGGCACTACCCCCGAGAGTCAGGGGGAGAAAGTAACCTTAGACCAGTTCCGCCACAACGTCCCCCACGAGTACCGAGCAGCAGTGGAACGCGTGTTGGCAGAAAGGCAGGACGTCTTCGCGGTAGCCGACCCACTGAAGCGCACCACCATCACCGAACACCACATCCCGACCACCCACGACAACCCAGTACACGAGGCCCCGAGAGGCTACGGGTTCCGGGAGCAGAGGGCCATCCGGGAGCAAGTGGCGGACATGCTTCGCGATGGGGTAGTCGAACCGTCCAACAGTCATTACAATGCTTGTGTCGTATTAGCCCCAAAGAAAGACGGTTCGCTACGCTTCTGCGTCGATTTTCGGCCGCTAAACACGATCACGATTAGCTCACCCCCACCTCAAATCAGCGTCGACGCCGCCGTAGCCGGACACGGCCGCGCGAAAGTCTTCAGTACGCTCGACCTGAAGGCTGGGTATTGGCAAGTGCCCATACGGGCGGAAGACAGGGGAAAAACCGCGTTCACGATACCAGACGGGCGGAAGTTTCAATTTCGCGCCATGCCTTTTGGGCTAAAGTGCGCACCGGCCACGTTCCAGGGAATGATGACCCGAGTGTTGGAGGGGTACCTGGGCCGGTTTGCGATCGCGTACCTCGACGACGTGATCGTCTTCTCCGAGACGTGGGAGGACCACGCCAGACACCTGGCGCTGGTCCTAGAACGCTTGGCCACACACCATCTCACGGCCGCACACCACAAGTGTCATATCGGGACCCAGGAGGTCGAATTCCTGGGCCACCTAATAAGCGCGGCTGGCAACCGACCCCAACCCGTTCACTTG
Organism: Bacillus rossius redtenbacheri; assembly: GCF_032445375.1. Lineage (NCBI taxonomy): Eukaryota > Metazoa > Arthropoda > Insecta > Phasmatodea > Bacillidae > Bacillus > Bacillus rossius. The sequence goes on from NC_086334.1 coordinate 30,088,900, forward strand.
CGCAAGATCGCTGAAGCGGCACCACCGCGGACGAGGAAGCAACTCCAACGGTTTATCGGCCCGGTGAACTGGCTCAGGGGGTACATCCCCGACTTCTCCCGTACCATCGCACCACTGACCGACCTCCTGTCACCACGGGCACGGTACCATTGGGGCGAACCCGCGCAACGCGCCTTTGAAGAAATAAAAGCCGCCTTCACTCGCTGTCACACCCTCACACGAGTAGACCCCGGACGCCGCCTCTACCTCCAGACCGACGCCAGCGCACTCGGTGTGGGCGCGGTGCTTTTTCACACGGACCCGAACAGGGTCCGCGAGGTCATCGACTACGCTAGCGCAAAGCTCGGACCGGCCGAACGCCGGTATCACAGCAACGAGCAAGAGTGCCTAGCCGTAGTCTGGGCCATGAAAAAGTACCGGCCCCACCTGGAGGGGAAGTGCTTCACACTGAGGACGGACAACAGCTGCCTCACCTGGCTGCGTACGATGCAGGGGCGGAAAGGCAAACTCATACGATGGGCGCTATTCCTCCAGTCGTTCGACTTCGACGTCGAGCACGTTCCCGGCACGGAGAACCAGCTCCCCGACTTACTGTCGCGGGAACCCGACGACCGAACAGAGCTGACGGACGAGGACGACTGGGAGGAGATTCTACCCCCGGACACACCACACGGACACGCATCGCACGACTCGGCATGCGCGCGCATCACGGCCGACGCGGACGGGGACGAAGGCCCACCCAACACCGTGGCCGACGTCCAGGACCGGGTACGTCGAGCTCAGGAAACGTCAATAGACGCGGCAAGACGCCGCCAACAAGCGACCGCCGGACACGAGGCGTGGCGCGTGCAAGACGGCCTGATTCAGACTCACACACCCGGACACCAGGAAGACTGGAGGACCTACGTCCCGACGGAAGCCCGAGAAGCGATCCTTCGGTTCTTCCACGACCACGACCTCGCTGGACACCCGGGGACCGAGAAGTCACCCGTCACTACCACTGGCCCCGCGTCACGTACGACGTACGTACGTACGTGCGCGAATGCGAGGTCTGTCAGGCGAGGAAAGCGAGGCGGCGTGACGGCGAGGAGCAACAACGACCCAGGGAACCCACCACCGCCTTCCAAACGATAGCCTTAGACGTAATGGGCCCCTACCCCCGCACGCCGCGCGGCAAACGCTTCCTCCTCGTCGTGACGGACCTCTTCACGCGGTGGACGGAGGCGTATCCATGCGGGAACGTGCGCACACCTACCATCATCAGCCTGCTGACCAGGGAATTCCTGTCCCGTTGGGGATACCCCCAGTCGGTGTTGACGGACAACGCCAGTCAGTTCCTGGGGCGACATTGGAAGTGCTGGTGCGACGAACACCAGATCGAGCACCACACGACGCCCGCCTACCACCCGAGAGCGAACCCGACAGAGCGCCGGAACCAGGAACTGAAGGCACAGCTCCGGATCCGGCTGGGGGCGGACCACACGCAGTGGGACCTGCACGTGGCTGACGCCCTCTTCTGTGTACGACGCCGCACCAACGCCGCAACCGGCCGCACACCGGCCGAAATGATACAGGGCCACAACCTGCCCTTACCGGGAGAATGGGCCACACACGGCACTCCACACCCCGAAGAGACAACGGAGGAACGTGACCAACGACGGGTGACTCTGCACGACGAGGCAAGACGTAGGCAGGAGAGGTACGCCAACCGGATCACCCCAACCACAGATCATCCTCCACCCGCCGTGCAGGTCGGCGATCAGGTGTTCGCGCGACTACACCCACTTTCAGCCGCACCCCGCAACTATTGCGCGGGACTGGCCCCGCGCTGGGGCGGGCCATACACGGTACAGCGACGACTAGGCAGGACGACGTACTTAGTCCGCACGGAGGGACGGCGCCTGAAGAAGGTGCACAGGGACGACATCCGGCTCACCGCCCTACCTGGGGAGAGGAACCCAGACGGAGACGCAGGACCCCCCACTCCGGACGAAAACGGACGCCGTACGCCGGAGAGCGACGTAGTCCAGGAAGAAGACGACTCGCCAGAAGCGACCCCCGCTAGGAGCCGACCCGAACCGCGCCCATACCGCACCCTGGTGTTCACGAACACCACGTCCAACAGGCCCCGCGACGAACCCGCGGACACGCCCGGGACATCACCCGCAGAGGCCGCGTCAGACATCGAGCCGAGGCCACAACCACGGCGGTGGCGGCGCCCGCCCACGTACCTTGACAATTACGCACTTAGCACGGCCACGGGGGACACCGGGGGCGACCCCGCCCACGACGTGCCAGACGAGCCGGAAGAGGTCCACGAGGACGCACCGGAGACGGCAGTGGTACCCTGGGAGGGGAGCGTGGTGTACGAGAGCCCCCCACCGCAATACTACCCACAGGGCGAGGACGAAGAGGCCGTGGAGATCGCCGAGCTGTCGCACAGAATAGGTCAATCCGATGCATGCAACGACGACGGGCCAACGCCGATCGTCACGCAACCCGGAGAGACCGACCCGGAGATCGCCGCCTCAGCATCAGCCGCCATACCCGAGCGGGAACGGACCCCGTACCAGTCCACGAACTGTCAACCGCCGCCGAAGGAGGACCTCCGCTGACCGGGACATCGACTGGGGACAAGCGAACCCGCCAGCGAGCCCGCGGAACGTCCCCGACGGGCCCACAGACCTCCAGTTCGCCTGGCCGACTACGACCTGGGAACAGGGCGCAGAGCCTGTCAGCCGCAAGGCCACATCGACGAGTCGACCCCCGGATGTTCGGCGTGGGACGACCCGGGACAGGTGCTCGGGCCCTACCAACTGCGGCCACCGCGAGCACCACCCGGGTGGAGCTGTTGCCGGAGCTAGGAGGCGCCACGACGCCGCCCCATGCACACCTGCTACGACGGCAACCGGGGCGGCGCGCGCGCTGGCCCAGTCGGCCACGATCACCAGGTCCAGTGCGCTGACCCTATCAGCCGCTGACCCCGCCCAGGCGCCGCGACGCCGCCCCCGGCACACCTGCCACGACGGCAACCTGGGCGGCGCGCGCGCTGGAGCAGTCGGCCATGATCACCAGGTCCAGTGCGCTGACCCTATCAGCCGCTGACCCCGCCCAGGCGCCGCGACGCCGCCCCCGGCACACCTGCCACGACGGCAACCGGGGCGGCGCGCGCGCTGGCCCAGTCGGCCATGATCACCAGGTCCAGTGCGCTGACCCTATCAGCCGCTGACCCCGCCCAGGCGCCACGACGCCGCCCCCGGCACGCCTGCCACGACGGCAACCGGGGCGGCGCGCACGTTGGCCCAATCGGCCACGTTCACCAGGTCCAGTGCGCTGACCCTATCAGCCGCTGACCCCACACCGGCACCACGAAGCCGCCCCCGGCACGCCTGCCACGACGGCAACCGGGGCGGCACGCACGTTGGCCCAGTCGGCCACGATCACCAGGTCCAGTGCGCTGACCCTATCAGCCGCTGACCCCGCCCAGGCGCCGCGACGCCGCCCCCGGCACACCTGCCACGACGGCAACCGGGGCGGCGCGCGCGCTGGCCCAGTCGGCCATGATCACCAGGTCCAGTGCGCTGACCCTATCAGCCGCTGACCCCGCCCAGGCGCCACGACGCCGCCCCCGGCACGTCTGCCACGAAGGCAACCGGGGCGGCGCGCACGTTGGCCCAGTCGGCCACGATCACCAGGTCCAGTGCGCTGACCCTATCAGCCGCAGACCCCACACAGGCGCTGCGACGCCGCACCCGGCACGCCTGCCACGACGGCAACCGGGGCGGCGCGCACGCTGACCCAGTCGGCTACGATCACCAGGTCCAGTACGCGGAGCCAACCAGCTGCTGAGCCGCGAACCACGCCGGGATGGAGCGGCCGGAGCTAGGGGTGGCCCCATGTTAGCGGGACCATAAGCGGCGCAAGGTCGGGCTTCACAGGGGGGGGGGGGGGGCGTTTGACGTCGTCTGGCCGACGACCACCCCAGAGCCCGACCTGCACCCGCCAGTATATGCTCCCGCTAACGGAACACACCCCTGGCCATGGCCCACCCGAGTCAGGCGAGCCGAACAGCAATTAAAGGCAAAACCGCGGAAACCTGAGTAGACAAGAGAAGAACCGTACCCATTCCTCCTGAAACATTAAATTAGGATTTTAGCGACAATAAAATCTCTTCCAGACACACCCGTTTGGATTCTAGCGTAATGAGGTCACGCCTGGCGCGAGAGAGGCCGAGCCTCCCTCGGACGCCATGCCAGTTCGGCAGTTCAGCGCAGCTCATGGACCGGGGCGGACCTACGTCCCACGGAGAGGCAACATCCTTTGTCTACATTGAAAGTAACGTCCGGTAAATATAGTCACTAATTAACAAAACCCCCTTTATTACTTAACCTCTCCGTGAGTACCCGGTCCCTTTTTTCGGTCCAGGACCTAATCCGGCCGCATCAACTTAAGGACACCCCGCACCACACTTGGTCAACGGGGCTGATCTTCAGCATACGGCACGGGCCGTCTCCCGCAACGTACAGAACTTTATTTAAGGTCACGCGCACGGCGCTGACCACAAACCCGCAAGGGGAACTTGGACAAACTTAATTGCGGTGCGTGTTTCACCACAGTGGGCACAACACCCGCGCCGAGACATTTGCATACGGGGTTGGCCGTCTCCAATCGCCCGCCCCCTTAATTCAGTGTATTTGTGTATACCGTATTTTGTACTGGTAACTTACGTTACCCGAGTAACGAGTGCCACGTAACTTGTGCGCGCCCCCTTAATCCAGTGTATTTTTGTATCCCGTGTTTTGTATTGCTAACTTACGTTACCCGAGTAACGAGTGCCACGTAACTTGTGCGCACCCCCTTAATTCAGTGTGTTTTTGTATCCCGTATTTTGTATTGCTAACTTACGTTACCCGAGTAACGAGTGCCACGTAACCTGTACGCGCCCCCTTAATTCAACGTATTTTGTGTCCCGCCTTTGTGTTACGAAATTACGTTACCTGCGTACCCAGTGAGACGTCTGAGACATAACAGCATCCGAGGCCACGTAACGCGGAACACAAACAATACGGCGCCACGGAATAACAAGTAACAACCCCCCGGGGACCTCTGTAGAGTGTTGTATTGTGTACGACTCGCTCCTCTGAATAAAAGGTACGACACCACCACCTCAACTCCACGTCTCTTATTTAAAATCATCTCACGCAACACCGCCGCCGGCCCTAGTGGGCCACGCAGGGGCACATACATCCACGACCCCAAATTCACGACTAGAAACGAGCTAGTCTGGCGCCCACCCGGACAACACAGATCAAGAACCGCCTTTTCCCACTAGGAGCCACACCGGGACTCGAGCCCGAGACCCCGGACGACGGCAAGTCTTATCATCTCATATATCTCCAGTCATATAAACTGGAAGGCATATAAGGCGATGAAGTTAGGAATTGTCAAGAGATGGCATGCTGGGACGCAGTTGAAGTCACTTTTGAAACTTGCAATCTCCATATTGTACCGCCCAAAACATTGTGGAAAATGTGCTTGAACACATCTGATGATGGTTAGTTACTATAGATTGGGGGAAAGGGGAAAGAGAACATTAGGTAAATTATGAGTGATAACTGACAGGGAGGTGGTGACAGTGATTAATTACCTAATTTGTGTATACTTTGTGCATTCCATAACTAACATGTTTGCATTGTTCAGTAGGTTCATCGGCTGAAATCTAACATGATGATAGACTAGCTGGTACATTGCTGCACTTTCTACATAGCATAATACACTAACATTATGTTTTTTTTAAATAAAACGGTAGCTTTTGCAAAACACATTTATATTTATTACTGACGCCGTCCCCGCTACCTCCTATGATTTTTACGTGATTTTTGCTTGGGTTCGAGATCTCAGGGAGGAATCGGCCTTGTGGCTAGAGGTAGGGGTTAATGCAGTAGGGCCCCCCGAGCTGTTATGGCCACTCGGGACGCCTGAAGAATAACACAAAGTTTCTGGAAGATATTTGGTGAATTTATTACGGCACAGCCCTATACAGGGTGCTGCCCATTCTGGCCGTAACGGTTTTCCCGACGCGACTAGTCACACGCGCAGCTCACTTCCTCAGTGGCGGCTCCCGATTTTAATGCGCGTGAGGGGCGGACTTGTACACGTGACGCGACAGTTACAAAAATACACTCTAACATGACGAACGATATCTTGACGAACAATACACTTCACTATTACCTAACACTTAATAAACTGGGCTAGTGGCACGTAGGCCCGTGTCTCCGGCGACTCTACGTGATACCTAGATGTGTCCCAGGGACTGATTCGTTAGTACATTTGGTGGCACGATACCGTGTCGCGGTGATACCTAAACTCTAACATGACAGATGACACTTTGACGAGCAAACATTTCACTACTACATAACACTTAATAAACTGGGCTAGTGGCACGTAGGCCCGTGTCTCCGGCGACTCTACGCGATACCTAGATGTGTCCCAGGGACTGATTCGTTAGTACGTTCGGTGGCACGTGTCGCCTTCTGGCTGCCCCGTGCGGGCCAAAACTAAGTAGCTGGTAAGTTAAGTTAGGCGTGAAGCGCCGACGCAAAGTCTCGTAGACTCCCCACAGTACTTACGTATTAAGTAGAACACTCATCTTGGAGCACTGATTTAATTAAGTTAAATACCTCATGGTAGATTGAGGCCGACCGCGGAACTGTACGTAAAAGTTTAAGAAGATATTACACTATTGAAAACTACATGTCGGTGAAAGCATAGGTTGATGGTTCCGCGTTGCGCGCAGGCTGCCGGCCTGTCGGAGCTCCTCTCAGACACTGACGGTGTCGCCGCACGCGACCCCCCTCCCCCGCCAGCCCTCCCGCAGAAACGTGTGAATTTCGCAGGAAACTGAACCAGCCAGGTTCGGGACAAATCGCACAGTAAAACATGATTTTGCAAGGACTGAAATATTAATTGATGAAAAATGTTTAATAAAAACCTGTGGAAAAATATACATAAATTAATTTGTTGTAGTGCGGCGGAGGGATATGCCACACCCGGCCGGATCCTTCCGCCGGCGCAGCACTCGTTGCATGGCGTTCGCCTCGTCACACGAACTACACTTTGCTGCGCGCACGAGCGCGTTCGATGCACACGCTTTTGCGAGACGTTGATGAGGCATAACGGTCTATGCGACATAGAGGAGCATTGGCGGTCGGCGTCATTACAATGAGACTAATACATTCATGATATATGTAAAGTGAGTAACATTAGTCTGGTGGTTAAGATAACATTGTCGCCTTGCCATAGTGGTATTCGGGCAATGGTGATGAGCTAGTAATTAACTAGTAGGGTTTAGGGAGTTGTATGCTAGTACTCATTGAGACACTGAGCTCTCAGGCATGACATTGCCATGTGGCTATAGGTCTATTGCCCTTGTGGTGGTTGGTTAACATGCTACACTGATTTGCATACTAATGTGACAATACATTGACGCCACCGTCGGTGCTCCCTCTGAGAGCACAGGCCGTTATGTGTCCTCAACACCCGAATTAGGGCCAGTGCTACGAACACGCCCGCGCGTGCAACACAGAGTAGGGGAGAGCAGTGCCTCGAACGGCGTGACGAAAGTCACGGCCAGCTGTGTGTTCGAAGCGCCCGGCCTGGTGTGGCAATGCGCAATCGAGACACAGTGGATATGCAATTATAATTACAATCATTAACTAAAAATTCTGATGTGTTTAATATTCCTTAATATTTAATTAATGTAATTGTAAATGCTTTTGGTTCACAAAACTGGCCGGCATCATCTTCCTGCGCTCCATAGCTTCCTGCGGAATTTCTTCCCCTCCCTGGCCGGGTTGCCAGGGAGAGTCATCAGTAGCCTTCCAGCACTCACCAGGGCCGGCAGCTCCGCGCACGTGGAAGCTTCACTTCTCGCGCCAGAAACAGCATGTAGCTTCAATAGGTAATATTTGCAAATCCGTTTTCATCTGCTCCACGGCCGGCCCTAAATCGACCGTATGACATGTCGTACGGTTCTTCAGTAAATATGTGTGACTCGACTACGAGTCGTTTAGTGTTCTACGTAATTTTTAGTGTTTTTGGGCTGCCCGCCGAGGTGCCTGCGCTTTACGCCTTAATCGCTCCGACCGGAGAAATTGAACTTTGCCCACGCGGGGTGGCATTGCACCAAAAGCGAACATTGACTTTATAACGCATCAGTTCCTGGGACGTGCCGCGGTCGCGGGTAAGTTACCACTTCAGGTACCACCGCGCCAGTACCCAGCTTAACGTGGCCCCACGCCACCACGAGGACGAGCCCTCATTTATCACGTAATTTCCTTGAACGGGAGACGCCAGTATAATCCCGAGCTCCGGGACATTCCTATGGTAAACTTTATTACCGGGTTTTAATGTTAGTGTTAGTTTTCGCCATCAGCCATGTGTATACTTTAATTTCAGTGTTTTGTCTAATTCCTTTAATCAGTGACCAGTGAACTATCTTTGTATCTCACCACTTCCTAACAACTAACTTCGCCCGTGCCTTAATCGTCGTCACCGTCACTCTCAGGATAGCCTGCGTCCCTCGGTGTGGTAGTCCTCCGGAATTCCGCCAGACGTGAATCAGTACCGCCAATCGAGGGCCCGTGTGTGCGGAGAGGAAAAGGTAGACGATGATAAGGCCAGTTACGTGATGATGTACTGTACAAGGTGAAGTACTGTATCGTGTGATGCAGCAATAAAACCAGTTACGTTTACGTGTGTTTTTCAATAGTTACGGCATCCTGGGTGGCCAAAATAGCCCGGGGGCCCTTTGTCGACGCGTCCCTGCCTGCAGCCACGAGGCAAAGAACCCCGCCCTCGAGTCGAAATTCTTGTTCACGTAATTTAAATATAATAATTTTAAGACAGGCAGCGGGGATGGCGTCAACATCGCACTATGTAATGATAATGTGCGTTGGTATGTGCCTGCGTAACATTACCATGGGCTCCACAAACCCTGACATACAACTAACACTATAAAAGGCTGAAAACCGAAAACTATTAGATACTAAAATCTACATGAGTCGAACATAGAAAGTGGGACCAAATGTCAGTGGGCCTTAACCAAAAAAAAGTCAATATGCTGAAAGCCGAACTGGCAGCCCTGTCTATAAGAAGGTAAGAAAATTCTTGCGACATTAAAATCATTAGTGAAGCTCAAATCGCATCCCGTGACCATATGACAATAAAAATTCCTGTATTGGGAAACAAATACATTAAACAGATGGAGAGTTCGGGCCAGCCATGGTGCTAGCCACTGAGACTGAAAACTAAAGATTAAAGAAGACTTACAATGGCTCTGGAGATCAGTGAAACACAAAGGATGTGGGGCTCTGCGGTGTGAAATCAAATTTTGGAATATATCAGAATTTGTTTATTTTTTATTCTTTATTTGGATATTAATATGGCGAGATGGCACAACTGCTTGTGTGAGCCGAGGGAGCACCGACAGGAGATGGTGTCCGTTTGTCTCGCAGCACTATGTTGCACACGCGCGGCTGCACATACTCCCTGGCGAAGCTACAACCTGCCATAATGGCCTGTGCGAGCAGAAGGCTTTACATATTAAACTAAAAAACACTATCATGAGGTAAATAATTTTATCAAACCTTTTAAGGTTTGACTGCCACCTCTATGAATGGTTGAATAATTTAAAAATTCGTTCTTCAGAGTCGGCGAGTCCGTATGCATACGGACAAGCATCGCACACCGGCATGGCGATGTTATGTTGACGAGTGGTGAAAAAGCTCCCACCCTAAATATGGTAAGGGCACTCGTGGAAATCAAGGGAGAGAGGATTAATGTGAAGTGACTATTGACAACTAAATATCAGTTTTAAAATAAAAGTTTATTTCCCAAAGGACAGTGTCCTTCCTTGACCTCGGTCAACAAAATACTGACAGTTGATGGAAATTTTCCGCCCTTGGCGAAGATGGTGCTTACAACAATGTAAAAATAAAAATGAACGACATATCGATCTTGCTCTGGTATGTTCAAAATCAACACAATAATTAAGTGAAACAAAAACATTACTGGTTAACTAAATTATAGCCCCAGAAATTATTACTTCATTAACCGCATTTGTACTGCACTTCCGGTAGCGAAGATGGCATGTACGTTTTAGTTTTGTAGCCGTTCGCGAACAGTGCTTCTAAGACTATGTATCCGAGGAAACTACTTGTAGCTAAGCAATGAATTCGCAAATAATGTTTCTGATAACTGATATCTTACACCTCTGGAAATATGGTGGATATTATAATCCCTATTCAATGATAAAATATTGTATTTGGAATTTAATTCTTTAACATGAAACTTTAAAGGACTTTTAATCACACTCGCAGCTTAGGCAGTGACGCATTCATCTTATGGAAGAAGGTAGATAGAGTATGTTGCGAAACTTAAGCAAAAATTAGATTTGTACTATTCTACTACTTTGGTTTTGGCTTCTGTAATATAATACTTCAATGCAACGACAAAGAGAATATTGTTTAATGTAGTCTAGTTATGCGTACCATTTTTTATATTTTGCAAACTTGTTGACCAAAATTTTCGCCAAACTATGTCACATTGTCGACAAACCGCATCATCACGCCATTTAGGCCTACAAATACACTGGCCACTCTAACGAAATCTTTTTTTTTACTAGCAACAGCATACCACCGCCATATTTTCCATAAATACAATTGCATATTTAGTTATTAAAATTGACATACAAACTGCCAGCAGACTGCTAAAACTTTCTATTAAAAATTTCGTGTGCTCTACTTTTAGATCGGTCGCTGAAAATGAACGAGGCCTAGAACCAAAAATATTTCTCGAGACTGCACGATTTATAGGACAGCATTTAATTGAAGTGCGCTGGAGCGCAGGAGAACAAGCAAGAGCTACAAAGTAAGAATGCTCGATCAAGGCGAGTAACTCTGCACTTGTAAATGACCAAGGTCCAGGGTATTTACGATGGCCGTCGGCAAGGTCGAGTCTACGTGCCAGTCCCCTTGAAATGCCAGTCTGCGCGTTCGTCCAAGAGTCGCCCGCGGCGTTCGTCAGCGGACGTCACCTCCTGAGCTGCAGCCAATGGCGCGAGGACAGGCTGCATGCTTTGGGCTCTTTGAGAAATCTCAATGGCGTGACACCAAGTATGCGATGCGTCAGCAAGTACCGCTTTGTTGTGAATATGCATTTTTTACCCCCAAGACATAAAACAATTGAAGATTATTATAAATAAAGTGTTTTTTTTATATTACGCTGTTACATAAGCAACAAAAATACTACAACCATCGATATTTACAGTTTATATCATTCATATTTAACATTCATAAAGGGAAGGGGGGAACACTAAGTGTAAACACATTTCAAAATTTTACAGATGAATCAAGCATACAAACCCCTATTGTTATTATTTACAATGCAACAGTCTAGCCATAGTCAAAATTCTGGCGCTCATTTCGGAAACGCCACGCCCGCGACTATCGTTGCGTTGACTTCACAGATGTGTCGATCGTGATTGGTTAGGAAATTATTTTAATCGCGCCGCGTCCGCCGCGTACGTCGCGCCGTCGCAGCATTCTACGGGCCGTTTTCACCAACGCCTCCTAAACACACCCTCAGCAAAGGACTGCTTACGTTTAGGCGTTCCTTAAAGTCAATTCTCACGAAATTGGTTTTCACCATCGTCACATTCACTTATGTAGGGGTTGCTTAGTTAGGGACTGGCTTGCCATAGAGTGAGGGTTCGTACAGATATAAGTACTAATAGTTTTCAGGTTGGTACTTCGAACTTGTTGTCATGTGACATACATAAGCCAATCAAATATTTTTACTAAACAGTAAACAAATATCTGAATGTTTATTAATTTCGTGGTAATTGGATGTTACGATGTTAGTGTATTTTCACAGAAAGTAGTAGCTATATGGTCGTTGCAAAGTAGTGTGAAAATGTTTTAAACAAAGAGAATGAAAACGCAAAACTTTTCTTCTGATGAGAAAATGAAGGTGTTGAGCCTAGTTGAGAGGCATAAAAATATAATAGAAAATAAGAGGACGGATGCTGTTTCGAGCAAAGAAAAGGATGCAGCATGGGAGAATTTATTCGCTATTGTAATTTTGTCTAAGTTTAAACTAAGTTTTAATAGCAGATGAAAATAAAATAAAAAAATATCAGTTTATATCCTTTAGGACATACAAAATTCCTTGTAATAAATGTTCTTTTAAAACTTTTCAAAAGAAAAACCTTTAATTACTTGCTTATTAAATGAGTTCTTAAATAAAAGTGGAGTATGCGAACATTCTCGAATGTATTTATAATAAAAGATTTCACATTAAGTTCACCTTAAAAATGTTCCACAACTTCAGCAATAACATTTATATCAAAAATAAAATGTACATCTTCGGCTAGTTCGTATTCCTCCACTGCATCCATTTTATTTTTCTTGTTTTGTGACAGTAAGTGCCGCTTAAATAGTTAGGGGCCCGATTTCCACCACTTAAACTAAGGGATGCTTAAGATTACTTAAGAGTTCCTTAACTGTTAATGAAACGATTCAATGTGCTAGGCAGCCCTTACACATGCCTTAAGAAGCCCTTAAAAGTTAGGGGACATTGGTGAAACCGGCCATACGTGTTGCAGACACGGAGCGGCTGCGTCACTGCGCCATTACGTGCCGAATGAATAAGTTTCGACCCGACGCATCGGTCGAGCGGGCGAAGGGGCCATAAATAACGGAACCGACCCGCTGGCAGCTCACGCAATGTGGCTTTCTACTGACGTGGAGGAATTGTTCATTTGCACAAGATTACGGATATAGCTCTCGATTCGGGATTCGCAGAAAACCAGGCTGAGGCTCCCTCGCGCAATATTCTTCCAGGAAACGAGACAATCAGTGGCTTCGACTACTGGCCAAAAATCTTTTTTCTGGTCTGCTGCAGTTACTCGGAAACAGTAGGTTGCACAACAAGAAAACAAGCAGCTCGTGGGACGCAATTTCTCCAGTTCGAATTAAACATTTTTTTTTTTTTTTTAATTTTTTTATCCTTCAGAAAACTGCACCAGAGTTCTGAGTTTTTCGGCTTCGGAGGAGGCACTGGTAACCCGAATAAATTCTCAGTAGCGCGAAAAAAATAATTTATGACGGGCACTGAGGCGCATGTGCAAATGTGAAGCCTGGAAACCTTAAAAAAATATATGAGCCATTCAAACGAAAAATTTCCTCGTTAATCTTTACAAATGCTTTATCAAGAAAAAAAAAGTATTATTTACTACGAAATAAATTGAAATTATTACCTTAATTTTTAAACTTTTTATGTTGATGGATTCGGTTTTCCATGAAATTATAAGTTAATTTATTCTCATACTAGTTACAATAAACTTTTTTGTCCGCGCAAATTTCAGGATAGTGCTAATTTGAAACTTTTAGGAAAAGCATGTGATCAATTCCCAAATTCCTTACGTAAATAAAGTGATGCAATATAATTTCAGGGATATATCATGTTTCATTGATAACAAAGCCATTCAGGTTAGGAATTTTGGAAGAGGTAATATTTTACTAAACCTATTTATTTTTAATGTAGATCACGTTTCGTCAATTTCTAATCCATCGATCTAGTGTATGCTGAGATATATTTTACCCTGATAAAATTTCCACTCCAGTAGTAAAAAATTGGTAAAACATTACCGCATATACATATTTGCTTCTTAATGATGTTTTGACTTGATCATGCACTTTTTTTACATTGTTACAATATCATCACTAACCCAAAATATGCATGAGCCTTGCTTAGGGAGGAAAGTTAGTCTATTAAATACAATTGACAAAGTAAAAAAAATAAGTTTCGGGCTATGTATTTACATAGCCAAATAAACCAAACGGTTTCTATCTACTACCGCTCATATGGTCCAAGAAATTTTTATGAAAAATTATGTTAACAATATCTTTCTAATTTTTGGTTTGATTTTAGTTTTCTACCAATGTTAAATTTAGTTTAATATTATTATGCAAAGCAAGTTATAAAAAATTAAACAAATTCTTATGCATTAAATTTTTCAAAATTTTGATCATTTTTTTTCAGTTTAGGATAAAATTAATAACAACGTGAATATTTCTATCTAACGGCGTTCATGAACAAGAAACCTTTAATGGATAGACAGGCATAGATACAGATTACTATAAACAGGAGCGTTCTTTTTAAGGGTCTGAAATCCTTAAATGTTTAGTCATGTTTCACTGATCAGTAACAGAGATCTCGCTTAACTTATCACAATTTTTCAAATAACTTATAATGTTCGGAATAATAAATATAAATTGAGATGGAAAAAAAATATTATTGCTACGTTTTCAAACTCTTCGATGTATCAACAAAATTAATTTGGTAAGACAATTAGTGTACAACAAAAATAACATTATTATTCTTATAAGAGTTAATGTTATAAATAGTTTTATTTTTGCAATGTATTGTCTTACCACATTAATTTTTTTAATACATCGAAGTGTTTGAAAACGTAGCAATATTTCCCATATTAATAAGATAAATTATTTGATGGTTTATGATAAAATCAGTGAGATATCTGTTACTGTTGCTGTTACTTCATTTAATTTGCTAAAAGCTTCAATTAGCCAGTTATTTGCAATAATGCAGATCATTTATACCCTGGTTGTACTCAGAGGCGACGCTAGACTTTGCGGGGCACTCATATTTTGGATAGTGGCTTTATCGTGGCGGCAAGGGGGGGGGGGCGTTTTGGGGGTTAGAATAGCCCCAAGAAAAAAAGAGTCTCCGGAAATATTTGAAAACTAAGCTCTTTGAGTCAACATTTCCAAATCAATCAGGAACCTAAATTTCGACGATGGTTTTGCTAATTTATTCATACGCTTGAAAGAACAAAAAAAAGGGATAGCAATAACGATCGATTTAACGTTATTAGAATCCAAATAAATAATGTTTATGTAATATAATGAATATGGTTCCACGGTTTAATGGTAAGGTACGTCAGCACATTAAAATGACTTGGGGCTGTGTTCTGGGCGGTTACCCAGCTTGCCTTCCCATACAGCACACAATGTTTCAGTAACATGTCTGTGATATTGCAGTGACATTACTATGTTTCGAGTAGATTACATTTCATCTGTCATGTTTCTGGAATATTTCATAAACATTTCATTGGACACTTAGTACTCATGTTTATAAATGAAGTTTCAGATACATTTCAGCAAGATTCCTTTGGCAATATTACATTGTGGTTGATTCTGAAATGTATCTGAGACATTATATTGAAACTTCCCATCATGCTTGTTGGCACTGAAGTTTAGAAATCTTTGTCTTTGTGTATTATTTTTTGTTTTGGCGCAGTATTTTAGTACTTGGATTTTTATATGTGGTGAATAAATTGTAAGTTTGAACATTATTTATTTCATGTTAGTTTTCTATTTTTTGTTTTTACTTTCGCACTTAAGCAAGTACCGGTATAGAAACAATCTCTTATGCGTCTTCGAAATGTGTAAAGCTGTAGGTTAAGGAATGTCGGTATGCTTATTATGCTCAAACATTCCCGTGCCATATTTATATGTGCGCTGTTTTCAGTCTGATTTTTAATTTATGTGATGCATTAACAGGATATTCGCGATTTAATAAAATTGCTAAAGCATCTAACAAGTTTTCTACTTACTGTAGCTATGCCGCTATATGGTCGTTGACTGTAGAACACGAATGCTAATGTATGGGTTAGTCCTTTTAATGTTATCTTTAGTTAAAAATCACAAATATAGGCTTATAGGTTCCTAAATATGTTGGTTTTAATAGCATTTGATTAAACCAATTTATTTTATTCAGTTATCACCTTCGGGCTTTTATAATATACTTAAGTAAATATATTTCATAACCTATAATATGTAGTTAAGGATAATTTATGTTTATTTACTGTGCACAACACATAAATTAATTATGTTGTGTTTATTTTAATATAATTATTGAAGTGTTTAATTTGAAATAATTTACAATTCTACTGGTTAAGTAATTATTTTTATTATGTTCCGCACTCTGTAGTACTTACATCGTATGTTGTAGGCCTACGTATTACTATTAACGGAAATTTAATAAAGCCTGCTATTATATCTGGCTTGTCATAAATGTAATTTATTGTAAGTGAATGCACTAGGCCTACACATATAATTAGACAGCGGTTTCATTAATTGCCATTTCGCTTAACAAAGTTATTTCTGCAATCTGGCCTTCATTTTATTGGTGGGCTGGAATTGCAGCGCATAATAATTGAAATAAATTTTGTCCTTTACCGCAGAGAAGGTACAAGTCTTCGAGTTGTGTTGTACTAAGCATAAGCATCATTGGTATTTCTATTTAAATTAGTTTATCTTATGCTAAATTATGGTAGTAACCAAGTAGGTATGTTTGATTTGGAGAGTTTGACAAAACCTAATTCCATCCATTATATTACAATAAAGGAAACACATTTAATGATGATTTATTAGATTACATGTGTATAGTTATGTAGTGGTAGCAATTTAAATAATGAAAAAAAAACATTAAATGTGCACTACAAAGGATAATATTGAGAATCTGCTCAAAAAATTACTAGAAATTTTAGAGTATTATTGCACAAAAATATGAGCTGAATTGTAATGATGTAACATCACAGGCACTGTTCACACAGACACTTATTAGGAAATCATTAGGATTTAAATTTAAGTTTTCTTTTAAAACTTTGCTTAAAATGTGTTATTATACAATGTCATGGGCCTCTTTGCATTACCAGACACCATTAAATTGATTATTAGGAATGTAATTAGCATGTTAAGAAATTCCCAGTGAAGAAGTATTCCTGCTTAATAAGTTTGAAAAAAAATGCATAGGTTGCAATACCAATTTGTCCCTTTTAAGATGCTTTCAGTTTTGAAATTTATCATTGGCATCAGAAACTTTTTTTTTCTGTTTGCATGGTAATTTAAAAATAAATAATGTAACAACTTAGTGTCTACATGTTTAAAAATCTCACATACATGTCATAATTGACCTGAAACAAGTTAAAAATAATTGTTTTTTCTTGTTCTCTTTTTTTTTCAGCAAAAATCTCCAAGAACATCTGCATAGAGAGTCAGTTAAAAATTTCATGTATTGTATATATAATATATATATAGTTTTTTTTATTAAAGTCTACTTCTCAGACTACGTTGTTATTTGTTATTGAAAATACCCCTTTGCATCTTTGCCTCTATTGTTAAGTATTCAAATGGAAAGAACCTGGTTTGACCTGTGGCTTTCTGATTATGGTTATATATGGTTCTTAACTTACTTCAGGTGCATTATTGGCTGGTTTCATAACATAGATCATAGAAGTTACAATCCAAAACCCTATTGTCTGTTTGAATAAGTTTCTCTATCTCTAATGACTTCATTGTTGACGAGTTAGGCCAAACTAGCTACCTTCTATTTTGTACAAAGTATAACTCGCCATGCATATTATTTTAAAATTTTGTACTGCATATTAAAAAATTATTTATATTATTTGTTTACAATAAATTTGTGATCTCATTTGAATCTAGTTTGTGTGGAAGTACTGTTGTGTTAATATTATTTTGTGTATTTACTTTGAAAATTTGGATTTTTGAGACCCTATATACTATTGCCATATTGTATTTGTTGTTTTATCCTTAGGCTATTTTGTCAATTTGGTAGTATTAAAATACAAATATAAACCTAGCTTAACCCATGAACTTTAGGTAGATTAACATGCTTTCTATAGAAAAAATTAAGGAAACCACATTTTTTATGGACTGCCACTATTGTATCTTCAGCAAGTCACTGGCCACTCAATGTTAGGGAAGCTGTTCATTATGTTAATACCGTTTTCCTGTGCAACATACAACTAGGAATTTTCTATTATAATATGTTAGTGTATTGTATATAGGTATATTAGTGATGTAGATGCATGCCTGCCTGCCACTATATCACATTCAAATTTCCCATTAAAATAAAATGCAATGGACAGGATCCATGGACACCAGTGCTGGGCTTCCTGTGACATTCACGTAAGTTTCATTCACTTTGCAAGCATACTGAAGACTTATTTAAATTTTACTTTCATGACCATAATTTGTTATTAGAATAATAAAATAGTTTGTAAAATTAATGTTAGGCAAGTCTGGTACGCTGACCTGGGAAAACATCTGATGTCTAATTAGATTAATTAAATTATTTCTTTAACTTGGTTTATATATATATATATATATATATATATATATATAAATTTAGCTCAGTAGGGTGGAGAATATGGTTTCATTAATTTACCTGAATTGTTGGATTTTGTGAGCAGGCCTTTTTAATCTTACATTAGAAATTATAAGTAGATTTTTAATTGGTTTTTCAGAAATTGTACAAGCCAAATTATTAAGTAATATAATCAATTATCATTACATTAAAAACGACAAAAATTTACATTCTATGCCCTACCAGAGCACATCTTTAAAATAATTTCAAACAAAATAATATTACAATATCTATTTTTTTATATAATCAAAAAATGACACTAATGATTACCAAGGACAAGCAAAACTTGACGAAAACAAGAAGATACGAACAAGATCATATCAATCCAGCGATTAACACTTTCTAAGGGAGTGGTCAAGGGGCATTATGCACAAAGTGATCAAGAGGAAGTGTACGAGGGCATGCTGTGATGAATTGGAACACAGTAACTGCACTTCACTACAACTAGCTGACGAATGCAGCTGTAACATTATGGTATCTGTTAAAGTGCAATACTCTTTTAAATTATAAATATACCCTCAGTCATCCTAATTTCCAGAGGTATTTTAGGTCACATGATTAATTTAATACGTATTTCAGAGCATTTATGGAAATATTTCGGTTAAATGTTTCAGAAATATTGATGGGACATTAGTGGAAACATTTCAGAAACATTACCATTTGATGTTGCAGGGAGGTTTCATTGAAATATTTCACAGGGCGGACATTTTGACGTTTCTGAAATATATCCGAGATGTTTCAGGTAGGTTGCGAAATGTTTCAAACATGTTACAATGTTTCAAAAGTTATATTTCTGAAACATATCTGTAACATTTTGTGCTGTATGGGTTTGTCTTGGAGCCGCCCCTGGTTGTGTACGTTAATGAAAAAAATTACCAGCCCTATGCCAGAAGTGTGCACACTGTGTCTACTGCCTACAGGATGTCGTGGCCCAGTTTGGCTACGCAGCTGCCGGTCACTAAAACTCGCAAGTCCCAGCTGTTGGGTCCGTATTACGGAACTCTGTAGCTCAGTAGGATCCCCACGAGGGTAAATGCGTGTAAATCTGCACTGTCTAAGATGGTTCTCAAACCTGCGAACGCCGACGGGTCACTAAATGAGGAGCGGTTGCCTCGTTACTGATGAAAAAAACTATCAAGTCAAACACAGAATAAACGGTTTTCTAGGTCCTGGCTTGTGAGTCAAAGGTCCGAGGTTCTATTCTCGACCGGGTCAGGGATTTTTCACTTGAGGACATACTTCTTCCCCGTTACAGGCCCCGGCTCTGTGTTGTTCCTTCGCCTCTGTGCTGCGGAAGGCAACGGCTAGCCACTGTAGAATCACCCTGCCATGAGAGCCCCAGCTGCTCCGTGGCTTCCACTATCGCGGAGTTTCCTGTGCACTAGTGCTCGAACACTACAGTATTGCTATAGCGCGTCTCATTCTTAGATTACAGTGCTCCGTGGCTTCCACTATCGCGGAGTTTCCTGTGCACTAGTGCTCGAACACTACAGTATTGCTATAGCGCGTCTCATTCTTAGATTACAGTGCGCATTTAAATTAACATTTACTGACTCTTTACAATGCACAAACTGCCATTAGCGCTGTCGGTGTTTTCTGTTGCCTAATCTACAGCACTGAGAAAAAAAATGTTTCAGGCACAGAATTTTAACTGTAATCAAATTTTTTTTATTATGTATCTGAAACTTTGTAACGTAAAATTTGCAATGAGAATTTTGAAAATTCATTTTCCGGTTTTATTTAGCCAACAGCATCATCTAATAATATTTGTTATTCATTTATAAGGAGTGTTAATTAAGTGGAGCCATCTTGTTTTAATTTTTTTACAATGTTATTCTATTATTTTTAAGTAATGTTTTATTAATTTATTTAATTTTTTATTAATTTTATTAATTATAATTAAAATTATTATTTTTTTGTTATTTTGAGCATAGGTAGTGTAATTTGTATGGAATGCCTTGTTATTTATAGTAACGGACTGCTAAAAATAGTTTCTCCTTTGAAATAATAATTGGTGTTTAAGATTGAATTTTTTTCCCAGAATGACTACAATTGTGCTAATACTGTCAATATACACTAATTTATGGTCTTAAAACATCAACCAATGGTAAATTAAATATATATTAAAACTTATTAATACTACACACGATATATCAAATAAAAAAATGTGAGCTAGTATTTCAGTACTCGCCAGTGATGTGTTAAACATCTAATCTCGGTAACGGGAAAATTCGTGTGTTCTCATGTTGTCCATGTTACAAATAAACTTGTAATATGAAACTCGAACAAGAAATTCAACGTATAATTCTTTAAAACAATGCCGAGCGTGATGAATATTCTACTGATACAATATTCCCTTTTCAAGAACCAACATATCTGGATGCGAATCACACACATACGTACTTCCGCGCCCGTGCGCTAGAATTTGCAACCACCATCATCCGCATATAGCAGCTTGAAACAGACGGAGTTTTCAAACTATTAGTAATAAACTACAACACCCGCCCTTAGCGTATTCTTGAATATTTTTCGTCACAGCTGTGATATCTTGAGCAGTTCTCAAGTAGCTTGTGTTTATTTTTTTCTGATGCTCTGCACCTGTCCTGAGTTTGCCCAGGTATGCGGGGCCCGTAACCAGTTATGATTTATATTTTGAGTCGAGATGGACCTCATGGCGTGTCTGTGGCAATAGAATGTTTAACTTTGGTGTGTGCTTTTAAAATAAATTGTTTGTTGGCGCACATGTTTTACGCGGGGTTTCTCTCCATTTCGCCGAGTCATACATCTTGTTCTTGACAACCATATGTCTTATTTTACTTTGCGCGTGACACAGAAACTAGTCTTGTAGGAAAATCATTGTCGTGTCCATTTCATTCATTAAGGCATTTTTATTTAAAGCCTCTTGGCTAAGATGTTATTAGAGATGGGAGCGTACTCAGAATTTCATTTCCGTGGGGGAAGGGGTGCGTGTGTGAATATACCCACTTTGTCCGCCACGCCGTTCGATTTCAAATTATTTCCCTTTTGCTGGTGGGTGGGAATGATTTTTTTTTTTTTTTTTTTTTTTTTTTTTTAAGGATTTTGGGGTTGTCCCCCATACCCCTCCCCTTGAGTACGCACGCCCCTGATTAGAGACGCACATACAAGTCAGGGAAATTGGTGATTTCGGGACACCACGGGACCCGATAACGGATGGCTCGGGATTTGAAACCGGGTCCTTTTGAGTGTAAATCCAACGTTTTGCCGTTGCACAGACTCGTTCGGCAAAACTAAAACGACGACGTGTTCAGTACTAATTGTTCCATACTTGCACGAGCAGTTGCGTCGTACTAACTGAAGGGTTGTTATCACAACGCCGAACGTACAATAACGCCGAATACCATAACGCCGAATGCCAAATTTACCGCAACGCCGACAGCTAGAAAACTGCTGTGTACCACAACGCTGAAATACAGCAACGCCGAAAAATGTTGCTGCGGGGAGGGGGGGGGGGCACAGGAGCAAAATGAAAAACAACTGAATGAATTTGTGTACCTAACCTAACCTAGGCTAGCCATACCTAGCCTAACCTAACCTAACCTTTGTGGCAGTCCTGCAATGACATTTTTCGGCGTTAATGTATTTCGGCGTTGTGGTAATTCGGCGTTGTGGTACACAGCAGTTTTCTAGCTGTCGGCGTTGTAGTCAATTTGGCATTCGGCGTTATGGTTTTCGGCGTTATTGTACGTTCGGCGTTGTGGTATTTCGGCGTTGTGGTACGTCCCCTAACTGAACCTGAACACACTCGGGGTGATCTGCGCGCGGCTCAGAGAGGCCTGTAAGAACTCGCAGGTCCCGAATGAAGAGTGGGAGTGACCCCATCAGGCCGGGAGCCCCATCGTCATTGCGGTCACGCTCCCGGGAGTTGAACGACAGTCACGCTTGTTTACAACCTGCGTTCTTCGGGAGATTTCCTCCGTCGGGGTGGACGGCTCTTCAAGGCTGTCCGCGCCGGCGCGCCGACACTGCCCATTGGTCAGCCAATCTTGGGACACAATCAAGTGCGAGTCTGTAGAGACGCTTCGGAACTGGGAGGGGCGAGGGTGACAGCTCTACGTACTGCACGAATTTCACACCTGCATCTATGTAAAAACACACAAAGTCGATGTTATTTTTAAGATATGATTTGTACACTGTAATAAATAAAATGGAACATAAATATTCATATAAAAATGCAGATATTTTAATAAGCATGATAAAACAAAATAAAATCAAATAGTTTCATATTCGACTCTTCTCAAAGTCAGAGCTTAGTTTTGAATCTCTATATTCATCCCAGCAGTCGTATTCTCCAAACGATTACGGCATTAATGTTCGCAGATAAAAATTTAGGTTAACCCATTCTACAGAAATAGTGAACAATGCTTTTGTGTGAGCATAACTGGACACTTTAAGGAGGATTAGGCCCCACCATTTTGGATTTTTCAATTTTTTTTTGCTGTAATTTAAAAATTTTATTTTTGTACTTATTTACAATTTTTGGCATGTCAAGACGTAGATCATATCTCCCAGACCTTTTGTTGCAACCACATATTTACTAACAGGCTCCAGTTTGTACCCTCTGGGAGAAGATAGTTCTCTCGATTATTTCACGCGGGGGACTGTAACTGTCGTGATAAATCACGCCAGTTCACAAGTCTCGACTTCAACAAGTAGCCGAAGCTAAGTCCTTTGCTGTGTGAAAACAAAAAAAAAAAAAAAATCTTTTAATACGGAAGCTTCATTGCAGGCGGTGTCAGAATACGTGAAATTGCAAGATGGCGAGGCGTGATCCCCCGTTAACTCTTGTGGAGACAGTCTAGCGTGCGGCTGATGTGCCGACGCGCAGGCGAAGCAGGAACTGGGTTGAGTCAGGTAATCCTGGTTTAAAAAAAAAAAAAAAAAAAAAAAAAAAAAAAAAAAAAAAAAAAAAAAAAAAGGACGCTATTAGTCGTCGCGTAGACGTGATGTCCCGTCTGGATGTTATCTGTCTCTCCCTCTAGTAGCAGCGTGTGCCCGAGGCTGGACCAGTCTGTCCAGGCTCCGAGAAGAGGTATGAGGTATTTCCTCGAAAGATCAGGCACCTCCGGGGCAGCGAGCGAACGAGAGGGGGAGCAGGGGAGTCGGGAGTAGCGATCAGGGGGGGGGGGGGGGAGAGAGCTTACCTGCATGCCTGAGGCAGGCGAGTCAGACGGCCAGACTGATGGACACCTGTGATAGGATTTACCCGCTCCCGTCCGTCGGGCGCGAGGCTGGGTCCCCGGGGCGACAAGCGACCAAGCAACGAGGGGCGGCCGCCCGCGGCCCGGGTGACGTCACCGCGTTACGTGGCGACTCGCGACCAGGCCGAGACAACCCCGCAAATGCGTTCAGCGCCAAAAACATGAATTCAATCAGCAACTCCTCAAAACTTTACTCACATTGGAAAAAATTTCGTCTATTACTATGGTGATCCATTGACAGTAATTCATTTAGCATGAATGTTGTACCAAAATGTATGAACTAACTGGAGTGGGAAAAAAAATTGATATTACGTTTTTCTACTTCGCATTAATGACATGGGCAATTTTTCAAACACACAAAATTTTGCAAATTTTATTTTTAGTCCTCTGAGTAGTTCTGTTCTAGACATGCTTGTTAGTTATTACTAGTGATTTTATTGTATCTGCGTATCATGTGTCAGTTAAAATGATACTATTTTGATGGAAAAAAATTATTAAGAATTATTATATTTGTTGAATAATACCCTGATTTAATAATAAAGACAAACTATAAAAATAAACATCAACAATATCGTAATATCGTGTTTTAAAAACGAAATTTACCTATAAATAAAACTGAAAATTCTTGTTCCTAGCTATTGCTAAGTTCGCATTAGAAAACAATTAATCATAGGGGGAAAAAATTTTTCTGCAATCTTCTCCAATTTTAGCCATCGCATAACATTACTTTTATACACAACTTAATATTATTGTGAATGTTTCTTTTTAAATATCTTAAAAACTTTAATTGGTGTTTATTATGTTCAGTTTTAAATAACATCACCACTAATGATTCAAGTTGCCAAACTATTATTTTTTTTTTCATTCCGATTTTTTACCAAGTCACGTGCAGGAGTATGAGCTAATCTCAGAATATTTTTGTTTATCCTATAAAAAACGTTTCTAAGCTTTTATTAAAATGTTGATTCGGAACCACAAATTATGCCTAAATTGTGGGGTTACTTCTGTACGTACTTGTTATTGTAGCTCCAATGGACAATCTTTTAATATCATGTACTCTTAGGCCCGTGCTACAATGACACGGAAACGGATACGGATCACGTAAACGGAGATGGATCACGTACGGATTAGCTCGACAATGCTCAGCTCTTCCGTTTACGTCGTTCCATGCGACCAATAGAAGAAGAATATTTGGACGCGGTGTAGCCATGTTCGTTTATGTTCTAAATACGTAGAAAATATTGTCTCAGGTACAAGAATATCTAGTGTTCTATTTTGATTTTTTTTATGATATATGTAAATTCTACCCGTGCTATGGTAATGAAGCATTATATGTATATAAGTATTTATTAATTAATATTTCGTTATCTTGAAATGCAATTACATTGGTTGCCAATTTATTTATTTTTGACGTGCAACTTCTAATAAATCGATGAACGCCGGCTGCACGCACAAAAAAGTATCCCGTAACGCACATTGTCCCGTTACGCTGTGTCCCGTTACGCTCATTGTACGCTTGCGCCGCATCTATCTCTCTTCCACTCGATTGGAACAACCATCGATTTGACTTTTTCGAGTCACATTAAACTTGAAACACTCCCATTCGTTTCCTACTTTTCCTATCATCGTCCTATCCTTAACAGAATAACACAGATTGGAAGAAGTTAAATAGCAAACATGTATAAAAGTTATAGTTAAAATAATCTCTTCGTTAAAGTAATAAACATACCTATTTGAATTAATGAGTGCAAATAAAAGTAAATTCATCAATTAAATTGTAGATTTCATTTCACTCCTTCTTTGTATATATACAAAATAGTGATAATTCAATAAAACTGATTCAATTTTATTCATAAAAGTATGCAATCATTTCATCAATGTTTTGTTATGACATCACGTTAAACTATTTTTTTACGTTTTCGTATAATGTGGAAGCAGCAGAGTTGTAACAGTGAAGTGTTTAAGGAAATCCGTTCACTGAAAAAAGGGGCTTCAAAGTTCATTAAGTTCCTTGGACGGATGCGTCAGTTTCGCTGAGAGCGTGGCTGGCGACGGAGTATAGGCAGTGGGCGGTGTCGAACGGGGCGCCGATCGCGACAGTGAAGTGCGTGCAAGCGACACTCCGACAGCTGCGACGAAGCTTCGTGGTAATTCGTGTGTTTGCACATGCTTCTAAATAAATTGAAAATATAACCATATTTAAATGTTTAGGAAAGGTTCTTCATATTGAACAAGTCCTTAGTTGATGTTTTTTTTATGAACCAAAAGTCAGTTTTTTATGTCAGTCATAGAATGTACTGAAGACATGGTATACAATTTTGTATCAACTGTTCAAATGTATCATTTGTCTTGAAAATCTTGATTTTTGGTATGTCATTCATAAATCAATTAAAAAATATGTTTTTCCAAAAATCCTGAAAAACTCGTATTTCTAAGGTTTTATAAAAACATAAATTTTATTTTTTAAAATGAATTATATTCTAAAAACTAAGAGTTTCAAGACTAATGCTACATATGAAATTTTACTCAGAAATTGTATGCCAAATGATTTCGTGATTAAGTATATGCTATATCTGACATACAAAAATGTACATTATGTTCATGCAATCCATTAAATAAGGATTTGTATAGTAGGAAAATCTTTTTTAAAATAAATATGGTTATATTATAAATTGATTTGAAATCATAGGCAAACATACGTAATACTAAAAGAAATATAATTTAAGATAATATTCCCCCAGAATTATGGTTTGAATAGTTTTTTAAGCGTTAATTATTTTTTATTGTTTCATATTGAAAATTTGCCTTCGTAAAGGCGGAGATTATACATCAAGAGATTTCCAAAGACCAAAACATAGCGTCTCCTGACAGTATTACTAAACGTGTAGTCATTCTCTGAAATTAATTCAATACTAAACGAAAAATACTTCATAGGGGAAACTATTTGTATCAGCTAACCACTATTAAAATTGGGAACTTTATTGAGGCGAACAACTGCCAACGCGACGCAAGTGCAGCCTGTCCCAAGCCCTTATTTTATTTATTTTTTATTTTTTATTTTTGAGGCTATATTCACGTTTACGTAAACACTTAAATGTATGTCTTTAACTTTTATTTTGTGAAAATTTGCATGGAAATACTGAAGTTCAGTACTTGAGACTATGAATGAGTAAATATTCCAAAGACAATCTCTGACTTGTTTAATGCCATGTTTTGCAACTGCATCGTCTGTTTGTACGACAGCCCCTCCCAGAAGTGTTCTTGGAGCCACCGTTGGCTCGGAATAGTCCACGTGGACACTCAAAAGCAAAAACAGGATATTACAATTGTATGCTGCAGTGCAGCCTATTTCTGGCCGCACAAACCAAGCGGCATCTATTATAACCTACCTTGACCTGTTACATAATTATAGTTAAATTATTTTACCCCTGCTTAAATGTGTACCTAAAACACATAACGTATACACATGACTAAATTATTTTTTTGAGAAAAATGATATTTAAAATGATTTGGGTGGATTATAACAAAAATCTAAATCATTATTAGAATAAATAAAATTTAAAAAACGTTCCGGTTCAATAATCATGACCTCCTGTGCATTGACTAGGGCATGATTTGCAGATCCTTTGAGAAAATAAAACTGTGACAATGAATGCAAAAATTATAGGTGTTTTACGTGTGGTTGCTAATAAAAGAGTTATTAGCACTGAGAACTGAGATATATAAAAATTTTACCCTGTCTCCAGTTGCGTCACTGATAATTTTTTGTCTTTTAACGCAGCGCTAGTATTGAATTTCAATGAAAATGGTGAGGAAAGACTTCTTTTTAACGCTGAGAGTCGTTGCCGTGTACGAGGAGATACGTTTGATTCGTAAAGCGTGGAATGCCAAATCAACGGTCATGTACACAGTAAACAACACACCATACGTATGGTTAGTTGTGTACGTTGTTGGTATGGCTTCCCACGTTACAGGAATCTAGTGTATCTCAGTGACCACGACAGCTTTAGCAAAAAATAATTAGCGTTATTGTACCTATATTCATTGACGTTTCTGCCTTATCCTCATGCCGTGTGTCTGACCCACAGTTTTGATGTTGTTTGATATACATCCTGTCTGCTTACGATATTAGTATGATAAGTGTATTACATGAAAATGTCTTATTATGCGACACAATTTCCACTATACGCATTAAAAAGAAACATTTTTGTGACCAGTAAAAAAAAATTGTCAATACACATCCTATCATATACCTATTTAATGGTGACAACAAAATCATTTTGTAGTCTCAACAAAGACAACATATTTTTTATATCACTGATGTCACTTAGTGGACACTCCAAAATTAGTTTTTGTCATCCGCAAAAATATTTTGTGGTGGTGGCAAACTATTTTTTTTTGTGTGTGGTTTATTCTAAAACTGTTTCTACGACAATATTCTCGCAACGCTTGATTACACAAGAACCGAAATGAAATCTGGCCATTTTTCTGCACTCCTGGTCACCAAGTACTACAGCTTTTAAGCTCATGATTGATAATAATTTTGACGAAATGAACAGTGATAGTTCTCTAGCTGTAAGCAATAGAACATTCACACGGACAGATAATTTGTAACAAATATTATAATTTTTCCTACTTTGCCATATGAAAACAATTATATAAAGCGATTTTGTGGATACTTTTAAAACAAACACTAACCTTTTCTTACAGTTATTCAGTATTTAGGTTTCTAGATAACGCCAAATAATAAAAAGAAAATGTTGAAGGCAGTTCAAAAGAAAATGACTTTTCAAATAATACGGTAATGGTACAATGACTTTGCTTATTGTATGCTGAAAATGTTAGTAGGAAGGGAGGATTTGACGTCACGTGACGCACGCAGACTGAAGGCGACGTTAACCGCCAGGGTAGTAGTGGACTTCGAACCACTTGGACAGTGGCTCGGCGATTGTGGACGTGAGGCGGCATGTCAAAAGTTTTGGCAGAGACTTGCGACCCTCGCCCCGTGAGCGTAACACGTCAGCGATTAAATTCACCTAATAACTCAATATTTTGATGTGTGACATCGTAGCTCTCGGTACACGGCGTTTCGTGGGAGTAATTTCACGAATGCGGCGGATGTCAAGGAACGGAAATGTGTAACAACCACGGTGCTACCATCTGTTGCGGATGGTGCGAACCGAAGTTCACAAAGAAAACAGGGAAACTTTATAATTTTAACTGTTTAATCAGTTTTAATCATATAGGCTGTATTTTAATATAATTCTTTGTCTAAAATCAGGTCCAAAACTGGGGTTTAGTATTTTTTTCAAGTTTTTTTTCGCTTTCATCGAAGCCGTTTCATAATGCAGTTTAAAATTTCGGTCTGATAATTAATTATTCAATAGCCAATGTAGTTTCTCCAGCAGCGAATTCTGGTGGCGGGTGTGGAAACTACGCGTGATCCGCGTCCATAAATGTAGTTTAAAACACAATTTTCGTTTATTTATCACTCTTGGCATTATTTTTAAAGAATTCTACGTTAAATTTGGTGTCCGATTTTCGTATTATAAGTGCATTTGCAACATGAGAACACATGGTTTTTCTCGTTACCGAGGTTAAATGTTACACATCAATGGTGAGTAATGAGAGAGTTGCTTACTATTTTCTTTATATTAACCACTAATTTACCTGCATTTTTAGACAATTCTTTAAGTTAATGAACTACGTGTATCATGTGACCAGAATTACTTAATTGTTCACAACGAGGTGCCACAAATCAGAGTAAAGACTTCGTGTTCTGATACCGAATCAATTTTTGGGTCTCGTCCATATTCCCCAGAGGGCAGTGAGAAGACAGTGGACATCCATTCCCTACTTTGTGCACGGGTGACTTTGTACCAACTCCATAGGCTTCTTGAACTGGTGCAGAGCGATCTAATCCAAATTTCAGGGTTGATCGCAATTCCTGAAATCACCACCACAGTAGGTGAACAATTTTCCATGTGGTTCACAATATATAGTGTCCTTGGTTGTACGGCTCTTCAGTTATATTCCATTGCACAAGTTGATTTTAGTACTTTAAGCAAAGAAGGATTGCATTTGTTTAAAGGGTGTATTTGTGATTCGAAAGTACTTTACTGGCAAAAATATCTACTGTATTAAACAAACTGATTTTATGTGGGCATCGTAAATGTGGAGTGTATCGAACTACTTGGTAGCTGATTACGAGGAAAAATTATAGGACATGCCATAGGTAGAAGCCAAATTTCTGATTTGTCTTACCCCGTAGACGAAGCTCAAATTCTGAGTCTTGCCGTAGATTAAGCTCGAATTCTTAGTTTTGCAGTAGATTATGCTCGAATCATGGGGTATGCAAAAGAAGAAGCTCGAATTCATAGTTTCGCAGTAGCAAGATGCTATATTTCTGGGGTTTGCAGAAGCTAGATGCCAGTATTCTAGGGTTTAAAGTAGCCAGATGCTCTAGTATTCTGGGGTTTGCAGTAGCTGGATACTAAGATTATGGGGATTGCAGTAGCTATATGCTAGGATTCTGAGGTTTTTAGTAGCTGGATGCTAGGATTATGGGGTTTTCAGTAGCTAGATGCTAGGATCCCGGGGTCTGCAGAAGACGGAGCTCAAACTCGGAGAGGAGCCAAGGTGATTGAGTGCTCAAATCACTCGCCTCTCGTTAGGGCGATCCAGAACTGAACCCGGATATTTAGCAAATGGTTAGTCGTTGGATGTGAGCCAGTGGGTTTTCTCTGGGTATTCCCGTTTCCCCCACATGCGATTACCGTCAATGCTCCATTATCACCTCATCAACAGTCATCGTCTCTAACGACCTCGATGTGGACGGGACCTCAAGTCTTGGTCCATTCCGCGGGAAAACTGTCCCGGAGAAGTGTTCTCGCGAGGAGACGGCGCGGGCCCGGGGCACTTGGCCCGCTGTTGCACCGCGCAGACCGCGCTGCCCTGCTTCTCGCGTTTAAAACAATCGGCGATCGGCCGGCGCGGGACGACGCCCTCCTTCGACGGCTCCCCCACCCCTGCGCCGGCGGCGGGGGGAGGGCGCACGCTTCCTTCCCCCGTGCGGCGGGCGCGGGAAGGGAAAAAAAAACCCGAGACGGTAACCCGACACGCGACACATAAATAGCGGGGAGGTGTCGGCGGGAGGGTCTGTGGCCGCGTTCCCCCCGGAGAAACCCTCGTCCTTCCAGCCAGCAGCGCCATGGCCGCCCTCGCGAGGATACCTCTGCTGTGCGCCGTCGCCGGACTCTGCTCAGGTAACCGTACCCGCCGAACCCCCGAGTGCGGACCGACTGTCCCGGCGCTGCCCCGCCGCCTGCCATCTCTGCGGTGTTGGGTGTCCCCGCCGGTGGTCGCTGGCGCCAGGGAACTATCCGTCATTGCGTTTAAACTCGCCTTCTCTCGGCACACCAACTTCCCAGGTCTCACTAGAGACACTCTGGAACCTGCGACGTCGCCGAAGCAGGCCTCGTGCGCCGGCTCCGAGTTGACTCGGTTGACACGGTCACAGGCGCGCGGCCAGGGGGGGACCCTCCCTTCCAGAATTCAAAACATTTATTTATTTATTTATTTATTTATTTATTCATTTTTGTTCTGCAGATCCCTTAATCAATTAATACAAATATATGCATATATACAAACAAACTGTACAATCACAAAAACTAAATATTACAGAGTACTTTTAAATTTCAAAAGTAGGAAAGAGAGATTAAAAAAATATAAAAACATGGGTACATAAGAAATTGTATAAACTGAAGTCTAAAGCTCAGAGCGAAGAGTTAGTTTATAAAACTCAATATTTTTCTCCTCGTTTTGTGATGGATTTAAATAAAATTTAACAGAGTTTAGTTTTCTAATCTGTTATTAGGTCAAAGAATTCTATCAAAGAGTAGGAAGGATGTTCTAACAGTACTTGTTTGATTGTTCTTTTGAATATAGGTAAACAAGTGAAAACGACAGAATAATAACATTATAGCAAATTCGCTACACACGTTTACAGAGAGATTATTTTGGAAGTTTATTGAAATCTTACAGAGGATTTTCAATTATGCCAGCCATACTCCATACACTGAGGCGGCAGGAATTTCATTTTTAAGTAGTCGGTATTTAATGCTGGTTTGCACACATTAGCATGTCTTTCATACAAACTTGACAGGAGTGTTTCATGTATTTAAACACATTAATACGTATGTGTGCGTGTGAAGGTGTGTGTATTTATGACTTGTTTTAACGTAATAATCAAACAACTGACTTAAAAACAAAGTATTACAAACAATTAAGTCAAAAACATAAAATAAAATGTTTAGTTTTATTTAAAGCAAAATCATTACTTATAAAATCTACGTGTAAACATTGGAGTTCTAGAAGTCTATTATATCCTGAAATTTTTGTGTTACTATTTTATTTTTAAATTAAATTATAAGGACATCATAAAAAAATAATATAATAGTTGTACCTACTGGACTCCCTCCTCCACAAAATCCTGGCTACGGCTCTGCGTGTAAGGAGTTTCTTGGAAACATTTGGAGGGCTAGCGACCAGCCACTTTACAAGAGACTTTCCATCACTCTTCCGCCTTCAGTATTTTTTTGTCAGATCACCCTCTTTAGTCTAAGATCCGGTATAAGAAATGTATACCCTCATCTGTTATTTATTGTTGATAAGAAATAAATTATAGATAATATACTCATTGACATATTGCGAATAGGTTGCCTAGTTAAATTGCGTGAGGATAATATTAAATAATTAAATTTTAAATTAAAATTACTAAATCTACTTCTCTCATTAGTTATTTGAAAAAATCGTACACTAGTTAAGAGAACATACCCAACAAAATTGAAAAAGTAAATGTCTGTAAATCTTATAATTTTAATCCTAAAATATTTGTCTTAAACAATTTTTGATTAGACAAACCATTGTTGCAAGGGATTGAAAAAATGAGGTGTAGAATTTAAAAAAAATTATTACTCAGTAGTTAACCTATCAAATCGGTTCAGCTTACGTAACAGTTTATTCTTTGAAGGCACCAATCGTACATTCCTATTTGCCTATTTGCTATATGTATATGTGTGAATTGCATTAGATGGACATTTATGTAAATTAAATCAGCGATTTTAGGAGCCAAAGATGGTTATGAATTGCGAAACAGCTAGATTAACCCAACATTCTTTAACACCATCAACGATCACAACCTTTAGACTCTAATAAAATCTTATGAAAATCTTTAATTCTATTTTTGTAATGAATATCAAGACACGTAAATACCAATTTGACGATATTTCATTAAAACGCATAAATGTATTTAAGAGGCCCAGATTCTGATATAATTCGGGACAAAAACTAAATTTCTTTGGTTTTGTATGCCGTGTCGTTGGTAGTTTCAGATATCGTTAGAGACCAATTTCAGAGAAAGAGAGAAAATAAAAAACTAAGGAATCATGTTTAAGTTAAGTTTAACTTTTGTTAACATAACGTTTGTTAAACTGTTTTTTAACTACACCATGTTTGTGTTTCACTAACTTTATTATTTATTAAAGTTCGTTGTAAATTCAATTACTACATCTGGTTCTATTATTTTGTTCGTTTTGTTTGGGTGGTATGAAGTTAGGTCTGTGAACAAAGGGAAAGCCTAAGATGTCCATCAAGTTCTTTCCATGCCCGAACACGCCCGAATATTCACCTTCGGCCAACCTCCGTGTTTGTTTTATTTTTGCGCAGGAAAAATGAATTCAAATATTAAAAGTGGTCGGTTAGGTTAGCTACATTAAAACACTTTAAAAACACTATGGACGGTTAGTTAGGTTAGTATAGCTACATTAAAATATAAACAGAGAAATATATATATATATATATATATATATATAAAATATAAACAGAGAAATATATATATATATATATATATATATATATATATATATTTCTCTGTTTATATTTTAATGTAGCTATACTAACCTAACTAACCGTCCATAGTGTTTTTAAAGTGTTTTAATGTAGCTAACCTAACCGACCACTTTTAATATTTGAATTCATTTTTCCATTTATATATATATATATATATATATAAACCCCAGGTTGGCCGAAGGTGAATATTCGCGCGTGTTCGGGCAGGGACAGAACTTGATGTACATCTTAGGCTTCCCGTGAACAAAAGTCGGGAAGCCTACAACTCACGTAGTTTCGGTGCCCTGCAAGAATTTCCGGAGATTTCCGAAGTTTTGCGTTTTGGTATTAACGCCACTTCAGCCGCTAAATCAATGAAAACAAGCATGTTGTGACTGACCTAACCTAACCTAATCCTTCGATTTTTTTTTTAAAAATTTCAATTTTTGAGAGAAATCCGAAGTTGCACGAACGTGGTAGGGAACCGAAACTACGTGAGTTGTAGGCTTCCCGTGAACCGAGTCAGTCGGAAGGGAGCGCGAGGGAGTGATACGTGTGGTTCTGTGGCGCAGTGGCGTGCCACGCGCCGGGCCACCGCCGCCACGAGGGGGAGCAGGAGGACGTCTGGGGCGACGCTGAGGCCCCCGGGAGCTCCCTCTGCGCCCGGCGGTCCAGGGTCGTGCACGTGGGCCACGGTGAGTCCGCCCCCTGCTGCGGAGACTTCGACGCAACGCAGAAAAGAAACCTCTTCTGTGCTTTTTTACAAAACATGTCTCTGGAAACCAATTTGCCAAGGAGTGGTTTGCAACACGACCAGAAACATGACTTGATGTAAGTTTTTGGACATACGCCATTGCTAAGAACTTTTTATTTTTTTATTTTTTATTTTGTAGTTTTTCTTCAACAGAAAAAGTTCTTAGCAATGGCGTATGTCCAAAAACTTACATCAAGTCATGCACTCCCATTGCACAAATCTTTCAAAGATAATACCAGAAACACATTGTAACTTTGTACGACACATGCCTATGAAATACATTTCTCGATATAACACTGAATATTTCTTACGGAAATTGCCGCAGAATTTTATACTTCAATTGGTGTTTCAATCACAATTTTTTTTAGAACCATGAACTAAATAATCTAATAATCTATAATTTAACTTTATATTGTTTTTGTTGCGCTTATTAATGTGCGCAGTTAATGCAGTATTCAGGGAACGGTTTACGAATAACTTTAACTAATGTAGGTATACTGGTACGAGACAAAATATGAATTTCCGGGTAAGAATCCGAACCCAGTATTTCTGCGAACACTATTATGTAGTGATGCAGTTGTTTTTCATGTAAATTTACAGATTCACAAATATCAGTAATTTTACTTTAATATTCCTGTTCATATTTCTAAATAAAAAAATATTATTGCAAAACTCCGTTCCCCCGGAGAAACCCCCGGAATGGCCACCGCATGGGGAGCCCAAGAAAAGAAACGGGCTCCCCATTTGGAAGCCATCTGGAAGGTTTTTTTCTGTTCCACCCACCGTTTCTTTTGGTAGCCTGACTTGTTGCAAGGGATTGTATTCATACCAGAGAAAATGCCACCATTTCGTCTGGGCAATCCGCCTTGGAGGAGCCGGGGCGCGAACCCGGGTCCTACAAGTCACAAGGCAGGCGCTCTACCCCAGAACCAGAGTGGTAGAGCGACAACATGCAGTCTTGTTAACACTGACATCATGTCATTCGCTCGCGTTCACTGCAGTTTGGTTTGTTATTAACACGTGCTTATAAACTGGCAGTAGATTTGTGAAGTAATCATGTAATATGTTTAAAAAAATGTTAGCGAGTCTATCAGTACGAGCAAATTCGTGTGTTTTGTTGCATATACACTTATAATACGAAATTCGGACAAAGAATTTAACTAGGAATTATTAAAAATAATGACGATCGTGATTAAAAAAAAAAAAATTGGTTGTCTGTAAAGTCGGTTTACGGACGATAGTTTGTGACAAAGTCATAACAAAACATGGATGAAATTATTACACACTTTTATGAATAAAATTGAATCATCACTATTTTGTATGGATACAAAGAAGGAGTGAAATGAAATCTACAATTTAATTGATAAATTTACTTTTATTTGCACTCATTAATTCAAACATGTCTATTACTTTAACGAAGAGATTATTATAACTATAACTTTTATACATGTTTGCTATTTAACTTCTTCCAATCTGTGTTATTCTGTTAAGGATAGGACGATGATAGGAAAAGTAGGAAACGAATGGGAGTGTTTCAAGTTTAATTTGCCTCGAAAAAGTCAAATCGATGGTTGTTCCAATCGAGTGGAAGAGAGATAGATGCGGTGCAAGCGTACAATGAGCGTAACGGGACACACCGTAACGGGACACTTTTTCGTGCGTGCAGCCGGCGTTTCTTCGATTTATTAGACGTCACGTTAAAAAAAAAATCATGTGCACTGACGCTGTCTTTTATTCTGCACATCGACGGCTCACGTGGTTGCTGAATGACGGGGTCAAACAGGGATTGTTTCTCCTCCCGCGAGTGTGGAACATGGCGGACGTATCGAGAACCTGTGGGTTATTTTCTTGGGGTACTCCCGTTTCCTTCCGCAGTGCGTTCCTTCGTGACGCCATCTCACCGTTCCGCCCTTCATCCGTCTGCGTTTACCTCGAGGTTGACGAGTCTTTAAAGCCAATTAATTCATTTCGTCCATTCAGTGAAGGACTGCGTAAATAATAGCCTATCTATGATTATATAATGAAGTACCCCATTAATTTATTTATTATTTTCCTCCTTAAATGAGTATTTACACTTGGTTTGAAACGCCACTTTATATTTACTCATTCATTTTACTAATTCGAAATTACTATGACAAAGACTATTGAAAGCGAGACCACGTTACCTAGCAGGATCGCTGAAAGTTAATTTTTTGTGAGGGAACAACATGGAGCTACTACAAATATAATTTAATACTTTAAGGATATATATATATATATATATATATATATATATATATATAATATATATGCCTGGCGTCTTACAAGTAGCAGGTAACGTGTATCGCTATTATGAGGCTGATCTTGAATTAAACACAATTTACAGTTATTTTACAGTGAAGAATCCGTATAAGTTGCTCTAAACAATTAAATATATACGCTTTTAGTTATTCAGAGTTGTGGTGCATTATTTGGCTGCTGTACAAAAAAAAATTAAATCAAAATTTAATTTAATTTTTAGTTCAGTCGACGATAAAAACGGTTTTTTTAGTATTTTTAAACTATAAGTTTATTTATTTTTACGAAAATATTAAGCTTTCATTGTATAATTGTTTGCTATAGTACATATAAAAAAAGAGACATTGTCTGGAATACAGTGGATATTTTAAAAGTTTTAATAAACTCTACGATATAAATTGTAATTGACAACTTATTTGAATTGTAAGTTTAAAAATTAATTCTAATGTATTTTTCTTTGCTTCTTATCAGCATTCGTATACCAGCAAACAAATTTATATCCTGTATCGCTTAGGGAAATCATTTCCGATATAGCCGTATGTTAAAGTTGAGAGCTGTGGTGTGTAATGTTATTGTACAGTAAATGCAAGTAATTTATGATCACTGAGTTACAAACGTCTTAATTTTATCGACAATGTATCATATTTTCACACTCCTTAACCAAAAAGTGTTCCTTATTTATGCACGTTATATTTTTGCAGTTTTTTCCTGCTAAATACTCCAATTACTGGACATTAAAAGAAATACTAATTTTCTCATAAAATAATTTTTGTCTCTTTTTTATGTCTCAAAAGATAATTATCGTCTTTTTTATGTTTTGCATGACAGCCTGTTAAATTCTCAATTTTTTTTTTTACCATTTTGTTGTATAAATAATAAAATCCTAAGTACATTTACGATGATAGTACAACTGCAATCATTTTGAAGATCTTTTAAAATTGGATAAAGACTACACGTATGTTTAGAATGTAATAATGATCACATTTCATTACACTGCGCACCACATAAACAGTAGCGACTTTTCAAAGATAAATTTCAAATCTTTCTTTTTTGTAAGTTATTTAGTTATTTTTAAATGTATTACATTAAACTATAAAAATCAAGAATTGGACAGATAACCATGCAAAAATTTGCTCTACCCATGAAAGATAATACTTAATACAGCTTAAAATACACGTGAAATAACCAGGATCCCACTTACGTATAAAGTACCTATCTAACTGAATGGTATGCAGCGCCATTAAATCGAATCCTCCCTAGGATGATGCCCTTGAAGCATGAACATGACAACGAAACGGAACACTTATCATTGCAAATGATGTAACCATAGAGTAATTAGAGTATAGAGTTTAGTGTGGACTCTTGCCACTATTGAATCTCGTTTTTTTAATAATTGTGCTACATAATTACAAACTTAAAAAAAATGAATGCCGGTCCGTCAGTCTTATAATTTACCAAACATAAAGTCACTAGTCTAAATTATGTGTATTATTCATTAACCATATGTTTGAATACTTTCCTTCTATGTATCTATAAAACAAATGGTCAAAATGTGTGTTTAATATGAATGAGGAAACTAGGGATTTTTTGTAAGCATGAGGAATAGTAGCCCTGCATTTTTTTTTTCATTTTTTTTTTTTTTTTAGGGCTTTGTAACATTTTATTTAGCTGATAGAACGATGGGAGATTGAAGAAAAACAAATTAATTTTGTAAAATCTTCTTTCCTTGTAACGTAGCACACACAGTAAAGTATATATCAAATTCACGCGTATCACTGAATGAGAATCATTGCAGGTAGCTTTCGCCACGCCATGTTGTCTTCTTCGTTTTCCCAACATGTTTCATTATGTGCAACATGTGATAAAAATTATACTCCTCATATTTTTACAATTAAAAAAAAAATGTTTGAGGGTTTTAAAAAGTTGCAACTAAATAGAATAAAATATTTGATGTATTAAATATAATAAAAAATACTATTGCGAGAAAACTTTTATTTATCTTTTAAAATTTCGAGTTACCTCTGACGCATCACAAAAACTGGCTCACAGTGGAGTGTCTGGGACGTGACGATTGCCACCGCACTGCGCCTCCCGCAAGAGTAGAATCGTGGCTGGCCGCCGCGTGCGTAAGGTTGAAGGATGGAAGACGAGTGGGGGGGGGGGGGGGGGGGGGGCAGTGTTGGGTTCGAGCCAACGGTTTGTCGTAGCGTGAAGACTGCCACCGAGGCGAGGAGAACGCCCTAGCCGCCGCCAGACACCTGTGTCAACAGCGACTGCCCTTCGCCAGGGTCAGCCCGTACATGTCATTGCCGCGAGGAGTGCTCTGTCCCCCCCCCCCCTTTTCGCCATAAACCACACGTCTAGCCTCTTTTTTTTCCCCTATAGACATGTCTGGCGACCAACCGAACTGTTTCGTCACTTCATTACGCCCCTTGGCGGCACATCAAAGCATTTCACGCGCGGCTGGAAATGGCTAAATTTTGGAACAGTTCATCCAGTAAATTTAGTTCTCCTTTGTATGTTACGGTAGCAAGACTGCTTGGAAGCAAGTAGATGTAATGATTAAACACAGGTGGTTTTATTTCTGTACGTTTCATCTTTCATTTTTTTTCCCCCGCTGAGATATACGTTTTCGGGTTCTACTTGAGGAATGGTTGGGCTTTTTTAAAGATGCATAGCTGCATCACAACTCGTTAATAATTCTCAGGGGCAAAGAGCCATTTCGTCTGCATGCAAGGAGCTTCGAGTTAAATGACGTCCCACGTTATTTATTAGTTTCGCAACCCCAGGAAATGTAACGGTGGTGGTAACCGTTACACGCCAAGAACTCTCGACGTGGTCCGCCTATGCTTTGACATTATGAACAACACACACTCCATGTCACCAATCCTGCCAACGGAATGACATTATACCATCCAAAAAAAAATCCACTGTACGACCTGGGATTATACCCATTGGCGGATTCCCAAGCTCGTGCAGTAAGAAAAGTCGGGGGGGGGGGGGGGGGAAGGGATAGGTCTTCAGTACACAAGCCTCTCTTGGATCACGAGCTCTATAAGCCCGGGGACACTAAGGACGACATTGGTTCACGCATCACCTGCCTCTTCGCCTCTACGCTCTGGTCACCGAACTGACACGTAGTGTTCCCCATCGCTAACGTGCCTTTGTGGCACTGTATTTTTCATGACGGAATGTTGAATATAGTCCCACCTCCACGTCCCTACACTACCCTGCAATACCGCGTACCGAAATTTTAATCTCTAAAGACCTCCGTGAAAACTCTCGTTTAAGAGTTTGTTTGAAAAAAAAAAATTATATGTTTGAAACTAAACTTGTAAAAGGCACGCGAGGTGGCACGCGAGGGACTTAGGAAAATTCGTGGTTTCAGTGACTAGGATAGACTCCACGATACTCTACGTACTCCCGCACGACTCATGTCATAGGCTCCGAGTCCGTACCCAGATTACTGCGAGCCCGTTCTTTATCTCCCAGTCTCAGCGCGTCGCTAAACCCCGTGCTTACCCTAACCTTACCCAACCTAATGTTTATTTCTGATCGATCCCCAGCTCACACGACGGTCGATTTACGCTATACCTCCTGTTGTATCCACGGGCATAAAAATGTGCGTAAAGGTTTGTTTAGCAGGAGAGAAGAATGAACTCGTTACTCCACACACACGATACCTATAATGCTAACAGAAAACCGGCTAACTGAGTTTCCGACCAAAACAAGCGTATCGGGGTAGGATAAACACGTTGCTGTCAATTTAAACAATTACTGCAAATATATTAAATATTCAGCTATTTATTTTAAAAATTATGTAACCAGGAGAATGATTTTTTTTATATTTTCTTTTATACTTCACTTGAAAAAATACAACAAAGTTGGTTTAGTATATAGAACAAATACAGATAAATTTTTTAATTAACGAGATTGCCTTACCTAGTACCTATTATAAAATTAAAAAGGATACAAGGGAATTTGAGTTTGCTTTAGTGCAGTTTATTTATGATGTATTTATAATATTACACTAATCCGACTGCTCGTCTACCTAATTCACATAATTAAATGTGCTAATTTCACGTTAAATGTTCAAAATGCTACCGATTCAAATATTTTACATATGTTAATTGATTACTAACTTATTATACTAATTTCGGAAGTTTTAACGAACAATGCCTTTTACCTAGTGAAACAAAGAAACACGCATAGTTTAAGTTATTAGTAGTTCATTTAAATAATTTAAATTTGAATAGAAGAAAACCATCTTTCATTTTCATTTACGATAACGGGTGTGGATTTCCTATGAAAAGTTAGTTTATTCTTCATAAATAATTTACGGACAACATTATTTACACCCCAAGATCCACTACCACCCCCCCCCCCTTTTTTTTCCCTTTTAGGCCTGTTTTAACAAAGACCACGGAACGGAATCGGATCACGTACACGGAGACGGATCTCACGGAACAGAGTTTATACGATAGCACGCTGACGGAGACGAATATGCCGAGTTCTTAAGTTTACGTAAGCTCCGTCAGACCAATACATAGAAGCCGAGTACTTGGCTGCTATCTCGGGTTCTACGATTAATTTTTCATTTAGTTTTACTATGCATATTAATTCTACTGTCCCGTGATCTCGAAGTATTATATATATATATATATATAATATTTAATTATTTAATATTTCGTAACCTTTGAAATGCAATCTCAATCGGCTGCCCGTTTGTCACGTTTCGTACCGTACGTTGTGGAAGCAGCAGACGCTGGTAGTGAAATGTTCCGTTCCCGTGCCGTTTGTACACACACACACACTCGCACAGGCGCTGTTAAGAAGCATGTTTCCCCCCCCCCTCCCGTAATAAAGCGGGGGGGTCCGGGGGTCCTCCCCGGGAAAATTTGGATTTCAAGGTGTAAAATTGTGCTATTTTAGCAGTTTTTCGGTACTTAAATTTAAATATTGTAATGGTAAAATTTTTTTATTAATTTTAATATGAAATTTGTTTGAGTGATGAATAAGAAATTAATTAAAGATTTGCGCCCCTGCTCGTACAATCCGGGCCGCCGTCTGCGTTGTCGCCAGGCGGGCTGGCGGGGCTGCCAGCAACGGTCGCGCCCTCCCCCGGTGGCCGGGCGCGCTGAATGTCACGGCCCGCACCTCACGTCGCCGTCTGCGTCTGGGGGTATTTATACACCGTCGTCGCGCACCTGCAGGCAGCACCACTCTTCATTCCCTCGCGGCGTCCGCCCTTCCACAACACACACGCACACTCTCCCCGCGCCGTCGCACCCAGGGGTATCTGCATTGCCCCCTGAAGATGCACATAAAGTTCTGCCATTCCCCGATTACACCCGAATCAATTCACCTTCGGCAAAACCTCGGGTTTATTTATATTTCTCTGTTTTATTTTAATGTAGCTATATGTACTAACCTAACCTACATCAAAGTGTTTTCATGTAGCTAACCTAACCGACCACTTTTAATATTTGAATTCGTTTTTCCTGCGCAAAAATAAAACAAATCCCCGAAGTTGGCCGAAGGTGAATTGTTCGGGTGTAATCGGGAATGGCAGAACTTTATGTGCATCTTAGGTGTCCCCCCTGGACCCACGTTCGGGGGACGACCTCCCCCAAACCCAGGGATCGTAAGACCCCCCCCCCCCCCCCCCCCCCCCCCCCCCCCCCGGTTACTTTATAATTGTAAGGTTTTTTTCTTACCTGCACTCTTTCTAGAATGTTATTTAACCTGAAAATACACGGTATAATTGTGGTCACTATTTTATAAGTCCAAACTAAGCTATATTTTTTAAAATATTCAATAAGTTTTCTCAATTTTGTTAAAAAAAAATTATAATAGTTAAACATTTAAAAATAAACAGGGCTGGTCCCGGGCCCCCTCCAGGCCCGGGACTTGGATCCAGGGGTCCACCCAGCCCCACCCTTGTGGGGGCCATGGGTATCTAACCCCCCAAAAACGTGTACAAATGTCCACAGTTACAAACAAGCGAATCCGCGGGAATACTGCTTCCTTGGGGAAATAGTGAACAAGGGATCTGAGGAACATGTGAAAAAATCTGATGAAGAGAGTTGGAATTCTTCCTGAGACTGATATTTTCGTATTATCTGGGGGGGGGGGGGGGGAATATTATTTTGTAAAATAAATTATATTGTACACTAAACTGTTTTATTTCAGTGTTCGACATGTACTTAATTGTCTGTTTGTATAAGTGATTTACTTATTACAATTTTTTTTCTTTCAAGTTTTCAAATAAATGGAAATGAAAACAAAATTTTTTTTCCCAATGTGTAGTAGAGAAGCAGTTTAGCTTAAGATCTAAAATATCTGCTTAACTTAGTTTCCCCCCCCCCCCCCCCTTAAACTATATGATAGGTGATGAGCTTAACGCCACTATAAGGTCCACGCACCTTTCTGACTTATACTAAAGCGAATGGAATACAAATTAGTACGAAATTAATTTTGTCCGCCTTTTTGGGTCAAATACCCCATTGTGCGTCGTCCGCGTTTCGGGCTGTCACGTTACTGGTCCTGTCGCACGGTACAGTTGGTACTCTTGGTTGCCTGTGATGCGTGACCTCATGCAGTGGAGCATAACCGTTACCAACTCTTTCATAACATTTATCACAACTTTAAACAAACAAGTCGTTAACTTCATCAACAGTCCCTGTTTAATTTTGTAAATAAAAAACCTTCTGCTGGAAATGTATTTTTATAATAAATATATAGTAAATATTTGCTCATAAAAATAACACACAGGGTTTTCTCATCATTTGTCAACGCCCTAAATTCTTCGAAAAACCTAGATCAAATTTAACAGAGAACGTGTCTTTCGAAACCAATAAAAAATATTTTCCCGTGTTAAAATTATATTTATTTTCAAATGACTCTTTCGTACGAAACTAAATCAAATATTTTACGCTATCCTGAACAAATATTTTTTTGTGAAATGTGATAAACTCTAACCGCTTCCATGTGTTTTCGTTATTTTTCAAAGGTGTACGCGTGTTTTTTTTTTCCCGTTTATGTTGACCTCTTTGCTTGTACGTTTGATTGATATTTTCCATTTATGTTAATGTTGAGTTTTGAGTGACACTTGATGCTGTGGAAAGGCGTTTTTCCGTAACTATCCATTAAGGTTGTGTTTGATGAGTGTTTGCCCTTGTGCTCGCCTCTCATGCTCTATAACTCGCATTCCAGGAATGTTTGGGTACGGGATCGAGCTGGATGTCGGCCGATGCGAGAAGAGTTACCACATTAATCAACAATTCGAGCCAAGTAGTGAGGATTTGGACGACAGTAGCTCCGAACAGGTAAGATTAATCTGCTTCATTTGAAACTTCGCCTGCTATTTTGGAGACTATAGTTCCCGATTATTCCTTTAGCATTTCATCCATAAATATTTGTGTATCTTTATACTTATGTTGTTTGTCTACGCAGTTATTTTTTTCACGTGTTTGTCTTGTGACTTGTGT
The DNA here is from genome assembly GCF_032445375.1 of Bacillus rossius redtenbacheri. NCBI lineage: Eukaryota > Metazoa > Arthropoda > Insecta > Phasmatodea > Bacillidae > Bacillus > Bacillus rossius. Next base: position 30,132,861 of record NC_086334.1, read on the forward strand.
TTATTTTTTAAATTGTACCTTGCTCTTAATTCTTAAGTTTCTAATATTTAAACATTGTTAAATTCTCCCTTCATGAAACAAAAATAGTAGGTGTAACGGAGTGAAAGTCGCTTCCCCTTTTCCCCCTTTTGGTCACTCCCCTGCCCCCCCCCCCCCCCTCTTTTTCGTCGTAATTTTTTGTCGAAAGATGTATGACGTAAGATGTTGCATCTCGCCCTTGCTTTGATGGGAATAACGGATTTTCCACAGACTAGTGTTGCGCTATTTTTGCTACCGTAATTTATCCTGAAATTAATATCGGGCCATGCCAGTCAGATGATGACTGTATCAGTGTCCGAAGTTTAACGCATGGTTTGCATTCCTCGCACTTGGCCGAATTTATTATCAATTGAATCACTTTGGTTCGTTACACAAGGAAGAAGTTTTCACATTAAAGGCGCTTAACATTTATCAAACATGCTAAAAAACGTTTTCTAGTTTTTAGCTTTGGCACCAAATAACTAAACGGAAATCCGGGTAAAGCTAATAAATTTGCCAATAATTACTTATAGATTAATTAAGATTCCAGTCACAGCTTCTGAAGTGGAGAAAAAATAAACACTTAGGTATGATACTAAGCAATTGCAAACAAAAAAAAAAGTTGGAATATTTTATGTACTTAAAAAAAATCTTAAAATAACGCTCAAAAACATACTTATATATGTGAAGCCGGACCTTATCACACGCCACTCAACTATGATACAATTGTCTGCGAGCTGAACGATTTCTCGCAAGCTATTGCACATAGAACTTTTCTGGACCGACAGTAAAATAGAGAGAAAAAGAGATAGTTAATATTTATAAAGACGAATATTAAAACAAATTTGGAACTGCAAAAAATGATGTGTTTTCTATTGGTTAGGAAAGAATTAAAAATGATAAATACGCACTTTTTTAAATTCTGTCGCAATAGGTAATTAGTGTTGTTATTGCTTTTAAACGTTGTTTTTGGTGTGTAACATCTTAGCTCTCGGTATACGGCATTCGGTGACAGTAATTTCGGGAATGCCGTGGAAGTCAAGAAACAGAAATGTGTAGCAACCTCGGTGCTGCCATCTGTGGCGGATGTCGCGAACCAAAGTGAACAAAATCAAAGGGAAACTTTATAATATTAACTGTTAAGTGAATTTTATCAAGATAGTAAGAATTTAAATAAAATTCCTCGTCGAAAATAAGGTCCAAAGTAGGGGTTTAATATTTTTTTTCAGGCCTTTACCCACCCAATTAAGGCTCGGCTTCACCAGCTGTATAAATAGATACATAATTATTTTTTCTAGTTCCTGATATGTATGAATACGTACAATATTTCGAAATAAGGCTTATAGATGTAGAGGTGTACGTGTTTTCCCAACTGTATAAAAACGCAAAAATGAACGCTTAGGTAGTTACCGTGATCTGTCTTGACTTTCCGAGGAATGAATAGCGTGTAACGTGTAGAATACGTATCAAACAGCTGTAGGGATTTTCGTTAAAGCGGAAATGGCGACGCGAAGATGCAAAGCCGCAACTGCTCGGCGTGTACTGACCACGGAACGACGGCGGCGGCAGTAGTGTACGGAGCATTTCATTTGGGGGCGGCGGGTGGGAGGTAGTGTATCCCACCAACACCCCCTGGCACGTAAGGGGCTTGTGTGCCTTGTACTCCATCGAGATAAGCCCGGGAGCTCCTTCGGCCCCGTGCCTCGTGAATGGACACGGTGTCGTCGACCCCTGCCTGTCACCTCTCCCCGCCGCCGCATCCGTCAAGATGGCTATCGCGCGGCGCGGCGCGCAGGTGTGCGCAACCACACCTGGACGGCTCTCCGGCAGCGATCCGTCGGCTGTTTGGAGCGCTCGGCGGCTCCCCCACCCGACTGGAGGAGAGTGAATCACGCTGGCAAGTGGGGCACCCCCCGCCCTTCCTTCCCCCACATCCATCATCCCGTCGTCCGTAGACCAATCCATTCCTTATCTGATTAGCTGGCACCCAGTCCGTTCCCTCGGACAGGGCGGTTTTTCACTCGTCCACGTCGTTATTCTTCCCGAAAATGCCGACACTATCGCATGCGTGCTGCTTGTTTTCGTCATTCCCTTGCTAAATATTGTTAACGTTGATAACCCCCCCCCCCCCCATCCCACCGGGTCACACTGCTCAAAATTTTCGCTTCCAACACATTCCGATATGTTGTGTCAAAGAAAAATTTGGAGGGTTTTAAACGTCACCGAAAACTTCACCAGGCATTTTATGACGGGTTATAAAAATAAGTTGGTTGTTGGATGCGATCGGCGAATCAAAATCGTGACTAACGAAAAGATCGGTTTCCATCTCAACGTTTCTTAAAAATGGCGAAGAGCACATGGACGATTTAAAAAAATAAAAAGAAGTTTTAAAAATTTATATAACTAAAATATTGTTAATATGAATGTCATATGAGAAAACATTTTATGCATGCAAATGGAATTATGATTCTATAACTTTAAAAAATCTCTGAAATTTTGTTTCATTATTCTGATTTAAATTTATTCATGTTCAAAAAATTTAATAATGCACAAACATAATAAATTCAAAAATTCCACCGAGCACTCTGCTGCATTATTTAATTTCAAAATTGAGATTAAAATTGAAAAGTTTGAGATAGTTCAGACCAAACATAAAGGTTGATAGTGTGATGATTGTAAAAATATTTGAGGTTATTAGTCCAAATTTATTTCCCGTTCAATACTACCCCGCCAACTATTATTGTCAAATATATTGGAGACAAATATTTGACAGTGAGAACAAACAACAACGTACTTGGTAATGTTAGGTCACGTTCCGTCAGAATTTTACCAAACCGCTGCAACTGACGAACATCCTCTTCTGATTTTAACATGGCCCTAGCTCTCCGCATACGTGAGCAATGCGTCGGTTATCCCCTCGTATTTCTACCTAGCTACCTGGACTCTTCGCGGGATGGTCTATGTTATTCAGTAAACTCATGCGCACAGTGAGTACCTGTAGAAAGTGTTGTGCTAGCTGATGTGCCATGTCAGAACGAAGAACGGCATGGTCGAAGTCGCTGCAAGATTTATTGGAATTATATATGTCTAATTTTATTTTTATTAGAGAAAATTAATTTTAAAGGAATATACTTTTCGAGATTCAGTTTTAAATTTTCAATATTTTCCTGATGTATGAAATTATATCATATTTAAATACATTTCTTTGTCCTAAAATACCGTTATCATTTTTTTGGCTACTTGGCTTCCACGTACAGGGCCACCCACAGACATTTTGTGGCCCGGGGTAGAGTTTGGGTTGGTTGTCCCTTCCTGTAAAAAAATAATTTTGTGCTCCATCGACCCAAATTTGCTATTTACACACGATTCAACTGCCACTGAAGAAGAGAAACCTTAAATACAAGTATCGACGAATAAACAAACAATTAACACATTAATTAATTCCCAGTTTTACAATCAGTGAAATTTACAACGGCTGATTTAAAAAGGGCTCAGTTAAGCTCTAGTATACTATAGCTGTAATTTATTTTGACACAATTATCTTATACTTGGATGAAAATTCTCTCGTGTACGATAAATATCACGAACATACCATATTCTATGATCGGTGTTCGAAAGTCAAATAACATTTGAGGATAGAGAATGCGACTTGTAACCTTAAGTCAGCCAAGTATTTCGCAGTTTTACTTTTGCCTTTGCTAAAAATGTTAAAGATTCACAACTTTTGTGAAGATATAATGTGTGATACTTTGATAAAACGTTTTTTTTTGTAGCCACGAGAATTTCTTTTTCGTTAATTTTGTAACAGTGGTATTTCAAATTTGATTTGAGATGGGGTTTAACAGTTCTTGTACTAGGATATGCTTGTTTTAAAACTAACCTCTTGAAAGACTTTATTAAAAAGCAAGCGGAGAACGTTATATTTAAGGCCTCGCCTACCCTAGCTACTAGAAGGTGTGCAGAGCATCACAAGAAACCACTTGATTGAAAAACTGCTCAATTTATTGAAGTGGTGCCTGTTTAAGGGAAAAATTTTTTTTTAGGAAATTCTGAGGTTGGAATTTAAGTTATTTTTCGAGGCATCTTCAAGGTTGAGAAATAAACTGTTTAAGACATTCTTTCAACAGTTTTACTTGAGCACATTGGCTCGAATTTTGTCAGTAAAAAAAAAGCAGATGTTATAGATGTAGGCCTATATGTAGAAAACATTTAGTTCATTCGCTCTAAACCATTTTTGACTTCACAACTCACACATAATGATGGAACATGTTCTTCTGCAATGTCCGCAGAAACTTTTGAGGGTTGTGAAAATAATTCTTCTTTCTCTATAATTACATAAATTACTAATCTGAACACTTCAAGTCGATTCCTGACAAACATCCTCGTCCACGATATCTCAATTTTCAGCTCAAACACAACCGGCGTTCACATAAGACATTAGTATACTAGTTTCACATTTCAACGTTTCGTTGAAAAAAAAAAAAAAATTACGAGCTCAGATTAGTTGAAACGCACTGTAAGTATTATTTATTTATTTTCGACGGTGAGCCGAGAATTTCGGCACGGGAGTTTTCCCACGGACTTGGCAAAGACCGAACGTGAGAGCTGATGATTCCGGTACGGTCGCCAAAGTTTGTAGGTTGACGGGGGGGGGGGGGGTTGAGGAGGGGGGAGGGGGTTAAGGTCCAGCTGGCGCTGCAGGCTCGTGGGAGGCTGACGCGGTGTCTCCGGACAAGGATGCGACATTCAACCTGGGGGGAGGGGGAGGAACTGGTACTGCGAAGGCGGCTCCCACGCTAGGGACTCCTCAAGGTCGCGATGTCACCTACTTCTTCAGGGCCGAGGGGGGGGGGGGAAGCGGGAGGGACTCACTGCCGCATAGCAACAGGCTGGAACACAGTCCGCCTCCGCCCGCCCGCCCACGTGACCCTGGAGGGTCGCCGAGTCACCCCGCAGCCCCGGCTACAGCGCATCTCGGCTCATCTCGGCATAGCGGCGTCGACTTCTGACAGTCACTCTCCTCAACCACTACACATTTCCACTCGAAACGTATCCTGTCTGGAGAACGCGACGCGACAGCAAAATATCGCATTCTTGTGAACATGAGATTCTGAACCGCACGACAAACTAAAAAAAAAATATATATATATACATACACACACACAAAATATAATTGCCACATTGCATATACGAGAGCCATAAATGTTCCCAAGTTGGTATTAATCGTTCTGTTTGAGAAAATTTTGTTTTATTAAAATTTAGTATTTCTTCGGAATAATCACAAGTACGTGAACGCTTTAAAAGATGTCTCAAATTAATTTAGCAAACAAATACTAAAAATAAAAAAAATAAAAAATAAATAATACACACTAGGAAACAAAATTCCGATTACTCGTTTAAGTAACGCGATGGAGTTATATATAATTTGTAACCAACGTATTTCGTAAATTGAAGATGAATATATTTAACTGTGTAGCTTCGTTGAGCTTTTCCAGTATTATTTTGTTATTACTATTAACCTTGGTTTTCCCCAGAAAACTTATTGGATAGCTCTATTGCGTTATATGTTTCCCCTCAAATTTTCACAGCAGATATCTACAGAATGTTATCTAAAGGCGGTAAAAAGTGATGTAGTTTTTATAACTATAATTACTTGCGTGGCCCTTTATAACTCTAAAATAATGTATAATAAATATTCTGGTAAGAAAATTTGTGACTGAACAAAAAATGCAAAACAGTTATCGGAATAAGTTTTTAGGAATATCAGTTTATTAATAATAATGCCAAATAAATTAAATAACCGACTGGGCTTAGAGAACAAGCCTTAAGGGGCCCGCCTCGTCAAGGGTGTATCTGTGTTAGTGAGGTGGGTTGATAAGTACGAAGTTAGATGGTGCTTTTAGTGCGGTATCGCCTCTAAGCGCTAAGCTCTGAATTGGCACGTAGTCTTGTCGTCGTGCACAGGGCAACTATAAAAATTTAACGGTGACCGTAACATTATACGGCGGAGAAATGAAATAAATGTGCAATGCACGTTTCTTAAGTGCATTCAAGAATCTGCACTGGTTGCTTTATGCCTAAAAATCACTCTGAATACATGTCTTTTAGCCATTTTAACTCTTATAAAATACCGTCTAAAAACTTAATCTGGAAACCAAACTACTTATAGACCCTCAGAGAATTCTTAAATGTTTTTCGTTAATAAACCCCATTCGGATATTTTGAGTAGTTTTAAAATCGCGTTGTTTTTCGTGAACCTAGCAACCTTAATTAATACAATTACAAAGTTGCATATTGCGTCATGCTGTCAAACTTGGTCTTATTTAAATTCAAACAATGTAGGGGAAAAAACCGGCTTTCTCCAAATGCACATAATTTATTTATGAAACTCTAGCTGACCTAGGATTCTTATTCTGTTCCATGACCTGTATTAGCCTATCTTAGCAGATCCATTTCACTGCTATAGGCGGTGACTTCGACTGCGATGGGTCATCCAAACACAGTCGCTTCTGCAATTATGTTCCTCCTCCGGGAACCTTTTGCTGTTTTTCTAGGTGCAATTCAAATTCTACTACTTTTATCGCTTTAAAAATCTACATGACCGAACCCGTGCACAAACTAGCGACTTGACATACAACTATCTTGCGCCTTACAGCTTTCTTTGTGCAAAAAAAAAAACAACACAAATCGGAGAAGAGGCTCAGACCTTAGGTCAGTTTGCTGAGTCATGTGACAGCTGAGCAAAATCTTCCCAGGTTAATAAAATGAAAAAAAAAAAAATTGCCTTCCTTAGTCTCGAGTCACGATTGGGCAAGCCTGCCTCAGTCTCGTGGCTCAGGCTGAGTTACAGTTCAGAAGCCGACAATCGCCACGTGCTCCGAACCCGTCTACCTTGGGAGCTTTTCATAAATAAAACTTCAGTCTTCAGTAGCAAAAAAAAAAAAAAGGAAAGAAAAAAGAGTGAAACAACTGGCGTTTGACCTTTGCAATCAAAAAAGAGGTTATTTCGGTACCGGAGGACACGATTGCCTTGGCCAATTGGACATGGACCTCAGTGGGAGGAAGAACCATCCTGCCTGGTTCGAGAGAGAGGGGGGGGGGGGCGCAGGGGGAGGCCATCCGCGAACAAGGCACAGGTAAAACATCACCGTGGCTGCTGGATCCGACAGAAGTCACGTGGTACCGCGACGCGAGAAACGCGGTTCGACCTCTGTTCGAGGGTAATGCAATTGGACAGTGTGAATTATCAGAGTTTGTATTGAAAATTGGTGGTGTCTGAATGTTCGCCCAGAGTTTTCCCGCGGACCGAGGCAAATAACAGCAGCTAGACACGCCTCTTAATTTTCAGTTAAAACCAACATTTGAAAACAATATGTACACAGCTAATGGGCAGTATATACAGGGTGTAAATGAAATGGCGGAAAATCTCGCGGATGCAGGTAGCCAGACCTACACCAAGAAGAATGGGTATAGGAACCACCCCTCTCTTGCCAATAGTATGGGCGCAAAACCACTGTGAATGTAGTGTTGAGGAAACGGTAAAGCGAAGATAAATCAACAACCACAACTAATGAAACGCTGACCTTCCGGATTCAATTAAGATGCATGACAACACGTATGCAGGGAATAAAAGGTGACCACAATTCGATCGCATACGTAGGAAACATGGCGTCGCCTCTGTTACTATGCACGTATTAGTGTACCTGTGCGCATGTTCTAAGCTATCGTTGTGAAACAATAACAGAAATGACAAAAGGAACATAAAAGGTCCTCGTACTTGAACACGCTCAGACAAACCGTTTCTGAGATACAGGCACTCAAAGTCGGAGCATTATGACAATGCGGACAGGTAGGCAACACGCGTAGCCCGCACGTGGTAACATGCTGGCCAGACGCTACTAGGCGTGTTGCACACAACAGAGGCGACGCCATGTTTCCTACGTATGCGATGGAATTGTGGTCACCTTTTATTCCCTGCATACGTGTTGTCATGCATCTTAATTGAATCCGGAAGGTCAGCGTTTCATTAGTTGTGGTTGTTGATTTATCTTCGCTTTACCGTTTCCTCAACACTACAATCACAGTGGTTTTGGGCCCATAATATTGGCAAGAGAGGGGTGGTTCCTATACCCATTCTTCTTGGTGTAGGTCTGGCTACCTGCATCCGCGAGATTTTCCGCCATTTCATTTACACCCTATATATATATATATATATATATATATATATATATATATATATATATATATATATATATATATATATATATATAACGTGTGTGTTTTACCAAAACCGTCTATTTACTAGCGTATTTACGCATTGATTAAAATTTTTCAGTGTAAAATCTTAATTCCACTTTTTTTTTTGATCTGAAGATAAAATAATATACATTTCTTAAAATAAAGACATTTAGATCTTACGACGTTGTCAAATCAAGCAGGAAGACAAATTCGCTCCCAAGGATCCAGGAAACCGCGAAAGCTGTTGAAACGCGGTTAAGATAATATCTAAAAATTGAAAAATCGAAGACGAATAAAATCGCACCACTATCTAGTTGGACGCAGACCCTACACGTAAACACGACTGTATAATAACAGCCTTACCCGTCATCTTTGTATGCGTGCGCCTCTGGAAATACAGGTTCAAATCATGCACCATCTAAGGTCAGGTTTTCCACAGGTTCAAAACTTGGCGGTCATCTGCGCTGAAGGCCGTTAGGTATTTTCTGGCTAATTATGATTCTCACTCGGTAGATTTCCATCATTTATCGTGTTTGTTAATCACACCAGATCCATTTATTTTCCAACCGCGAGGAGTCTGATTCTTTTTCGAGGATTAAGGTACAATTGCGTCAGCAAATCTTCTTTCTGCTGTCTTATAAACTATCACTAGTCTCTGAAGTTGTTTTTAATTTATTTTGATCTTTGTTATTACTAGTTACGTATACTGGACTCTGGGCTCTCATAACGCAGGATCTCTTGTCCCAGTACCGTTCAAAAGTACTTTTTTCCTGATTCAATTGTTTCCAGTAATCACTTTAGAACATGTCATATTCCTTCCCTAAATGACTTTGTTTTGTGTCTCTCATGACTTGTTTGAACGTGCATTAAAATACGTTGTAAATGTAAAGGCGCAGGAAAAGACGACGTTTTGAGACTACGTCGTATAAATAAAAGCATTCCAAGATATGACGATTTGATAGAGTTTGATGGCCACTGACCGATTTTTAAACTTATTATATTCAGGGAAGAACTGTTTGACCACAGGTTAAAACTATTTTGTTGATGTTTGTTAAGCAATACTTAGCTTTCAGTGAGTTAAAATAGTTCAAACAAAATATTCTCAAGAAATAATTGGTGAAAAATAAACAATCCAAGTCGATTAATCCGGGTTCACTGTAAAATCAAATTATTCTTTAAATTTTTCACTATAAGAAGGCTGGAAAATTTAACGAATATATTTCACTTAAAAGAGTTCATATATTTCCATATTCAATCCAGGTTCAGTAATTCCCTAGGGTTTTTACAGCATTGCTGATTCTTGCCACACACGTAAAAATAGACGGCCGAGAGCGGTTTGAAATATCAAACCCGCAGCTTCGAACCTCTCACAAGAAACTACTCTTCGGTCGCTCCTCGTCGCGCATCATTTTTCCTGTCCCGGACCTCCCAGATATCAAGTTTCTTTCATTTTTCTTTCTTTCTTCCAGTAATGTGCATGTATCAGAAACGTCCTTGCTGCGTTTGCCCAGGCGAGAAGGCCACGCCAACGACAACCAATAGCTGTCTCGCTCAAAACACCGTCGACCAATCCCCGTCGTCCTGGCGCAGCCAACGTAGGACGCGCGCGTGGGAACAAACAGCCTCTTGCGCAGAACAGATACGCAGTCTCGTACATAATTAGTGTTATTCGTTTGTTTTTGCAGGGAAAGTTGACAAGCCGTATGGTAATGTTGGTATAATTTTAGTAGCAAGCTTCTTAATAAGTAGTTGAAGCTCAAGTCTACCAAATATTAAATCATACTCGATACCTTTTCAGCAGAAAAAAAAATTTAGAAGCACCCAGCATGCCATATTAGTAAACGAGTATTTTTTTCGGTATGAATTAACGTACGGGACCTCCAAAAGTACACTGGACTTCAAACTTCTTAATTGCCGACACATTGCTCATGCATCTATGTAGAAATGTGTTGTAAAATTTTCCCCTCGGAAAATAATCTGGAAAAATATTACCACATATGTATATTATACAATAATTTCTTTTCTTCAGGTTGGTAGGTAGCCTACTGTTTAAACAGGAATGTTTTGTTCCTAACAATTGGTAGAGGGCAAAATGTTTGTTTTATTTGGTTCTGTTTGTACACAAAAAGTTGATAAAATTTGTGTTTATGTAAATGTATAACTTGTTGAAAAATGTTCTTGATTCGCAGAAAATTTTCCATTAAATTTCCTTGAAATTCTCCAAGAATACATTTCCGGAAAACTAACATATCTACGTCTGTCATGCAATTCCATAAGCGTCGTGCTTAGGTAAATAAAGCCACCGAGGACCCTATTAAACGGAATATTATAAAACTTGTTTAGAAAACAACTGGAGTTATATTTTGACAAAAATGCCGCCCATGTGAATCCAAAACAGGTTCACGTAAGAAGGCATACTTCACGAACGACGAGAGGTTAGGCTAAAAAAAATTACAAATGTTCAGAAAAATAAGCACATTGTGTACTGTTTTAAAATTGAGGTCATTCTATTTGTTTGGACGTGCATTAAAAATACACATAAAGGTACCTACACAATAAGAAGTTTTTTTGAGATTACTTTGTACCTATAAATAAAAGCATTTCCAGATTTTATGAACCAATAGAGTTTCCTGGATGAGTTAACTTAAAACTTATTAACGCTCAAACTACTTCGAAAGTTAAAAATAATATTGTTGATGATTTATATAGTTAGGTATATACACTAGCCTATAATACTACTTCAATGGTTCTGTTTGTGCAAGTGTGTGAAATATTCTTTGTACCAGTGAAGTTGTATTCAGATTATATACCTTTTTATTCTGAAACAGCTGTAGTACCCTTGACTGATAGTTAAATTTCGGTGCAATTAAATTTATAAATTCGTGCGAAAATGCCTTATTGGTAACGGTTTTCGAAGATCCTATTACGTAAAATATCTGCTGAAAAAACTTTCTTTATCCACTAAAAATATATTTATCCTGAGCATGCAAAGTTATCATTGAACTATTTAAGAAGATAATTATTAGCAACATTATTTTTTTGGCTAATGGTTACTACAGAGTTACCCATAAAATTACTTTTCCGCGCGTAAAATGTTTAAGTCCTCCGTTTGCATTTTCCTTGGTCATTTAAAATAAATATCACATCGTAAGTTCACATAAACTGAGCAACAGTAGTAATGCTGTTTACACGCTGCTTTAATGCTATACAAGTGTAACGTCTTCTAGCGAGGTTGAAGAGTGCCTAATTTGTGGGGTCCACCTGTCACGAATATAATTGTGACAGCGAGGTGGGACGATAAGTGCGAACCTCGCTGGTGTTTCTAGTGCGATGTCACCTCTAAGCTTAAGGATGTGGACTGACGCGCATTCTCGTCGTGCATAGGGCAACTATGATATTTGAGTGGTAGCCATAACATTACCTATACGGCGGATAAATGCGATAAAGTTATAATGCAAGTCCCTGTGGGTTTTTCAAGAATCTCTACCGAATATTTGATGTCTAAATTTATTCTGGAAACAGCCGTTTAAGCCCCTTTCGCTCTTTTAAAAATACAGTTAAAAACCAAATACGGAAACAGAGCTACTCTCCCGCCTTCATACATGCTTTTTGTAACTATCTTTTGAGCAGTTTTTAAATCACGGTTTTTCCCCCGAGATTCTGCACAACGCACGTGTCATTTAGGTGAGGTCGATTTGGGACACAGTAGTGAGTTGAAATATCTCTAGTTTTTAAAGGCAGGCCAAGAAAGAGCTGTCATTATATAAGTATATGTAGAATGTATATACACTTTTTTTTCTCGATTTATCATCCATCGGGTAGACTGGGCCCTGTAGGTGGGATTAGGCTTCGCCTTCTTGCAATTTCAAATATTTTGATACAGCTTTCAATATAGCTTCTGAGTTTGTTTTTTTTTGACACGGCATAGGATTTAGCCTTGGCTACTTGTTGCAATCAACACTTATGAACTGGTGTGATTATCGTGACAGTTATAGTCGCACGTGTGAAGTAGTAAGTCGTTTTCTCGCGCGCTTACAGACTATAACTTGTTAGTAAATATGTGGTTGCGACAATATAAAACGTCTGGGAGATACAATTTATGCCTTTACGGGACAAAAATTGGGATAAATTGTTAAAAATTAGAATTATATATAAAAAAAAACGTACAAATCCGAGATAGCGGGGCCGAATTTCCTTTTAAGGTGTGAAAGAAAATATCGCAATAGGAAAATATGGAAAACTCTGCCCACGCCTCTAGATGCCACTACCAGTTTCACGCAGTTAAAAATGTAGGTACACTCCACACGGCCAGGTGCTCTGGCATCACTCGTCTCGCGTATTTCTCCCCAGTTTCCCGTGCCGTCCCTGCCGCATTGTTAGGCGTGAGTGGAGACGGCCAGTGTCCGGCGGCCGGGACCTGTCCGGCGGAGGCCGCCGCCAATGCCACCTCGGCCCAGGTGTGATGAACCTGCGACAGTTGAACCCGAGACGCGGCCTTGGCGTGTCGGCGACGTCGCCTTCGGGGAACAACGCCCCGGCTGCATTCCTCCCTCGCTTATAGACGCCTCCCAAGGTCCCCCCGTCCCCCTCCTCCTCGCCTGGTGGCCCGGAGGGGGGGCGGGGAGCGGCTCGGGTCTTCTAGGAATGCCGCTACGATCCCGAGATGATCTCGTCCAGACGCCGTAGCCTCGGGGTGCACCAGGAGCCGTGCTCGCCGCCATCTTGGAATTTTTTTTATTTTTTTATTTTGCTCGTTCCAGATTTGCATTTCGAAAGTTGGAGTGCAGGTTGTTAAGTTGCAAGCATCACCCATCTGTAGAAACAAACTTCTAATGAATGCTAACGATGCAGTGAAAAGATAATGTATTATTTAAAAAAAAAAAAGTTCAATTTTTAGCGTGTGACTGATCTTCCACAAATAGCGTTTCCACGCTAAACCATTTTATAGTTATTCGCAATTCTGACCTGACGGTATTCTGTCACACGAGAAAGTTCGACTATCACTGTAAGAGCGAATAGACGTTATCACGTCAAAAAAAGAACTCGCTGCCTGAAATTCTGACATATAAAGTAGGCACCGACTGTAAACGTTGCCTCTCAAAGTTTCTTCCTTCCAAAAAGGCAAAGTCAGTTTAACCGATAAGGTTGATTTACACGATTTTTTTATTTATTTTTTAACATTTGTTAAACAAGCCATGGTGATTTTTTATGCACGAAAGCCGAGATTGTGCGAAAATGACGGGTAATTTATGTCGCCTAACGTTAGCACGTTGTGACGGTGTGAAGCCAGGGGGCATAGCTTTGCTCTGAATTGAGAGCCAAAATCGTTGCTTCACCCCTTCAGTGAACATAACGTGTATACATATTCGGCGTGACTTAAATTTGAAAGAAGACGCCTTCACGTTTCTGATAATATTTTACCAGTAATCAATTTTAATTGCGTTTCATTATATAAACGTTGTAACGCAAAGTAGAGGCATTGATTCAAGCTTAATTTGTTAAGATATTGCTGCACTGCGCAGTTTGTCCACTTTTTTTACGGCCAGAAACATGACGAAACATTTTTAGTCTTCAAGGTTCCCAGTGCCCGTGTTGTCGCTCAGATTGTTACCAAAAGGAGTCCGGAATGTTAACAGGCCTCCCTCAATTATCTGCTGTTCTCTCGAAACTGATCATTACTGTCACGCATACAGTCAGCAATGTAACACTAATAACACCTAATTTGCGACACACTCGCCATGAGTTTGCAAAGCACCGCGCCAAAGAATCTGTACTATAATCCCCTGTGGACATGTGCTTCCCACGTGTAATTATTATCTCGTTATATCGCCTTGTTTATATTCTCAAAAGGTTCGCCGAAGTGCGATGCGTAGTGTCTGGTTTCAAGGCAAGTAAGTTTTATTATTAAGTACAGTAAGTTACGATCCACCTGTGGCCTCATTGGTACGAGACTTGCTCTGTAAAAAATACCTAGTTTCTTTTTTCAGTCAATGACACGCAGTGTCTAAATTACTCGAATTAAAACAAAATTTCTTTCTAGAGGCCAATTTGAGTTAATCTTTCTGTTAAAATTGGCAGCAAATACTGTATTAAAACTCTTTTTTTAGGTTTTTAAAAATGTTTCCATCTTTATTGTTTTACAATAATTATTCAAAAGTTTTCTAAGTGATAATCTAGTTACTTCAATACAAAATTTAATAGGAAATTTCGAGTAATTATTTTGACCACGAATATTGAGAACACTAATTTTTTTTATTGAAACTAACAATTTGTTAATAAATACAGAAAAAAACGGAAAAGGTTGGGGACAGAAATCCCGTGCGTATAAACCACACGTAAAACTAATGAGTATATCATATTTTTTGATCGCTGTCAATTTACATATATATGTGTATATATATTAATATTTACTTCTTATTCTTGACAGCAGACTACAGTTAAAGCTATTTCTAGTCATATTAAACTAAACCATGTTTCCATTGACTCTGTCAAACCAGCAAGCAAACAATTTAAGCGGATACCATCTACCCTAATTCGTGTGTGTTCACTTTCAAACTAGTTTATATGCAGATTGACCGTAGTCCCTCTAAATGTATTCTGGAAACGTGGGGTTACATCAACTAAATGTTTGGTTTCATAAATTATTTTACTTCTATAATTTCATGTTTTTGCCCGCAATTTAAATCGCATTCATGGTACAACCATGTTTAATTGTTAATAAATAATTTTATCAATTCAGTAAGTTTTTATCTAGAGCTTTGAAACACGTTAAATGCATATTTATATTAAAATTCTAGTTTGACTGAAATCACATAGTCACATTTTTTACAGTTTTTAATTAACCATTCATATGTAGTTTTGTTTCAAATCTTTTCAGGTTTTGACTAATATAAATACTTATCTAAAAATTTTGTTTTCTCATATCCCCGAAAAGAAATTCAGGTATATATAATTTTGGGAACCTCTTATTTTTACAGACTCACGAGCTGTATCCTAAAACTAAAGACTTTTGCGATGAAGACTACGTACAAACGAATAATACAAACTCACACAAACGAATAATACAAACTCACACAAACGAATAATACAAATTTGTTATCAATTTAATAATGTTCTCTGAGTTCATGCTAGGATAAAAATATGATTTGGCCTTTAACGATCATAAAACCATTAAATAAAGCCTCATTGAATAAATAAACAATGTTTTAACAATTAAACATAGTTTTATTACGGGTTCATTTTAATTTAAGGAAAGAAATAGGAAACTACAGAGGCAAAAATTTAGGAAAATATTCTAAAACTATTACGATTTCAATATAATAAACACTACATTTTTGTGTTTTGTTGAAGGTGTACTGAGGTTCGAAAATAATGAACCGCTTCTGCTTTAGATCATAATTTTATCCTCTATAAAAGTAATATAATTTAGAATATTTCGATAATTTGAACTATCCAACTTTTTTATGGATAGTATTTTATTTATTTACGTTAACTTCTTTGGATGATATCTGTAGATCAAAATTTGCAGTGTTTCAAGGCCCTAAAAATACATAATCCGGTATAACTTCAGACATGTACGATGTATTAAAAAAATATATTACAAATCTCTTCAATTTTATATCATATCTCAAGATGACATAAAACATACTTGAGGACTTGAAACACAGAGCATAGTTTGACAAAATATTTTATTCTAGTATTTTTGAACCCATATAAATCTTAGTTATTTCAATATTATCATAATAATAATAAATTTTGATAATGACAAGTTAAAAAAAATATTTAGTTGGTTTTATATGACATCACCCAGCTCAAACGTTTCAGGAATATTTCAGTGACGTCGGAGAAACATTGCAATGTATCAGAAATTACTGAAACGTAACTTAATCATATTAATAACTTCCAGGCTATGGACTCACAAGATTAATTTTATAGTAAATATACCCTTTGTGTTCTATTAAAAAATTCTCTCAATTTATATATGTTTCAAAACAGAATAGTTTTTTTAATCAATACTTTACTTATCTAACTTTTTTTTACCTTTGTACGATGTATAGGCCTAAGTGGAAAATTCTACAGTATTTTTACCTTCTTTCAATAATTATATTCGTTTACTGCTGTGATGATTTTAAGACCTATGCCAGAAGCTCGATGTAGCTCAACACTGATTTAAATATCATTCATTGGGTAATTTCACTCTAAAATATAGATTCAGAGGAAGGAAGAACTTGGGAGAAATACTGAACAGCTCCGTTAGTAGACACAGTATCTGATCTGTTAAACGTTATTGTAAACCTTCCAAATATTATATAAATCTTAAGTCTGAAACAAATTTTGATACGACCAACTCTTACTGAAAGGCATGGGCAAAGGGGTAGCCAGGGTGCCTACACTTCAATTTCCTCCCCCCCCCCCCCCAACTCCACCCACAAAACTCCTAAAATGAAGAAGCCCTTCAGTGTAACTGTGAAACAAGAATGCTAGGCTAATTTCGTGGATCCACAGAGTTTCGCCCTTGCTGTAAGGTATGTCCATGAAGTCGCAGACACACTTAGTGGACACAATGTTCGAGATGGTTGTAAATGTTCTAAATTTTTTTTTTTTTGTAATTGCAGCCATTAGCGCAAGAGGCGATTAGATTTTGTCAAAAGCTGAGATCATGCAAGTAAATGGGTATGTTATTTTCAAGAAAGTTTTCACGAGCAGCATAGCACAGACCCTGCCTACCTGTGTCGGGCCTGTATCAGTCTCATGGCCATGTCATTACTATCGAGAATATTCTAGAAAGCCTACGTGAAATGTTAGATGCAGTGAAACAGTGGAAGGATAACATTAGAAAAAAAATCGGCCTGTTGTAATACTATATTGGGTTGATCCATACTTTTTTATTATTATTTGAGAACTTATAGTTTATAAACTGTGCCAGAAGTTTCCGAAATGTTTCAAAATAAATAACGGACTTCCCGAAATCTACCTGCGCCTTTAAGCCGAGCCGAAAGGGATAGTTTATATAAGCGCTGTAAAACCAGTTCCCGAATAACATTTGCTTGCAACTATGATGCCTGAGAAGTGTTGGGTGAGGAGGGTGGGGGGATGACTTTGATTAGCTGATGATGATAGCAAATCGGACGTGTGCGAGCTTAAAAACGCAGCGAAGAAAAAAAATAAATAAATATGGCGTTTTTACTGTCGAGAGTCTTCTGTCCCTCTTCCCCCCCCCCTTTTTTTTTTTTTTTTTAACAAACCCTGCGAGGATGGCGAGCCTTAATCGAAGCCAGGACCGTTGCTCGAAAGCTCCCCGGGGAATTGTTGAAGCAGAGGGGAGGGAAGCCTTTTAGCAAACCAGTTATCCCCGGCCGACCTTTCCAAGGACACGTGCTGGGGCTCGTGACGCCCATGCTTCTCTCTCTCTCCCCCCCCCCCCCCCCCCCCCCCCACAAGGGGACGCGCGATGGCGCCGGTCCGTGGGAGCGGCCGCTTCTCTGGACGTAAAGGCCACGTCGCACTCCAACTGTATTTTACAAACAAGGTTTGAGAGGTAAAGTTGAACGGAAAATGGTCTCTATACCCCCCCCCCTTCTCCTCCTCGATTAAAGTTAGACAGCTAACCTCAAAAATGTTTCAGATCATGCCAATCTATTACTCTATTAAAGGTTAAATGTTTTGTCTGAGCTATCTCGAACTATTCGAATTCAATCTCATGCTGAAATTAAATAACGCATTACATTGCTGACTTGTTATAATTTTTTGTGAATTTTTAAAACTCATATTAATAATAGTTACATAAAAAAATTAATGTTCAGTAATTTTTTTAAAGTTGTAGACGTGAAAACTGGGTTTTACATATAAAATTATTTTGCCTACGACATTCACATTAACATTATTTTAATTTTCACCTTTATAACCTCTTTAATAGCCCACGTGTTCTATCGCCATTTTAAAGTTTCGTTGTGACGGAAGGGATGCAATATCCATTTTAGCTAGGCACTATTCTGATTGGCTGATGCAAAATGTTTTATGGAAACTCAAGTCCTCTAACTTGTCAAACGAACATGGCTACACTAGAGACGTTTTCAGGGACGTCATAACCCTCCAACATTTTCTGACAAAACATATTGGAAGGTATTGGAAGCGAAATTTTTACCGTGTGGAACGGCCTTAGGCCTTTCAAATATACATTGTTACCAATGAAACAATTTTTATAGTGTCTACGCAGTGGCTTTTCAGTGACAGCTAAATTTTGCAATCACTAATACAATCACGTTTTTTTTTCCATCCTTGTTGCAGCCATCTTCAATGGCTATTAACAACTGAACGCCTGGTGTTCTGACACAATGAAGATGACTGCAACAAAGCATGCCGTAGTCACTATTTTTTTTTTTGTTGAGACTAAACAAATGGTATTTTTGTCACCACTAAATGTTTGGTAGGGTGTGTATTGACAACATAATTTTTTTGCGGTCATAAAACTGTTTTTTTTTGTGTGTGCCCTGGGCTCCAAGCGATTAGATATCTGAGATCAAAAATTTATTTTAAAATTAAATGAATAATGCATTTTTTTTTAATTTGCAGTGTTTACGAACTACTCAAGTGTGCTAAAGCAACCATTCCATTTTGACGCATGCTAATCGCCGTGACGAAATGCTCCTGTAGACCCGTTGGTACTACAGTAAATGTCCCTCGAAACATTCCGTGCAGATGACCCCAGGACATACTCCGAATGTAAATGCTTGTATCTCTAGGTAGACCTCCACGAGACGTGCAATTAATGTTTATTATACTCTTGAATGAGCATTTTCGGGAGCCCTTCTTGGTACCTGCTTTCGGAACCCTTCCACCACGCGTCTAAATACGTAACTTGGGTCTCTGTTATAAAGTTGAAGGCACTCAGGTTAGCAACTGGTAAGCGCAACAAACCGTAGCTGTGTAAAGACCAATGCTAGGGATTCGTTTAAAAGCTTCAAAGTAACACGATAGAAATAATCGTAAAAACGACATCATGAAGTGAGTATTGTATAATTATAGATGTGAACAACACATCAGCAAGCAACTAGCGTTAAATCTTCGTTGTGATAAACGAAAATATTTTCCAGATGGAAAATGAGGTAGGGAAGTCGTTCTCATTTTGACTTCAATTATTAACTTTACAAATACTGCACTCACCGACTGCATGACTTATCACTTCTATGCCTAAACAGAATTTCATAAGCCCAGTGATTTGTAGGCATGCGTCGAATAAGGAAAAATTGATATATAGTTGTAAATATGGAAAAGTATCACACTAAATCTTATTCTACTCTAAATTAACGAGAGTATATTAATGAAAGCAGTCACTAATTTCAAAAACAGAACGTTTTGCAAAAAAAAAATAGATCTATGAACTACTTTACGTGATACACGGCCATCTAACTGGGCGAATGGTGGTGTGCGAACACATAATTACAATCCCAGTTTATGAACAGAAAATTTTTCATCAGTGGTTTCGAAAGTTTTTAGTTAAAGCTGCACTCTCAGAAGTTCGAGATACTACGTTAAATTAATGTAATAATAGCCTATCCTTCTATTTTATTTTCAAAACTCTGTTATTATCAATTCTTAAGCGCTACCATGTCAAAAATATTGGTTGACATTCACAATATCGATTTACTTATATCTTCAAGTAGGCTTGGCAGAATATGATATTTAAAAAATATTATAATTTTGAGGTCAGAATGTATTGTGCTATTCATTCGTTTGATAAAATAATTTAAGTTGTTTTATTTGTTTTTAATTAAAAGTTTCTTGTTTTACTAACTATTTCCAGGGAAATGACTTACTAAATGGTAATGAGAGTAATGCTAAATAGTATGAGATGACTATGCAACAACCAAATTGGCGTGTGTTTGTGTTAGTGAGGCGAGATGATAGGTCGACGCTCGCTGGTGCTTCTAGCGCGATATCACCTCTAGGCGCAAGGCTGTGGGCTGGCGCGCAGTCTTATCGTCTTGCATATAGAAACTGTGAGATTTCAGTGGTAACCGTAACATTAAATGGCGGAGAAATGAAGGTAAAGGTGTAATGCAAATGTCCCTTTAGTGCTTTCAAGAATCTGTACCGGATGTTTCATACCTAATTTTTTTTTTTTAACGCGTGTTATAGCTACTTGTCAAAAAATACGATTTAAAAACGAAACATGGGAACAAAACTACTCGTCCGACCACAGTAAGTTTATGGTTAAATGCTTTTCCGTAAGCAGTTTGCAGATCGCGTGGTTTTTTTTCCCTGAAGCTCTGCCCGGACAGGCGGGGGAAGGGGAGGGTGGACGCGGAAGCGTCGGCGTAGCGGGGCCCGCGCCAAATCCCGACCCGAGACGACGGGGGGCAGCCGGATGCGCGAGGCGCCCCCTCTAGCGGCGCCGCGCGCGCCTACCCGGGTCTACGAGGCCGTCGTGTCGCTACCCGGGTCGGCGCCGACGACGGCTGGGGGGAAACCCCCCCCCCCCCCCGCGACCTCCTCCTCCTCCCCCCCCCCCTCGGGTCAAACACGTCCGTTGGGAGGTCGCGGCGTCCAGCATCCGGCTACTTCGAGTCTGGAAACAGAGTTAAAACTTCGGACGCCGCGGGTACGCAACCCGGTGTTCCGCCTGGGAAAACAAAGTCCTTGCGCCGTGAATCCTTCAGTATAACGAGCATCGCCGGGAAGCGTGATCGTCAGAATAACTTACATATTTTTTTTTTTTTTAATGTTATCTTCGTGCACCACGTGGAATTTTTCCTCACAAACAGCTTTTTTTTTTTTTTTTAATTTTACAAGCTTGCAAGGTCAGCATGCGACAATATTTATTGAGCAATATTTACGCCAAGATTTCATTGAGTCTCGCTTTCATGCGCCGCAATTCCTCCTTTTGTGGACTGTAGCATAACGCATCGTCTTTGAAGTCACCGAACCTAGAATTTATTTCAGAGAATTAAAATTAACAATTACATATATTATATTAGAAATAAATTGTTTCCACGAACAATATTTATAATAAAATGGTAGGCCTATGGCCATAATTTTTTTTTTAGTATTCAGATGTTTTTTTTCTCAATACGCTAATATCACATACGTGCTATGTACTAAGCATAACATTTGTTATCTTTACAGCATATTTAGACATTGTCTGCAAAGCAACTTCAGGGTGAATAATAATAAATGAAATGAGCCACTTTGTTAACCAGTTTGATAAGACGAAGCAAGTGGCATTGGCAGAGCAGTGAATCGACTATGGATCTTTCTCACGAAAGTGCTCATTGACGACTTTGATGTAAGATGGTGGTCGGGTGAAAATGTGACCACGAACCCTGGTGTAACAACTACCCCATGTTATGGGCAGGTTTACTGATTGTCTGTTTTGAAGTGGAAAATACTATATTGAAGTGTTGTGAGTGATGCTATGCTTGACTTCAAAACAAGTAAATTGTAATTTTAAGTCAATACATCTTACTCGGAGAAGGTGGTGGGAGAGAGGTTAGCTGAGGTTGTAGTTATTGGCACGGTGGTATTATAGAAACTTTGAGATACCACTTGTAAAATAATTATAATTACAATCTGCACAAACCTCTTCTTTGATATCAAAAACAGATATCCTTACTAGTTAGTACTTAGTTAGTAGCAATCTATCTGCGATTAGCAAGATGGCCCACTGTGAAGTAGGTATTCTTGGAGTAGAATGCACGTGTTTCTTCAACAGTTTCTTGAAAGGTAACCGTAGGTATCCAAACGATGGGTTGTTTTAGTGATGGACTAACCACAATCTCGAGAAGTACGTGTGTCCTTGGTCTGAGTCGGCGATTATAACTAATGGTCTAAAAAGGAATCGACTTCTTCACTTTTAACATCCGGACAATTTACCCTTCTAGTGGCCTACGCATTTCGATCACTATCTTGGACAATTTTTTTAAGCCAAATTTTTTTTCCGTTAATATGGTCACGATACTGTCAGACTGAAAATATAGTTCGTAGGCCACCACGAAATATTTTGTCAATATAGACCCCACTCTATATTTTGTGGCGGCAGTAAAAAGTGGACATTAAAAATATTTTTTTCTTGTCAACACACATTAGTTTGTTGTGGCCAATTTTTTTTTTTGGCAGGGTTCATATGTTACTGATAACCTTCCTTAAATGTATGATATTATAATAACCCCCGATGAACAAAAGTGTCACCAGCATCAAACATGATTCGCCATGTTGACCCCATGAGGCCAAACGGCCGTATTCGGACCCAGAAATTGCAATGGCCAGGAGGAACTCAGAGTGCAATGGCGCGGAGCCGCACCGCCCACCCGCGCGCGCGCCGGAGATGTCCCGCCTTGCAATGAGCGCCGTCGTAATAAACCTCGCCCACGGGGTCTCCGGGGTGGTCGCCGCCTGCGACACTCCGGCACCGTGAGAACGACCCGAGAGGCCGCACCCGCGACCTCCCGGTGGCGCCGTGTCGCCGTGTCGCAACCCGCCGGCGCCAGTTCCCGCTCCTGTGGACCCTCTGGGATCCACTTCCGAGGGTCGTTCCTCTCTGCAGCCGCACGAAACACAGCTTGCCACAACGTGCCACTTTTTGTTTGGGATGGGGTTCTCTTTTGAGTCCACCGCAGGTTGTCTGAATGGGGCAAGGGTGATGGGCGGCAACGGTGCTGGGATGGTTTGCTTCAGCTTTTTCACCTAACATCTCCGGTTGCGATGAGATGGCGCATTCCTTTCCCATTGCCTGGTAACCGCGCCGGTTCAGTCCTGCTCTTACTGGGAAGTAGGTATATACCTATCCGGCAAGGTATTATGATTGGCTTGGAATAAATTTGCACGGGGAAAGTAATCTAAACAGCGTTCTGGGTCCGGTAGATCCATATTTTGACGTCTTTTGGGGCTTCAAAAGTCTTCAGATCAGCCGGAATGCGCTGTATACAGTTCGCGTGCTCAAATATGGCGCTATGGCCCCCGCGAGTCGCAGCACTCTGGCGCCACTTGCGTGATTCGGAACAGGTCCCTTGTCCTCCTCCTGCTTCGGAGCGGGGGCTTCACCGTAGTTGGCGATCTCGTCGCGTCCACTTGTCAGCTCCGGTCGGTGGACGATGACACTCCAGCGTCGCTTCACTCGCAGCGCGTTCGCGTGTATGAACAGGCCTTACAATCACTAAACAACCAAGTGAACGAGCATCCTCCAGACATTTGGCGTTTCAAGGGGCGTACGAGGCTCGAAAGCTCTTTTCATAACTACTAGAAATTCCCTTGGTCTTTAAGCTGTTCTTCTTGGCACAGGACACCAAGCCTGCTGTCACAGTTCATTGCATTAGTCAACTTCTATACAAGATAACTTTCAGCACACGTTGTGTTGACAGTAGTTGGTCCATGGATGATGAATCTGTGTAAATATATGTTTAATTCCTTTTCTTTACTGATACTTTCACCACATACTGAAACTTAACAATCGTCACAAACTAAGTGACTTGTATATTTATATTTGGCAATAAGAAGCAACTAAACTGTCAGCTGTGGCATTAATTGTAACTAAAATGTGTGAATAAAATAAAAATTAATTTTTAATAAAAAGTTGGAACAAAGAATCAGTATTGTAATTCACTGTGGCGTAATTGTATACTTAACTTATGTAAGTACTGAACTGATGAATTTAGTATTTGTGATTTACTAAAAGTTAGATTCACAACGTTTTCAGTTAAGAAAGTAAATTTATTGAACAACTTGCAAATAAATCATTACGTACATACGGTACTGATGATATTACAAATATAACCACTTTGCTTGTTTTTTTTGTAGGTAACATCAAGTATGGTTGTTTTATTTTTTTGTATTCGTCAACTTGCACACACATGTTTTCCAGCAACATGTCTGGCTCCCCGCACCCACTTGCTTGTACTTCCAACGCCAAATGTTAAACAGGACACAACTTTCGTGATGCTATCTAAAGCTAGGTAACCGGAAACGTACTTGTGCCCTACCACCTTTGCCAGGTTCGGGTGAACAAGCTTCCTCGATACAAGAACCTTCGACGCTGGGGTTCGCAGGTAAGACCAGGCTGCCGAAGAGCGTGGTCCTTCCACCATGGGCGGGGAGACTGCATCACCTTCTGCTTGCTCGAGAGCAGCGGAGTCCGAAATTCCCTCGGTGGCGATTCCTCTGTCGGGAGTCAGTGCACACAAACTTACAGCTCTAAAGCACTTCAACTCGTTACCTCTCATCTTACAGTCTTCTGGAGAGTAACAAGTTCCTCCAAGAAGACTCAACCTCCAATCTCCCCCCACAAAATTATCCGCTCCCTTTAACGAGGATGAACCAACCACAGGTAGGGGGGGTTAGCCCTGGAACGACTCCTGAAGATAACAAGCGTCCATATCGTTGTCCAGGCAGCAGTAATCGGTCAGTATTCGACATCTCAGGTTAGCAGACCTTCAGAAAGCTCTGTATCTGTGTTCTCCGTAGGCGGCACTCTTCCTCAGAGTTCTGTTCTCCAGCGGGCGTCCTACTGGCAAGTACCTCTCTGGAAAGATGGACATTCAGCCTTGACGTCCACACTAACCTTCCAGGCAGCACCAGTCCCCCTCCTCCTGACAGCACGCTGCTGCGACGTGCCACGTGACGGGGGGGATGCCGTGTGTGTCCGCAGGCGTGCCCGTCGGACTACTCGTGCGTGCCGGCGTCCTCCACGCTCCAGAGGGTGTACACCCGCCACGGAGTGCAGGAGGCGAGCGTGGTGGACGCGTGCCGCTGCGAAGAGACGCCTGCCGCCTGCACCCGCACCGACCACGTGGTCCTCCTGTACCCGGGCACGCCGTTCGAGACCCGCCTGGACGTCGGCTCCTGCGCCGGCCACTGCCGGGAAGGTTCGTCTAGGGATGGCAGCAATATAGTATCGATATATAGGAAATATCGATATTTCTGCTTCAAAATATCGATAATTTGATATCGATATTTTTATATCGATTTTTTGAATTTGAATAAAATATTATTTTTCAATTAAAAATATAACTAAAATTATCTGTGAATAAATTTGGTACAAAAATAATAAAATGGTGGATTCGAGACTTCAGAAAGAACAAAACATTATTTAGAAGGAGGGGCAAAGGGGAAATGTTGGATTTGGGCGGTAGGGAATTCCATATGTTGGCAAGTTGAATCACTCCAATTCAGTGACATGTCAACTGTCGGGTAAAGGCAGTGGCCGGTGACGTGAAAGTAGATGCGTGGACGTATGTATGTCTAGTAACTGATTTTATATTCGTATTCAGGCTTTTCAGTGTTGTAATGTTACGGAGTGATTTTGTATTCAGTGTTGTGACGGTATGACTCCTTTACTAAACTCAGTAAAACTAATGGAAAGTTTAATTCCTTTATATGAGCTTGGATGAATCAAGAACTTAATATAGCATATTGTTCGAGTGGGGAAAACGGGTTCGTAAGGATAGCCCAATTAGTTTGTTTACAGTTTTTATTTACTACTAATATTTACATTACTAATTAATTCTGTTCACAAATCACTCGCACTTAAAAATTTATGTTCATTAATCACTAAATATCTGTGCAGTCCACAGTTAGCACTCCTCACTGGAGCTAGGCTCAACAGTGGTTCGCCCCTTACCACGCGCCTGTCCGTACACACAGTCTAACGCCACTCGGTATCGATACAGTTCAAGCGATATATCGAAATACCGATATTTCGATGTGTTGAAAATTTTTGCCATTCCTAGGTGCGTCTCGCTCTGTTCTGCACCATGGACCATGGACTAATGACAAATATAGATGATTATTGTCTTCTGCGCAGGGAGTCATCGTTGACTTGCGATGAGCAGCGTAACTTTCATATTCAGCTTACAAAATCAATGTCATATGCGTTCATTTACAAACCGTACTCAACACACACACACACACACACGCGCGCGCTGTTGTTTAAATTATTTATTATAAAGTAGTAGTTGAACATACAAAGTGTTTTGAGATTTTATAACCTCCACCATGACAGACATATCTGACTATTATATTGTAAAATAAGCTGTTCAGTAATGGGACAAAAAAAAATTTACTGCACAGCTTGCGCGCGCTTTATATATCCTTCATTGCTCTGTGATTTTTACCTGTCAGACATGTCGTAACTACTGTGTTCTTGGCGTGGTGCAACACTGTTTAAGACGTAGTGTC
Source organism: Bacillus rossius redtenbacheri (assembly GCF_032445375.1). Taxonomy (NCBI): domain Eukaryota; kingdom Metazoa; phylum Arthropoda; class Insecta; order Phasmatodea; family Bacillidae; genus Bacillus; species Bacillus rossius. The sequence continues at coordinate 30,159,285 of NC_086334.1, forward strand.
AAAATAAACTAATAACTGAATGACTAATCAGGAATTTTACCAATTCAAAGCAGAATAAGTTATACATCCATCTTTACTGCGGTGGGGGAAAAAAAACAATAAACGCGTTATTTTGATTGGCTAGGAATATAAAAAAACTTGGTTATATTAAAGGAAATTGCGTCAGCGTTCGGGGTCATCACATTGTAACAAACTATACCTATTGGTTCTCGAGATTTAGGTAAGGCCCACTCTATTGCACTCTGACACAGATGAACCTGTAAACACTTCAAATAGCATACAATCCATAAATAACTTTATTTTTAAGCAATTTAAATACCTAGAGCTGTTCATTTACCTAGTGTAACAAATACAGTTAACTTTCAGGAATGAGTGGCGATTTTCCATGTTTTTTTTTTGTACTGAAAATGTCGGAGGTGAACTTTAATTAGTAAGGGGCCGGTAGATAGGTGTATACCTAGGTACAATATAAAACAGCCAACGTTGAGCAGTAACATATTGCAAAGTATAAACGTGATTGGTATCTCAGGACATGTTTTTCTCGGTCTACTTAGGCTGTGCGACGTCAAAATCACGGTACATGCTCCCAAATGGGCAGAATTCAATTAGACTGTGACGGATCTTTTACGTGGCAAGTGGAGGTACTAGTGCCCATCACCCACCATGGGCCCCGAGGACCGGAATTATAACGCTATTCAAACGCGGCATGGTACTAATGACTGAGCGGCTACGCAGAGAGGTTGAGGAGAACCCATCACGACATGCAGATGGGTTGTGTCATTACGAAAGGTCTTCAAACACATTTGAAACCTATGGGCACCAAGGATAGAAACTTGGACCACAAGGAAAACATCTATATCGTCTCGCCTTAATAACTTCTTAACTATTTCCTCTGAGACACAAGTGCGGTGTCGTTTCTTAGCATACGTAGTCAGCCCGCTAATAAGACCTCTGAGTTTGCGTTGCGAGCGATGCTGCGAAGGGGGAAAAGGGGAGGGGCGCAGCTCTTAGTCCTTCCCGTTCATTGTTACGATCCAGACGCGGTAGGGCGGTGATTCGAGCATGTTTGTCGTGGTCGATCAACTTAAGTAATACTAAGTGCACATTGGCAGTGTTTCTTGGTAAAAAATTTAAGTAGGTGCGCAGAAGAAGGAGGTGTCGGGAGGGCGCTGGGGCTCCCGAGTTTCTTAGTTCTTTAGGTGCTGACTGGCGGCGGAGTGAGTGGTCAGTGCAACCACTCACCACCAGGGACGCTTGCGTCCCTGGTCACTAAATCCAGTACTGGACAATTAGCAAGGCGGACCACGAGTCCAAGTGCCCAACCCCCGCATGGTAGACTCTTTTCTACTCTGTCCAACGCTTCATCCAGACCATCCTCTGTCTCCTGTAAATTCCTACACGTAATGCATGCCAATTTGCATCCCACATGAATGTGCCCAGGGTTTTCCCTGTGTCTATGCAGGTTTCACCTGGGCCCAACCTATCTCTAGTTATAGTCTAGATTTAAGAGTGAGGGGAGTTAGTCATGGCGCCAATCGCTGCCATGGCTGGCCAATCCCCTCCTAGCACATGATGCATGCGACCCTCTCCTTGCATGGCTAATCCCAGCATGACTAGGCGTATAGGCTTCGGCCTGAGACGCACCTAGGTCCCTCCCTAACCCGGACCCCTCCAAAATACACTTAGTTTTAGTTAGGTAAAAAAAAAAAAATCCGAGCTGACGGCCGGCCGCGCGGGTTGCAGGCGGCTGCCGCCCGACGCGCAACAGGACAGTCAGCCTGCCGGGCCCCGGCGGCTCCAGCTGCCACGCCGTGGTGGAGGAGTGCGGCTGCGAGCCGAGCTGCTACCGGGTCAGCTCCGAGGAGACCGTCTACGACTACGGCAACGTCGGCAACGACACGGAGGACGCCGAGCCCGAGATCAAGGTGGGTCGCGGCCTCCCTTCCGAGCACCGCACCAGTTGCCAATAAATATACCTTGTAACGCCACGAGAACGATGTCGTCAATTCGCACCAAACCTTGCCAAGGTTATTTTCGCTTATACTAAATACTTCTTTTTTTTTTCTAGATAAAACTTAGTATTCCTTACGAAAAGTAGCTCACAATTTTACATTTCAATTGATGTTTCATTCAAGCACATATTTTTTTTAAACCCTTGGAAAAGATAATCTAATATTAAAACAATTTGACTTTATTTTGTCGTATCATACTTTATAATGTGCGCAGTTAATACTGGAAAACAATTCAGAGAACGGTAAAGAAAAAAATAATAATTGGAGGTGCGGGGAAAACGCACGAAGCATAAATTCCAAACACGGTATATCTGCCAACACTATTTGGTAGTGATGTGTAAATGTACGTGTTATAAATATCTGTAGTTTTACGTGAATATTTGATGTTCCATTTTTAAAAAAAATTACAGTGCACGCTTTTTTTTTTTTTTTTTTTTTTTACTGACGACTGAAAGCTACAAGTGAAGTACTTGCCAGGCCGTGTGTGCGATGGTGTGCCCGTGTTGCCGGCAGCTGATCGACGTGGGCCGGTGCGTGGGCTCGTGCGCCGCGGGGCACGCCGCGGCCTCCAGGTGCCTGCTGCGAGACCGCAAAGACCCTCGCCGCTGCCTCTCGGCCCTCTACAACAAGCGCGCCGCCTGCGAGCCGCACGCCTTCCGCCTGCTCAGCTACGTCACCAAGGAGCGCGACGTGAAGGAAGTGGTGGTCGTGACCGCGTGCAAGTGCGGCTGAGCCCGCCCCCTGCCGCCTCCGCCCGCTTATTTATTATACCTACTCTCACTCGGGTGCCTCTGGTGCCGCAGCGACCATTTCCTTCCCAGTCCCCCGCCACGTCTAGCGCCCGGAGAGTGACTGCGTGATCCCAATCTCCGCTACCCACAAACCTTCACTACAGCTATGAACAGGTGCCGTGCATATTTCGCGAAAAAGATTTCCAGACCAGTTTTGTGTGTTAAAAACTTTGGTAGCACTGTCTGTGTGTTTCGTGGTTATCTGGATTTATTTCAGCATGCTGATGAAGCAAACGTGTCCTGAATGACTTCTCTTGCAGACGGCCATAGTCGCTAGCGCATGCCTACCCTATTGCAGAATGAACGTTTAGATTATTTCGCGATAAATACGTGTCCTTAATTTACGAGATGCGGTTTGGGTGTCTGTTCTAAAGTTTAAGTCGCTTTGATCAGCATTCGGTTAGCAAAATAAACCGCAGATGTATGAAGGCCAATTCTATAAGTTTGTTTGGTAACTTCTAATGAACTCGTTATAGGTATAATCTTGAAAATTCCGTCATAAACTGCGTATTGGTAAACAGAAATGTCAACAGCACATCATTATAAACAAAAATTGCAAACGGAAATGGAGGATGGCGTGGCGGTCTTTATCATTTTGACTTAAATTATTAACAAGAAGTATATTGCACACGTCAGCTCTCCCTAAATGCTTGCTTCCATGGTTTTGTATCATGCATCTACGACACATGGAACTGTTATAAATTACGATTTACATTGTTACGCATACAGATCATGAACTAAATATATGCTATACCTATACCGATCCTGTCCTCTGCGCAATAGTACTGGCAAAACCAGATGCTGTGAACGTTGACACGTGAGTTTGTTTACAAATGATACTTCAAAACTTTTTTTAATCATTTCATTTAAAGCAATTAGTTAACGTTAAACATTTTAAAGTGCACCAATAATTAATTATTAAACACCAACTTCATTGATTCTCGGACAAAAAAAGCTTTCAAATTTTTTGTTACTACTTCTAGGCTTCTGAGGTGAGGCCACGTACTTGTAAGTGATGTGCCTGACATTTCGGCGTGCCTTGTTGCAACCATCTTCAAGGGCGATCAACAGTCGGACATTTCATCACGTAAGGCCCTATCACACGATGGAAGTTTCCTTGTAAGGTCTCTCATGGCCGCTGGCATGGATGGTTCTGCGGAAGAATTAGCAGAACGCTGGCCATTTTCATGGAAGGTTTTGTAATAGGTCGTGTTCGAATTTCTATGAAAGGTTTCGTAGAAGGAGGAAATTTCACTCAATCATAATGAAGTGGCTGTGTTCCTCTAGTGTTAAAAACAGTAATTTATCTTGGAGGGATTTTAGTTTTCTTGATTATTGAATCTTATCTCGGTGAACATATGGTCTGTTGGGTCAGTTATTATATTATATAACAATTATCAGAAACTTCCATGTTTATAACATACAAAAAAAATATTAATTATCATAACATAACCATTCGCACAAGCTAGGCCTACGCCAGTCATAATTCTACGTGTGATAGTTTCTTCCTGAGAAACATCCATACCTGCTGCGATGGAGGCTTGGCTAGCAGTTTTGCTGGAAGCTTCTAGCGGAGCCTTATGAAACCTTCCATCTCAATGTTGTGCGTAAACGTTTTCCACTGCGCAGCTTGCGCGTATCCATGTTCAGTCAATTATACGGATCATTCCGTTGTCGGTACCGAAGTTGGGAACCTTGCTGTCCTATTATAGACTGTTCTCTACTCCTTCCTCTGATCATTTTTTTCTCGGCGTGCGACAGGCGAGGTGACATTTCTCTCTCGCGCAATCACACTTTCAATCGAAGTACAGATGGGTTTGTGTCATTACGGATTTCATAGTTTTGACGCGAAATGTCTTTTAAAACATTTGAAACTTACGGGCACCAGGATAGAAACTTGGACCACAAGGAAAACATCTCTATCGTCTCGCCTTAATAACTTCTTAACTATTTCCTCTGAGACAAAAGTGCGGTGTCGTTTCTCAGCATACATAGTCAACCCGCTAATAAGACCTTGAATTTGCGTTGCGAGCGATGCTGCGAAGGGGGAAAGGGGGAGGGGCGCAGCTCTTAGTCCTTCCCGTTCATTGTTACGATCCAGACGCGGTAGGGCGGTGATTCGAGCATGTTTGTCGTGGTCGATCAACTTAAGTAATACTAAGTGCACATTGGCAGTGTTTCTTAGTAAAAACTTTAAGTAGGTGCGCAGAATAAACGTTCGAAACCAATATCTCGGCATCGGCCCGCACAAGAGCCAGCTGAAAGTGTAGGTTAGGCACATCGTCGGGAAGAGGACGACCTAGGAGCCCGGATGTCCGACGTCGAACGAGACGGGACGGCGTGAGCCCATCTGACGCAGCTGCGTCCGAGATCCGTCAGACGCAGCGAGTGAGGACGACACCCGTGCAGCTGTCGGAAGACATCTCCAAGCCGACGGATATCAACCTCAGTCTAATAGATGCGAAGCATGACCACTTGCGTGTGGCAAACGAACGCTTCAAATCGGAATTTTAAACAACCCTGTTTGGTCCATCTTGCCCCGTTTTGCGTAGGTTAAAATTAAATTAGGAACGCAGTCAAAGTCTCGCTTTCTTTCCAATCGAATACGCTTAACTCTCTGCCGCAAACATTTCACTTTAAACCAACGGTCGTGCGCTCGAGGCAGCCCCAAATATTCCTAAGTAAAAAATTAAAAAATATATATATGCAACCCTAGCTCAATGATTTTATTCTTTTCCGAAAAAAAACAAAAAAAACAGGAGAAACGTATCCTAATAAGTTTTTTTTTAGTTGCGAAAACTCTAAAAGCTTGCAACGAGTATATTTGTGGACTCCCATTAACTTATGAATCAGAATGTTTCATACGTGAATACTACTGTTGATGTGTTTGTTCTTGCTGCTCGCCGTGTATCCGTCAAACGTATCGGGTGCAGCAAGAACCGCGTATAACATAACACGAATACGAATACAAGGTATCGTCGTATTAAACATCATACTCATTAAAAATAACAATTTCCGTACCTCAGGTTCGTCTAATAAAATATAAACATACGTGAGCTCACAAATATTAAGTTATTTGTTTTAGGAATTTATTTTAGTCATAAAAATATATTTAAATAGGCACGTATTGATTTAGAATGTAAAAAATTAATTTAATTCTTATAAACTTAAAATTGTATTTTAAAGGGTGTTCAATAAAAAAAATATAAAGTTGGCGTTCAAAAAGGCTTTTTAGTTATAATTTTACAGTTTTAAAAAAATGTGTAAATAGGCACTTTTCACAAAATGCTTTATCATAAGTTTAATTTGGCTTCCCGAAATTATAATACAGCGATATAAATGTTATTTGATAGCTGAATTACTTACTCATGACTTTTTGAAAACTGTCATTATATTTTTTTTTTCAGGCATTCAAGATATATTTATTATAGCGTGTAGAGCATTACTTAAAAAATATTTTGTTTTATTATTTATGTATTTACTAATCAATTAACTTTTTTTAGAATTCAATGTACGTATATGTGCATGAAAAAGAATTAATAAAAATCACAAAAGCAAACAAAAATTTGGCACATTTATAATTCGTGTTTTGTCATAAATTTGTTGTCGGATTCAGAAGTTATTCAATGAAAATCGAATATTAAAATGTTTTAAAAGTAATTTTGTTTACTTATATTTTGTTAATTGATTTTGACTTATATGACAACTTGTGTATTGCATTCCAATTTTTTGTTGTTGGATTTAAATGTTAATGTGTACTAATATATGTATATATATAAAGTGAAGTACTATAGTGTTGAATGAGTGCTTCCCAACAACAAGAAGAATTATTGTATACTTATAATTAATGGAAGCAAATTATTAATGGTTGTAAGTGTGTCACTTTTTATTTTGTATAGTTATTTGTTTTGAGAACAGATGTGTTAAAAAAAATAAGTATAATGAATTTGTGTGTGTTGTATATCATTCTTACAGCCTGTAATATGTTTATTTTGTAAACAGAAAATAAAAGAGGTGTGAAAATTAAAACCAATAATTATTCCTCTCCTCATTACATTGATAAGTTTTAAATACGAAGATGTAAAACAATATTTTTGTTATTGTTTTTTCTAATATCTGAAACACGACTACAGTATTTGGCAGAACAAATCACTTAGATTATAGCACAGAATTATTTTTCACAGCATGCACGTAATGGTCATTATTATAGCACAGCAATAATTTTTACGACATGCAGAAAATAGACACCATGTATACTTCGCTTTTGAAATTGTTTTTGTACCATTGAGTGCCAGTGATTTCAACGTGATACTGGAAAATGAACTTTGTACGTCCCATATAATCATTAAAAAAAAAAGTATATGAATAGCGCACACCAAATTGCTAAACACGCAGGTTTAATTCGTGCCAAAACATGGTTTGAAGTGAAACAATTGACGGGACGTTCATGTGGAAAACAGGAGCACCCAGAGAAAACTCCCTGGCCATCGGCAACAGACAATGAACTCCGCGTGTCCAGAAACCTCGACTCTCAACCATCGGGCATAAAAAAGAGATAATCGAGTCTGAAGATCACAAAAGCATCTCTGAGATGGTGCTGAGACAAACTCATTTGTCATTTGTTATTAAAAAAAAAAAAGAGCGCGTGTAAGTCAGAACACGAGATAGAAGTGAAACTTCTTTGGCAATTGAAACCTCAACTCGTAAGTACATCGTAATGGTAGAAAAAAAAAGGGGGGGGGGAGAGAGAGAGATAGAGAGAGAGAAACAATATTCTAAAAAAAATAGTATTATTAGGGTTTAAGGTAAGTATTTAAAGGATCAAAATTAAAACATATCCAAAACGCCACTTAAATTTTGGAATTCATTTCCTTGATTTTTATACTAATGTTTATGGGTAGCTAAAATATGAAACGTACGTACGCAACCATTCACACGTTGTGTAAAATATTTTTAACGTAGCTAACCTAACCTAACCTAGCGTTTACAGAAATCTATAGTATTTTAAATACCACTTACCTAACCAAAATAATTAGATTGTTAATTATTGGTAAACTATTTAAAATATTGAAATGCCACTTTGCACAATGATTAGAAATAAGATAACCCTGCGCGGGATTTTTGGCTTTCATTTCTTTTTCCGCGGTTTTTTTGTTTTCATGTATTTAAGAATCCTAACCCTTTTTTTATTAGAAGTGTGGTTGAAATAAAAATAAATTAATAGATATGAATTAACAAAATTCTTACTCAATTCAAAATAACTGTTCAGGATATAAATAATTATTGATCTCTCAATAATGATTAATGAACAATAAATATTACTCATTGTTGTAATACCTCATAAAGAAAAACTGTATGTTACTGCTTCTTCAATCAATTCTGCCTTTTGGAACACGCCAAATCTTTTATCTAAATATGAAATTCATAACAAGTAGCGCTATACATGCGGGAAATGCAGAGACTGTCTCAAAAGCTTTTTCTGCGCTGCTGGTTGAACAAGGCGGAACGCGAGCGCCCTGCTATAAGTAATATATAAAATTCAAGGCATTCTCAACTGACTGTATAGGATACATATATTTTTTTTTCTGAAACAAGAACATGCGCACATGCTCTGTCTTATTCTTTCGTTCATCCATATCTCTCGATTATATATATATATATTTTTTTTTTGGGCGGGGGACGAATCATTGCTCAAAGAGGAGAACGAAAACGAGCCCAGCGACGTATATAGCATAGTTCTCTCTTTATATCTCTTTGGACAAGTACTTATTCTCTGTCCTTTGCACGTCATAAACGTTTCACAACAATGTTTCACGAAAACGTTGCATTTAAATTCGGCATGAAATTTTACTCTCATAGCGCTCAAAGAAGATTCACTTCATAAAGACTGAATGAGTCGCGTTATAACTTTCTGAAACATTGGTTAGGACTGGCAAAAAAAAAAAAAGCCAAACGCCATAACACACATTCTGGTGCTTTGAACTTTTTTCTTTCATCCGTGTGTTTAAATGATAAATTAAATCAGTCGATGATGAAAATTGTAACAAACGACATTTAAATGTATAATAAACAACAATTTTAATATTAAAGCATCATTTTTTTTAAAAAACAATTAATAGTTGACATGAAAACTAAGAACATTAGAAAGATTAGAAAGCCTCTTGCAAAACTAGAAATGAAAATAATGTTAATAATCTACTCTTCGCCGTTACGTGTTTTGTGTCGGCCGGATAATCAGGAGATGGTATTGCGAATATAACTGAAAGTAAGCTTGCAGTGCAAAACGCCACATACAAACACGATTTGCCTGGCATGCAAACCCATAACCACTCGCGCAGACGTTGACATGCGCTTCAACCAACATCACGGAGGTCACATTCGGCGTTTGATTGGCTGGAGAATCGAGAAACTCCAGGGGCCTAATCCACAAGAGTAAGAGTTACAAGTAACAGGTAAATAATCCTACAAGCTGCAAAACACGAAATTAATTGTATTCCACAAATGTGCAATAAAACACATGCAGATCCCAGTGAAATTGTACAAGTTTACGGGAGATTTTCTGCAACTGTACAGTTATAACTTTATCCATATCTTGTAAAAAATTCTTTGAGGAACACCTGTAACATGTAACTTGTGCGTACGGGGATCTTGTACTCGCACATTTGTGATACTACAATTGTGTCTTTGTGCAATAGGCCCCGGTAAGTCCTCATGCAGACTTACACTATGTCACAAAATCCGATTACATAGCTGAATTTATTTTGCTCGTGTACCTTTCACTTTCCTAAAGTCAACTAACACACTGACTAGCCACTCATTCCTTTGTCACAGTTTTGTGACTGCTTACATCGCCACTGCATGGACCAGGACTTGGAGCGCAATTTTTCGCGGCTATTGTCTGAGGTTTGCTTGGCTTGCGGGTTATAGCCAATCAGAAGTAAGCAGAAACAAAAAAAGCCTCTGACTGTACACACAATCGCAGCCAATCACACACCTCTGGGGCGAGAGTGTTTAAAGGCAAGAGACTCTCAGTAGGAGACTGATTGGTTTTATCTGGGCACAAATAATCTAGTTTTAGTCTAGAATAGTCAGTGAGGGGAGTTAGTCATGGCGTGAATCGCTGCCATTGCTGGCCAATCCCCCTCCTAGCACATGATGCATACTACCCCTCCTGCATGGCTTACCACCTGCATGATTAGAGCACATAGGCTTCGCCCTGAGACGCACTTAGTCTCCCTCCATAACCCGGACCCCTCCCAAACACACTTAGTTATAGCTAGATTAGGAAAAAAAATATAAGACTGCTACCCAGAAGATGGTGACTGAAATATCGAACTAAACGTCGGTAAACCCTTCGCCTACGACGCGGTTATCACACACAAAACAAGCACCCTGAGACAGCTGGTCGTTGTCGCAGGATCGAGAGGGCGACAACGTCGAACTGAAGCCGGAATGCGACCAATCAGCGTGAGTGCCAAGCACTCCCGTAGACGCCACAGCGACGTCATTGAGAATTAAAAATGGCGGGTTTCGTTCAGGGACGGATCGTCGCTCCATCCTGCAGCGCCTAGCCGATCCAGAGGAGGCTTCCGTCGGGGACGCTCTCTCGCAGAAGATTCCGTCAGAGAAGTAGTTTGTAATACTGCAGGGAAGATATTGTAACTTTGTACAACACATGTGGCCATGGTTATTTTTCGCATATGTGAACTACAGTTTTTTCGATGTAATACCGAGTATTCCTTGCAAAAACTAGCGCTCAATTTAATGTTTTAATGTTTTTTTTTATCATGCTTATTAGTGTTTTAACGTTTTGACTTTTAATCGTATACCTACATACAAGGAAGGTATTTAGCTTGCAACCCGTTTATTGTAAATTAAGAGAGTGACATGTCTGTCAAGGTTGCGATCTTGTAGCGCAGTTACGATGTTTCAAGAGCACTGGGTGTGTGGATGGGTGTGTCGGCAGACGCTTCTCCCGGCGTGCACCGCGGTTCGGCGACGGGCGCCGGGGCGGGTCGTGACGCCACATCCTCATCACGTGACGCACCAGGAGACGGCGGCGCTCATTGCCGCTGTTCCCGGCGCAAGGCCAATGCCACGGATCCCAAGCAATTAATTGGCCGAGAGCTGAGTCGTCCCTCACTCCCGGTGGACTCGGCAGAGCGCAGCACTATAGCCTACGCCGAGCCGAGTCATCTTACATCACGCATCTTCCGGAGTCATTTCATTTTTTTTTCAGCTTAAGAGGATAGGAAAGGTCGCACCGCGCTTGAATGACGAGAATATAAAAAAAAATAACAGAATATGAACGACTTGACATAATTTGATGGAGTTGGGTTTGACACCTAGTTATTTTCGTTGCCGGTACCTGAATGTACAGAAATAGCCAATACAGTGACTAGTTAAAAAAAATGCTAATTTTTATCAATGAAATAGGGGTTAATAAAAACAAAGAAAAAAATATTGGCTATAAAATTATTTAAATCACATAAGCAAAACCTCTACAATAACCAAATCTTTGAACGAAATGCAGTTTTACAGCTACATCATAATAAAATGTTACAAAAAGGTAACATTAGCTTAAAATATTAACAAAACTCTCACAACGTAATTACTTTTAAATGTTAGAAATATATCTCATTTTAAAAGTGTATCACGTGTAGCACACGATGGATCTTTTAGCAAAATCGAAGAAGACAACATGACGTGGTTATACATTATATAAGAAGTGTGAGGCGAGATGATAAGTGCGACGATCGCAGGATATTCTACAGTGGTGTTGCCTCTAAGTGCAAGGCTCTGAACTGGCGTGCAATCTTCTCGTTGTGCATAGGGCAACTGTGAAATTTGAGCGTTAACCATAACATCTGATTGCGGATAAATTAAAATAAATGTGTAATGCAAGTTCCTTGAGTGCTTTCAAGAATAATACTGGACGTTTTATGTCTAAAAAGTATTCTGAAAACACACGTTTTAGCCCTTTTCACTCTTCTAGAAATTGTATTACAAAATACGAAAACAGAACCACTAATTCGCCCTCGGTGTATTTTTGAATACTTTTCGTAAACGGAACCAACTCATATATCTTTGAGTAGTTGTCTAATCACGGGGCCCGTAATGGATGTAAGAAGTAAGAATAATACTTTCATGTAGTGATAGTGAATGGAGATTTTTTCTGTATAAAATTTCATCCAGCGCGAAATAAAAAAATAGTCCGGGCTGCTACTGCAGATGCTAACGTTAAAAAAAAATCACTAATTTTCCAAATACTCATTTGGTACACATTTTAACTTTTTATCGCACAGCTTACCTACAAAAAGCATTGTAATTAAAAAGCACGAAGAAACCATTTTGATGTATGTCAATTTTACGATTTTGTATAACTGCTGTGAAAATTCAATAGCTTTGATTATTCAACCTGTACTAGGGGGTACTCTGTGTACTTTTTACTCTGTGGTCCCTCCTCGCACGATGTTTATACATCAACTCCGCAAATACTCGCTCATGTGTACGGTATAACTTTCGTTATTCAGCCACTCGTATAACTACTTGGGACTGTGGACTGATGGTAAAAAAACAAATTAAATAAAATCAGCGAAATACAAAGTTATTTTATTTGGTTTTATTTAGTAATTATTCCGCTGGATCCCATACAAGCCACTACGCCTCGAGATATAGAAAGCATAAAATGGCATATGGCAGAAAAAAACATATTTTCACAGTAACAAAAAACAAAATGAGCTTAAACAGATATAAGTAATTCATATGCTTCCGTGGTCATTGATAATTTCTTTTGGCTTTCGATGTTGACAATTACAGAAACAGGACAGTCAGAGAAGCCATACAAATATTTAAAAATCGAAACATCAATAGTGAAGATGGCTGTAAGCTACTTATGGAAAAGCAAAAACAAACACTAGTGCTGCTACAGCATCAATTTTTGGATGAAGCCCTCATAATGCATATTACATTTTTTTGTGCCTTCAGATGTTAGGGATAGTCTATGCTGCCTTATTTTTAAGGAAGTATGACTTGACGAATAAAATCGCCCTTCTTGTTGCAACTGGATAGGGCCCATCTTTTTTTGTGTAAAACGAGCGCAAATGTTTTAGTGGCAATGATACAATACCTGGCAACAGATCGTATTCTGTCGATTTGCACTGATTTGGAGACAGAAAAACCGAATATTTTCCTACTTGCTCCAATCCATATGTTTCCAATTTTTTGACGTAACCTGCGTGTCGAATAGTTCATTTAAGATCTACAATTCCTTTCTAACTGCAAGTAATTGTCTTAAAACTTGAATTTGACATTATTTTAACAAAGTATGCATTCCAAAAATATGTTCTGCAAAAAATAACGACAGTGTTTTCGGTGTCTCGGGACAGTTAAGGTTCGCTTCTCCTTTTATCTTTAATCGTAGTTTAACTTCTACATTTGTTATTTGCACATACTGAGTACTTGAATAAGAAAAAAATCTAATTAAATCCCGTCAATATTTGTATTTGCAGCAATAAATCGAAACAGGCTTTTGAGTTAATCACCACGGCCTTAATATATGACTTATTTTACTATCTTTAATAGCTGTTTGTTCATAGAATACAAATTTGCAAAGTATGTTATACGAAAATACTTTTAATTTTTGCCAAGTATGATGCGGTGAGATCATGTACGTATTGTGCAATAGTTATAATAATGCAGCTAGTCTCAGCACATTGATAATTAACTGGCATGCCATTTCACATTTATGGCTTTTATACAAATAATATTTTCAATATTTTTTTGACGTGACAACGTCTAATAAATCGATGAACGCCGGCTGAACGCACGAAAAAGTGTCCCGTTACGCACATTGTCCCGTTACGCTGTGCCCCGTTACACTCATTGTACGCTTGCGCCGCATCTATCTCTCTTCCACTCGATTGGCCTATGAATCTACTACTATATTAAATAGGTTAAGGCGGGATTTTCAAAAGCAGCTTTTAAATTTAGTACTTTAACTAAACTATCATTTCATCAATGTTTTGTTATGACGTTGTCACGTTAAACTATCGTCCGTAAACCGACTTTACAGACAACCATTATTTTTTTTTGTGTGTGTTAAGGCAACTTTGCTTTATTCGAAAGCACTCGCTGTGGCTTTTTGAGCGCGAAAGTCGTCGCAGTTCTATCTGCGTGGTTGATCGGATTGAACGTGTTATGACCTCGGGGGAAGTATCCGCCTGAACGGACGAGTGGCCGTTAACCCTTTGGTTGGTGAGGTAAAAATTAATTTTTGTGTATCCTCTAGAGGGAAGTTTTCAAAAAAAAATTTTTTTATTAAATTTTTATTTCTTACAGAAATCTTAAGATTCTTTAGAAAACTACAAAATCTTATTTTTTTTTTTTTGCAAAAACAATTATTGACATTAGTTTTAAGAACCTTCAAAACATTTTAAAACTGACATTTTTAATTACATTTTTTTAAAAAAATACATATAATAATAACATATACACATTGTACACACCGATCAGATATTTAAAAAAAAAAATCAATATTTCGGTGATTAAAGTCGGAGAGCGCGCGCTTAGAGGCAGGTAGTCCTCGGCGAGGTGAGCTGGGCTTCGCCGCGGCTTGGCACACGCCCACCCGCCTCGGCCGTGCTTCATGACCGCGCAGCGCGACCAAACAGTGAGGGGGAAGCCGGACGAGGGATACAAAACAAACAGAAAATAAACAGTGAGGCATAACGGCCGTAAATAACTGCCAGCGTAGGACCGGGACAGACAGCCCGGATAAAAAAAAAAACGCCCATTCTCTAGCGGCCGAGTGAATGGGCCGCAGCCGGATACACAAGACAACTCTTTCCTTCGTAAGTAATTAAACTGACGTTCTCACTATTTAAGCATCCCCGTTGCGACATATATATATATATATAATGTTGAATCAGCTCAGTAAGGTTGATGTTTGTTTGTAGTAAATATTTACAGACTGGTTTCAGTCGTTTAAGCTAAAACAAATACACTAACATCTACTTAGTTTATAATATGTGTTTGAAAAAATTGTTTTAGGTTAATATAAGTATAACTTATAACTCGCGCGGAAACTTTAAAGTATTAACTGTTTAGTGAATTTTAACAAGATAAAACAGTTTTTTAATAAAATTCTGTAAACATCTAACTTCGGTAACGAGCAAATTCACCTATTCTCATGTTGTTTATGTTGCAAATAAACTTTTAGGCAAGGAAATTTTTATATAATGGGTGTAAAAATTCACACTAGTGTTTGTAATTGTTAACATTTGCGCATGTTTTTTCTTCCATTTCATTGAATTTAGATGTATCTTAAAAATAATTATGACAAAACAAAAATTTTAAGATAATTGTTGTGTTAAATTTACGGAAGTAGCATTTAACTAATGGTTATGGCGATAAAACGAAAAATAAATCAACATGGATTGTGAGACCCCACTACTTCTAGCCAACCAGCTAAATGCGTTTGTTTGAAACAATACTCCGACAGACACGTGCCCATGTAAAAATTATTTAATATAAATCCAACGCATTTCACATTCTAATGCAATAGTTAGTCTGATTTGCAACATGGGCATACTAAGTCACATAAGACTTGTTGTTAATGGCAGCCAGGTAAACTGAATTTTAGTTCAACAATATTACAAGCACATTTGTTTTGCTAATTTCATTTGGAATCTGAAATTGCGTTTCTTTATTTGTATTTTGAGTCGCAATTACTGTCCTAGAGACATACGGCAAGTAAGTTGCTACTTTGTCGCAGGGTGGTAGATCGATTGTGATTATCGATTTATGTGTCGTTGCAACTATCGTGTTCACTTCTTGTAATGGCTAGTGGCCATAATAAAGAAGTGTTCGTGTTTTATAACATGCGACAGTCACGCAGCCCATGATACGTTTTTTGACAGTTAAATTTCTCGTACAATTTTTTTTTGTCATTGCACAACTTGTGTGCACCATCGCAGTTGCGAATACTGGAATTTTAATAAGGCGGAGAGATTTGAAAAATAATTTTAAAAAATTTCAACACTTGCTTTAAAAACGCTTCCATTATTATTTCCACTTATACAGTGTCATATGACCAACAGAAGTATCCGTAGGCGACACAAGCGTAACAGCTCACCTTGCATCACCTATTCACTAATATATTGCACAATTTTTCCCCACTACAGGAATAGGGACATTTTATATATCCTCCCCCCCCCCCCTCTTATCCAGCACTTGCTTCCACAACTGGCGCACTGTCAATAATCCGTTATTACTACGTGGAAGGAACCACAAAGGTGAGCAGCGCTGCCCCTGCGAAACAGGCCACCCACCGTGCATGTCTCCTTGGCGGGATGCATAAAGACATGCGGCGCTGCCCCTACGAGACAGGCCACCCACCCTGCATATCGCCTCGCTGGCGCGTCGCAAGCCATCGCGTGTCCTGATGGCGAGCGCAGGTGCCCTACCCGTCGGCGACCCGCCATGTCTGTTTTCAACTGCTGTTGGTGTGTCGGTGTGCGGCATTTGGTGGGAGTCATTTCGTGAGTGGAACGGAAGTCCCATATGGGAACGGAAATGTGAAACCACAGTGCTGCCATAGGTGGTGGATGGTGCGGACCAAAGTTCACAAATACAACGGGAAACTTTATAGTATTAACTGTTTTTTTTTTCAACAAGATTTTAACAAGATGGGCAGTATATTAATAAAATTCACTGTCAAAAATCAAGTCCAAAGCCGGGGTTAAGTATATTTTTCCAAGTATTTTTGGTTTAATCGGAGATGTTACATTATATAGTTTAAAATTTCGGTCTGTTAATCAAATAATGCAACAGTTGACGTAGCTGTTCCAGTAGCGAATTCTAGCGGCGGGCGCTGAAATTACGTTTGATTCGTGTCCAGAAATGTAGTTGAAATCACAATTTGTGTGTATTTATCACGCTCGGAATTATTTGAAATAATTCGACATTAAATTTCGTGCTAGAGTTATAAGTTCATCTTCAACATGGGAATACACGACTTTGCTCGTTACCGAGGATAGATGTTGGACATCATTGGCGAGTACTGAAAGAAACGCTCACTTTTTTTTAATTTATGTTCTACATCCCACCCCCCTACCCGGCTATTCATTGCGCCACTGCACCATTCTCATCTCATCCCTCGTCGTCGTCTCTGACAACCTCGATGTCGACTAGACGTCAAGGGGGCCCGCCTAGTCGGGGGGGGGGGGGAGTTTAGTTAGTGAGGCGGGATGATAAGAGCGACGCTCGGCTGGTGCTTCTAGCGCGGTGTCGCCTCTAAGCGCACCGCTGTGACCTGGTGCGCAGTCTTCTCGTCGTACATAGGACAACTATGAGGTTTGAGCGGTAATCATGGCGTTTTATGGGCGAGAAATGAAGATAAAGGTGTAAATCAAATGCCTTGTGCTTGCAAGAATCCATACGAGGAGCTGCATGCCTAAATATTAATCTGTAAACACAAGTTTTTAGCCATTTTCACTCTTCTTAACATATAGTTTTAAAACGAAATTCATATACGCTATCAGGGTATTCTTAGATGTTTTTCGTAAACAGACCCCACTCTTATATCTTGGTTAAATAGGCTACACCATCTTGGATTTTTTTTTCATGCTATATTTCCAATATTGAACTATTCACCAGAAGTTTTTGCACGTCCAGGCATACATCATGTCTCCCGGGACCTGCCACAACATGTTGCAACCACACATTTGTAAGGGCCGCGAGAAAAAAAAAAAGCTTTTTTTTTTTTCACGTCGGTGACTACACACCTAAAATAAATAATCACAAGCATTGACTTCAGACAGTAGCCGAAACAAATAAATTCGGCACTGGAGACTTGTATCGTGAGGTGGCGAGGCCTGAAGCCTGTCGAGGGACTGGGAGGGCGTGAAGCACGTCGCCGAAGAGAGGACCGCGCGCGAAGAAGAGGCGTCGTGCGACGTCCCCCCGGGAGGGGGGGGGGGGGAGGAGTGCCGGAGGGAGGGGGGTGGGGGGAAGTGGGCGGGAGGAGCAACCCCCGCGGGCCGTCGCGCGCCACGCACACACGGAGCGCGCGCTCCCCGGCGGCAGGACACGCGACGCACGATGCACGCAGGCGCGGCGACTGTGGCGTGGTGGCTGGCGGCGCTGGCGCTGGCGGCGGCGCGCGGCGGGCCGGCAGACAGGGAGCAGGCGCTCAGCAGGCTGCAGGAGGTACCGTCACGCCCTCCCTTCCTTGCCGCCGCAGATATACACTATCGCCGTCAACTGGAGGCATCCAGTACGAATTTAAAAAAAAAAAAATCACCCTTAAAAAAAATTGGTTGTCTGTAAAGTCGGTTTACGGACGATAGTTTAACGTGACAACGTCATAAAAAAAACATTGATGAAATGATTGCATACTTTTATGAATAAAATTGAATCATTTCTATTGAGTTATCACTATTTTGTATGGATACAAAGAAGGAGTGAAATGAAATATACAATTTAATTGAATAATTTACTTTTATTTGCACTCATTAATTCAAATATGTTTATTACTTTAACGAAGAGATTATTTTAACTATAATTTTTATACATGTTTGCTATTTAACTTCTTCCAATATGTGTTATTCTGTTAAGGATAGGACGATGATAGGAAAAGTATGAAACGAATGGGAGTGTTTCAAGTTTAATGTGCCTCGAAAAAGTCAAATCGATGGTTGTTTCAATCGGGTGGAAGAGAGATAGATGCGGCGCAAGCGTACAATGAGCGTAACGGGACAATGTGCGTAACGGAACACTTTTTCGTGCGTGCAGCCGGCGTTCATCTATTTATTAGACGTTGTCACGTCAAAAATTAATAACGAAAAATCAAAATTTCTTTGCCGCTCGGTTTCACACAAGATACCTATTCCCTTTTTTTTTTCTCACATGCTATCAATTTACAGGATTTCCAGTAACTTTATCACGGTAGCTCTCATTGCATTTTATGTTTCGTCACAATATTTTACAATAGTGGTAAAAATATGTTACAATATCGTGAACAGTTCGTTACCGTTTACAGCTCGAAAATAACGTTAGTTAAATGTCTTCTCGCAAAATTTGTGACCCAACAACAAAAATGCAAGAGACCTCTCGGAAACAGGAAAATCCCTCATTTAATAGTAACGATAAGAAACGATAAGACCAAGCCTTAAGGGTATTCTGCACCTATCACATTATTTTATATTCACGCGAAACATTATTCTGCTCGCATACTTTCTGACTGGCTTTTCACATCTAAACATCTGTCACGGAATATATATACATATTTTTCGAGCGTTCATCAAAATAGGTTAACCAAAATGGTTTAGGTTTTTAAATGTAACTTGTCCAGTTTTGAATTCAATGCTGCAAGCTACTTCGTGTTATTTTTAAATTCTCGCTAAGATAAATTAATGTAGCTTTATCTTGGTGTCAATATTCTCAAATTGTAAAAAATTTAGGAATTTTGTCACGTAAATAAAGTTAAATACATTTATCTACAAATTAATTTTATTATTAGTAATGATAAACACTTACTATGTTTTAATATCATTTGATTTCTTGCTTTGCATAGGAAGTTAACAAATAAAATTAGAGCCCTTTTAAATTGAATATTTCCAAAAGCTTATATATATTATATATTATATATATACGAATTAAAGCCTTGTCCGAATTCAAATTCGCAGTTGTGTACTTACGACCTTACGTACTTAACTTGCCCGTGTGACGTACTTGACGATTCCGGACAGTTTCAGTGTTTGGCCTCTTCAAACGACAATAGCAAACTAAACAATTTGTTTAAATTTTTTTCAACAAAAACTTTTATTGGAATAACAATGTTTAGCTGAAATTATACGTTTTTAACTGTTTATTATTTATGGTCATACGAATTTTGGGCAATTTATTTTATGATTCTACCTTTGTTACGTAGTTACTACCTGTATACGTGTGCATATTTTGTTAAAACTTCCTTATAAACATGTTAAAATATTAATTTTTTATTCGGTGTATTAACACCAGTCAAATATAGAATGGAAATTATTATACGAGTCTTAAAATTACTTAAATGTCGATCTATAACTTATAAAGAGTTTTTTATGGCAACTTATTTAACTACTAGTACGCGAGAAGTGTGCAGATTTGTTTACTTGCATACTTCAATTCCAGTTTTGACACCCCTTGTGATGTAACTTCCGTGGACAAGTACGTAAACTGTTCCCTGAATAACTTTCCAATTATAAAGTACAGTTATTAAATATTCTTTTTACTTTTCCATTGTTTTAAAAAAATTATGCCCGACAGAAACATAAAT